>NC_072015.1:38093583-38693583 GCF_027791375.1 Indicator indicator | reverse complement strand
AAAAAGCTCCACTGCTTGCATGGAAATGAGTTCTTCAGAAGTAGAGACACAGATGACGGGATGTCTCTGGTTTTCTAATCAAGCTCATGTTTTCCTTATTTCATAGACCCTAAAACTGCCAAGTTACTGACCCATTTGGTTATAGAGCTCTAGAAGAACTGGCCCATCTCTGCAGTGTAGTTGGACATCTGTTGTCGCAATCCTGTGTTTCCTCCTCAAAGAGGATCTAAGTCATAAACAATATGGTCTGGTAATGTGGCCCAGTTTGGAATAAGAGCAATGAAGGTAACTTTAAGTTAAAGAATTGCTTTTGTTTTTTCATTCCTCTCTGCAAATTAGATATTGTATGCTCTTTTGTAATATTATATAAATATATTCCAGCAACTATAATCATCAAAGTAAAGAAAAAAAGATAGTTTTATCAGCAGGAATTTGTATGTACTACTACATTCTGCATGGGATGGATATTGGGATTGCCGATAAGTTTAGTTTCTTTAATTTTTTTTTCTGGGTTTAGTATAGCAGATAACTTTTCCACTCTTTTGGCTATTTACACAGTTTCCTGATAGCCCTGTGAGGAGCAGAGATTTCCCTCAAAGAGGGTGGCCTTGTCAGTGCCAGCCCCCAAAAGGAGAAGTTTCTATGGGAATTCACACCTATTTAGCAAGTCAGTTCCATTGCCCCAGGTCCTCCAGAAACTACCGGTGTCCTAATTTTTTTGCTCATTTCCCCTTGTGCTGAGGTCTCATCTATGTGTCAGGGCTTTTACAAAGACTGCTCAGCAGAAAGATGAGATGCAGAGAAGGAGGCTTCTACTTGATACCTTCTTCATTGTAGCAGAAACCCTGGTGTACAGCAGTGATACTACCAGAAGAAAAAAGAAAAAAAGTTTTGTTCATTTCTTTTCTGTGACTTGATATATTGACTATCAGTTGTACTGGCAGAAGGCAGCTTTGCCAGCTCAGCTGTGCCTCCACCAGAGAAATCTTACAAGCTGTATCAGTATTTTGTCAAACATTGAATTGTTGGAATAAATGTATGTAAATCTTCAGACACATTTAAGAGCTCAAGAGCAAGTATTCATCACTTCTAAGATTAAGGAATCTAATAATGTGTTATAAGAGATATACTCCTGAACTCCAACTTTTTTCTTATCTGGTGCTATAACTGAATAGGAGGCTTCTTATTTATGTTGTTACTGCACTCTCTCTCTGTTATAACCATCCTTTGCTGAGGGTGCTTACATTTTCCTGACTGTTGTTCAGCTGGTCAGCAGATAACCCTCTTATCCTAACATTCTCCAAAATTTTCCAAGTAGAACTTATCCTTATCTAAATTGATTGCTCCAAGAGCTGCTCTGAAAGCTTTTTTTTCATGCAACTGGAAGCTTTTTTTCATGCAACTGAAAGCTAGGGGCAGCACCTTCATGATGATGTTTTTTTTTTCTCAGGAAAAGTAAGTAAGATGGAGGGGGAAGGGGGGGAAATACAAAAGGAAAAAATAATACATCTGAACCCTTCAGAACTCAAGTGTAATTTAAGTCACATAGACAAGCTTCATTAAATGATTGTTAATATTGTAACCTACAGCCACTGCAGGGAAACAGAGGAAAGGATTAAATACCAGAAGAGGTTGCACAACAGGTAATGCTTAGGTGGTTTCCCGTAATTCCTGGCCATTGGAAATTTATCCATTAATAGTTTTAGGCTTAGTGGTAAATCATAAGATTTATAGTTTGTATAGGAATGCTTTCATTTGTTTTACAACCTTCACCTTAAACAACACAACTGGGACCAAACCTAACTTCCCACAAAGAAACTCAACCTTCCTGCTTCATTAGCACTGTAATATTGTCTTGATTTTGCAGAATGTTCCTTCTCCCATTCTGGAGCAGAGATCACAGGATTTTAGGGGTTAGAAGGGACCTCTGAAGGTCCTCAAGTCTTCTGTTGAATTATGACATGAGGAACTGAAGGAGCTTTTACTGTGAATCAACAATTCAAATATAAGATCTCTGAGAATGACAAAATATCTCCTTTTGAATTAATAGGAAACATATTATCATGCTATTTTTTATTTTTAAAATTAACTCATTTTTATGCCAAAAAAAAGTATATCAAGCAAAAATTAAGATATTGAAAACTAATATTTGAGCATAAACTGTGTCCAGTTCTGGGTTCCTCAGTTTAAGAAGGACATTGAGATACTTGAACATGTCCAGAGAAGGGCAGTGAGGCTGGGGAGAGGTCGGGAGCACAGCCCTGTGAGGAGAGGTTGAGGGGAGCTGGGGGTGTTTAGCCTGGAGAAGAGGAGGCTCAGGGCAGACCTCATTGCTGTCTACAACTACCTGAAAGGATAGAGAATTTAAATAGCATTTGGTTTTTAGATCAAGATGAAGTCTGTAACACAATCTTCTCTTTGCTTCTTTCTTTCAAAAAGATGGTCCTGTGCATCATTTTTCAGTGCACAGCACACAGTTATATGACACTAATGAATCAAGAGGTCTTTGAATGAATGCTGTTAGATGTGCTCATTGCTCCTTGCTTGCAGTACAGGTGTTTATGGTAGGGAACATTTTGTCTCTGAACTAGACCTTAAGAGAAGGAAATGTACTATACAAAAGTTGATATGAATAGAATTAGAAAAATGTGCAAACAGAAAGCAGCACCTGATTTCTATAGAGTTAAAGCTTCCAAAAAGAGTAATGTGTTCAGTGGGGGTTGGTCTCTTCTCCCAGGCACCCAGCACCAGAACAAGAGGACACAGTCTCAAGCTGTGCCAGGGGAAGTTTAGGCTGGAGGTGAGGAGAAAGTTCTTCATGGAGAGAGTTGTTAGCCATTGGAATGTGCTGCCCAGGGAGGTGGTGGAGTCACCATCCCTGGAGGTGTTCAAGAGGGGATTGGACGTGGCACTTGGTGCCATGGTTTAGTAGTCATGAGGTCTTGGGTGACAGGTTGGACTTGGATGATCCTTGAGGTCTTTTCCAACCTTACTGATTCTGTGATTCTGTAATTCCTGCCTCTTGAAGCCTGCCTCCTAACCAGTTGTTCATACCACCCACCTTGTGCCAACTTGAGTGCCATCCACAGAAAGCCAGTTCAATGTTGCGAAGGGGATTATTAAGTAGTTACCCTTACAATAATAAACAATATGGCAAATAGGTATTAATAAAAATATTAGTAACCCTTTATTAATGAAAATTGCCAAAACTTGTTGAATAGGATGGTTGGAATACATATTTACAATGGGAATGTGCAGTCTTAGGGCAAAATACAAACAATTATATGCAAACTGGGAGACAATAACCTGGAAAGAGAAGGTCCCTGAGAGCAGACAGTGCTCAATTACAGTGGAGGGAGGCTCGTTAAGAACCTTTAAACTCAAAGGGCAATGAATTGATTACTCACAGCTGGTTTTACCCTCATGGGGGATGCTGCTGCTGCTGTGTTACATTTGGGGTGCTCTCGTAGGGCACGGGCACTGCAGATTGCTGGCAAGGAGAGGTTACCACAAGGTCCCAAGCTGGTCTGGCTGCAGCAAATGGCAGGCAGTTAACAACGCTCTTCACAATGGGCACTTGCTTGGTTCCTGGGGAAACTGAGGCATGGCACGACTCTAGTGCAAGGGGAAGCAGGCTAAGTGGATCTGACTTCTAGCCTCATAGCTTCTCAGCTTGCTGTGTATGGCTCATGGCTTTATCCCAGGCTCTGGACCAGGCACTCGAGGCAGGATAAGGCAACTCAAGGCAGCTTCTACAAGACAGGTCCAAGTAGGCTTGAAAGCAAGGCCAGGCTTAAGCAAGGCTTAAAGCAAAGTTTGGCACAAGGCAAAGGCAACTACCAGGTCAACCTAGATAGATAGATAGATAGATAGATAGATAGATAGATAGATAGATAGATAGATAGATAGATAGATAGATAGATAGATAGATAGATAGATAACCTGGCCAGTGATCGGTTGGTCCAATGGGGCACTGAAGCTAAGGTGTATCCTCCCAATGGAAAGGCATTCTGCCAGGCTATAACCATCAAAGGCAGAAACAAAGGCATTGTATCTGGGGGAGCAGTGGTCAGCTTACGTGCTCTCACCCAGGTAAACAGCTTGTTTACCAGACAGGCAGGAGTCCTGTCCTCTTTGTCCTTTTTCCTGCATTGCCCTGCCTTTCTTCAGGAAGGAGGGGAGAGAAAGGGACCTTGTCTAGACATCTTAAGGCCTGTCTGGGTTTGTACTGGGCCATGTCATGACCCTACCATGACATTCAGTTCATTGAAATGGCACAAAACTAACTTGGTAAAATCTGCTTGGTAAAGTCATGCTTTACACACTTCATGCATCCCTCTGTGAATAACACATCCAAAAAGGGCTTCTGACTGCTGGTGAGTTGTCTTTTACATCCCTGCCATGATTCTGTGAAGGTAATCTGTGCACACAGGGATTGAGGAAAACAAAAATGGCAAAATATGATAAAACAGGAAGATATAAATATTTCTTGCAAGTTCATATGGAAGGGGGGGGGGGAAGTGTGATAGTGTAACTATCTAATGTAGAAAATATTCTGAATTCACCTTCCCCTTTCACATATATATCTCATAATACCACAGAGAACCTGTCTCAGCATTTGTTATTGTCCCCTGAAGTTTTAAAAATAAGTTTGATCCTCAAGGCTTAGAATATTGCATCCCACTGATTTAAGCAGTTTAGAAATACAGAAAAATACACCTCCACAGCTGTAAAAAATCAAACTGCTAAAGCTCTCAGTGCTACTGCCTCAAATCAATGTTTAATTTCCTAAGCTCTGTTGTAACTGCTGTATTTTTTGACTAACCTGGAGTGATGCAGATTGCTCATAAAGTACCATCTGCTTTAATGTCTCTCTTGATAAGGCTACCTGTTAGTGTGTGGGGAAATAGAGTGATTTAGTAGTAAACTTTAAAAAAAGATCAGATTAATAAACAGCAATAGCAAAAAAAAAAAAACAAAAAAAACAAACAAAAAAACCCACCCCACAGTATGTTGAAAAGAAAGAAGGATTTTCTCCAGAACTTGAACACATTTTAGATATGCAGCTGGCTAAATGTTTTAGGCATTGTGCTTTGCTTGATTACATTGCATGCAGTTATACCTATCTCTGTGAGTTTACCTGGCATGTAGACCTCCACCATGAACCTCTTCTGAGTCTTAGAGCAATTCCATTTCCTTTTGAAAGACTCAAGAGACTCAAATGGGACATCAGCCTTAGGCAGTGCAGGGCTCATGATACCTTTCTCCTTGTTAATATCGCAGCAAATAGGAGAAAATAATCTTTCTCTCACTGTTAACTTTAAGGGTTGAGGGAGCTGGGGGTGTTTAGCCTGGAGAAGAGGAAGCTCAGGGGAGACCTCATTGCTCTCTACAACTACCTGAAGGGAGGTTGTAGCCAGGTGGGGGTTGGTCTCTTCTCCCAGGCAACCAGCACCAGAACAAGAGGACACAGTCTCAAGCTGTGCCAGGGAAAGTTTAGGCTGGAGGTGAGGAGAAAGTTCTTCCCAGAGAGAGTGATTTGCCATTGGAATGTGCTGCCCAGGGAGGTGGTGGAGTCACTGTTGCTGGAGGTGTTCAAGAAAAGCTTGAATGTGGCACTTGAAGCCCTGGTTTAGTTAGTCATGAGGTGCTGGGTGATAGGTTGGACTTGATGATGTCCGAGGTCATTTCCAATCTTGTTGATTCTATGATTCTATGATAAGAGGATATCAAAACATCCTGCAAGCATTTCAGAGCATATACATGCCTTAATGAGTAATAATGTGTTTCTGACATATTTTTCCCAGTGCAAAATATTGTGAATCATAGAATTGTCAGGGTTGGAAGGGACCTCAAGGTTCACCTAGTTCCAAACCCCCTGCCACAGGCAGGGACACCTCACACTAAATCAAGGTTGCTCAGAGCCTCATCCAGCCTGACCTTAAAAACCTCCAGGGATGAGGCTTCCACCACCTCCCTGGGCAACCTGTTCCAGTGTTTCACCACCCTCATGGGGAAGAATTTATTCTTAACATCCAATCTGAATCTCCCCATTTCCATTTTTGTTCCATTCCCCCCAGCCCTATCATTACCCGACATGGAAAAGCTTAACGAAAAAGCAAATGAAGAATGTGCTAGGCTGCCTCTAATAAAATCCGCTTTTTGTGTGTTGAGGTAACAGCATTGGTCTGATTTCTAGATGACAAATATTTTTCCAAGCTTGACACACGAAAGGAATGGACATTTCTGCAATCTGAACATAATTGTTTCAGGATCTCACAAGCAGATAATAAAAGCTAATCTGAATGAAAACTAGGCAGACTTTAGCATGCATCCAAGTTAAGGTAAGGACTATCAGTTTGCTCTCATATCTCCTTTGGTCCGTCAAAACAAGTTGCCTTCCTTGGGTTAGCTAATATAATTTAAAGAATACATGTTTTCCTTTGTGAAATTCAGTCCTGTGGGCTACTGGTGAGGGTGGAGGCATATACAAAAAAGTTGTAGTTTGAAGGTTGAGATATATGTCACTGTATATTCTCTCTGTCTCTATTTTTAAATCACCCAAGAATCTCAATCATATATACCCTAATATCCTTTCAAAATTCATGCTACCAGCATAGACTGCTCATATGAATAAATGCAAGAGGTTCTTCATCAGCAGACCTGTTTTACCAGAACAAAGTGAAGTGACTTTTGTTGTGGAAAAACTGGTTCCTGACATAACTGCTTCATTTGTAGGTAAAAAAATACTACTGAGGTTGTAAGTATCACCTACTATTACCAAAAGCACAGCAGTGCAGGGAAGCAATCCCTGCTCAGTTTCTGTATTGTATTTTGCAGTAATTCCAGACAGGAGGAGAAAGATGAAGAGAAACTTCCTTACAGTGAGGGTGACAGAGCCCTGGAACAGGCTGCCCAGAGAGGTTGTGGAGTCTTCTTCTCTGGAGACTTTCCAAACCCACCTGGATGCATTCCTGTGCAGACTAGTCTGGGTGAACCTGCTTTGGCAGGAGGGTTGGACCCAATGATCTCTGGTGGTCCCTTCCAACCTCTAATGTACTCTGATACTGTGATATGCAGAAGCTTTTCTCTCAGACAGCTGTGGTGAACCATTCAACTCTGAAGCATTCATCTTTATCAGGGTCATATTCATCTACCTGGACATTGCTAATCAATAACTGAGAATGATTCAGAGGACATTGTGGCACAACATTCTCTCAGAGCATAGCCCTTAATGAAGTGGGTGTTGTGTATGGTTTTTGAAGTGGGATAAATTCACCTGTGTAATTCTAGCTGCATGTCTTTTTTCATAATTCAGATTTCCATGGGCATCTTTTTCAAGTCAGGCTTATGAAGAAATGGTTTTGAACTAAAGCACTTGCTATATTTAGAAGTTGTGGCACTTCTCAGTACAATATGATAATGGCTTTGTTTCTGCAAGTTCATTCTGTGTTAGTTATACCTTTCAGTAAAGATTACAATCTGTATTTCATAGCTGTATTTAAACTGCAAGATAGGAAAGCATCAATCTGGATTTGACATCACTGCCAAAATGCAGCACTTCTTTTTCTCCTAGTAGTTAATTACCCTCCTTGGTACAAAGGGAAATACCTTAGTCAACAAACCTGCTTTCTGCCCATTCTGAATTTATTTATATTCAGCTTTCAACCACTGGACCTTTGGTAATTCGGCAGAAGATAAATTCTTTTACTGTCAAACTTCCGCTTCTCTCATTAGATGTGAGACTATGATTAAGTCCCAACCCCTTAACCTTCTCTTTGATGAGCTAAGTAGATTAACCTTCTGAAGTCTATCACTAGAAGGCATGTATTCTAATCCTTTAATCATTCCCTAGGCTCTTTTATGAACCTTGTCCAATTTCTCAGCATGCTTCTTGAAATTTGGAGGCTTGAAATAGGCACAGTGTTCCAGCCACAGTTACACTGATTCCAAACACAGAAGTAATAGAGTGTAGTTCTGTCCCACTCAATCAATCTTAGGAGTAAATCCACAGCTGGCCTACATTGTTTTATATAGATGAAACACAGAAACACTACTTTACCCTTGAGACTTAACTGTCACCTTTTTTTCCATGCATCATCTGTGGTAGCATCCTGATTTTGATCTACAGTGCTGCTTTTCTTCAGACTTCCTGGAAAGAGGCTTGGTGGGTTTGGCAGGCTTCAATTTAGCTTTCCCATAGAGCTTCCCACTCTGTACAATGCACAGGATTTTTTTTTCTTTGAGGATGCTGCATTCTAGAGCAGATATATAATTTGCTATGGCAGTGACATGATGTTTGAAAAGGCCATGCTGATCTTCCCTCTAGCAGCAGAATATGTGTGAGCTAAGAAAAGGCAGCACTCTAAGCTGTTTGCATGCATCTCTATGTGTTCCTGGATCAGGACAGTAGGAAAATAGAACAACTGAGTGTTGGGCCTCTGACAGTCTCTCATCCCAAGGTGGAAGATTAACTGAATGAATACTTGGGACGTGGTGCTTATTGACATGGTTTAGTGGTGGACTTCACAGTATCACAGTACATTAGAAGTTGGAAGGGAGCTCAAAAGATCATCAGGTCCAACCCCCCTGCCAGAGCAGGATCACTTAGGGGAGTCTGCACAGGAAGGCATCCAGGTGGGTTTGGAAAGTCTCCAGAGAAGGAGACTCCACAATCCCCCTGGGCAGCCTGTTCCAGGGCTCTGTCACCCTCACTGGAAAGAAGTTTCTCCTCCTGTTGAGCTGAAATCTTCTATGTTCTAGTTTCAAGCCATTGTTCCTTGGCTTATCACTGTGAACCACCCAAAAGAGCCTCGCCCCCTCCACTTGACACCCACCCCTCACATATTGATAGACATTGATCAGATCCCCTCTCAGTCTTCTCTTCTCCAGACTAAACAGCCCCAGGGCTCTCAGTCTCTCTTCACAGGGGAGATGCTCAAGTCCCCTAAGCATCCTCCTGGCTCTCCCTTGGATTCTCTCCAGCAGGTCTCTGTCTCTCTTGAACTGGGGAGCCCAAAACTGGACACAGGATTGCAGGTGTGGTCTCCCCAGGGCAGAGTAGAGAGGTAGAAGAACTTCCCTAGCCCTGCTGGACACACCTTTCTTGATGCACCCCAGGATCCCATTGGCTCTCTTGGCCACAAGAGCACATTGTTGTTCCATAGAGAACTTGTCATCCACCAGCACTCCAAGGTCTTTCTCTGTGGAGCTGCTTTCCAGCAGGGCAGCCTCTAACCTGTCCTGGTGCCTGTTGTTATTCCTCCCCAGATGCAGGACCCTGCACTTGTCCTTATTAAACTCCATGAGGTTTGCCTGCACCCAGCTCTCAGCCTGTCCAGGTCACATTGGATGTCTGCACAGCCTGACAGGAGTCAGCCAACCCCCCAGACTTGGCAATTTTATTTTTTTTCTCAGTTCTTAAAGATCTCTTGGTGCTTTATGGTGCTCTTTTCTATTATCACCTCATATTTTTTCAGTCTTTTCTGTCCCCTTAGTGTTCTTACCACCCACAGATTTCTTACTGTGGATAATTGCTTAAACCATATGGTTCAGTTCCCATTCTTGAAACTTAACCTTATTATATTCTGGGCCAAATTCTTAGGTCAGTTTTGAAATCTCAGAGTGAAATCAAGGCTTTGACAAAGTCAGAAGATGCTCTGCTGTCAGTATGGCCAAGGCTAGTCTCTTCCCTTAGGCACTTGCTGTAAGCTCTGAAAAGAAAGGCATTTAAGTAACTAGCTGCCTATGCCTCTCTCTGTTTTTTCTCCTGTGCATTTTTAAATTGGCAGTAATATTTCAAAAGCAGACTATTTGTTTTGACCCTTAGATTGCTCTCAGCTTTCAGGGGAATGATGTTATTCAGTTTAATGCAAAGACCAAGTGTACCATAGAGTGCTTTACTATTTGCTGGCAAATAAGATTGTGTGGTTTCATGAGAACTCAAGAAAGGTCAGTCCTTGGGTTCATTCACTAACAAAGGATTGTTCCCACTGGAGAAGACAGTGATGCTACCCTGCACTGGGCTTACATAAATCTGATATATATAGAATAACTACTCTGAAGTTAATACATGCATGTAGGATGCAACTAAAAATACCAGCACAAGTTGATAAATTATGACTAACTGAGGCATATGACAAATAGTTTGGTCAGAAGATGTATTTTGGTAAGATTCACTTTAAAGCAGGGAAGGGCTCATATTAGGCTTCTAACAATTAAGTTGTTTTTTTTTCTACATATACAATTGTACAAAAAAACTTTCAGTGTTTTGTGAAAATATATTTTCACTTCAAGGTTGAATAGCACCCATGATGGAAAACTTAAAAGGAACCAAACAATCACCAGAATCAGAAAGTTGAAAAATACAGAGTTGCAGACACAGTTACTCAAGTGTATTCACTTTGTCAAGCCTGCAAAGACTTAGAGAATGGATGGATGGATGGATGGATGGATGGATGAATGGATGGATCAATGAATCTAAGACCAATAACACACAAAAAGGGAACAGACAGCAGTTTTTCAGGTGCATTTTTGGCAGATAACAGGAAGTGCTAGGGAGTTTCAGAGGTAAGACTGATTGCTAAGTGCCATATTTTTTTTTTCTCTTATTTCTGTGTATGGATCACATTAGCATTTACATCTTGGACATTTTATAATTTTTAGGGAAGCATCTGCTTGCCTTGGTTTTCTTACCATTCTTCATTGGCACTCCAGTAGCAGTTGTTTAATTTTCTGTTTTTCTTCTTTCAAGAGTAATCTCTTATGAGAAAGCAATCAGGAAAAAAAACTAACAGTGTTCATCAACTCTGTGTGTGGATTGACAGCCTTTGCAAATGGGAGTGGGCAGTAGTTTTACAGAAAAGAAGTTCCCATGTGTGCTAATGAACTGTTGACTAAGTGATTGATTATTAAATTGTACAGTCTTTATGTGTTGAGATTATTTTGCAGTTCAAAAGCTGATACACCTATTAATTAACATTGCTATTATAATTTACCCTGTCACATTTGTAAGACACTCCAGCAAGGGGCAGTGCAGGACTCAGAAAGCAATCCTCCCAGGAGAGGAAGCAGTTCCTTCGTAGCGAGGTTTGAACCATGTTTATTTCAGTTTGTCTTTGTGATTGTTTATCATAGGAGTTGAAGCAGATGAAATTAATTTTAAGTTGAGTAAATGTTCTTGTTTTATTGGTCAATGTGCAATTTGCAAGATAATGTTAAAAAGGTAAAAACCTTTCTTAAAAGATTTTCATGATGGTGTATCATCCCTCAGCATTTGTCATATGTATTAAGTGTGTCTAAGGTAATGAAATACAAGTCCAGGGCTGCAGAATCAGACCTGTAGTTTGCTTTTTACCTTTTACAAAACAATTGCATGAAAAATTGCAATATTCTTGCAGGTAAATGAAATTAATGACACACTTATGTATATCCTGCTACAAGGAGCAGGCAGCGATTTGCAGCTTTATCTAAGTCAACAGAAAATGTCCATCAGAACAAAATTTCATTCAGGGACATCAATGGAACTAAACAAGACCTGCAAATAAAGTTTCAGTGCACAAAGCTATTTCTTACAACCTTGTTCTTACTCCTTGCAACTTAATTCTGTCAGTGAGGAAGAGGAGGGCATGAAAAAGTAAAAAAGATGGTTCAGTGTGTTTTGGGATTTGGCGTATGTCTAACTTTGGATTTTATTAGAGCAATAATTAACCTGATAGTGAATTTTGAAACACAGGTGCCATAGAATCCAAACTGTATTTCTCTGTTAAATTCTGAGCTTGGAAAAGCCATTTTTCAAATGCAGAACCTATTTGCTGATGGTGCAGCAGTCTATGAAATGTCATCAGACAGAAGAGATAGAACAGAAAAATATAAACATGTTCAGAGGTAAATTGGACATCCTATTTGCAAAAAGCCTGGATAAATCCACTTTGTCAGAACCAGTAATGTCAATAACCTGGGAATCTAATTCTAGTTGTCTCATGTTTAGTTCTATTTGTTTTATTTGATTTTACTTTACAGTATGAATTGAATTCTGCAAGGATTCTTTATTCCTTCGGTTTGAGTAAACCCTATATATTTTAAATGAGGAATTTGTGGTTTCCATTTGAGAAATGGAAGTAAAAGGGCTGATGGGAGGTTAGCATAGTTCTAGGAGTGACAAACCCAGGTGCCTGGTGTTTTCTGGTGTGCAAGCTATGTTAAAACATTCAGGGTTTGTACACCAATTGTAAGATTCACTGAGGGTTAGCTGTTGTCAGTGTCCTGCTCCTCAGTCACATCCTGGGCAGCGCCAAGAGAAGCATAGCCAGCAGGTCAAGGGAGGTGATTCTCCCCCTCTGCTCTGCTCTGGTGAGACCCCACCTGGAGTACTGTGTCCAGGTCTGGAGCCCCTAATTCAAGAAGGATCTGGAGGTGCTGGAAGGTGTCCAGAGAAGGGCCACAAGGATGAGCAGAGGGCTGGAGCTGCTTTCCTATGAGGACAGACTGAGAGAGTTAGGAGTCTGGAGAAGAGAAGGCTCTGAGGAGACCTTATTGTGGCCTTCCAGTATGTGAAGGAGGACTACAAGAAAGCTGGGGAGGGACTTTTTAGGGTGTCAGGTAATGATAGGACTAGGGGGAGTGGGAAAAAAATTAGAAATGGGTAGATTCAGATTGGATGTTAGGAAGAAATTCTTCCTTATGAGGGTGGTGAGAGACTGGAACAGGTTGCCCAGGGAGGTGGTAGAAGCCTCACCCCTGGAGGTTTTTGCAGCCAGGTTGGATGTGGCTGTGAGAAACCTGCTGTAGTGTGAGGTGTCCCTGCCCATGGCAGGGGGGTTGGAACTGACTGATCCTTGAGGTCCCTCCTAACCCTACCAATTCTATGATTCTATGATTATACTTCAGCTGTTTGAATTAAGTGCTTCACAAGGCTTAGGTTTTAATAAATGTTTTCAAGAGGTTGGGGTTTAGTCCTGAGTGATGGTATGTTATATTTGTAACATCTTCTGCCATCAGTAATGGGTAAAGGCCCTTTCTAGTAGCAGATCAGTTAGTAATAAAGCCTTAATGGATTTACTTAGGCTTTTGCTGTGCTTTACAAGAAGTTGTCTCACTCCCACAGCTTTATTAAAATAAAGCACAACCTGCAGTGGAGCTGACAGCTGAGCAGTTAGGTTACAAATCAGATTGTGGTGGCAGGGCAGACCAAATGAATATTACCATTTGGCTTGTCAAAGGCAAGGTGAAAAAATAAGGCTTGATGAATAGCAGAATTTAGCCTACACAGAAGAAGAATGCAAGAGCAGCAGAAGGGGCCTTGGGCTGGCAATACCTACAAAAAGATGTGTCATAGCACAAGCCATGAGGGCAGGAGGGGTTCACTAACAAAATTATTCCAGAAGCTGATTTTTACTCCCATTGTGTAAGTTCACAGTCTCACAGTATATCAGAGGTTGAAAGGGACCTCAAGAGATCATCAGGTCCAACCCCCTTGCCAAAGCAGGATCACTTAGGGTACTCTGCACAGGAATGCATCCAGGTGGGTTTGGAAAATCTCCAGAGAAGGAGACTCCACAACCCCCCTGGGCAGCCTGTTCCAGTGCTCTGTCACCCTCACTGGAAAGAAGTTTCTCCTCCTGTTGAGCTGAAATCTTCTATGTTCAACTATGAACCCATTGTTCCTTGTCTTATCACTGGGAACCACCCAAAAGAGCCTGGCCCCCTCCACTTGACATCCACCCCTCACATATTGATAGACATTGATCAGATCCCCTCTCAGTCTTCTCAAGACTCAAAAGCCCCAGGGCTCTCAGTCTCAGACAGCCTGCCTGGATGGCAGTATTGTATAGAGTTATAACCAGAAGGATGAAATGTATTGTTATCAATTAATGCTCATAAAGTGTGTTTTCATCAGCTGTTTGGATCAAGTGGACAGGTGATGCCTTCTGAGGATTTTCAGCATGTTATTCTCCTCTTCTGCAGCCTTGCATGGTGGCAAGAGTAATTGGCACAGTAGTAATGTCATCTTCTGATTTTGCTTTCTTACCTTGATACATGCCCACAGAAGCAGCTCTGGAACAGCATTGTGGGCACCCAAGTTCTGAGAAAGAATAACTATTTTTGAGAAGACAGAGATTTTTGTGTTTATTATCAAGTATATACATAAATATTTTCCAGACTAAGATGCTTTCACATACAGAACTGCATCACTTCACTACAGTAGTAATGTTATCAGTTAAAATAAGAGCAGGTCCAATTTAAAGAAAGGTAACAGTACTGTGTAGCATGATTTGGTTGGTTGTTTTTTTTTTCCTTTTTTTGAATTAAGAGTGTGGTAAATCTACATTATTGTTACCTGCATACAAAAGAAAGAAAGTCAATTTCTGATATAGAGGGTTCGTGAAAATAATCTGTTTTAAGGAGCTATAAAAATATACTGCTTAAAAAAAAACCCCAAACATCACTGGAGAACAGCATTTCAATTACAAAGAGAAGCAATGATGAGAGTCAGTACAGAAGACTGCTAGAGGTGTGTGCTTAGTGGCCTGGGTTTCCCTAAGCTTTAACATTTACAGTGTCCATGAGCAAATTAAAATGCAGGTGCATAAATGCATCTGACAAGAGGATGGGGAATGCAGTTCTTGGCTGTGGGTCCATGCCACAAGCTGGTAATCCAAGGCTTGCACCCAGATGCCCACAGTGCTAGGGGAGCACCTTCATGCCAGCTGTGCTAGTTTTAGGCTATGCCTTTAAAAATTTTCACAGATCTTGATCAGAAGGTGGTAGAATGTAAATAAATCACTATTGGGTGTAAAAAAGAAGGAAAATAATGATAATTCTAAACAGTCCCATTGGAAAGATAAGGCATTTAAGCTAGTAATGGAAACAATCTTTCTCTCTTTTTGCTTCTTCTGTTTGGGAGAGACTGACTGGCTTTGCTGACCTTGACTGCATTGCTTTTGTTGTGGCTGGTGTTAACAACAACTTCTCTGCTATTTTCTCTTGTCCCTTTTGTGCACAGGGCAGGTAGGAAAGGGAGAAGCTGTTGCAGCTCCCCTGGTCTTTTGCCACAAGAGGTTCTTGTGCTGTTTATCAACTGTAAATACCTGCAAATATTTGTAAATATTGTGTATTTTGTACGTATTCCTTGCATTTCATTGTAGATTGTAGCTTTGCTTGTAAATACAGCTTCATTTGCTTCCAGCTGAGCTGGTCTGGCAAATTTAATGTTGGGGGGGAATTTTCAACCCACCAAACAGCCCACTGTGTAGTCTGGAGGAGAATCCGGAGGGGTTGTTTAGCCTGGAAAGGGGAGGCTCAGGGGTGACCTCATTGCTGTCTACAACTACCTGAAGGGAGGTTGTAGCCAGGTGGGGGTTGGTCTCTTCTCCCAGGCAACCAGCACCAGAACAAGAGGACACAGTCTCAAGTTGTGCCAGGGGAGGTATAGGCTGGATGTTAGGAAGAAGTTCTTCACAGAGAGAGAGATTGCACCTTGGAATGGGCTGCCCAGGGAGGTGGTGGAGTCACCATCACTGGAGATGTTCAAGAGAAGCCTGGATGAGGCACTTAGTGCCATGGTCTAGTTGATTGGATAGGGCTGGGTGATAGGTTGGACTGGATGATCTTGGAGGTCTCTACCAACCTGGTTGATTCTATGATTCTATGCTGGTCTTACATATTCAGAGCTGAGCTTTTGTCAGCTGTACAGGTGCAGATCTGATTTAGCACCAATCAGCACATTGCTTTGCTGGGAGTACAATTTGAGCTATGAAACGTTGCTTAACCTTTGGGTGATGATCCATTCCACTTCCAGTGTGCGTGTGAGGTTATCTTTCTACTCTGCATTACCTGTGATATCCTTACAAGAAGGAAAATTGGAAAAAATTCAAATTTCCTCCACTTTTGTCTTACTATTGGTAGCTGTGGAGTTAGCACACCAGCAAAGACTTCGTTGCTGGCTACTATTCTATAAAAGATGCCATCATACCTCTCTCACTTTGAATCAGGTCAGCCAGACTTGTTTTGTAACCAAGGCACATACTCTCTAGCACCACTGTTGTCATATTTTCCAGTGACCTTGTAAATTGCAAATACACTAGATGTGCCTAAAGTTCTCTGTGAACTCTTCTAATATTATCCTTCTGTGAATAAAAAAGCCAGACTCCACGAGGTGTTTTTTTGTCTCCTGCAATCTGGACAGCCCTCTTAGCAGAGGAGTGAAATATTTTTCTATCTTAACAGCAAGCTATTACAAAGGTAGATCAGTAGATAGAAACATCAACTAAGTAGTGTCCTTGTAGCTAGTGCACTGTTACAACCTTTTTAGCAGATCCTTATAAAAAATTATTGTACTGAAAAGAGTTTAATTGAGTAGCCTTAGAACCATTACTATGTTGGCTTGTGCATATGTACACCTATCTGCCTATCCTCTAACCAAAGTAGCTGTTGTATAATAATTTATTTGTGCCTCAGGTACTGTAATGTAAGATGAATGGAATTCCACTCTGGATGGCATTTCATTTAATGTTTTTGAATGCACTTCAGCAATGCAGATATGGGACAATAATATTTGATTACAAGACTGATCAGAAATAGTGGATCTTTGTTATATTTGATCCATTTCATTCCCTCAGGCCTGTAAAATACCAAACATGAGTAACTTCATCCCCTTCAACAGGATCTAGTCACAGGAAGCTAATTGCATGTGTGGTGTGTGTGTTGTTTGGGGTAGTTTTTTTGGGATTTAAGTGTAGAAAAGGGGATGTGTTCCAGTTGCTAGTTGACATTTGATTCAAATAGATAACATACTGTAAATATGCCTAGGAAGCCATGGCTCTATCTGACTGCAGAGATTATTAAATGAAGTAGAGAGACTTTTGGAAATAATTAGTTTGAATGCTGCAATGCACTTTAAGCCTGTGGAAGCTGATGCGTAGTGAAATGTAGGTCAGTCAGATTACATCACACAGACCCAGCTGCTGTGTTTTGTCATCTGCCTGTAATAAGAAGAACCAGTGTAGGTAGCAGTTACACTAGATAAATGTATTTTTCTCCTAAGAAGACAAGATTGAGTGATAGGAATGTGGCCATGCTGAATCAGAAATTGATGTTGATGCTGTGCTCTGACAAAACAAGTAGTGAGTGACACGGGTCAGTGAAGAAATGGACAACAAAGCATTCCTTTTTCCTTTTCCTTTTCCTTTTCCTTTTCCTTTTCCTTTTCCTTTTCCTTTTCCTTTTCCTTTTCCTTTTCCTTTTCCTTTTCCTTTTCCTTTTCCTTTTCCTTTTCCATGTCCTTTTCCTTTTCCTTTTCCTTTTCCTCTTTTCCTTTCCTTTCCCTTTTCTTTTTCTTTTTTTCTTCCCTTTTCTTTTCTTTTTCCTCTCCTCTCCTCTCCTCTCCTCTCCTCTCCTCTCCTCTCCTCTCCTCTCCTCTCCTCTCCTCTCCTCTCCTCTCCTCTCCTCTCCTCTCCCTCTCCCTCTCCCTCTCCCTCTCCCTCTCCCTCTCCCTCTCCCTCTCCTCTCCTCTCCTCTCCCTCTCCCTCTCCCTCTCCTCTCTCCCTCTCCTCTCCCTCTCCTCTCCTCTCCTCTCCCTCTCCTCTCCTCTCCTCTCCTCTCCTCTCCTCTCCTTCCCTTCCCCTCTCCTCTCCTCTCCTCTCCCTCTCCTCTCCCTTCCCTCTCCTCTCCCTTCCCTTTCCTCTCCCTTCCCTCTTCCCTCTCCCTCTCCCTTTCCCTTCCCTTCCCTCTCCCTCTCCCTTCCCCTTCCCTCTCCCTTCCCTTTCCCTTTCCCTCTCCCTCTCCCTCTCCCTTCCCCTCTCCCCTCTCCCCTCTCCCCTCTCCCCTCTCCCCTCTCCCTCTCCCCTCTCCCTTCCCCTCTCCCCTTCCCCTCTCCCCTCTCCCCTCTCCCTCTCCCCTTCCCCTCTCCCCTCTCCCTTTCCCTTTCCCTTTGCCTTTCCCTTTGCCCTTCCCCTTTCCCTTTGCCTTTTCCCTTCCCTTTTCCCTTCCCCTTTTCCCTTTCCCTTCCCCTTTTCCCTTTCCCTTCCCCTTTTCCCTTTCCCTTTCCCTTTTTCCTTTCCCTTTTCTTTTATGAAAAATTCTGCTTTCAGAAAAGTGATCTCTTTTGATTGGAGAAAACACAGAAGGATCAAGAGGCAAAAAAAGGAAGCTCACAAAACCCTGCAAAAACAAGCCAACACCATTTCCTCCCCCAACATGATCTCTGCACATAGATGTGGTACTACAGGACACAGCTTAGCACCAGACTTGATTCAGTTAGGTAGTTAATGGCTGGACTCAGTGATCTTAAAGGTCTTTTGCAACCAAAATGATTCTATGATTCTGAATGTTCAGTCTCTCATGTGCCATTAGAGCACTGACTCCACTGGGCTCTGTGTCAATACACACACACACAGCACTTTCCTTCTCTCAGAGGTTCATCTGTGATTTCCCTCAGCAAAGTGGGCAGACACCACTACAGAAAATGCAGCAGCTGATGGGTGTTATTTTCTATTGTGTTTATATAGTAGGTGCAATGTTTCTCATCAGCAAAAGCATTTAAGTCATAAATAAATTAGAACTGCTGTTAGTAAAATGTTTCTGAAGTTCTACTAATTGGTTTGTAGTTACAGTTGCTGAAGATGTAGTTCTCTTTTTCTTTATTCAATGCTGGGATTTTTCTCAAAACCTGACAGTTCTACATGTTGCATCTTAATATATATGAAAGTCTCTTCTTAGAAACAAATGAGCACCAAGCCCCTCAAAATTATTGTAGCTTCCCAAGATTCAATTAATTTCTCTCATTTAGGTTTCTACAAGTCATGTGTATCTTTTAGTGTTAATTGTTCAGCAAGAATTCAGTAGCTTAATCTGTGTTCAGAAAGATAAACTGCTTGCAATATTCCTCCAAACAGTGTGGGAAAAGTTGAGGCTTACCTCTAGGAAGGGACTTAAATGTTGTTCACATGAGTTTGGAGAAGTCTGAAGGAGGGAGATACTGGACATAGTAAAATATGTGGTGCAGGTGAAAGGGAACATGTTGCCAGAGATGTTGTTGAATCTTCTTACAGTAAACTGAAGGGTAAAGAAGAGCTCAACAGGGACTAATTTTCAAGGGGAGAGAGCTCACAGTGGTATGAGATGGTTTCTGAGACTCAGGCTGTGCAGCCAGTGCAATTAGGGCCATAGAATTTCTCAGGCATGAAAAGCAGTAAGTCTGTGGCTCCACAGGCAGCAGCCTATACTTCACAGACCTTCTCTGGACCTTCACCTTCATGGTGTGTCTCATTTAGAGGCTTGTGTTCCTCTGTCTTTATTAATGACAGCAACTACTGTGTCATTGGCAAGCAGGCTGTGTTGATTAAAGGGTATGTTTAAAGGTACCATTTCACCTTCTGTTTTGCTATAGCCTTCCTGGGAATAGGGAATACTGCACTTGTCTGTCATCTTCTCTGCTGACAAATTATTCTCCTTTTGGCAACTATTTTTCTTCTGCTCCTGTTTCCCTTGGGAACAGAGCCAAGGAAGTCAGCTTTGACCCACATCTCTTTTCTAGCAGAGTGTACCCCCATGAGCTGGAGGCAAGAGGACAGGATAGAGATAGTTCCTTATTGCCAGATTAGGGGCCATGCAGTAAGAAATTTATTTCAGCTTCTTCTGTGTGTGTACTACTTTTAGGCTATGCCTTTAGAATTTTTCACAGATCTCAGAAAGTAGTGGAATGCAAATAAATCACTACTGGGTGTAAAAAGGAAAGCAATGATAGTTCTAAACAATCCTATTGGAGAGATAAGGGACTTAAACTAGTTGTACCAAAACAATCTCACTCTCTTCTCTTCACTCTGGGAAAGACTAACTTTGTGCTTCTGCTGGCTTCTGCTTGACCTTGGCTGCATTGTTTTGGCTAAGTTCTAACAGCTCTCTGCTCTTCCACTTGTCCCTTTGTGTACAGGGGGGTAAGGGGGAGGCAAGGAAGGGAGAAGCTGTTGCAGCTCCCCTGGTCTTTGGCCAGAGGAGTCCTTGTGCTGTTTATTAATTGTAAATGCCTGTAAATATTGTAAATATTGCACATTTTGTACATCTTCATTGCATTCCGTTGTAGATTGTAGTTTTGCTTGTAAATACAGCTTTCATTTGCTTCCAACTGAGCTGGCCTGGCAAATTTAATGTTGGGGGGAAATTTTCAACTCACCACAGTGTGGTTGGAATGCAGGCTGTTTGAATGTTGTATGAGAGACATAATATCTGGCAGGTCTCTCAGTTTAAACAAAAAAGGGGGGGGGGGGGGGGGGGAGGGGGGGATTCCTGCTGCAATCAGACCCAAGCACACTGTGATAGTACCAGTTCATAATACAAGAAATTCATAGACTTGTCCTTGAAACAGGCAATTCTTCAGCAGAAAATTACAGTATCTAGTCTGTGTGTTACCTCCAGGGACTGGAATGAGTTATTTATTCATTACACTTTTATGAGGTGGTTATTCATCTGCTAATGTGTCTAGAAGCTAAAATGGCTGTTTACTTAGATGATGACTTGAGGTAGTAAAGTCCCTGTAACAGCATATTTCAGTCAGAATGAACTTAATGGAATCTACTAGTATAATTCTACTACTGTTTCACTTACAGAATCTACTAGTAACACAGAAACACCCAGGTTAAATCCTTGTTTCCTTTTATGTATCATTGAATTAATTGGGGCTAAGACTGAACAGAGATTTTTCACCAGGTAAAGGTACTCAGATTATCAAGGAGCACATGTTTATTGTAGATTATTTGGTGATATTTTTTGATAGACTAATCCACTGTGCTGTATTTATCCAATTCTAAACTAATTGTATCAAATAAACATAGGGTGGGTTTTTTTTTCCTTCACTTTCTACATTATGTTATAGTCATGCACAGAAAAGGACCACAAGAAGTTACCTGGACAATTTCCTCATCCTGTGGCAGGCTTGTCCTTAGCAGAGGGTTGAAAACTTTAAGGACAGTTTAGGCAGCAAGAGAAATGTTGTTACCACAACAGTCTTTCCAAGAGCTTCAGGTTCTTTCCTGCAAAGAAAGTTTTTCTTCATTTCACTGAATCCTTCCTGCTGTGGTGTATGCTTCGTTATTTCCTGTCCTGACTGTTGAGGATATGAATAGATTCAGTTTTAGACCTCATCTGAGTGTTCCTGTATTGGGAGCAGCACAAGGCTCATTTCATTTCTCTTGCTGGTTGTGCTTCTGTTAAGCATCCCCAAGAAGAATTTTCCTTTCTTACAGACCAGTGAAAATCACACAGTAATCCTCTGTGGTTCTTAAATCCTTTTTCCATAATACTGTTGCACAGATGCTTTTTCTCCCATCCTGCTGTTGCATAAGCACTAAGAAGAGTATTTGGTTAAGGAAAATATAAATTGTCAAGATCTTAGCATTGGGTAATACACACAGAGGGGATCACACCTCCTGAACAGAATGTCTGGTTTCTGTCAGATGCTGGCAGGAGTCTCCACTATAAGGGCTTTTGCAGCAAGAATCTTCAGATAGGTGGAATGGTGACTTGAAGCACTGCTCTGCCCTCTCCTTATAATCCAGCAGGCCATGTTCCAGAGTCATCAGGCAGCACTTTAGTAATTTATTGCTATTTATGTATCTTAACTACATGCATAATATCTCTTGATTATCATAACTGTACATAAGAGACTGTCCTATGTGCCCATTTCTGCAGGAACAATCTGTGTTGATTATTTGCAGACGTCTTAACTATGCAAAATTCTGCTGGAGGAACCACCAAGAGGAGTGCCTCCTCCAGTCTCTTCTTAAACACCTCCAGGGATGTTGACCCCACCACCTCCCTGGGCAGCACATTCCAGTGGGCAATCTCTCTTTCTGTGAAGAACTTCTAAGATCAAGCCTAAACTTCCCCCTGCACAGCTTGAGACTGTGTCCTCTTGTTCTGTTACTGGTTGCCTGGGAGAAGAGACCAACCCCCTCCTGGCTACAACCTCCCTTCAGGTAGTTGTAGACAGCAATGAGGTCACCCCTGAGCCTCCTCTTCTCCAGTCTAAACATCCCCAGCTCCCTCAGCCTCTCCTCATAGGGCTGTGCTCCAGCCCCCTCCCCAGCTTCATTGCCCTTCTCTGGACACATTCAAGCAACTCAATATCCTTAAATATGTGTAAAGATACCACCATCTAGGCATACCCAGAGCAAAAGGTTGGTCACTAGCATTAAGTGTTTACTGCCTAAGTAAAATATGAGAAAACAGGCAAGGGAGATAAAAGAGAGAGAGAGAGAGAGGGAGAGAGAGAGATAGAGAGAGAGATGAGACAGAGGGAGAGATAGAGATAGAGAGAGAGAGAGAGAGAGAGAGAGATGAGAGAGATGAGATAGAGATAGAGATGATAGAGATAGAGATAGAGATAGAGATAGAGATAGAGATAGAGATAGAGATAGAGATAGAGATAGAGATAGAGATAGAGATCGATAGAGATAGAGGTAGATCTATGAGGAAAAAAATAAAATATTATATTTATTAAAAGATGAGAAAACCATAAACTTCTACTAATTATTTCAGAGAATAATAAATATAATGGATATGGGTTAAGCAAATGGTTAGCAGACATCTTGGGTTTGCCAAGAATATTGCAAAACCAATCTAATCTCCTTCTACAACATGATAACAGGTTTTTCAGAAGAGAAGTGTTAGCTGCTTAGATTTTGACACTGTCTCATAAACTAGTCTTACAAGTAATGTGAGAAAAACAAGAGACGAATGAAATGTTCATACAATAGATATAAATATGACTGAGTTTATCAGATTACTTAACAAAGCACTAGATTTACTGAAATATCCAACGATGATTATCCAGGGATCCTGTATTCACTTGTTGCCCAATATTTTCACCAGTGATGTACATAACAGAATGGAAAGCATGCTTGCCATGTTTTCATGATCATAGAATCATAGAATTGTTAGGGTTGGAAGGGACCTCAAGGATTATCCAGTTGCAACCCCCCTGCCATGGGCTACAGCTAGTGATTCAGAGTGCTGTGCAGAGTAGGAGCTTCAGAAAATGGAGGTGACTGGGTATCTCCTTAGGGGTACTCTGTTTCTCACTGCCATGATAGAATACTGCTTTTTAAATTCATTTTTTACTCATTCTTCTGTTCCTTTTTCTTAGTGGCATCCATCCTCTCAATATTGAACATACTGAGAACATGGAACATGAAGCCTGAATCCCCTCTCAAAAGAAAGAAGACCTGTAAGGTCTTTCTGCTGGTGTTCCTTTATTAAATTGACAATTATATAACAACCTTTGAGTTTAGAGGCATCTTCAGCTACCAAGAAAATGTCAAAGTTCCAGAGAGTAGAACATAGCTGCATTTCTCTTCCAATAAAATAAGAGACCTCAGAAAATTTATATTACACAAGCCACAGAATGAGTAGGGCTGTGAATAGAGGATACAGACTTTGATCCCTGATTTCCCACAGTTTTCACAGACTCACAGTATATCAGAGGCTGGAAAGGACCTCAAGAGATCATCAGGTCCAACCCCCTTGTCAGAGTAGGATCACTTAGGGGAGTCTGCACAGGAAGGCATCCAGGTGGGGTTGGAAAGTCTCCAGAGAAGGAGACTCCACAACCCTCCTTGTTCCAGTGCTCTGTCACCCTCACTGGAAAGAAGTTCCTCCTCATGTTGAGCTGAAATCTTCTATGTTCAAGTTTGAAGCCATTGTTCCTTGTCTTATCACTGTGAACCACTGAAAAGAGCCTGGCCCCCTCCACTTGACACCCACCCCTCACATATTTATAGACATTGATCAGATCCCTTCTCAGTCTTCTCTTCTCCAGACTAAACAGCCCCAGGGCTCTCAGTCTCTCTTCACAGGGGAGATGCTCAAGTCCCCTAAGCATCCTTGTGGCTCTCCCTTGGATTCCCTCCAGCAGGTCTCTGTCTCTCTTGAACTGGGGAGCCCCAAACTGGACACAGGATTGCAGGTGTGGTCTCAGCAGGGCAGAGTAGAGAGGTAGAAGAACTTCCCTAGCCCTGCTGGACACACCTTTCTTGCTGCATCCCAGGATCCCATTGGCTCTCTTGGCCACAAGAGCACATTGTTGTTCCATGGAGAACTTGCTGTCCAGTTTTTAGCATATATATTCAGCTCAGATTTGACTTTAATGAACAAGACACATACTGAAGTATCTGACAGAATGACAGCTGTGCAGAAATAGTTCCCTGTTTCCCTGAAGCTTTCTTATCTTTGGATTTTAGTAAAGTTTTCTTAGAAGGAGTGTAAGCATGAGAGCATTTATATAGAGTAAAAATAAAGGATGAGTTTGGTATGGACTCAATACTTTAGAGATAAGGTACTGCAGAGAAAAAGTTAAATATTTCAAGTGTTCTGTGGGAAATTGGGTGAATTCTGATTTTCTGGTTTGGTTTATCTTCCTGAAGGTTTACTCTGATAGCTGGAAATTTATTGATTGAATCTGCATCACTCAAAGAAGCAAATTAGTGCTTTGCTGTCAGATTCTGTAATGAAGTTCCATGCTGTGATTTGGTCTGTTTCAGCAAGAAAACAGCTTTTTTTTTCACTGCCTTGTCTTATTTGTTTTACTTCTGTTGCACAGCAGTAGCATTCTCACTCTGTTTACAGCAGTACTTTGAGACATTAATTGTTCAAATGATAGGAAAAGATGAATTATAAGGGACATGCTTGTTTCATTTGTGCTATAGCCAAATCACAAGTGAAAAGTTGGATATCTATTAGCCAGATTGGATCACTAATTGACATCCCTGGAAATGTCAGTTAGTGACTAGGGCTTGTGGGGGCAAGGGGAATACCACAGCTGTGGTCAAAACATGTGTGGGACCCAGTTATGCATTCATCTGGACTGATATGATTTTACATAATTATGGATTTTTGTAGGGAATCCTCAGTAGAAAATAATTTCTATACATAAATATATATGTAAAAATGTATAATATATGTTTATAGATATTTATAGCCCATAATTTATAGATCTTTTGCAATAAATGAAGTTATGACAGTATGAAATCACTCTAGTAGGTAAAAACAAAACAAAGTTTGTGGATAATGTTGAAATGTGTTGTGGTTTTATTTGCCACCACTGGCACGTATTTCTGAAGCTGGTGTGGTGTAAATGCATTTCTGATCCCTCTTTCTTGATCTTGATCAAGCTAAACAGAGTACACTCTTATTATAATCAATAAATATTTTGATCCAATTACCAGTGCCACTAATACTAATTTCTCATTGTATTAAGCATCCCTAAAATATAATTTCTAGCAAAAACTCACACCTACACAATACTGAGGAAAGTAAGCTTCTTCAAATGCTAGTTATGAAAAAAAAAAAAAAACAAAAACCAACACAGAGATATATGAGAGTGAAGTAAAATGATCACAGTAAACTAGAACTTCATTTCACAAACGATGTCAAACTCAATTGGATTTGTTTCTCTTTGGTCCATTCCAAGACCATACAGCCTATGCTGTGTGTAAGCCAATTTCTAGATGGTGAGAGGTAGCCCTAATCACAGAACATGAACTTTTTAAATTGACAAGGTTTAAAGGAAAGGTCATTACAGGTGAAGAAGCACTTGAAAATGTTTGCTCCTCATTATCATAGAACCATAGAATCAGTCAGGGTTGGAAGGGACCACAAGGATCATCCAGTTCCAACCCCCCTGCCATGGCCAGGGACACCTCACACTACATCAGGCTGGCCAGAGCCTCATCCAGCCTGGCCTTAAACACTTCCAGGGATGGGGCCACAACCACCTCCCTGGACAACCCATTCCAGGCTCTCACCACTCTCATGGGGAAGAACTTCTTCCTCACGGCCAGCCTGAATCTCCCCACTTCCAGCTTTGTTCCATTCCCCCTAGTCCTGTCACTACCTGACACCCTAAAAAGTCCCTCCCCAGCTTTCTTGTAGCCCCCTTCAGGTACTGGAAGGCCACAAGAAGGTCACCTTGAAGCCTTCTTTTCTCCAGACTGTTATATACCTATGAGTATATATACATCATAGACTGATATATACCTATGAGTATATATACAACCAGTACTCAGATTTGTTAAAAAAAATAAAATTCTGGTTTTCTCCTGTATTTCTCTATATTGCCTAGAAATATTGAGATTTTCTGTTTTCATCAGGGAAGGCTGTCCTTTGATGTTCAGAAAGCCATTTCAGTAAATAATGAGACTCAAGGCATGTTTTGATTCACAGCATACAAACAACTGGGAGAGCTGGGGCTAATCAGTCTGGAGAAGAGAAAGCTCTGAGGAGACCTTCTTGTGGCCTTCCAGTATCTGAAGGGGGACTACAAAAAAGCTGGGGAGGGACTTTTTAGGGTGTCATGGAGTGACAGGACTAGGGAGAATGGAAAAAAAACTAGAAATGGGGAAATTCAGATTGGACATTAGGGAGAATTCTTCCCCATGAGGGTGGTGAGACACTGGAACAGGTTGCCCAGGGAGGTGGTGGAAGCCTCATCCTTGGAGGTTTTTGCAGCCAGGCTGGATGTGGCTGTGAGCAACCTGCTGTAGTGTGAGGTGTCCCTGCCCATGGCAGTGGGGTTGGAACTAGATATGATCCTTGAGGTCCCTTCCAACCCTAGCAATTCTATGTTGTGGACACCCGTGATTGTCCTGCCAGCATGCTTAGGCCACCCTGTGGAAAGGCAGAGCAGCTCCGAGGCTTCGAGCCAGTTCAGTTTCTCCGGGTGCCTACAGGGACAGCTTGCAAAACGCTGGCAACCCCTCGTGGTTGCTTTCTGAACTTGTTTTATACAATATGCAAACCACCAAATCTTAGCAGGGTGAGAGTCCAGCACTGGATTATTTTTGACTTGTGCTATCTCACTAGGAAAGGGAGAACCAATGTAGCTCTGAGGTTAATAGTCTTGAGGTTATTTACACTAATTGAGGATGTGACCCAGTGTGTTCAGATATGTCTTGAGAATGCAGTTCAAAAATCTCTTCTGCTTAACTCCCCAGTTTTTTATGGGTTTGACTCTCACTTCAGTGCATCACCTCAATAATCTGCTTTAGAGTTCACTAGGAATTTTTTATGTCTGCAGAGAAGGAGGCTGGTTCCTCCCACAGCCATGGGATAGTAGGGAATAGAGGATATTCCTAATATTCTGTTTTTAGCATAAGAAATACCAGTGCTTGGGTGCATGGGGAAAAGGGAAGCTGACACAAATGCACTGTGGAAAGTTAACAGTTTATACTAACTGTAATGGTTTCTGCTCTGCTAATACCAGGAAAATAAATATTCTCTGCTGTTGCTGTGTTTCTGGTTAAAAACTTCAGTCCCCAAAATAATAAGACATTTGCAGTTTAAATGAGACTGAAAAGCTGCCAAAACCAAAACCTGTCACCCTTGCTCATGTTCATTGCTCAGTTTCAGCTTGCCAACATGTGGCTGAAAGTCAAGCAGGCAGAGCACCACTGTAAATACAGAAAGAGGTAGTGGAGGCTGGTTGGTACCCAAAAATCGTAGTAATCTCCTACTGCAGGTGGCCTGAGATAGGTTTGGAAGCTGGCACCTAGGAAATACAATCAATGGAGAATAAATTAAGAAGCCTCTTTTCTGCTGAACATCCCACCAGGAGAGTAACTGAGGGAAACTCTATGATGTTTTCTCTGGCCCTTTATTTTTCTATGTTCTTAGCTCTGAATGTGCAAAGGGCAAGCAAGAATGTAGGGAAGATACTTCATCTATGTGTGCTAGGAGACCACACTTTTAAGAAGGGAGACTGCATGGTTTCAGCCTGATCCATGTCTTTTGTATCAAGAGGTTTCAGCTGAGATAAGATTCTTCTAGAAGTTTGATTACATTTTTTTTCTTACAATTCTGCTTATCCAATTATAAAATTGCATCTCAGAATTGCCTTTATGAAACTAATATTGCAGGAATTAACTCCCATTTGATGCCTGGTGTCTATAAAGTGCTACTTTTTCAGTTTAATACCTACTGCTCAAGACTGAGCATTGTGAACCTGGATGGAGAGCAGCATCCTAACTTACATGTGAAGTTCTAGGTGTGCACTTTCATAAATAAATAAATCATCAGGGGATGTGTGAATCAACAAGCCAAGGTGCTATGGTAAAACAAAACTGATATATGCCTTGACCATGCATTCCAAAGCCATTTTTTCCAGGTTCTCTGTGTAGCAGAGAATAATTGAACTTGTGATGCCTTTCTGGTTTCTGTTTCTCCTAAACAAACAGAGAGGAATTACATTTCTCTTCAAATAAGTAGGGAACACCTTAAAACAGGCCATGACATCACAGGTGAAATACCTGCATCTGTCTTCATATGACTGATAATGTTATTTATGACTGATAATGTTATTTATTACCTGTTCACTGGAAAACTGAAGCTTATGTTCATTCTCTATAAATCTAACTTCTTCCATGTAGTTCAAATTTAATGTTTTCATCATTTCCAAGTGGCCTCTTTCTGTTTGGTCCCTGCTTTCCTAATCAAAGATATGTTGGCCACAGGAAAAAAAAATAGAAGTAGATATTTGCAATTTATATTATTTTAAGGGATACTCTTGCATATGAACACAAATCCATGCCAATAAAATTAACAGTATGTGCTTTAACAGATCTCACCCTTTTATTCAAATAATATCTTTGATAATTTTTGCATTATTAGTTCAGGAATAATACAATGTTCAAGGTGCAGAGGTATATGCAGGCATCTCTTTATCCCTGATCTTCAGATTTCGCTTTTTAAATCTCCATTAAGCCTCAATTTGTTACTAAAGCATACTTCACAACTAAAAAATGTATTGTTTAAAAAGAAAAAGCAGCTTCCTTGCCTAACTCTCAATCATTATTTAAGACACTTAAAATATTTGGAGTGATTTCTCTTTTCAGTATAAATACTGCAGTGATTCAAAGAACTTTTGTGTTTCTGAAGAGTTTTTGCTTGTACTGTAATTGCCCATAAAAAATGTTCAGCATCTGTCTCAGTCCAGAGATGCTGATGCTATTGCATCTCTAAGTACAAGGATGTCAGCCTTCATGGTAGCAGATCTGAGCAGAAAGGGTCAGATTTCCCTTAGGCCTCATTGTCTCTCCTTGAAAAGTAGAACAAGCAAACTATTGCTATGTCTGCTCAACATAAGCAAGGTCCTGCTAACTTCAGTTGATGCAAACTGCACAGCTAAGGGAACAAAGAAATATTTGATCCATGGGCTTAACCTTCTGCCTGCATCAGCATGTGTTGTGCCAGAGTCACACACTGCTCTCCTGAAGGATTATGCTTCCACCAAGGGATAGAGTTTCTTGGTTCTTGTGCCTCATGGAGGCTGCTGTCCTTCTGCTGTAGCCCTGCCTGTCTTGCAGATTCTCCTGGGAGGGCCAGTGCTTGAAATCAGCAGGACTATTGAGTGGGTTTGGTAGTGACCTGGCTGGTGGAATAGACTGAATCTGTGGTCAGTAGGTTGAGAGAGGTTCTCTTCTCTCTCTACTCTTCTCTGGTGAGGCGACATCTGGAGTATTGTGTCCAGTTCTGGGCCCCTCAGTTCAAGAAGGACCTCAGGGAACTGCTTGAAAGAGTCCAACACAGAGCCACAAAAATGATTAAGGGAGTGGAACATCTCCTTATGAGGAGTGAGTGAAGGAGCTGGGGCTCTTCAGCTTGGAGAGGAAGAAACTAAGGGGTGACCTCATTCATGTTTATAAATATGTAAAGGGTGAGTGCCAGAAGGATGGAGCCAGGCTCTGCTCGATGATGCCCAATGACAAGACAAGGGGCATAGGAAGTTCCATGGAAACAGGAGGAAGATTTATTTCACTGTGAGGGTGACAGAACACTGGAACAGGCTGCCCAGGGGGGTTGTGGAGTCTCCCTCTCTGGAGATATTTAAGACCCACCTGGATGGATTCCTGTGTGACCTGGTATAGATGATCCTGCTTTGGCAGGGAGGTTGGACTGGATGATCTGTCGAGGTCCCTTCCAGCCCCTAACAGTCTGTGATTCTGTGATTCTGTGACTCTGTGATTCCGTGATTCCTTGTCTTACAGACAAACCTTCCCTGGCAGGAGTTGACCAGCAGTAATACCACAGTTTGCTACCTCTGACCACCTTTCCTTCTGCAGAGCGATTTTTCTGTCTGTCACTTTTTCTTTATCATCTCATTTCTCTTTAGAGGAGTTAGAGACAGCTATGGAAGGGGAGTGGAGCATAATTTTTAAAAGGAATTCCATTTTTGTCCATCAACACCATAACAACAGCTTAGTTATTGAAAGGTGGGATACAGATGGGAAGGAAGTAGTTTAGACTTATAGCCAGACACTTACAAGCCAAGTGGGATTCTGCACCACATATTCTGTGCAAGGTCACACTTAGTGATCAAAGAGGACTCACTGATATTTGCATAAGAAGGTGATCTGTAACCAGTGGAAAGAACCTGGGATTTGCCTTTGGCATGAGGAAGGGTAAAGCAGACTTCTTGGGAGCATCACTGTGCTTCTCCATGGCTGAGCTGCCTACAACAATAGGATACAGCAGAGTTTTCTTGGAAACATAGCAGGTAAAATTGTTAAGCAGATGTGAGAAAACTGAAACCTAAATTGCAGTCTTAGCAAATGACCTGCTGCTCTAAATTGTACCCTTACAGATTTGCTTACTGATTGCAATATGCTATTTATTGTGTGCATAAGCTGTAGACTGATCAAAATTATTTGTTTCCATTTATATCTTGTTGGAAAAGTGTTGGAGATCACCCTTTGAATGAAGTAAATGCATGCCAATTGTTCTCATAGGTGGAATGAGGAAACTTCATAAGAATGAATCTTATAGTTTTCCAGCTGAGTTATTTAACTAAAATCACAGCTGAAAAGGTGGGATTTTTCACACCATTTAACTGGAAATACTTAATGTGGCCAGAGATCAATATTGATGCTTGAATGGATGAAATGACACTTCAAGTATTGCAGCACTGAGTAAGAATAACTTAACAGTGTGATTGGTGATGTGTGATATATATCAGGGATGTCAGCTGAGCATATCAAGTGAAAACCTGCCCATCTTAACCATGAATGGTTTCAAGGATGTCTCTGAATGAGATTCTTTAATGTAAGGCCACTGATTTCACATAGATAAGTGAAATCGGATTGTGCCCATGGATTCTTATAATATGGAGTGTGTCCCAGGATTTTAGTCCTGGAATAAAAGAGTTGATTAAATTGATACTGTGATAACAAGTTTTCTTCCTAGCACACTTCTATTTCCCTGCACAGTTAGTTCTCTCTACAAATTGTTGTGTAATGGTTGGTTGGTTTCTCTGTGCTGGAGTGGTATTCAAATGGGTGTCATTTTTGTGATGTAAGGAACAACTTTCAGCAATTCAGGGTGAAATTTTTCTTCTCAGTTGCCTTCTGAGACACAAGATCACAGAATCACAGAATCAATCAGACTGGAAAAGATCTCAGAGATCATCAAGTCCAACCTATTACCTAAGACCTAACACCTCCTGACAACTAAAACATGGCTCCAAGTGCCACATCCAAGCTTTTTTTGAACACCTCCAGGGATGGTGACTCCACCACCTCCCTGGGCAGCACATTCCAATGGCCAATTACTCTTTCTGGGAAGAACTTTCTCCTCACCTCAAGCCTAAACTTCCCCTGGCACAGCTTGAGACGGTGTCTTCTCCTTCTGCTGCTGGTTGCCTGGGAGAAGAGACCAAACCCCCACCTGGCTACACCCTTCTTTCAGGGAGTTGTAGACAGCAATGAGGTCTCTCCTGAGCCTCCTCTTCTCCAGTCTAAACACCCCCAGCTCCCATAGCCACTCCTTGTGCTACAGACCCCGCCCCAGCTTTGTTGCCCTTCTCTGGACACATTCATATATCTCAATATCCTTCTTATATTGAGGAGCCCAGAACAGCACTCAAGGTGTGGTCTAACCAGTGCTGAGTATAGGGAAAGAATGACTTCCCTAGTCCTGCTGGCCACGCTATTCCTGATCCAGGCCAGGATGCCATTGGCCTTCTTGTCTACCTGGGTGCACTGCTGGCTCATGTTGAACATCATCATGATTTCATTAGCCACAGCTGATTTCAGAGGTAGAGCAGTTTTGCAGGTAATACAACACCATGAAGGTTAAGTAAGCATCAAGTATGTGACATGGGGAAATTCCTGTTGTTTCTTTGCCCTTATCTGTTAAGGATGTGTCATCTGTGTAAGGCTGCAGTGATGGAACTTGCACAGCATCTAGAATAGCCAACATTCATTTTACTTCCAGTTCTACCATTTTCATTTCAAGGCCTGATCTCAGCTTCTTTGTGCAGTGTACACAATACCACTTCTAATACGCATAAGAAGGGCAATGAGGTTGGTGAGGGGTTCTGGAGCACAAGCCCTATGAGGAAAGGCTGAGGGAGCTGGGGGTGTGTTTAGCCTGGAGAAGAGGAGGCTCAGGGGAGACAGCAGTATTGCCATGTGGGAGTTGGTCTCTTCTCTCAGGCAACCAGCAACAGAACAAGAGAACACAGTCTCAAGCTGTGCAGGGGGAAGTTTAGGCTTGCTCTTAGAAAAAAGTTCTTTACAGAAAGAAAGATTGCCCTTTGGAATGGGCTGCCCAGGGTGGTGGTGGGGTCAACATCCCTGGAAGTGTTTAGGAAGAGAGTGGATGAGGCACTTAGTGCCATGTTCTAGTTGATTAGTTAGGGCTGAGTGATCGGTTGGACTTGATGATCTTGGAGGTCTCTTCCAACCTGGTTGATTCTATGATTCTTTAAGGATTGCTCAGAGCAGTTCAGATCATGTTAACTGAAGACATGGGTTTCATACATGTAACTGAGGTGAAATAAACCCAGTATGGACAATTTCATGGCATAAATATGTTGGCTGCTCCAAGGATGTAATGAGTTGATCTTGGCCAGTGGCTAGGCATCTAGTTACTCTCTCAATTGTCCTTCTCAGAAGGACAAAGGGATAAAACAGGATGAAAAAGCTCATGAATCACAACAAAGACAAGAAGATCACCTGAAAGTTGCTTTCATGGGCAAACCAGACTCAACATGTGAAAAATTAATTTAATTTAGTGCCAATTAAAGTAGATTCAGGAAGTGAGAAACAAGAAAGCAGACATTAAATGAAACAACACTTTTCTTCTCCCCTTTCTCGTTCTTTCACACAACTCCTTTCCTGCTGCAGTGGTGTGGGCCACAGTCCTTCAGGAAATATCTGTTTGCTCTGGCCTGGGGTCCTCCAGGATATCTCCTTCAATGCCTGAAGCACCTCCTCTACCTCTGACTTTGGTGCTCCCTCTGCAGTTGCTCACTCATTTTTTTCCCTACTCTGCTCTTTCTGGCATTTGCTGCTGTTTCTTAAATATGTTTCCCAGAGATGCCAGCAGCTTCTCAAAGAGGTCACTTCTGCAGCCCCTCCACTGCCAACACCTCGACACTTACACCCAATGCAAATAGTCACCCTATTAGGGATAAAAATAAAAGTCCCTTTTACTTATTCCTATTTATTTCACTGTTGCTTTGATAACTCCTCTTTCCCATTGAAAAATAAGGCCAGGACTATAAAACGTGCTGTTAGCACAACATTGTCTGAGGTGTTCTTGTTGCAGTGCTACTGAGCTAGCAGAAGGTTTAATGTCAATTCTTGTGCCAGCAGGGGAAGCCCTGGAGGCTTACTATGGCTTTTATCATCTGTAGATCTGGTGCAAACTACAGCAGAGAGTTACTTTCTTGCTGAGGTTAGGTGTAGGCTGGTGAGTGAGATTAACATGGGGAGAGGCTAGCACGGCAGGTAGACTAAAGATATAGTTTGCAGGTAACCTTGAATTGCTTCATTGTCTCCACAGGGGTTCGAGTGGACTTGGAATCTTTTCTACACTGTTATGTTCAGTCCTTCACATGTGCCCTGGGATACAAAGTGGTAAAATCCTATAAAAGCAATTGAGTCACTGTAGGCTGTTGTGGTCACACCCATACTGGGAGAGCTTTCCTAAATGACTCAGAAATGTGGCTGTACTGTGCTCCACCAGCAAAGCATTGCTTGGGATCTACTCCCCTGTGAAGACTGAGATCCCTGGGGCTGTTTAGTCTTGAGAAGACTGGAAGGGGATCTGAACCCATTGTTCCTTGTCTTATCACTGTGAACCACTGAAAAGAGCCTGGCCCCCTCCACTTGACACCCACCCCTCAGATATTTATACACATTGATCAGATCCCCTTCCAGTCTTCTCTTCTCAAGACTAAACAGTGTGAGAGCTGAAATCCTCATCCCACACCAACAATGACCAGGCTAGCTCAGTCTGGAAGCAAATGAAAGCTGTATTTACAAGCAAACCTACAATCTATGATGAAATGCAATGAATATGTACAAACAGACACTATTCACAACATTTACAAATAGGTACAACCAACAGAAAAGCACAACCAAGCTCCCTTTGCTTCCCCCAAGGGGCCTTCCCCAAGGGGTCTCCCCCTCCAGCCAGAAAGACTCCCCCCAGACTCCCCTGGCAGAAGGCAGAGAGTCAAGAAGCAGAGAGGCTGTTAGACTTAGCTTGTCAAGGTCAATCTGTTATCTTCAGCCAGAAAAGAAGCAGCAGACAGAAGCTGAGCAAGCTGAGACTGCCCCAACTCCCCAACTTTGTTTTGAGTAGAGATTCTTAACCATTTCTCTCTCTCCAATGGAAGTGTTTAGAATAATCATCATTTTGCTTTCTTACACCCAATAGTGACTTATTTACATTCTTTTGCTTTCTCTGCTCGAACTTTGTGAAGAAAAATTAAAAAGACAGTCTTAAAACCATCACAGGATCTGATCAATGTCTATAAGTATCTGAGGGGTGGGTGTCAAGTGGAGGGGCCAGGCTCTTTTGGGTGGTTCCCAGTGATAAGACAAGGAACAATAGGTTCAAACTTGAACATAGAAGATTTCAGCTCAACAGGAGGAGAAACTTCTTTCCAGTGAGGGTGACAGAGCACTGGAACAGGCTGCCCAGGAGGGTTGTGGAGTCTCCTTCTCTGGAGACTTTCCAAACACACCTGGATGCATTCCTGTGTTATCTGGTGTAGGTGATCCTGCTCTGGCAGGAGAGGTTGGACTGGATGATCTTTCAAGGTCTCTTGAAGCCCCTGAAATTCTGTGATGAGTCTGTGAATAGCCAGATATGATTTTGACATTGTCAGGAAGTAAGATCCTTGCCCATGGTGTGAAGGAGCACTCACTGACGGGGCTGACAGGGATAACAAATAAAGATCTTTGCCCCTGGAGATGCTGAGCAGCTATGACACCTGTCTCTGTTAATTCAGAGTTTTTTCAGGTGAATGAATGAGTGAAAATGAAGGGTCACAGTCATCTGACTGGGGGCAGGGAGAGGGGACTGCTGAATGAGGAATCCAGTCCTAGGAAACCTCTAATCAGGCAAGAAATGCCAGGGTCATTGGGCACAAAAAAAAAAAGACAGAAATCCATCCCAGTTCTGGTCTGTTAAAATTGTATTCAAGGGTTGCTTTTCCCCTCAGAGTCTTTGAGCTGGAGTGGGTACTGCCTGCCTGCCTCTCTGCTCAATGCTGAACCCCAGGCAGCACCACCCCCCCTGCAATAGAGGAAAGCTCTTCACATCTCTGCCTTCCTCTCCAGAAAAGCCTGTGGCCCCAGGCCGACAGCATTTCTGCTGTGGCCAGGTAGAACGTGGGTGCAGAGGATCAAGTGCTTCCTGTACCTGGTAGCAGAGGCAAGTGAAAAGCCTTAGCTGCAGATACAACAATGTTCCTTGAAAAGGGAACCCTTTGTAGGGGTGCTCAGGGAAGAGATGAGTGGGCAGGTCCTGCTGGGGTGTCAGGTGCCATAGTCACTGCTCTCATCCTCACAGTCTCTCTTGTTCCTCAAAGATCTCAGGGACTCACTACTATCTAATTGCTGGCATCCAAGTGAGGATGCTAAGTTTAGAGGTACCATCTCCTCAGGCTCTTCCAGGTAACACAGAGAAGGAATACTGCCAAGGCAAGACCTTGAAGAACCCTGCTGCATTTAAGGCCTGAGTGGGCTTTCAGAAGTGTTTGTTTCTATCCATTGTCAGCCAAAGGCAACTGTTCCCCTGAATTAAGAGCTTTGCCTAAGTGCCTAAAGGCAAGCAGGATCACTGTGATCTTCCATCCTCGTTCCTGTAAGTGAAGAAAATGGTCTCTGCTCCTTACAGTGCACAGACAGGCTGCTGCTCCTGCTGCTCCACTCCTGCTCTCCAGCAGCAAAGGGACCTGAGTCTTTGAGATTTGGGTCCCTCCAGTCTCCTTCCACAGGCACAAATCATGGATGATCAGCAGCACTCCTTGGAGTGAGTAAAGGAGCCTGGCCTGGGAGAGTCTGCGGGGTCATCACGCCCTATCTTGACCCTCTGGCTGCAGACCAGGCTGGTGCTGCATCACCCAAACCATTAAAAATAGAATAAACTGATGTTACTGCAGCTGTGATCCATGGCGGTGTGGTGTATGTCTGTAACACCCTGCTTCCAGCAGCTCCTCCTGGGACTCTGGCAAAGGGCTGCAAATTCCTGACAACCCAAAGAATTTGGGTCAGGGAGCAATGTGTTTAGTGTCTTTTTAAGGAGTGCCACTTCCAAACATGACTCTCCCATCCTGATATGATGGGACAGACCCAGTCCAGCTTAGGAGAAAGTCTGGCTAAGTGCAGTCCTATGCAGCTCAACATGAATATTATTTTAGTATTGTAGTCCTAATAACCAGTTAAAAGATAACAATGCTTGTTAGCTTCAGCAAAGCCAAATGCCAGGTCCTGCATTTGGGTCACAACAACCCCAAGCAACCCTACAGGCTTGGGGAAGTGTGGCTGGAAAGCTGTCTGGCAGAAAGGGACCTGAGGGTTCTAATAGACAAGCAGCTGAATATGAGCAAGCAGTGTGCCCAGGTGGCCAAAGGCATCCTGGCCTGTATCAGCAATGCTGTGTCCAGCAGGAGTAAGGAGGTGATTGTCCCCTTGGACTCAGCTCTGGTAAGGCCACACCTCGAGTGTTGTGTCCTGTTTTGGGCACTTCATTGCAAGAGAGATGTGGAGGTGCTGGAGCCAGTGCAGAGGAGAGCAACAAAGCTGGGGAAGGGCCTGGGGAATAAATCTGATGAGGAGTGACTGGGGGAGCTTGGGATGGTTAGTTTGGAAAAGAGGAGGCTGAGAGGAGACCTCATTGCTCTCTACAAACACCTGAAAGGACATTATGGAGAGGTTGGTGCTGGTCTCTTCTCACAGGTAATTAGTGATAGAACAAGAGGGAATGGCCTCAAGCTGTGACTGAGTAGGTTTAGACTGGATATGAGTTGAAAAAAATTTCCCAGCAAGAGTGGTCAGGCATTGGGATGTGCTGCCCAGGGAGGTGGTTGAGTCCCCAAGCCTGGATGTGTTTAAAGGTGGTTTGGATGTGGTGGGGATATAGTTTAGGGGTGACCCTTGTAGAGCAGGGTTAATGGTTAGACTTGGTGATCCTGAGGGTCTTTTCCAACCTGAATGTTTCTGTGATTCTGTAATTAGGCAGATACCAAAACAGTCTTTGCCTGTCTTGTCAGGGTATAAATGAGTAAAGGTCCAGAAGCACAGTTCATTAGGAAGGAAATAAACCATTTAATTATCCTAGGAAAACTCTCTTCCTCAGGTTTTTTCTCTCTTTTGTTTTTTGGTTTTGGTTTGGTTTGGTTTTCTTTGTCTAAGGGTTGCAATTTTCTTAGTCATCACCAAGATTTATATACCACAATAGAAGTGCAGAGCACCTGACTCCTGACCAGTCAGCTTCATCAGGCTTGGGGAATTGGGGAGGAAAAGCAGAAGAAAATATGTGAATATAATTACTACAATACTGAATTATGCTGCCATATGAATTTGAACTGTAGAAAAGAAAAGAAAAGAGAAAAGAAAGGAAAAGAAAGGAAAAGAAAAGAAAAGAAAAGAAAAGAAAAGAAAAGAAAAGAAAAGAAAAGAAAAGAAAAGAAAAGAAAAGAAAAGAAAAGAAAAGAAAAGAAAAGAAAAGAAAAGAAAAGAAAAGAAAAGAAAAGAAAAGAAAACCCAAACAACAAAAAAAAAACCCTAAACACAGTTTTGTCTCTGCACTTATCCTGCGTGACTGTTTGAATTTAAACTCTCTCTCTGCTTTGCATAAGGAATTATTGGGGGGGCGGGGGGGGGAAATGTCTTTCTTCAGGAAATGATTAGCTAAATCATCCTTTTATTTACAAGCAGTGTTGTGTCCCTGTGCCCTAAATCTTGCTAGTTGGAAGAGTGGGAGGGAAGGCAATTTAATTAAGTTAACTTTATTGACCCGCTGGAGCTGTTGTTTAATAGCATGGCTCCCTGGAGTGTAGTGCAGGTAAATTGAATGAATGCCACAGGAAATCATTCCCTTGCATTGCATGTTTCCAACCTCTGCCAGGCAGTTTGGGATAAGCAGCCAATCAGGAAAAAAAAAAGGTTTTTCCAGCTTTGCTGGGTTGGATGGCATTTCCCATTATGCTCAGAACAAGGTGCAGAGTGTTACCTATGTATTCCTCTGACCATATCAAGAGGCATAACTGGGATCTGTGTCTTACACTCAGCTGCTGCATTTGCAAGGAGACTTTGTGCAATGGCTCTTCAGCCATGTATCCCAAAATACCTTTTTTTATGATGGAGGAAAACTAGTATGTGGATCTGAATGAAAGTGCTGTGAGTAAACTATTTAATATTGAAACCTCAATAGACTCATCCAACCTGAGAAATCAGCATCCAGAAGGATAAGAGATATCTTCTGGTGTTGTGCTTCTCATTAAACATTTGTGGGGGAGGGAAAAAAAGAAAAGAAAAAATTACAAAGCTTCTTTGTTAAACTGTTCTTTGCTAAAGCAAAAGCTACAAAAACTTCCACAACGTATTCTCACAGATAATAATGCCTGCTGTTGTTCCAGTTACTGCTTCTTTGTCCAAATGTCTCTAAAATGAGCAGAAAAGCTTTTCTACAGATGATTGGAACACACCCCATCTCCTGCATTATTCTTCAATACTGCCCACTGAGTGGTGTAAGACAGCATCTCAGCCTCTTGCACCTGTATTCCAATCACTTCTTCACAAAGTCAAGCCAGATCAGTATTTGTGCAATATAACAGCAACTTCATGTACCTTTTAACCCCTGCAGAATGTAGTGTTTCACTGATTAAAGCTGAGATACAGTCCTACAGCTTTGCTTAAAAGGCTAGGCAGTGACTGGCTTGAAAACAGCCCTGAGGAAAAGGACTTGGGGGTGCTGGGGAATGAGAAGCTCAATATGCTTGCAGCCCAGAGAGCCAATCACACCCTGGACTGCATCAACAGAAGCATAGCCAGCAAGTCAAGGGAGATGATTCTCCCCATCTGCTCTGATGAGACCCCACCTGGAGTACTGCATCCAGTTCTGGAGCCTCTATTACAGGAAGGATCTGGAGGTGCTGGAAGGTGTCCAGAGAAGGGCCACCAGGATGATCAGAGGGCTGGAGCTCCTCTCCTATGAGGACAGACTGAGAGAGTTGGGGCTGTTCAGTCTGGAGAAAAGAAGGCTCTAAGGAGACTTTCTTGTGGCCTGCCAGTATCTGAAGGGAGCTACAAGAAAGCTGGGGAGGGACTTTTTGGATGTCAGGTAGGGATAGAAGTAGGGGGAATGGAGCAAAACTAGAAGTTGGTAGATTCAGATTGGATGTTAGGAAGAAGTTTTTCACCGTGAGGATAGTGAGACATTGGAACAGGTTGCCCAGGGAAGTGGTAGAAGCCTCATCCCTGGAGGTTTTTAAGGCCAGGTTGGATGTGGCTCTGAGCAACCTGATTTAGTATGAGGTGTCCCTCCATGGCAGGGAGCTTGGAACTAGATGATCCTTGAGGTCCCTTCCAACCCTAACAATTCTATGATTCTATGGTATATAGCCCTTCAACTAATTTATGTTTTACTCTGGAAAATATTAATATATGCAATTTTAACTACAATTCATAGTCTTCTCCTGGTCACTCATAACTCAGTGTTTTGAACAAGCTTGTGTGTAATTTTTCCTTTGATACATGAATAGATTATTCCTGGCTTCAAACTGTAGGTTTTGATTTTAAATGCCTGTGAGGTGAGCAAGGTTGGTTTGTCTTTTCTTGTACTGGCCAGAATATTTGGGTAAAGCAGGCAAGTTTCAAGCATGAAAGTTCTTGGGTGTCAGGATTGGGTGTCTTTAAGCAATCACAGCTAAAGCATTGCAATCACATCTAAAGCACAGCATTCACAATTGCTACCCCTATGGCAGGCATTAGGCTGATGGTGAGCCAGACTGTTCTTTAGAACATCATTTTTCACCACACTGTGCCACCTTTGAGGGGAGCTGGCCCTTGGGGTGATCACTCCCAGTTTGTATCTTGACCTTTATGCTCCAATATGCCACCTATACCCCCAGAAGTGGTGCAATATGCTTTTAATATAGAAACCCCAGCTGTGGTGCAGACTAGAAAACTCCAAGTGCTCCTAATCTGGCTCTCTGCTCCAAGCTCTGGCATAGCACTGGGATGAGGGAGACCCACCCACAGCACAGGATATGAAGTCCAGAAGTTAAAGTGCTTTTAATTCAAGGTTAGATTATCAGGGTTCTTGGCTGGCACTGCATGTTTGTGTGTGTACACAAAAGGATGATGTCTTGTATGAGTAATCCTGAGAAGTGTGCTACCTCATATTCTCCAGTGCTCTGTTACTTTATCCTCATTAAATATGTATTAAAATGTGTTAAAATAACAGCCCCTGTTTGCAGTCTGTATTCTGTGTATGTAAGGTAAGTGCAGTTTCTCTGCTCATGGTTGTGCCTGGGGTCAGAGGCAGGCCTTCAAAAGTAGACTTCTGAGATTTTCAGCTTTTTTTTTTTTTTTTTTTGCTTCCTATTGATCTTTTCTTATGACACTTACAGATAGATTTAGCTTTTGATATTTGAAGGTTTTATGAGTTTGGAATTCTTTCAATGTCAGAAGCTAGGAAAAAGTCTAAGTAGGTCTATTTATACCACAGGAAATTGTTGGGGTTTTATTTGCAGCTTAAGTATAAAAAAGTTTTACTTCCTTTACATACAAGAGCTTGCTGATTTACCAGTCAGGTTTTGATTTATTTTCAAGGATAGCCTATAACAAGTGGATAGAAGTAGCTTACTGTAACTTTTTTCCCCCAGATACTAACAGAAACTTTCCCTGCCATGTCTATTTCCTTTTGGGATTGGTCTTTCCACACCTAAGGGACACTGAGGCAGAAGTTCACAGTCTCACAGTATATCAGAGGCTGGAAGGGACCTCAAGAGATCATCAGGTCCAACCCCCCTGCCAGAGCAGGATCACTTAGGGTAGTCTGCACAGGAATGCATCCAGGTGGGTTTGGAAAGTCTCCAGAGAAGGAGACTCCACAACCCCCCTTGGCAGCTTGTTCCAGTGCTCTGTCATCCTCACTGGAAAGAAGTTTCTCCTCCTGTTGAGCTGAAATCTTCTATGTTCAAGTTTGAAGCCATTGTTCCTTGTCTTATCACTGGAAACCACCCAAAAGAGCCTGGCCCCCTCCACTTGACACCCACCCCTCAGATATTGATAGACATTGATCAGATCCCTCTCAGTCTTCTCTTCTCCAGACTAAACAGCCCCAGGGCTCTCAGTCTCTCTTCACAGGGGAGATGCTCAAGTCCCCTAAGCATCCTCGTGGCTCTCCCTTGGATTCTCTCCAGCAGTTCTCTGTCTCTCTTGAACTGGGGAGCCCAAAACTGGATGCAATATTCCAGGTGTGGCCTCAGCAGGGCAGAGCAGAGAGGTAGGAGTTCTATAACTGCAAAGGGATGACATCTTCCAGTCCTTAGCTGTTGCTTGAAGACATTCCTGCTTCTCACTGTCGTTGCCACCCACCAGCTGGCAGTGCTGCCCCTGCAGTTTTGCTAGCTGAGTGGCTGGGGTGATTGCTCCTTACCCTGACACTTGCAAACTCAGCCAAACCAGTCCCAGGGATCCAGGGTTCCCAGCACTGAAAATAAACTGCCTCATTTCGCCTTGGGCGTTTTAGAGGGAGTTCACATGACTCTCTCCACTGGCACAGCTCTGGGGCAGACTCTGGCAAACAGAGAGTGGTAATGCTGTCAGACCAGCATAACACTGTGTGCAGAGTGAGTGTTTGCTGTACTCCAAGTTTTCAGCACGCTGAATGTGGGAGAAGGCAGCAGAAGTGACTGGCAGAGTTGTGTCCAACAGACTGGCATTCAGGCATGATGCAAACCCCTATGCTTTTTTGTTGCTGCTCACACTGGTATCTAAATTTTCATTCACTTTTTTCCCCTTCTAAAGACTAAAACTGGCCTATGCTAGCATTTTGAAGTCAATTTACTTCACATTAAGTGGTTGTTAATTTATTTAAGCAAACAGAGATCAATGAGAATGTGCCAAAACTTTGCTACATGAGAGACAAACATTTCTTTTAGACTACAATATAGTCTCTAAATAAACCAGTTAGAAACGTATGGGTTGATTAGGTGATGCTCCCAGAAGCTCACAGACCTAAACCTGGCAGTAGATAACTAATGTTCCATAATCCCACCTATGGGAAGCCCCATAGGTGTTTGAAGATTGTTAATTTGTGTGTGCTAATAGATCTTATGTGTTGCATAATGCATGTCATTTTGAATAATTCCTCTGTCTTAATGTGCATGTTTTCTACTATAAGCAGCTACACAGCCTTTTGGCAATCATTGATTATATTTTTAAAGATATGGGTCATAATTAATATCTAGGAGTTATAATGATTGATTGGGAGGAAAAAAAAAGAAAAAAAAAAAGATAAAAGGCCAAATTAAATAATTAGCTGTTGCTACTCACTATGTTTCCATGTGTGAGTGGATACAATTGCCATAATTCTACTTCAATAAGAGGTTGCCTACATACTGACCTGTTTAATGGGTTTAACATCTAAAGAAGAAAAATCAAAGAGAAACATTCTAATGTTCTCTCTCTAGATTTTCTACTTTTTTTTATTTTACGTTCCATTATATGGCTCCATTGTGGCACAAAAGAAACGCTTTTATGCCTGTGTTATCATTGTATCCAGAAGCCCCAGGCCTTGCCCAGAGAACTAGCTCTGATGAGTACCTTTAATACTTTAAAAGGAACACCTAGCACTGGAAGAGGAGGAGAAAATCACTTTTCATGAAGTTTGACCCAACGTAACTTGTTTTATGCGTCCAACAGTCTTGAAGAGATTCAAAGAGGAGCAAGACCTACAGTTTGTCTTGGAGCCACTGTCAAGCATATCACTTACAGGAACTGCTCTTGCCTAGAATAGCTCTGTAGTCAGCAGGACATTCAAAAGAAATGGTGGTCCTGTGCTTCTGGGGCACTTGGTAAGTTGGGCACTGCTGTAGACTAGCTTGAGATTCTACGTAATAGCACAGATTTTTCCCTACATCAACTACTGGAAAATGAGAAAGCTGCTGGTTTCCTGCCATGTATGTATGCCCCAGGAAAATAAACAGCATAAATAGAAAGGAGGCTGGATGTGAATAAAAGAAGCTGGGAATGACTGGTAGTGTTATGTAGAAATAGGATAGCAGAGACTTTACAGAGGAATGAAGAAGCATGGGTGGAAGAGCAAGTACAGGAGAAGCAAAGAAAATAAAAGAGATCAACAGACTGTGAGAAAGCAGCATGCAATGACAGAAGGATCAGGAAACTGGGAATGCAAAAATGACAAGAGAGAGAAGAAAAGGGAGAAGGCACATTTTGTTATCTAATAAATGGATTCTTGTGTCCAAAAAAGGGCAGCGAAGCTGGTGAGGGGCTTGGAACACAAACCCTATGAGGAGAGGCTGAGGGAGCTGGGGGTGTTTAGCCTGGAGAAGAGGAGGCTCAGGGGAGACCTCATTGCTGTCTACAACTGCCTGAAGGGAGGTTGTAGCCAGGAGGGGGTTGGTCTCTTCTCCCAGGCAACCAGCAGCAGAATGAGGGGACAAAGTCTCAAGTTGTGCCAGGGGAGGTATAGGCTGGATAGTTAGAAGAAGTTCTTCACAGAGAGAGAGATTGCCCATTGGAATGGGCTGCCCAGGGAGGTGGTGGAGTCACCATCCCTGGAAGTGTTCAAGAGAAGCCTGGATGAGGCACTTAGTGCCATGGCCTAGTTGATTGGATAGGGCTGGGTGATAGGTTGGACTGGATGATCATAGAATCTAGCTGATTCTATGATTCTGTGTGCCAGGTCCTCAGAATATTTTGTCTAAATAAGGAAACTAAGTCATCTTCTTCACTTGAAATCTCTGAATGTTTCCATACAGCCAAATGAATGTATGTGCCATCTCATAAAGTGATTATGACAGAAGATGCAAGCAAAGCATGTTTGAACCTGTAGCATATTGAGACAGCTCTTAGGAAAGCTGGGAACTGATGGAAAATCAGTGAACCGACACTTTTAAAGCACAATGATTGTTTGTTTTTTTTTAATTTGAAATCCTGCTTGAGGATCAGGACAAGCCCCATCTTCATTTTCCCCACTCAAAGAGGGAGGATCAGCTTAGTACTTTGGGCTTAGCCCTAATCCAGCTTAAAGAGCTAGAAAGACCTTGCTTCCCCAAAAATTTATGAGACATAAAAGATAGTTTGTCTATGTGCTGTGAGCAACATAGACATTATTTGGTCAAGTTTTTGCAGAGAATAAATCATAAATTCAAGCTAATGAGCAGGAAAGAAAAGAGCAACATCCTCTTACCTCTGTGCTCACTTAGCAGGATTTTTTTAAGGGACTGTGTAATATTGCAGCTTGTTGTTGTTCCTCAGTAGTGTTGCAGCTTGTTGTTCCTCAGTAATATTGCATATCTCCTATTTATTGTACAGGTAAATTTGATTTCTCCATCTGCTATCCCCTCCCTGCCCCCATATGTGACATTAAACTCCTGCATTGCTTTGGGCCAAAGTGACCAAAGTCATTTCTGTAATACAGTCCACAGTGGCACTCTCAGATTTAAAGTGAGATTGTTTATAAAAATACTTCTAGATAACTTGAAGGGGAAATAAAAAAACTTTATAGAAGCTGAAATTTTCATTTTTTGCTCCAGAGGTTTCTTTTCTGTACTCCATACATGTTGCATCATTTGTTTTTCATGAAAAAAATCACTGTGTGGGGTGAAGAACAGGAATTGATTAGTTCAAGGAATTTCATTCACCAGCTCTGTGTGGAAACAGAAGATACTTAGAGAGACATTAAAGCAATACTGTCAGATTCTCAAGTGACACTTCAGCTTGGAAGTGGATTGGTGTTATTACTTTCAAATGTGCTGCAGACTCTGAAGTGGGTCTTAACCTTAACAGGGGAAGCGTTTTTAAAAAAATTAAAATTAAAAACACTGCTTAGATGCTGTACAGGTGGTAAGATAATTCAGAACCTAAGATCAGAGTTGGTTCTCCAACCTCATGAAGTTCTGAACATGAGCCAGCAGTGTGCCCAGGTGGCCAGGAGAGCCAATGGCATCCTGGCCTGGATCAGGAATAGTGTGGCCAGCAGGACAAGGGAGGTTATTCTTCCCCTGGACTCAGCACTGGTCAGGCCACACCTTGAGTCCTGTGTCCAGTTCTGGGCTCCTCAATTCAAGAGAGATGTTGAGGGACTGGAACGTGTCCAGAGAAGGGCAACGAAGCTGGGGAGGGGCCTGGAACACAAACCCTATGAGGAGAGGCTGAGGGAGCTGGGGGTGTTTAGCCTGGAGAAGAGGAGGCTCAGGGCAGACCTCATTGCTGTCTACAACTACCTGAAGGGAGGTTGTAGCCAGGTGGGGGTTGGTCTTTTCTCCCAGGCAACCAGCGGCAGAAGGAGGGGACACAGTCTCAAGTTGTGCCAGGGGAGGTATAGGCTGGATGTTAGGAGGAAGTTCTTCACAGAGAGAGATTGCCCATTGGAATGTGCTGCCCAGGGAGGTGGTGGAGTCACCATCCCTGGAGATGTTCAAGAGAAGCCTGGATGAGGCACTCAGTGCCACGGTCTAGTTGATTGGATAGGGCTGGGTGATAGGTTGGACTGGATGGTCTTGGAGGTCTCTTCCAACCTGCTTGATTCTGTGATTCTATGAGAAAGGCCAAGTGCAAGGTCAAACACCTAGGCTGGGGCAATGCAAGGACAAATATAAGCTGAGCAAGGAATGGCTCAAGAGCAGTCTTGAGGAGAAGGACTTGGGGGTGTCAGCTGAAGAAAAACTCCACAGGAGCCAGCAATGGTTGCTTGCAGCCCAAAAGGCCAGTTGTGTCCTGGACTGCATCAAAAGAAGTGTGACCAGCAAGATGAGGGAGGTGATTCTGCCCCTCTATGCTGCTCTTGTGAGACCCCACCTGGAGTACTGTGTCCAGTTCTGGTGCTCCCAGCATAAGAGGGACACTGAACTGCTGGAGTGGGTCCAGAGGAGGGCTACAAAGGTGATCAGAGGACTGGAGAACCTCCCCTGTGGTGACAGACTGCAAGAGTTAGGGCTGTTCAGCATGGAGAAAAGAAGGCTCCAGGGAGACCTTATAGCAGCCTTCCAGTACCTGGAGGGGGCCTACAAGAAAGACGGGAAGGGACTTTTTACAAGGGCTTGTAGTGGTAGGACTAGAGGGACCAGCTTTAGGCTTGAGGAGGGTAGATTTAGACTAGATACTAGGAAAAAAGTCTTTAGAGTGAGCATGGGGAGCCACTGGAACAGGTTGCCCGGGGAGGTTGTGATTGCCCCTTCCCTGGAGGTGTCCAAGGCGACCTGGTGCAGTGGAAGGTGTCCTTGCCCATAGCAGGGGAGGTGTGTTGAACTAGACGATATTTAAGGTCCTTTCCAACCACCACCATTCTATGACTCTATTAATAACTTACATTATTAATTACAGTCAGTGTAGGTAAATAGCTCACCTTGATAATATTGATGTAGGATGAGATACTGCAAAGGTTCCCCACTCAAATATCCTTCTGGGTCCTTCTATGCTACCTGACAGGCAGTAATCAGGGCAAAGCACTGCTGAAATGAATTCCTATAACACTGGGGGTTTTAATTAAAATCCTGATGACAAATTGTTGTTCTTTCCACCATTTTATCCCTTGTATCCTAAGCTAATTACATGGCATTTTAATGGAGGCTTTGTGAACATACTATACATGTCAAAGAGAAAGCAAAATGCTGTCAGTTTCTGGAGTTCACCCAAACTCTCATAAATGTATGTGAATTTAATTCCAATAGTGTTTTAATTTGGGGGTTCATCCTTGATATCTTTACCTGTCAAACACTCACTCAGTTTCTCTTAACATAATAGGTGGGAATAACAAAACCTGTGTTCTCCCTCTTGTTTTTCTTTTGTGAATAAAAGAAAAACCAGAAGTAATTGGACATCCTCTGTTACCTGAGCTAGATTGTATGGTCCTGCTCTGGCAGGGGGGGTGTTGGACTCGATGATCTATTTGGGTCCCTTCCAGCTCCTGACATCTTGTGATCCTGTGATCTTGTGATCTCACAGGCTCGTGATTTAGGACTTAAAAAAAATTATATATATTATGGAATGTTTAAATTAGGCAGCACTGTGAGTTGTAAAGGAGCTGAAACTAGGTTGCTTAAAAGTAAAACAGCTGTTGACAGGTAGCAAAGAAAATTTATGAGATGCTGAGCTGAGTGGGATTTTTTTTGCAATCTCTCTTGGTTTTATTTTCCAGCCACATTACCAGACTTAGCCATGGATCACTATTTACAAATCAACACTTAAAATTACAAATAACATACTTTATTTATAGTCAATAATCATTAAGAATCCCTACTCCTTTACTTTTTATTTCAGCCTAGTCAGTGAATACAATTTAGTGACTGTGGCTGAACTTTTGTTCAGATGCATCTCAGTTGACTTTAATAGAGGAAAAGGAGGGGTTTTATTCTTAAACTTCCTTTTCTGCAGATCTTTTGTCTGAAATTAACAAATACTTTGAGTAAAACTGGGAAGCTGTCAGAATGATAAAAGGAACTTAAAATAGAGAGTTCAGCAGCTCATTCTTGGGACTGTTTTGTGGGTTTCCATGGGAGACTGCCCTGAAGCAAATGGGACCCAGAGAAGATGCTGCTGTCTGAGAACAACCTCCCCACACCTGGGCTCAGCCCAGCCTACAGACCAGGCTGAGCACAACAGACACAACAGGCACAACAGACAGGCAGGGTGCTCCAGCCTGGTCTCTAGTGTTTAAGAAGAGGAGCAAGGAGGGCTTCTCAGGCTAACAATGGTTTAGCTGAGGGAAGTGATTCATGCTGCCCTCTGAGATCCCACCTGGAAGACTGTGTCCTGTTTCACATTCCTCTGTGCAAGATGGACATTGACATGAAGGAGTCCCTCGGAGCACCAAGTGGCTACAGCACAGCATACACAAGGAGAAGTTGAGTCTTCTAGAAGTCTCTACCTGTGTTTGTTCAGCCTGAAGATGAAAATAAAGGGGGAACCTAATTGTTTTAAACTACCCACTGGCAACGTCCAGGGAAGCCTGATGGAAGTTAGGCTCTTCTAGGCAGTGCACCATAATAGGACAAGAGGCAGCAGAGATAAGACACACCATGGGAAATTTTGTCTGAGTATCAAAAAAAAAAAAAATCTTTCCTGCCTTGAGGAGGGGCCAAATACTGGCACAGATACCCAGAGATTCTGTGGCACCTTCATTCCTGGAGATATGACAGAGCTGACTGTGCAAGTCCATGACAAAGCCTTGAACTGGGATATGACTTTAAAGCTGATCTTGCTCAAGTGGGCCCAGACGAGTCCCAAAGATCCCTCCCAACCTGATAATTCCAACAGAATTTGGTTCTGCTTATTTCAACAGCTACTTTAATGATTTAAATATTATTCCTGGAGCATTTTGTGTTTTGAAGAAAAAGAACAGTGAAAATACAGATCATTATTGTTTACCAAAACATGTCATTGCAGCTAGGAAACATTGTAGGAGTGGTAACACGTACCAGGCTGTCAGAATCATTTGGTGGTGTTAATATTTTAATAATTTTTTTCAGGTTTGCTTATTTCTTTTGCTTAAAATATAAACCACTTTCCTCACCAGTTTTCTCAACCTTTGCAAATATTCTTTTGCTTAGGGAATGCTCATAATATTCAAACCCTGGGGAAAAAAAATCAAAGGGAAGCCATTTGAAAAAAATTAGTAGAGAGAGGAAAGGTTGGTATGGGCATGCATGCATGGACAACAGAGAAGGAGAAAAGAACAGGCTGGGAAAATTTACCCAGGTGAAAATGTGATCATACCAAAATCATCACCTCTGAAATGGTAAAGGTTTCAGTGCAGCTTGCAGCCTGTTTTCTGAAAATTATACCAAGACATAACCAGAGGTTTAGCTATGGCTATAAGCATGCATGTATGTATGTCCTGCCTCAGAAGTGAGGAAGACTGAGGCAGCAAAGCTTCTAGATACTTTGCTAGGATTTGAATAACTAGCAGATCCCTCAAACCCAAGGCAAATTTCATCCTCGGGTAGCCACCCAGAGTTCCTCAATCAGCAGCAGACCCCAAAATGGCATGGTCCACTCTTGTAAGCATATAGGTGTATACAGACATAACTCCTGGGTGTATCCTTGCAGTGGCTGACCACTGCACCCTCAAGCAGCAAAATGTGGTAGCAGATAATGTTAGTGCCTTGCAGGACTGAGTCCTGCAAACTTTTGCTCATGAGCCACTCCAGGTGAGGTGTTGATTTCTCCCCAAGCCTGCTGCTCTGGTCAAAAATGGTGGCTCTGTTTTGATCTCTAACAAGGTAAGGCTTTACAGAAATCTATTGCCAATTTTAACATTTCTCCAGATGTGCAAGGAAGAGATATCCTACCTTTTAGAACTGGGTAATTATCAAACTTGCCACCCCTGAAATTGAAGTAAATATAAAAATTAAGATCACTATGCATACAAATAAAATATCTATTATTACTCTAGGAGTTCTGATAGATTCTGAGCTCTTTGAAAGGTCAAGTGACAGCTGCAGTTGTTAGCATAATTTTTTAACTAGGCTTAACAACAAAGCCTTCAACTTTTTATCTCAGGACAGATCTAGATCCTCCAGATGAATGACTTTAAGGTAAATGATAACATCACTTGCTTCTAACCTTCGCTTTTTGAAAGTCCACTGCACAAGGGATTAAGTATCTGGGAGCCATCAGCCCATAAACCATGTGTTTAGTAGCATGAAGTAGCTGTGATTTTGTTTCCCAGGTGGGTTCAAGATACAAGATTTAACCTGTAAAACTTGCTGGGATTTGAGCTGTAGCAGCTCTATGAGACCTCTATCAGGTTAGCAGCTTTTTTGCACTGAGCACTAGAGAAATGCTTATTTATTTCAGGCAGATAGCATCCCTGCCCTTAAGCTCTCACTCTCTTTTTCATTGAGGTGTTTTACACATATCTAGAGACCTACGTGCACCCTGAATGAAAACTCTCTGATCTGCCACTCTTTCCAATTTCCCTGCCTCCTCATCAATGAATGCTTGCTGATGCAGGGCTCTCCTTCGCCCCTGTAAAGGGGGAAAATTCTTGCAGGAGGGGAAGCAGAATGGTACAGAGGAAAGGAAAAGTTCAATGCAACAAGAAAGGAGATATAAAGATGTAAGTTCAATAATAGTTGTCTATTATTAATCTAGATGGCCTGGCAATATAGATTAAATAAGAAGAATGCAATGGTGGAGAAAAGAAGTACAGAAAGAAACATTATCACAGTTATATGACATAGAAAAGTGACTAAAGGAGAGAGAAGGTTGTACCAGGAGACACAGCACAATACAAAGCAAAACAGAGCAATAAAAAGTCAGAAAATGAGAAAACAAATGATCAAGAGTCAGGTTTAGAAAATGTAGATATAAAATGGTACCTAGATAAATCATTTTGCTCCCATAATGCTGCAACACTCCAGAATCTAAATGGGCTGTGCTAAGAGCAGCTCTGTGAGGTAAGACAAGGTTATTATTTTATGTCCATGGAGCTAAGGCACCGAAAGACAAAACAAATCTCAAGAGGGCACAGTGGAAATCTGCAGGTGGAGAAGGGTCTGAACTTAATGAGCGTCACTGAATTATCTCTCCCTCAATGAAGTACCAGACATTTTTTAAAAATAATGGAATGAAGTAGGATGTGAAGCTGGATGCAAGAAGTCATTATGGTAGGGCAGGGTATGGTTTTATGTTGAATAAAATCACTGCTCTACATTTTTTTCCTGTTGTTCCTATGCTAGTGGGCTTGGCCAACAGTGGTATAAACTCTCAGAAAAGCTGGGACAAATATATACCTGCAATAAGCTCTAATAACTCTAGCTTGCAACACTGATATTTCCTGCAGTTTGAGTGTTATCTGCCAATATCGATGTAACACACGTTCTGACAGCACTGTACAATGAGCAACTGCCAACACACACTTCAAAGCTGCTCCTGTTTTTAAATCTATTATTTAATCTACAGCTCTTCAGTAGTTTCCTGATCAAACTAGCCAAGCTCCATCCTAGCACATTAACTCTTATGTTGCACCAGGGCATTGAAATACTTCACCGTCGCCTTTTACATGAAGAATTTTAATGCATTTCAAGCTCTTCATAAGAAACTTGAAGAGCACAACATGGACAACATATTAAAATGCTCTTGATCATTGGAGATGAATTGTTTGCTTTTTTGAGAATGACATTGTACTGATGACCTTGGAGGTGGAACTAAGACTGACACAGTGTCAAGGCAACATTGATGCTCAGAATTATAACCTTGGAGTGCTGGTGGACAGCAAGTTCTCCATGGAACAACAATGTGCCCTTGTGGCCAAGAGAGCCAATGGGATCCTGGGGTGCATCAAGAAGGGTGTCCAGCAGGTCTAGGAAAGTTCTTCTACCTCTCTGCTCTGCCCTGCTGAGACCACACCTAGAATACTGTGTCCAGTTTTGGTCTCCACAGTTCAAGAGAGACAGAGACCTGCTGGAGAGAATCCAAGGGAGAGCCATGAGGATGATTAGGGGACTTGAGCATCTAAGACTGAGATCCTGGGGCTATTTAGTCTTGAGAAGAGAAGACTGAGAGGGGATCTCATCAATATGTATAAATATCTGAGGGGTGGGTGTCATGTGGAGGGGGCCAGGCTCTTTTTGGTGGTGCACAGTAATAAGACAAGAAACAATGGGCTCAAACTTGAACATAGAAGATTTCAGCTCAACAGGAGGAGAAACTTCTTTCCAGTGAGGGTGACAGAGCACTGGCACAGGCTGCCCAGGGGGGTTGTGGAGTCTCCTTCTCTGGAGACTTTCCAAACCCACCTGAATGCATTCCTGTGCAGGCTACCCCTAAGTGATGCTGCTCTGGCAGGGGGGTTGGACCTGATGATCTCTTGAGGTCCCTTCCAACCTCTAATATACTGTGAGACTGTGTAATTTTAAGATAAACACTGGTGAAGTAGTCTTCACTGAATTTTATGAGAATGCAAAAGAAGCCAAGCTAAATTGAGTCCTCAGCTTCCAGCAGCAAAATGAACTGACTATAAGCAAAGGTAGTAGGCTGCTGGACAGACAAAGTGCACATCCCTTAACATCCATCCTCCCTAATTTTGTCCATATTAGGACAGGGAACAACAGGTTGCCTGAAACTGCTGCTGTCCCTAAAGTAGGAGTGGAAACTATTGGTAGAATGCCCAGTGCCAGCAGCTGTGATAGCTGACTGGTATCTGTCCCTGGAGGCAGCCAGATTAGCAGTGTGGATCCTCTAGATCTCTCCATTGCAATTCCCCACTTTCCTGCAGCAGTCAGGCCTCGTCCTGTCCCATCTGTTATTTTAGGAGAACTGGATGTCAGTTTTGTCTGAGCCATTGAAAAGCCTTGTGCTGGCTACAGAATAAAAGACATTTAAAATATTTGTAGTTTTAAATGAGAAATAATCATGGCATTACTCATATTTAGAAATTTGGGGAATGTCCTTGGTCTCAATGCTGTATGCTCCATGCTACTTGTTCCAAAATGCAGACGACATTATCAGTATTTCATTCCCCACTCCTGGCTATCTCAGTTTCTTCTTTTTCTACCCAAGGTTCTTTATTGTCAGCTCAACAGGTTGGTGTTCAAAACAGTTTTCATTCATTCGGGGTGGGTGGATGTATGTTCTGCCCTTATGGTCTGCATTTGAGATTAGAACTACACAGGTGGTTCAGTTTTGGCCTTCCCACTTCACTGTGTTTCAGGGATTTTTGGCTTGCTATACTTTCTCCCACAAGACTATAAATGGAACTTCACAAGTTTATCCCACAACTCTCTGACTGATTTCTGTGCCCTGGAGCTTTGTTTCTTCAAGTTAGTAAACCTCAGACCTTAAGTGAGCTTTAGGTCTTTACATTGTTCCCTTAGTCCATGCAGTGCTCGAGATATTTCCTCCTGTTGCAGACAGTTTTTCAAAGTGTCAGAATTTTACAACATAACTGCTTCTCATTTTAGAAATCAAGACAGCTTTTGATTCTAATTCCTCCAAAGTGTCACAGTAAGCTATATTATTATCCCCCTTTTTGTGATTTGCATTAGGTCAAGAGTTGTGCTGTGAGGCTTGTAAGAATTGGATTTCCTACTCCTTATTTCACACTGCATATGGCTGTCTCCTCTTTAGTGTACCACTGTTCTAGGAGAAAGAAGGAACTTTCTCTGAGTTTTGCTCAGGCATGGTCTTCAAGGAGTGCCCTTGAGCCAGTTCATGTCCTTCCTTGCTCCCCTTATTTCTTGTATATTTCTGGTGTTGCTCAGGTCTGACTTATTCCAACAGTAAGCAAGCTCTGACGTTTGTATGCAAGCATCTTTGCCCTTCTCAATGAAAACCCTTTGGACATCATGGCTGGATGTCTACTTCAACTTTTGCTTTGGACAGTGGCTCCTATCATTTAAGTTGTCATTACTGTCAAGGAGCTTGATTGATTTTTATATTAGTTCTCAGTGAAAACTGGATGTTTGCTTCCAGTCTTCAGGGAAGCATTAGGGAAATGCATTAAGGCACTCAAAAACAACAACAAGAAAAAGTTGTTTCTTTGAGTTTTAAAAGAAGGAAAGGGTGGATGAGTTTAAATTATTTTTAGCTCTGTGATTAGGAGTGTATAAATGTTATGTAGAGTTTATATTAAAAATATAGTAGCTGCTTCTTTGTACAAGTCAACTAGCAACTCCTTTTACACCCGCCAGGCCACTTAGTTACCTCTTTGGTAAATCATTCCAAGTAAACTTATCCAAAGATATCTTTGATAAACTGGCATGCTTCCCATGGCAGTGCAAAATTACCTTCTACCTCTGCTGTAACACCCAAACAGTTACAGAACCTGTTCAAAAACCCAGGGCTCACCCAGAATTGTGGAGTATTGCTTTGCCATCTGCTTCTTGCAGGAGAGAATCATAGAATCATTTTGGTTGGAAAAGACCTTTAAAAACATCAGGTCTAACTGCTATGTAACTCTACCAAGGCTGGTGCTAAACCATGTCCCTCAGTACCACATCTGTGCATCTTTTAAACATCTCCAGGGACAAGGATTCAGCCACCTCCCTAAGGAGCCTGTTCCAGTGTTTGATAACCCTTTGAGTGAAGTTTCTTCTAATATCTAATCTAAACCTTCCCTGTGCAATTTGAGGCCATTTCCTCTTGTCCCTTGTTATTAAGGGGAAGAGTCCGATACCCACCTCAATACGACCTTTTTTCAGGTAGTTGTAGAGAGTAATAAGGTGCCCCCCTAAGAACCCTCTTCTCCAGACTTAAACAACCCCAGTTCCTTAAGCCACTCCTCAGAAGATATGTTCTCCAGACTCTTCCCCAGCTTTGGTGCTCTTCTCTGGACATGCTCCATCACCTCATTAACTTTCTCGTAGTGACGGTCGCAAAACTGAACCCAGTACTCAACACGTGCCAGTGCTGAGCAAAGGCATACAATCATTTCCCTGGTCCTGCTGGCCACACTGTTCCTGATACAGGCCAAAATGCTGTTGGACTCCTTGGCCACCTGGGCACACTGGTGGCTTATATTCAGCCAGCTGTCAATCAACATCCCCAGATGTTTCTCTGCTGGGTCATTTTCCAGCCACTCTTCTCCAAGACTATAGGGTTGCATGCAGTTGTTGTGACTGAAGCACAAGACTCAGTACTTGACCTTGCTGAATCTCATACAGCTGGCCTCAGTCCATTGTTTCAGCCTGCCCAGGTCTCTCTGTAGAGCCTTCCTACCCTCAAGCAGATCAACACTCCCTCCCAGCTCAGTGTCACCTGCAAAGTAACTGAAAGTACACTCAATCTCCTTGTTCAGATCATTGAAAAAGATATTAAGTAGAACTGTCCCCAGTACTGGTCCCTGGGGAACAGATCTGTTCATTCAATGCCTACTAGGACTAATCCTTTACCTGCTAATAAAGTCCTCCTGTCCATTCCCCAGTGACCCCTTGAAAGTAAGAAGGAAATACCTGACAACTTTGGGCTTCTATGACCCTGCCAGAGAAAAGACTCATGTCTTAAGACACCCTAGGCACCCTTCTTTATCTTTGTTTTCTACTGAGAACCTACTGGCTTCACTCTGTTTCATCTTGCCTCTCCACTGCACCAGACTGGTTGGGTAGTGGAAACACAAAATTATGTTAAGCAAGACTTAAGGGCAAACATCCAAGTGCACAATAGAGAGCAAAAGGGTATAAATAAAACAGTGACAAATTTGTTTCTGATCTATATTTAACCATGACTCTTGTTTCAAGTATCCTACAAGAGATTTCTTTTCCTTTGCCCTGTGGTAAGAGCAGAAGATGGTGGGTTCACAGAGTCAGCCTTCCTCCCAGGTGGTGAGCTCACTTCTTTGTGACTTCCACTTCCAAACACTCTGAGTGTCTGTGCTTTTGGATGCAAATGCAAGTGCTGATCATGTCCTGTCTTGAGTGACTTTCTATAGACACCACATTTTATTGGCTTGGATAACAGATGCTGTGATATCCACATGGTATGAGCACTAATGCAGCCTGTATGTCACGTTTCAGATACAGGATCTCTTTTGAGGGACAGCTCCTCTCTGGTTTGCTATGTGTCTAGGTATTAAGTGCATTTTCTTCTGTTCTAAACACACTGGAACTCTAGGCCAGGGATGTCACTTTTATACAGCTATAGCATAATTCAATTTGTAAATAAAAGGAAAAAAATACATAAATCTAGGTTTTACCTTATTTTGGATGTACAGTGCTCCTGGTTCCCTGTGGATACAGTCTCTCTTGAAACAGAAGGCCAGACACTGATTTTAAAGATAGGATTCATTTGGGAGTTTATTGATGCAATAGACCTTGGGTTTGGCTGCCTATAGAGAACAGAATTTCAGCCAAGCACAGCTGATGTTATAATCTTGGATGATGATGGCATTTGTGATTGTCCAATGAGCCTTCCCCCAGGGATCAGCCTACATCTCTAGGTATTCATCCTGACAAAATTACTGGTGGTGTGGAAGGAGAACATGGATTTAGGTCTTTCCCAGGCAAAAGATATTTTATTCTTTGCATTGTTTTCTAATTTTAAAAAATTTTCCAGGGAATTTCCAGAACATATGAGGTCCGTAGCACAGAGTTAGTTATCTCTCTCTTCACAGTATTTTTAAGAAAGAGGTAAAAACTTAGATTTAAAAAATTATGCTAAAACAGACATCACAACACATTGAGATTTTACTTTTAGAGAACCACTGGCTATGAATGAAAGACTTCTTCTCCCTTACCTCCACTACCACCTTTTTTTTTCTTTAAATATATCTTGGCCTTCCCTTCCTTCTTCCCTTCCCTTCCCCCTTCCCTTCCTTCTTCTCTTCTCTTCTCTTCTCTTCTCTTCTCTTCTCTTCTCTTCTCTTCTCTTCTCTTCTCTTCTCTTCTCTTCTCTTCTCTTCTCTTCTCTTCTCTTCTCTTCTCTTCTCTTCTCTTCTCTTCCCTTCCCCTTCCCCTTCCCCTTCCCCTTCCCCTTCCCCTTCCCCTTCCCCTTCCCCTTCCCCTTCCCCTTCCCCTTCCCCTTCCCCTTCCCCTTCCCCTTCCCCTTCCCCTTCCCCTTCTCTTCTTTATTAATCTGCTGTATGGTGCTACCCCATTTGCAGAGCTTGATCCAGAAGAATCGAAGCACATGCTTAAGGAGAAGAATGGCATGTGGTTCATGAACCCCATAATTAGTTCCCCTTCCTAGCTCTAAGCAGTAATTAAATCTGTCACTTCTGCTCTGCTGATTCATTTATTTAGCTATTTAATTGCTCAGCTGAATACGTCTTTATCTCCGGAACTGCAACATTTCACTCAGACAAAGAAATAACATAATCCACTACTGTTGGTTTTTTTTTTTTTTCCTAAGAGCAGGGACATGTTAAACAAAAAGAAATAGCATAATCCACTACTGTGCTGGTTTTTTTTTTTCCCTAAGAGCAGGGACATGTTAAACAAAAAGAACACTAACACTGGATGATTTGGTGGTGGTGTCAGTTGTCACTTATCAAACAAAACAGTGTTTAAGGGAAAGCTTCAACTAGTGCTTGAGGAGAGCCTTCCACATATAGGCTTACTTCTCCAGGAAATTATGTCAAGGACTAGGAGCTGAAGTATCTGATCTGGGTCTCCACTTCCATAATGTACTTAAAGCACTTCCAGGAAATAGTAATAATTTTCTATAAAACAAGAAGTCTTGCCCTGAGCTGTTAGTGAAAAGCCAGCAGACTGTTTATAAATGTTTTATAAAACCTTTAAAATTGCAAATATAAACTAAATTGTTTACAAACTAAGCAGTATCTTTATGCATTTTCTTTTGGAGACATTGCTTATGGAGATTTCTGTCATCTGTCACCTAGATTTATTATCAAATACAGCATTTTGGTCTGTAAAGCAAATGGTGTTTTGAATACTTTGCAAGCTTACAAAGCAGAGCCCTTCTGAATACCTTCCTGTGAGGCAGATTACCACACATGCAGTTTTCCTCATTTTCAGCATCCTTAAGGAAGCTGCAAGATTCTTCCACCATTTCTATCCATAATTTGGAGAAGCTGTTGTAGGAAAGAAGCATGTAAAACAATGAGGACCAGGTCAAGACAGTTCAACTCAAACAGGGCCTCTTGGCAAAATTAGAAAATGTTTTTCATTTTTATAACTTTTTTTTCCCTCCCTGTCTTTAAACTCTGTATTAATAGATGATCCAGGAAGCGAAGCATACAAAAATTATCCAAAATTCAGGGAGAAGAATATTTTCATTTTACTTCTGGCATCAACGGCTTGGTCCCACATGTTTATTCATCTCCCTGGCTGCTTGGATTTTTATACCATGCACACAATCTGGCATTTTACCCCATTAGTGACTTATTTTTAATGTCTTGTTACTGAGTTACAACTATGCAGCTATGTAAGTCATAGGTCATGTTTTTTCCAGGTAAGCTCATTATTCTAAAATTTTTTTAATGCTTACATGGAGGGGCTTTTGGACTTGAGGGTTATTGTTTTTTTTTCCTTCAGCAAAGGCTCTGTCCACTCTTTTGCAATGTCTGCTGCTGGTGTTGTGGACACCCAGCTTGGCCCTGTTTGAAGTAAAAGTGAGAGCCTATATAAAGATCAGCCAGTGGGAGTGGGCAGAGTTTATTTGCTGTATTGCAATCCCTTGCAAATACAGCTGCACATCCTGTGATACCTCCAGCTGCTGGGATGGACATCCACTCTGACTGTGCCAGAGCAGGGATCTCTGCTTCACTCTCCTCCATCCTCAGGGAGGTTTTTGTCTGCTTGCAGGCTGGCAGTTTTGGCCCAACAATGCTTAGTCTGTATTGTTTGTGTTGGTGCTATTGTTCTGCATCTGTGCACTCTGGATTACTGAAAGCTCTTTGTTGAAATAAAGACTATATCTGTCTTAGTTAAAACTAGGAAGTCTGGGAATCTTGTGGGCAGTGTTGTTCTTGCAAGTCTGTGCATGTGATCTTTGGACTAGGGTTTTGCACGAGCTTCACTTTATTCTCTCCTTTAAATGTGTCTCTTCAAATGGTCTTCTAATGATCTTTGTTATGTCAGGCACATGCTTACATTCAAGGAATTTATTTAATAAAACAGCAAAAATAATCTCTGGACGTTGTTGAGGATAAGGGTGCTTTGAGAATAGGTCTGCATGTGAATGGGTTTAGCCTAAGGAAGCAGTGTGGAGTTCACTTCAGTGGGACAAACTGAGAGGATGGCATGGGAATGACATGGAAAAAAATAACATGTGTTTGTACTAGAAGTGAAGTTTGTTGCTGAGTTGGTGGAAACTGAACAGAGGAAGCAGATAATTTAAGATGGCTTTTATCACAGTTCTAAAAGAATATGAGATTAGTCAGCAGGATTAACTAGTTTTACATAAGTTTGTACATAAACATGGAGACATGAGAGCTGGAGGGACATCAGCTGAGTGCCCCTTCTTTGCAATGATTACATTCAAAAAGGTCTGTGGAGGGAATTAGGTGACAGAGACTATCTGACTCTTCTCAGATGAACCTAATTGTTGTCATCCTGCTCTCAGAGCCCTGGAAATTACTCTCTTAAATGTACTGCAGAGTTTACAAGCAGCCAAATGAGACCAAACCCGCTCCCTTGCCCTGCCCTGCCCTGCCTTCTCCATGCTCATAAAGGCAGTCCAGGTACTTGGACAGTGAGAATTAGAGGACTGCAAAGTGGTGCAGAAGCTCCATGTCTAGGCACTGCTGGAGGAGGCACTTTGCTTGATCAAGGGTGTTTCATTTTGATTTTTTGTTGGTTTGGGGATTTTGTTGCGGTTGGTTTGTTTGTTTGTTTTGGGGTTTTGTTAGTTGTCAGTTCTAATTCATTGTATAGCTAGAAACCTGAGGCTGGAGTTTCTCCTCACAGTGCTAGAATATGCTAGTGTCTAAATGCCTCAGTTTTGATAAAAATGTGCCAGCCTTTATTATTAATATATTGATTTACCTATTGATATATTCAAAAATTCTTGTTAATGTTTTAATTGAGAGACATCAATGCTTATCCTATTTGTGTGATGGAGTGTATCTGTGGGGTTGGAAGCTACAGCTGACCAGCCCTGGTCACTGTTCTTGGTTATATAAGGTGCACAGACTTGGATACCTATAAATATTAGCATGCAGCTGTCACAAAGGGATTGTGAGTGAGCCACTTGGGATCTCAAAACCATAGTAGCTTGGCACCCAGAAACATACAACTTTGATGAGACACTGCAAGGTTAGGTGTTGGGGGAGAGGGTAGGAACCTGGCGACTGCTTTTAATATTTGGGTCTTCTCTTTATTTTTCTTTTTTTTTTTTTTAATTGTTTTTCTTCCTTTGTACTTCTGGTATACGTCGGGTCTTCACAATTTTATCACATTAGGATGTGACATTCCTGGCCTTGACAGTGCTTTTGTTTGGATATTTATAGCAGCTTCTGGTCATTGTTGAGCAAAGGAGATTGCCGTGCCCTCTGGCCTTTTCTTAAGCAGATTTTGGGCAGAAGCTCCTCTCATGTGGCACTAATTGAAACGATTGGTGGAGGGGGTGTTGCGAGCGCACTTGGGCTGACTCGTGCTTATCTGCCAGGGGCTAAGCCAGGGAAGGGAGGGAGGAAAAACGGGGAGATGGGAGGAAAGGGGGGGGGAAAGGAGGGAAAGTGAGAGGGAGGAAAAAGGAAAACAAAAAAAATAAAAGGGGGGGGGGGAAGGGAAAAGCTCAGCTCTGCTTGGCTCTGGTTGGGCTTACGGTTGCCGGCCATCTGCCCGCGCAGGGTGGCGGGTGCGGCTCGGCTCGGCTCGGCTCGGCTGTCTGCAGCCCCGCGCAGGGCGGCGGGAGCGGCTGGCTGCACGGCCCCGCGCAGGGAGCGGCGTGGGACTCCGGCGGGGAGCGGCGTGGGGCTCCGGCCGGGTGAGGGAGCCCGCGCAGCAGGTGCGTACCGTTGCCTGCGCAAGAAGGGGAGAGGCGAGAGGGACTCTCCCCTGCCTTCTGGACTTGCGGGGGGTGAGGGGGTGTTGCTTTGTTTGGAGCCTGCAGGAGCCGAGCGTGTTGCTTTTGTGGGTGTTTTAAGGAGTGAGTTTCGTTTCTCCGTCTGCCCAGGACTGGCTGCGGTGGGCAAAGTAGTTAGGAGATTGAAACCAACAAGTTGCTGTGGAAGTGATTTGTGTGGAGATGGAGCTGGTTTGTCATCCGCAGAAGTGAGCTGCGCTGAAGTATCTGTTAGGGACTGTCAGCTGGCAAGTGTGGGCTTCCCGCGGGTGAGTAACCCCGCTGGAGCTGGTGGCTCCAGGGCTTAAATGCGATAATGTCGTCTGTCGACCAGTATGAATCAGTTCCCCCACTTTGCTGCAGCCACCCTTGGTTAAAGAGTTTCCTGCAAGTTTAACGTGAAATGAGGAGAGGCCAGGGAAAACCCCAGGGTCTGTGAAGGGGTTAGAAAGGCAGAGGCAAAGAAGTTGCTGACCTACTGCAAACCAGCATCACTGTCAAATGCAACCGAGCTGAAATGTTGTCCCATACATTGGGAGCACTAGCATTGGAAGTTAACTTCTTTCATATAGCTGTTAATGTTTCTGGAGGCTTTCTTAAGTTTTTAAGTTGTTCATGTCGATGGTTCAAGTCAACAAACATCATTCTGTGTGGTGTGCAATGGGGGGAAAGAAGTGAACTTCAAAGTGTGTTTCTGAAGCTAGGAAACAATATGGTGGCTTTATGATAGCAATAATGAGAGGGTTCTGGACTCAATGCCTCTTCGTTTATTGTTAATGATACTGTTGTTATTTTTAAAGATACAATAAGCTTTGTTACTGTGCACTGACACACTTTCATGTCTAATACATGTGCTAGAATGTCCTCTTGGATATGTTACGTGCCGCATACAACTTGTATTTGTGTTTCTGACAACCGTGCTAGTACTGCTGGAGAAATAAACACTTAGTTAACCCATGTTACCAAATAATATTTGAACAGCTCTTGTGTAGATTATAGATGGCAAATGCAGTTATAGCTGGAAATTGCTGTTTGCCTTCAAATGTTAAAAAAAAAAAAATTAATTGCTGTTAGAAGTGCGCGTACCATCCAGTCTTGCTGTGGGTCTTACTTGTTTGTATATGGTTTTAAAAGTAGAACAATAGTAGGAGAAATGGAGTTGAGCAGCTGGCAATCCATTTGTTCACTTCTTATCCCTACCAAGATTCCTGGTGCAAGCTCATGAACTGTCACTGAGGGGTGGTTCGAAATGGCATCCAGGAATTTGCCGTACAAAAATCGGGCGAGAGTTTTTAAAAAGAAAATAAACTGAAAAGCAGAGGTTTGCCTGCTCAGAAAGTTCTTTAAAATGGCATCTACTGAGCATTCTACTTGTTGGAAAAACCTGATTGATTATGTGGTTATTAATCCATACCTTCTAAATCTATAACCAGATGAACAAAAAATGTTTTTACTTTCCCTGCAATCTAACATGGTTGATTTCTTGCAAAAGACCTTGTTCTCTTTCTTCCTCTCATCTCTGTCTATGCTGCAAAAATAAGTCCTCCAGAATAGAGCTGTTTGTTTTACAGGTTCATTTTTTATTATTCTTGGCCTCAAATTTATGCTGGTTTGAGTATTTCTATAACATTGAACTCTCTTGCCATTCCTTCTTTCAGAGTGTGTACGTAGTGACACGGATATATTAATTTTGTTCTTATGGCTCAATATATTTTTCTTGTTACTACTGACAAGGAAACATGATGAATGCTCCATTAGTGGTATTGGTACGAAATACATTAACACAAGTGCGCAGTCAGAAAGAAAGCTCTTTTATTTGAAAGCCTTCTCATCACTGACATTGTACTAATAATCTTAATGTGTAACCTGTGCTGCCTATCTTCAGTGTTAGATTAGATTTGCTTTTAGGTTCTTTAAATATGATTTTTATTCAGGATAACTGGATTTCTTCCAGATGTCCAGGCTCCTTGTTTCTGCCTTTGCAGCCTCTGAATGCCATAGGAACTTGCAGGGTGAAGGACTCTGTGTGCATGGGGTAGGCATTTCAAGATGCAGCCCGTCTCAGAAACCGGCCTTGGTATTGCAGGCCGTTGAGGTCTAATACTAATGTAAAGTGAAATATGGTATTAAAAATATAAGTCAAATCCAAAGACTGCTGTGTTGGATGCCCAAGAGCAAGCTGAAATAGCCTTCTCATACAGATTACTCCAAATACGGTGAGTGACTTTTTCAAGCCATGAGCGGAGTGCTCGGTTTTCTGTGCATGAAGCCGCTCACCGTGGAGCCATTGCATGGCAGGAGGCTATCATAGCTGAGGTGTGGTGACTTGCATCTTTCATGGTGCTCTGCACAGGGGGAAGTGGGAGAGAACACAGGAAAGCCAAGGCTGAGCTCACCCTCCTGCTTACAATGGCTGGAAGGCTGAGGCTAAGCACGTTCTGCAGAGGGACCCTGCAATAGACAAGGGTGTACCACTGTGTGGTAGAGAGTTGTGGAGAAGCTTGCAAAGCTACTGGGGGGTATGGCTGCGGCCATTGATGTCTGTGGCAGAATTCTGAAAGAGGTATTTGGAGGAGGGAAGAGATTTGGAATGGCAGATGCTGTGGTAAAACATATGGTGGTCATGGCAATATATTTCAAGGGGAGCAGAGAGGTCAGAGGTGTGATAGAGCAAGGAGCAAAGGCAGACTGGTAGCCCTGGGAGCAGTAAGGAAACAAGGCTCTCCATGTTGAACTTCAGGAGACTTTGCAGCTGGATGGGTAACCCAGTTTGAGTGGAAATAGAGTTGAGAGCCAGGAAGTGACCCTTAGTATTCTCTCTCTCCTTATTGTGGACTGAGGGGGAAGCGTTGGGCAGATGAACCAAGGTGGGATTAGGTACAGCAATTAGAATGGGATGCAGTGGGAGGGATGCAGCCAAGAGGCAGGGGTTGGTGAGTGATTTTTTAGCCTTTTCTTTTGTGTACAAGAAATCAGAAAGCCAAACTATTACAGTTTAAAGCAAAACCTAAGAAACGTGAAGTGAGTCTGCGGCACTGGAACTGTTCGCTCTTGTTAGCCCTTCCCAAAGACTTTCTGTTAGTGGGGTCTCCTAACAGTTATAATAATGTCATGACCAGAGCCTGGAGAATGCAGAGGAATTTATTCTGCATTCATAGACTTTACAAGATCATTTAAAGAGGCCTTGTTGCACTTCTAATAACAGATGCACTTTGTTGTGTTCATTTGCTAAGCAACAGACGCCTCTGTGTTGCCTATGAAGCACAAAAGTCAGGGAGGCTTTGACGTACCAAGTAGAACTTGGATAAAGTTCATCAGCAGCAACAGAAAAAGTGATGAATTCTCTGGGGTTTGCTCCTCATATTAAAATACTTTAAGGTTGGGTATTTTTCTCTTCTGGCTGCCATCAGCAATAGACGTATCAACAGGAGAAAAATGGGTCGCTTGGGTTTTAGCATTAAGCAGCAAATCCTGGGCCAATAGGATTTAGCTGGGATGTTAAGGTTTATTCAGTGCATTTAGTTAATGAAATTGGGGGGGGGGGGGGAGGGGTGGAAAGAAAAAAGTCAGTGTCTGGGGTTGGGGGAGGGAATGAATTAGCCTCCTGCCACTGGGAGCATCCTGCAGTGACTCCTCCTGATTGATAGATGCTCGACAAGGCAAAAAACCTGAGTGAAGGCGGTTTTAATTTAAGAATACAAGAGGAATGCCAGTTCTTTAGGATTAAAATCAAGCAGAAAATCTTTCCAATAGACACCTACCTAGTCATATTGCTGTATGTTTTTTGGAGGGTTGTGTTTGTCGGCTCAGTGAAGGGAAGAAGGAGATGATAATATGTCCAGGTGCCTATCAAGTGGTCATGAAGCCATGAAAATATCCAGCAAGCACGACTGTAGCTTAGCATTTGTCAGTCAAGCACAGAAATCAAGTTCAGATTAACAAACTCACATTTGAGCAGTGTGCTAGATTTCTAGCAGACAACCACATCATCCCCCAGCACACCCGGGTGGCCCTTCGCTGTGTTCTTCTGCCTTTGTGTCCCCTGCCAGAGGCTGTCATCTTGTGTACACACACACTGTTCAGCGTCTTGACTTGATTTCTAAGCCCTGAAAGCCTTCAGCACAGACACACACAAAAAAAAAATGAGTATATAAAGTCACTATTATTGAAAATATAAAAGGTTATTAACCACACTTATAAAAAATTTTTTTTTTTAAGTGAGGGTTAGTGTATGCTTCTTTTAAAAAAAAAAACTATTCCTCTACAGACAAGACTCCCACTCAGATCAGAGCTTGTTTTTCCCAAAGCTGTACTTGTCATGTAGAGTCTGATGAACTTTCTTATTCCACCCACCCCCTCAGAGGTTGGTGCTTGACGTCACAGCTGGACGCTGCTGGCAGTCACTGAGCAGCGATTAAGACTCAAGACAGCCCAGTGACCTCAAGAGACTTCCCTTATGAGAAAGACATGGGCATTGATGGCAGGATTTGACTGGACCAGTGTGTAATAATAAGCAACAGACTTACACAATGAGTGAAGAGCCTCCACATACTTCTCTTTCTCAGGCATAACCTAGTTGCTCAGACAACCCTGGGCGTGACGAGGACGTTTAGCAGGATTTATTGCAGTGACACCCAAAAACTTATACAAAATGGTTCAGGGAAAAACTCTGAAATGTAATTTTTGGGACTTTTTTTTTACCTCACAAACAGTTTAAGACAAACATTTTCCAATTAAAAAAAAAAAAAAGTAATAATAATTTGCACTTCTGCCTTGTTATGTACTACTTTTTGTGTTAGATTCACAGTATGTTTATTGAAAAATGTTGGCTATGCTTACAGACTAGTTTAGGGACATATCCACAATAGGAAACAAAATAATTTCACTAAAATTCAAGAGGAAAAAAAAACACCTGGCACCACCAAAACCAGACAGAACCACTTGACTGATGCTCATAGCATTAAAGCAAGGCTTTGTGAAAGTTCAGCCAGGTTTTAGAAAATGGGGGTGGCTCTGTCAGTGCCACAGTCCCAGGCAAGCAGCAAAAGGCTGGGCAGATGCATAGAAAGCAAATAGAGCTCTAGGAAGAGACTCCTGTGTTTGCTGGCTAGCAAATACAGATAGGATATTAGTGCTAATCTGAGGGTTTCATGAAATGAAACCTGAACAGTCTAATTGTCTCAGTGGCAACAAGGGAAGCAGAATGCCATCCTGGATACAGAGCACGCTACAGAAGAGTGATGGGGGATAGGTTTCACAGAAGCATAGTTTTGGGTGTACCTACATGGCAATTAAGTGCTTGGTGCAATGTCCATGCTCTCTAGTCTTGTATTTGTGATGGCCTATTGCCTTTGCCCCCACTGGCTTGTATTTTTGTCATCAATAAATAGTAACACACCTATTCAGTATATGAGCCTGATAAAACCTAATGGATAGAATCTGAACTTTGAAGACCATAGGGTGACCTTTTGGTGTGTGTTTTCATTCAATGAACAAAAGTGTGGGGGCCTACAAGAAAGCTGGGGAGGGACTTTTTAGGCTATCAGGTAGCGATAAGACTAGAGGGAATGGAATAAAGCTGGAAGTGGGGAGATTCAGACTGGGCATGAGGAAGAAGTTGTTCCCCATGAGAGTGGTGAGAGCCTGGAATGGGTTGTCCAGGGAGGTGGTTGAGGCCCCATCCCTGGAGGTGTTTAAGGCCAGGCTGGATGAGGCTCTGGCCAGCCTGATGTAGTGTGAGGTGTCCCTGGCCATGGCAGGGGGGTTGGAACTAGATGATCCTTGTGGTCCCTTCCAACCCTGACTGACTCTATGATTCTATGACTTCAAGGACCTCATTAGCATGATTGTGGTTGAGTGCCAGCAGCTACCCTGAATCTAGCTGTTTTGTAACAAAACAAAAACATTTTGTAGAGCAACAGCAGAGATTTTAAATGAAAAGGCTGTAAAAGGGTTGGGGGGAGACACAACCTTGGTACATGCTGTAAAACCAGTCAAAAATTACTGTATAGTACTGGGTTCAATACTGGAAGTCCTTGAGATGCCTGGATCTGGTGTAGATGTGCTTACATTTGATCCAAGTGATTAAAAAGAATGCTTGCCTTTTAACATATGTTACACCTCTGACAGCAAATTGAAGTGTTTTGCTCTTGAAAAGAAACAAAACCAACTAACCAAAAACCCCAAAGACACATGAGGAGACCTCGTCTACTGTTGTTCCAATATGCATGTTCAGAGATTTTCATTCACAGTGATGAGAATCAGGTTTTCAGTTCAACTCTTTTCTATTCAGAGATGTTTAAATCACTGGATTTTGATTGAGCTAGCAGAGATCATCAGAAGTTACATGGTTAGATTTCTCCAGGAAGAGTAAGGACTCCAGGCAGACAAACAGAGATTGGCTTAATTTCTCTCTTCCCCATCAGCATCCATGCCATATAAGTACGGCTACCCTGCATCCCACAATGCTTACTGTGGACTGAGGTGGAGTAGAGGAGGCTGAGTGAAAATAAGAGCACTTCAAACTTGGTTGTAATAAAGTCGTATGTCCGTTCAGTGTTTGTAGTATCCAATAAATAAGATGCTCTGAATCCAACCCTGAGTTTTAAAATGCTGCTGGATTTTGGAGGATTCCGTTGTGTAGGAATGATACATCTCTGACAAAAGTCTCCAGTGTGAGCTATGATGTTGGACCCTGCTGAAGCTGTGTTTTCCCAAGATTAAAACAGCTCCCCAAACAGCCTCCAATGCTGACAGAAACGTATCTGTACTTGACAGTGACTGTTGTGACCATCACAGGCATGGTGTGACTCTTAGAATCATAGAATCAGTCAGGGTTGTAAGGGACCACAAGGATCATCTAGTTCCAACCCCCTGCCATGGCCAGGGGCACCTCACACTACATCAGGCTGGCCAGAGCCTCATCCAGCCTGGCCTTAAACACCTCCAGGGATGGGGCCTCAACCACCTCCCTGGACAACCCATTCCAGGCTCTCACCACTCTCATGGGGAAGAACTTCTTCCTCACAGCCAGCCTGAATCTCCCCACTTCCAGCTTTATTTCATTTCCCCTAGTCCTGTCACTACCTGATATCCTAAAAAGTCCCTCCCCAGCTTTCTTGTAGCCCCCTTCAAATATTGAAAAGCCACAAGAAGGTCACCTCAGAGCCTTCTCTTCTCCAGACTGAACAGCCCCAACTCTTTCAGCCTGTCCTCATAGGAGAGGTGCTCCAGCCCTCTGATCATCCTTGTGGCCCTTCTCTGGACACCTTCCAGCATCTCCAGATCCTTCTTGTAATAGGGGCTCCAGAACTGGATTCAGTACTCCAGGTGGGGTCTCACCCGAGCTGAGCAGAGGGGGAGAATCACCTCCCTTGACCTGCTGGCCACACTTCTCTTGCTGCAGCCCAGGCTCTGGTTGGCTTTCTGGGCTGCAAGTGCACACTGACAGCTCATGTTGAGCTTCTTGTCCACCAGCACCCCCAAGTCCCTCTCCTCAGGGCTGCTTTCTTTGCCATGCTTCTAACCAGGGTTGGCCTCTGGTTTGTTTACAGCCAGCCTGTCTCAATGTTCCTGTATTTTCATATACTGGTTTTATTCTGGAAAACCTTAACTTCTAGACTTGTTAAACTTTTAGAGTTTTTTTTTTTTTTATTTACTGTGTTTGGCTGGGCAAATGTGTCATAGAATCGTAGAGTCATAGAATTGTTTGGGTTGGAAGAGACAGACTCTAAGATCATCCAGTCCAACCATCAACCCACCACCACCATGGCCATCAAACCATGTCCCAAAGTGCCATGGCCACAGGTTTCTTGAATACCACTTGTGATGGATTATGTATATATTATATATAGAAATATTGTATTGATAGTCACTTCTTGACCGCCAGGTTGCTGGGAGGAGATTGCTGAGATGAGATTTGGACCCTGGGCTTCACCTCTTCATCCTTGAGTTTCATTTTAGGGTAATCTGCTCACTGGGACCTATTCACTTCTAATCCTGTTCATTGTCTGAAAGGAAATCTCAAGGCACTATGACCTTTTCTTGCCTGTTCCATCTCCTGTTAAGAAGCAACCCTGATCTTACTTGGAGTGGGTATGTGAAGTTACTGTGGAGATGGCAATAAAATGTGAGACTTTACCTGAAAAAAAGAGTGTGCAGAAACTATCCTTTTTGCTGTGCTTTTATTACTTTGGATAGTGCACAAATACATGGGCTATATTAGCTAGCTCAGGAGTGAAGGGGCCACCAATATTTAACTAAACAGTTCTAAACAACCCTAAACTCCCATAGGAGCAAGGCATAAAATGCCTGTGAAAAATAGAGGTTTCTTTCACCTTGTGACTTTTCTGCCTTCTGATCACCAGACAGGAAAGACCTAGTCTCCAGTGAATATTATTATTAGTCAATAAAGTTGAAAGTAGCAGATTATCTCTCTCTCTCTCTCTCTCTCTCTCTCTCTATATATATATATATATATATATATATGGAGATAAATAATAACTAAAGTAGGCAGAACTAGAGTTGCCTATGGCTACTAATAAAATGTCACCTTCATTTTAGCTCTCTATGCCTCTGAGATCATACTTAAAAATACATCAAAATCTGATGGCTCCCAATGCGCAGATGATTGAGTGGAGATGGTAGAGAAATGTATTTATAAAGAAGATCCTTAAAATGTGCCAATTATTAAATATAGCAGATGCACCTAAATTGTGTTTCATCTCTACACTGCAAATGCAATTCAGGTGAATATATTTTTATATATTTTTATATCAGGGTTTTTTTTCCCATGTGGATCTTAGTAGGTCTCTTGGCTGCGATGATTTCAAAGATAGTAATTTTAACTCACTTTAAACACTTAAGTGGGAACTTAACAACTGCACTTTTAAAACCTGGCTAGCAACTTTCTAAAGAAAATTACTCTGTTCATACTACGTTAAAATCCCTGCCTGCTTTTCTTTATAGAATCTGGGCCAATCAAGTAAAATTTGTCCACCTATTTGCCCAAGCTTAGAAGGGAATGAGCTTGCACTGTTACCCCTGCTTTCTGAGAAAATTCTGAGAAAAATTCTTGCTGGAAATGGTCACAGAAACATCTCAGCTGAAGTAGTTCTGGAGTAGTAATTTTATTTTTTTGATAGCAATTGCAGGGTTGTTTTGGGTTGTTGGGGGTGTTTTTTTGGGAGGTGGGGGATGAGGCTATCCACAGAGTAAAGCTACTTCGGACCTGCAAATATGCCTAAACCTGCAGGCAAAGCTGTCTTCAGAAATCACATCCTCTGACTTTGGCTCAGCCTGTTTCCTGCTGCAGACCTTATTTCAAGAGGTTATTAGTCAAAATCTGAAAACTATGCAGACATCTCTTGCAGAAATCCGATGATCAGTCTAACGATCCTCAATACTCTGGGGAAATCCAGAGAAAATGGTGTGTACTTGCATGCTTTTCACTGAGAAATTATTAGGGTAGACATTGAATGGATAGGGATAGGCTATAGTAATAAACTGCAATGGGTTTGCAGCTCCTGATGTGAGACTGCCTTTCATGTCTGCAGCTTTGAATCAATGCTGTTCATAACAGTCTTGCCTTCACACTTTTCATTAATGAAAATGACTTACTGAAGGTATTTGATCAAATTTTTGTTTAATTTATTAAGTGTAATCAAGGAAGCCTGGAGCTCATTTATACTAAACTTAACCTAATAATATTATTAAATTAATACTTAGTCATTAGTTTTGTGCAAGCACTGTGCACCTAATTTTGTATACCTACTTAATAGCTCATGTACACACACACTGACTTCACTACAGAAATGGTATTTTAGAGGGGATTCTGAGCCACGAATATTTTCTTCCCTTTCTCCATTTTCTTCCCTTTCTCCTCTTTGTCAGCCTGAAGTGCCATTGATCTGCATTCTTAACCAACAGTGATCTTAGATTTGTAACTGTAGCCATACTTTGATACAACGTGCCTGGTTAGTTTTTGCAAATTGAAACAGATATTTCTTTGTGTTCCACTTATCTGCTACCTTTTGTTTGGGACACACTGTGCAGAAGAGAAAATGTGATAAAGGCTGAGCTGGAGGCAGCCCTGTCCTGTTGTAACATCTAAGGAAGGCATTGAGGAGGAAGAGATGTCCACAGAGGTCCTGACACAATTTCCTCTCTTTTATTCTGTTGGAGCAGTAGGATGAGAAAGATTTCTGTCTAATCTCCATGGGCTTCTTGGATCCTCAGTGCTTCTGCATCCCAGGATATACATCTTTATGATGCCACAAAGATGTTACCAGCCACTTCTGTTGACTTGGCCTGCAAGATGGCATCACATTGTGAAAGCAATATATGGTATTGCCACAGCTCATATCTGATTCAAGAGTTTTTTCCCCAAGCGACAAGTATTAGGAGAAGAGAAAATGGCTTCATTTTAGAGATTTAGATTGGATACTGGGAAAACTTTCTTCACCAAAAGGGTTGTCAGACATTGGAATGGGCTGCCCATGGAAGTGCTTGAGCTGCTAGCACTGGAGGTATTTAAAAGACATGCAGATATGGCACTTAGGGACATGGCTTAGTGATGGACTTGGCAGTGTTAGGTTAACAGCTGAACTTAATGATTTTAAGGGTCTTTTCCAACCTAAATTATTCTACGAATCCAAGATCCATGGAAACTCTTTTTGCAGGCTCTGACATCTTCACTCACCCATTTCTCCTGACTTTCCCTCTTCTTTTCAGAAGATCCTCTGAAAGTCTAAGCCAAGGCAGCACCTTCTGTTAAAGAAGGGGGGGAAAAATGGACTTCAAAAGATACCTTGTCTCAGTCATAAGACTAGTGGAAAGGGAGAGAGTGAGAGTGGTGTGTCCATGGGATTAGAAAGTGAAAGTCTTTGCAATGTGTTTGATTAGAAAATGCTTAATTTGGCATGTGAGTATCTCCTGAGAGGAGATACTGTTTTTAATGACATGGGAAAGGTCTAATGGTTAGTATGGGGTTACCACACTGTAATGCTTATCATTTTGTGTCCACCACCACTTTGGCAGGAATATGGACTTTTGGAAACTTTGTATTTTCATTTCTACCACTTGGAACAGTGAAATACCTACATAATTCTAGGCAAAAACTGTCTCAGCCCCAGGACTTCTAATGACAGCTGAAATGGGAATAAATGCCACAAGAGGTGCTGCAGTGGCACGTGAGCAGTCTTGGATGGCATCCAGTGCATCTGAAACTCCCATGTGAAGCTGTGCATGTTGGCATGTCTGCGTTAGTGAGGGATGCTTAATGGGATGGAACAAGTAGGCTTTGGTTGGTTGTTGACCAGTCCTCCCTAGTGAACAGCAGTGTGTTGTCTAGTGTGTACTGTAATAGTACTGTAGGCACAAATGTTTGATGTAAAAAATAATAAAAAAAACCCAAACAACCAATGGAACAAACCCCCTCCGTTTCAGCCAAGGGCACTATGTAGCTCTAGTCACACTACCATCATGCCTCTTGGGGGTGTTTATATAAAAATATCATTGTGCAAATATTTGTCAGCAAACAGGCTGCAGTTGATCACCTCTCTTGAAGCATGGCCATGTTTGTGGGCAAAGAGGTGTAGTCTGATTCATGTGAGTTTTCATGATTCAATTGGCAATAGAGTAACAAAATTTTCCCAAGGTGTGTGCAGCAACACTATTGAACATAAAACCTTTCTTGCTTGGCTCTTCCTAAAGCCATTGTGAATCAGCTGGATTTTCAGACACACATTGAACAGTATAACAAGCCTGTGATCCAAGGTAAAATGCTGATGTTTCATGAGTTTAGTGAGCAGTTATATCTGGTTATGAGTATGGTATGTCTGATGTGAGAGGGCAGTATTTGCCAATGCTGTCTAACAAGGCCTCCCTCCACCCTTGGCTCAGTCTATAGTTGGTGCAGAGAGAAGAATCTCCAAGCAAAACAACTCTGTGTTGCCTATCTCAGGAGTCAGTCATTCTCCCCTGATGACTGCTAGGCTCAAGTTAACCCTTGAATATAAGCTGACTTGGAATACATCACTATTTGGCTGCCTGCAGTGCAGACCAGCACCACCACCACAATCCTCCTGTAGATCTTTTAAAAGTACCTTTAAGTGGGCTACTTGTGTAGTGACAACAATGATATCACCACAGCACTAAGCCAGGGAAGAACCTGAGCTTCCACTGATCTCCAAACATGGTTTTCTAGTTTGTGCTTACGTCTGTGTGGTTATGGCTGTGCTGCCTGTGTGGTACCTAAGGAAATAATAATTCTCAAGTTAGCTCAGTCCACGCTGCAGCAGATCAAACTTGCAAGATCTTCAATCTCTAATCAGGTATTGACCCTACTTTCAGATGGCATCATGCTCAATGCCTTTTTTTTTTTTTTTTTTTCCAGACAGCGCAGCTTATATTCCAACCTAAAAGCAGGAATAGCTTTGTTTATTATGAGTAGATACTGCCTTATTTTCTACATCAGCACATCTCAGGTTTTTGTGGATTGCTGTTCTCTTTGGCTTTGTATTCAAAGGCAAATAAAAAGGGAAGACATAAAATGCCTCCTCCAAAGTGTATGAACTTATTGCTTGCAGACTTAAAAAAAATAATTAAAAAAAAGTATCACTCGTCTTTACTTGGAATGGATTTGGGTTGATTTTCATGCATATTTGGCATTTCTGCTTTAGAAACAGCAACAAAGTAGTAGTTCAAAAGTAGAAAACAACTGCATCGTAAGACCGGGTGCTGGACATACAGAAGTCTCACAAAACTGACTTCAATTACTGTGTTTTGCAGGCCTCTTAATTTTTTTGCAGGCTTGATTGGTTTTGTTCTTCACTCTGTCCTCCCTCTCCAGTACATCAGATCTCTGAACTAGGTCTGATTTATCTGTCATGAATTCAGTGTTTTTCTGTGTGATCCAACCATGAATTACATTTATAAGCCAAATTATATCTAGAAATATCATGGGGTCCTAATAATGGCTTCTGTAGTAACTTTTACAATAAGCAAAAAAAAAAAAAAAAACACAATCTTTATTTTAACTTTCTGTGATTTCCTTGTAATGTGCTTTTCCAAGTCAGTAGTCATCTTCTGCTAAACTTATCCTATGTGTCTAATTCTGCTGTTTTTCTTCCCTTGGATAACATTTAGCACCTTTCAATTCCTTCCAGAGTTGCTTATCTGTATGAAATAGCTCACACTACTGGTATCTTGTATTGCTCTTACTGAATGCATGCTGAAACTTCAGAATCAGTAGAGAATTAGCAGTTTCTTCCTTGATTACCAAATTCTTCCAGATGTAAACACTTAAGGACTTTGTGCTGATTGTTTCACCACTGGTGGTTTCTTACTCTTCCAATCTTTTCTCCTTGGCATCAGTGGCCACATTTCTAATTTCCTTCCATGCTAGTCTACACCAGAGATTAATTTGTTTCATTATCTTTGGAAATGTTGCTGTAATATTGCAGAAATATTTTTTATGCATGGTTCTGGCTGATGCTTTATCACAGTTCAGGTGGAAGTTGAGTAAGGCAAGCTGTTTTTAAAACATTCCTGCTTCCTCCTGTGATGGGGAGGTAGTCATCAGTTTCTGGCAAATTCATTCTAATTGCTGGGGTTAGGATGGTTATTTTAAAAAGTAATTTAGTAATTTGTAAAGCATTAATTGCTTCAAGATTAGTGCCCAAATGAATGTCATTAAGTAGTCTAATGAACCAAGTGTGCTCCCTTTTGAAGTTAGCAGTCACTGAGATCTGGGAGAGCACTCTCAGTCCTGAAGAGTTGAAACACTGTCCTGCTGTCCCAAGAGAAGCCCAAGGAAAAGGGACTCGCAGCAAAAGTTACACTGGAATTAGAAAACAATGGGATTTAGGGAGAAGATTTAAGCCATTTGAAGATATCTTTCTAGCCCTAGAGCTGGAATCTTGTCTCATACCTCATTGCAGAGACAAGGCTTTGATTGCCACCTCCTCAGTAAATGACTAGTTACTTCCTAAAGTTCATCTAAGGTTGTTAGTAGTGGAGTTCATCTTGTCATGCTGTGCTGGGAGCAGAGAAGTTCAGGATGGTTATTGCTGGTTTTCTTCCCACATCCTCAGAGAAAGTCTCTTGAACTCCCTTAACATTGCTGTTAACTGAGAGGTGATTAGGACTAGCTGGAGGCTATTCCATGAGTGCCTGAATTTAGGATATTGGAGGGGCTATTTTTGGGGTTGATTTTACTTGGCATTTAAGGCTAGTGGCCTGTTCAGAGAGCTTGTCTTGTAGTGCATAAATAGCAAAAGAAAAATATGCAGTGGAAGACAAATACGTACAGATAACAGATTCTCAAGATTAAAAGAAACTCTTTGGTTCCTATTTGACACAGCTGAAGCTTTCTATATTGTTTTGTTTCTGAAACAAATGATGCTGCCATGTTACTGTGGTCACCTGCAAAAGCTGAGGAGTGCCCTTGCAGCCCTGCAGGACTGTTTGGCATCTGGCAAAAGGCCCCAAGAATGGAAAGACAGTGTTGAGTGGGCCCTGTAGCACACGTGTGTGTGCCCATGATATTTATAGTCTCTCGTGGTGCTATTGGTAGGCAAAGTAGAGGCAGGGAGCATGGCATCATGCTGCCTGTGGTCATGTTGTCAGCAAGAGACAATAGATATGTGTTTGTGTTAGGGGTTTTTTTGTTGGTTGGTTGGTTGGTTAGGGTTTTTGTTGTTGGTTGGTTGGGTTTTGTTTGATATGGTGTTGGGGTCTGGTTTTGTTTGTTTGGGGTTTTCTTGTTAATGGTTGGGTGGGTGGGTTTTCTGTTTTTTTTTCTTAGCTTGTTTGTGGGGGTTTTTGTGTCTGAACCATGCAGGTTGATTAGTTTGAGTGCAGACAGTTGACCTGCACAGCCCAGCTGCTGTCTGAGCATCTGGGTACCTTCTGGGATGAGCAGAAGTGGCTGTTACACACCTTCATCTGTCAGACACTTGAAGTGAATCACAGAATTAACCAGGCTGGAAAAGACCTCAGAGATCATCAAGTCCAACCTATCACCCAACAGCATCCAATCAACCAAACCATGGCACTAAGTGCCTCTTCCCATCTTTTCTTAAACACTACCAGGGATGGTGATTCCACCACCTCCCTGAGCAGCCCATTCCAATGGGCAATCTCTCTCTCTGTGAAGAATTTCTTCCTAACATCCAGCCCAAACCTCCCCTGGCACAGCTTGAGACTGTGTCCTCTTGTTCTGCTGCTGGTTGCCTGGGAGAAGAGACCAACCCCCACCTGGCTACAACCTCCCTTTTAGGTAGTTGTGGACAGCAATCTTCTGTCCTCCTCTTCTCCAGGCTAAACACCCCCAGTTCCCTCAGCCTCTCCTCACAGGGCTGTGCTCCAGCCCCCTCCCCATCTTTGTTGCCCTTCTCTGGGCACGTTCCAGCATCTCAACATCTTTCTTGAGCTGAGGGGCCCAGAACAAGACACAGTACTCAAGGTGTAGCCTAACCAGTGCTGAGTACATGGGCAGAATGACTTTACTGCTCCTGCTGGCCACAGTTGTGTGTGTGTGTTTGGAGAAGAGTGATCCCTTTGTAAATGAAGCAGATTTTCAAGGTCTGAGCAGTAACTTGTACTAAGTTCACCTGCATTGCAAGGTTAAATTGGAAAATTTGCTCTTATTCATAGCCTTCCCTGATGTCTGGGGGGTGAAAATGTCTCTAGCCATTAGAAAAGCCAGAGATGAGGTGGCCATAAGACACTGGTGACTGATGGGTGTAACGTCCTCCTTCCCAATTCTTCAGCTGAGGCCATGCCTCCTGCATTCACAGGCTGTGAAACCTGTCTTGCATGGAGCTGGAACTCAGCTGTGTCTGGCACACAAAGTCACCAAACATTGTGGCAGTGGGCTGGGAGTCAGGCAGGAAGGACCCCCTGACAGTGCATCAATCTGTGGTGACAGAGAATCAGAGCTAGGAAAGGACAGTTGTGTGGAACCTGATGCTGCAACACAACTGTGGGCTTGCAGATGCTATCTCCTAACCGGGTTTTGTGCCTTATAGTCTTTGCACCTTAATTGCTTTGTTCTTCAGCTTGCAATTAACATAACCACCAGGGTGCTTGACTTAAGGTCTGCCATTAAACTGGAATGGCACAGGGAACACTTAACAGTGGCAGAAACTGTTCTGCTATCACTTCTACTCACTCATTTTTAATTTTTTTCCCTCCCTTTTTAAACCAATTTTTTTCTTACCTGCCAAACAAAATGCAGTAACAATAACTCTGTGCACCCTTGGAGTGCCAGCCACCTTTTGAGACCAACTCAGAAGAGTTAAGATGCAAAATGCTGTTAAACAGTCACAGTCTAAAACCAATGGGAGGTGTTTTAGTTGATACTACTGGAGGGCCTTGGACAGATTATAGCAATGCAAGGCAAGGTTAACCCACAATTAAATCTCAGTTTCTCCTTTGTGCTCACTGATCAGGTAGTTACCAACGGTCAGGAAACCTTTTCTAAGCATGACCTCAGTTGTTTTACTCAGGATTTTGTCACCTGTCTGGCAAAATAAAAAGGTATACAAGCCCCTGTTGTGCTTATTGTGTTCCACAAGGAAGATTTCCAGAGGTTAACTGGCTATTGTCCTTATTTCATGCACTTGCTCTGGATCTCTCTATAAACACAGTTGCTCCCTGTGATGGTTTGAAACTGTCTGAATATAACCTCTCTCTGCCAAAGTTAGATTTCTATGTGGAATACACTCCCAGCTGCAAATCAGAGGTTTTGACTCAGCTGCAATATTAATCAGACATACAGAGACTAAAAGAAAACAATTTTGGGTTTTTATCAAGTGCAAGAATATGCTTTTGTGTATGCACATTTCCTGCTTGAGGAGTTCCTCAATTCCTTTCCCCCCCTTTTTATTCATCTTTGATCCTACCAAAGAATCTTAAATTTGAGCCATGTTTCTGTGGGAAATGTTTGCCAGGATAGAGATTTCTGCACAGTGTTAACAGGGGGAAAGCCTGCTGACTCACTGGAGGTGTGGGAAAAAGTAATAGCAAAACCACCGTGTTAAAAAAAAAAAAAAAATAGATAAAGTGCCAAAGAAACTCCTAGATTATAGTTGTCTGTAATATACAAATTTGTAAGATTTTTTTTTTTTCCTCACGATTGTATCAAGGTTTTGTCATGTTTTCAAACTGCACAATCTCTACACGCAAATACTGCATCCAGTTCTGGAGCCTCTATTACAAGAGGGATATGGACAAGAGGGACTTGGGGGTGCTGGTAGATAAGAAGCTCAACATGAGCCAGCAGTGAGCACTTGCAGCCCAGAAAGCCAACCAGAGCCTGGGCTGCATCAAGAGAAGTGTGGCCAGCAGGTCAAGGGAGGTGATTCTCCCCCTCTGCTCAGCTCTGGTGAGACCCCACCTGGAGTACTGCTTCCAGTTCTGGAGCCTCTATTACAAGAGGGATCTGGAGGTGCTGGAAGGTGTCCAGAGAAGGGCCATGAGGATGATCAGAGGGCTGGAGCTCCTCACCTATGAGGACAGACTGAGAGAATTGGGGCTGTTCAGTCTGGAGAAGAGAAGGCTCTGAGGTGACCTTCTTGTGGCCTTCCAGTATCTGAAGGAGGCTACAAGAAAGCTGGGGAGGGACTTTTTAGGCTATCAGGTAGTAACAGGACTAGGGGGAATGGAATGAAGCTGGAAGTGGAGAGATTCAGGCTGGATGTGAGGAAGAAGTTCTTCCCCATGAGAGTGGTGAGAGCCTGGAATGGGTTGTCCAGGGAGGTGGTTGAGGCCCCATCCCTGGAGGTGTTTAAGGCCAGGCTGGATGAGGCTCTGGCCAGCCTGATGTAGTGTGAGGTGTCCCTGCCTGCCCATGGCAGGGGGGTTGGAACTGGATGATCCTTGTGGTCCCTTCCAACCCTGACTGATTCTATGATTAAATTAGTCAGAGGATTTTTTTCTTAATTGTTATTTCCTGTATAAATTACAGAGAGGAGGGGAAACCTTTATAGAAAAGAGTCTGAATAATTGTCTAGATTGGGCCTCAGCCAGTGCCTGGTTGCTGTATTTTTCTTTACTCACGGCAAATCACTGACAAATCACTCTGCTGTGGTCAACCAGCAGAGTTAGGGCTGACACTTGGTGCTCAAAGCTTTAGTCAAACTTTGGACAGGGATTGGGGAAGAGGAAGTCCATAACCACAAAGAACCCTGTTCAAATTAACATTTCTCTTAAATGCTTGCACCAAGAACACAGCAGAGGGGATGTGTGTTTTCAAAACTAATGTGTACAGATCGTGGATTGAAAGAAGTGTTCCAGGGATTTCAGTCATCAGTGGGCACAAACATGCTTTTGTTTCCAGTTTTGTGCCTAAGGGGTCTGTCATGTAGAGAACTCCTCATATATGCCATATAATGCTGGGCTGGGTCCTTGAGGTGATTCATATCTGCTGCTACATTGATGCATGTGGTGCTCCCAAAAGAAGCAGCTCCACAGAAAAAGCCCTTGGAGTGCTGGTGGACGACAAGTTCTCCATGGAACAACAATGTGCTCTTGTGGCCAAGAGAGCCAATGGGATCCTGGGGTGCATCAAGAAAGGTGTGTCCAGCAGGGCTAGGGAAGTTCTTCTACCTCTCTACTCTGCCCTGCTGAGACCACACCTGCAATCCTGTGTCCAGTTTGGGGCTCCCCAGTTCAAGAGAGACAGAGACCTGCTGGAGAGAATCCAAGGGAGAGCCATGAGGATGCTTAGGAAACTTGAGCATCTCCCCTGTGAAGAGAGACTGAGAGCCCTGGGGCTGTTTAGTCTGGAGAAGAGAAGACTGAGAGGGGATCTGATCAATGTCTATCAATAGCTGAGGGGTGGGGGTCAAGTGGAGGGGGCCAGGCTCTTTTGGGTGGTTCCCAGTGGGAAGACAAGGAACAATGGGTTCAAACTTGAACATAGAAAATTTCAGCTCAACAGGAGGAGAAACTTCTTTAGAGTGGGGTTGACAGAGCCCTGGAACAGGCTGCCCAGGGGGGTTGTGGAGTCTCCTTCTCTGGAGACTTTCCAACCCCACCTGGATGCCTTCCTGTGCAGACTACACTAAGTGATCCTGATCTGGCAGGGAGGTTGGACCTGATGATCTCTTGAGGTCCCTTCCAACCTCTGATATACTGTGAGACTGTGATAGCGCAAATCTCTATCAGAGCAGCAGGCTGTCCTCTCCACCCCACTAAGTGGTCTAAGAGAAGGAAATAGTTCTGCAGGCAACTAAAAAGGAAGATATTTTAAAATAATTACCAAAGGAAAAAAAAAATTATAGGTTTGTCCCATGTCTGGTGACACACAGGAGTCCTTTAGGGTAGCAGGTATTCATCTCCCTGGGCCCCAGATAGTACAGTGGCATGGTTCTGAATGAAGTCCATGGTTCTGAATGAAGATATTGTGGCTTTGAACCAGGACCAGACCTAGATCTCTCATTCAGAAGATAATAGAATCACAGACTGGCTTGGATTAGGAAAGGACCTTCAAAGGTCATCTCGTGCAACCTCTCTGCAGTAGCAGGAAGTCTACTAGTCTTTCACTAGATCAGGTTGCTCTGAGCCCTTTCCAGCCTGACCTTGAATGTCTCTGTTCCAGGCCTCAGCCACCTCCCTGGGCAATCTGTTCTGGTGTTCCACTGTTCCCTCACCCTCATAGCAAAAAAATTTCTAATGTCTAATCTAAATCTTCTGCTCTGTAGTTCAAAACCATTGCCTCTTGCCTTAGTGCTGCATGCCCTTGTAAAAAGTCCTTCCTCAGCTTTTTCCTGGCCTCCTTCTGATACTGGAAAGCCTCTATTAGGTCTCCCTGGAGCCTTCTCTAAGCTGAACAACCCTAACTCTCTTGGCCTGTCTTCACAGGAGAGGTGCTCCAGCCCTCTGATCATTTTTGTGGCACTCCTCTGGACCTTTTCCAGCAGGTCCATGTCCTTCTTGTATTGAGGGCCCCAGAGGTGTGTACACAGTTATTCCAGGTGAAATCATTCTCAGGTAGGCAGATATGGGTACTTTCCTGTATAATAAAAGGCTGATAAACTACAGACAAAAAGATCACAATGTAGTTTGTACCTAAACATATCTAGAAGGAAGTGACCTGAAAATGTAGGTGTCTGTGATTCCAGCTTAAAGAAATCTTGTCCATAGAACATGGGTAGCATTTTCTCCCCTTCTTTTGGGGGAAGCTATGATAGCAATACTCTAGGATAAACAAAAACTCTCTAATTTTTTTTTTTAATGTTTTTCAGCATATGGTCTGTGAAATGTATTTGGGAAACCAGTGTCAGGTAAAGATGAAAGGGAAGCACTTTGCCTTGGGCTTCATTTTGCTATTAAAGGGTCTCCACTGGAAAATACTTAGAATTGAAAACAGTTGAAAATCACTGACCTGAAAATATATTCCCTTGTTTTCAGAAATCTAGCAAGACTGAGTTGGCAGAACATTTCTCTGTGGTGATGTTGATGGCTTTCCTCCCTAGCCTCAATCCTACCAATGGATCATGTAGTTTGTAGCTAGAATGTGGCTTTCCATTTTCTGTGGTCAAAACCTTTTCTTTTTGCATCGAAACATCAGCAGCAAGCTTTCCTAGATCACTGCAGATTTAAATGCAAATGAAAAGTTAGATTACTTTGGAAAAAAAAAAAATTATTTTCAGCCAGGTGGGGGTTGGTCTCTTCTCCCAGGCAACCAGCAGCAGAACAAAGGGACAGTCTCAAGTTGTGCCAGGGGAGGTACAGGCTGGAGATTAGGAGGAAGTGAGAGAGATTGCCCATTGGAATGTGCTGCCCAGGGAGGTGGTGGAGTCACCAGCCCTGGAGATGTTGAAAAAAAGCCTGGATGAGGCACTTAGTGCCATGGTCTAGTTGATTGGATAGGGCTGGGTGATAGGTTGGACTGGGATGATCTTGGAGGTCTCTTCCAACCTGGTTGATTCTATGATTAATTTTAAATGGTCAGTCTTGTTAAAAATCTTCCTGTTACTTCACTGTAACAGGAAAGTCTAGTTCTAGATCAAGACCTTGAAGGTCTCTTCCAACCTGGTTGATTCTAAGACTTACTTATGCTAAGAAAAAAAAATAATAATTATTGGCTTCTGTAAATGAAACTGAGATATATTTACATGAAGTATCCTAATTATCCATGACAATGCAACCTGCCTTTGGAATGCATACACTACAGGCATAGCATTCATATTTTACAGACCCTTGACCTTAACCAGATGCCATTCTTTTAATTATGTGGGCAAGCTGGAAGAAAAGGTCAAAGCTCACTCATGTATGCTTACATTGTAGATCTGTATCAGATGTATACATGTAGTATTTCTGGTTTGAGGTTTATAGGAAGAGGTTACACTTAGGTTGAAATTGGGCTTCCTTCTGACAGAAGGTCTACTTTGTTTCAGCATGAAGCATGGTAGGTGGTTGCTGTTATCTAAATTATGCACTGAAACGATGAGGGTAGCTCTGGGGTGGACATCAGCTCAGACTTTTGTTTCCCTTGAAGTAACTGTCATCTTTGTGAAATGCACTATGTCTGATCACTACCTTTGGCAGCAGTCTTGAGAAGGAAAACATTTTTTTTCAGTTCAGTTGACTGGGGCTTGGGTTTGGTGCAGAACACTCTTAATGCAGGTGGGGAAGCTGGAGCTCATGGAGTTAGCTGTACTACGTTTTACTGAGGCACTGCTGTGATATTTATGACCTTCCTCCTTTCCTTTATCTGAGACCATTTTATTTTGTGATGTTGCCCAAAGCCATGAGGCTATCCAAGTAACTTGCCAGCCTCAAAGGAAAACATTAAACCATCCCACTTGCCCAAAGATCCTTTCACCCTCCACCAGTACCACCATCAAGCTACCTTTTTGGCAAGGGAGTGGTCAGGGGGAGAGAGATGACACCCAACCTCAAATCATGTTGCTGTTGCTAACACAGCAAATAGGTATGATTCAAATAAAAGGAAAACTGAGTAACAGTTTGAAGTCCACCCTGTAAGGAGATCGATTAGTTTCTGTGTGAAAACGTATCATTATATTATATTATATTATATTATATTATATTATATTATATTATATTATATTATATTATATTATATTATATTATATTATATTATATTATATTATATTATATTATATTATATTATATTATATTATATTATATTATTCTTGCATTTTAGCTGAGTAACTGAGCTCTGTGGTACACGCTTGTGATGCTGGGAAAGCAGCACAAACTCTGCTGAGGATTTCTCAGGGTTAAAAGTCACAGCCCTATTAAAGCTTAAGCAGCATCTCAGTGATACTATGATTGCCATCTGTAGTAAGAATAGCTGCAGGGATTCCTGACAGTTTACACCCATGAATTTACTGGGGGGGGAATGCTGCTTGCAGCTCTTCAATGAAAGCCCCAACTTTTAAGCAGGGGCCAAAAGACACCTGCAGGCTGTATGAAGCACTTTTTCAACTGTGTTCATTCCTGTTGGCTACAAAAGCATATACAGTGTCAATAGGAGGAACAGAACACACATGAAAAAGTTTTCTGTATGAATGACCTCAGGGTTGAAGAGCAGAATTGCAGCAGTCAATGTATTGAAGCTAATGCTGCACATCACCCTGTACAAAGTCTGGACTGCAGTATGGTCCTCCTACATTTTGCTTTAAAATACTTTAAAATGAAATCCACCCACAATCTGCAGGGACTGCCACACCTTCTATAAAACAAATGTTAAAGCTGGAAGGATCAAAACAACATAAGTGACTTCAGTTCCAATTCCTTTTGAGTTTCCAGGCTATAACTGACTTCTCACCAACTCTGCAAGATGATGTTCTGGTGAGACCCCACCTGGAGTACAGTGTCCAGTTCTGGAGCCCCTATTACAGGAGGGATATGGACATGCTGGAACATGTCCAGAGAAGGGCCATGAGGATGATCAGAGGGCTGGAGCACCTCTCTTATGAGGACAGACTGAGAGAGTTGGGGCTGTTCAGTCTGGAGAAGAGAAGGCTCTGCGGTGGCCTTCTTGTGGCCTTCCAGTATCTGAAGAGGGCTCCAAGAAAGCTGAGGAGGGACTTTTTAGGCTATCAGGTAGTGACAGGACTAGGGGAAATGGAATAAAGCTGGAAGTGTAGAGATTCAGGCTGGACGTGAGGAAGAATCTCTTCACCATGAGAGCCTGGAATGGGTTGTCCAGGGAGGTGGTTGAGGCCCCATCCCTGGAGGTGTTTAAGGCCAGGCTGGATGAGGCTCTGGCCAGCCTGATGTAGTGTGAGGTGTCCCTGGTCATGGCAGGGGCGGTTGGAACTGGATGATCCTTGTGGTCCCTTCCAACCCTGACTGATTCTATGATTCTATGTTGCGCTGCAAAAGAGAAGGAAACCAACAGAGTTCTGTTATCTGTGCTGCCAGTAAGGGAGAGATGTCTCTTCACTGGCTGAAGACAAATATTGCAAAAACTTTTGTAAATGGGATACCCTGACCTAGTGGTAAACTCAGCTCAAGACTGCAGGGAAAGCGTTTTCATGCACACTTTGGCACAAATGCCATTCTTTTCATGGAGGAAAACATGGGGGATCTCTTGGCATGTGAATTTTGTGGATGCTGCATCTCTTAAGGTTTCTCTCATTTCTATAAGTACAGAAGCTCACAGGATGTTTGGGTTTGTTTTTCTGAAAGGGATTTTTCACTACTGTCTATTAATTGCCTGTAATCAGTGTGTGCTTTAAGTGTTTTATAGCCACGTGAACAGATTGGTGCTTGGGGCACAATGGTTTTATGTAGCATATCTGTCAAATGGCTGTTGTGCTCCCAGTTTTATGCTATGTTTTACCTAGAAACATGATTATGAGGACAGAGATTTACAGATAACTCTTTTACACCAGGAAGAAGAAGTGAATATATAAAATAATACCTAGTGTGTCTTTGCATGTGGGTCCCTTGTTTGTTGTTTAGGTCATCAAGACCTTTAGCAGTGCATGAATCATAGAGTCAGTCAGGGTTGGAAGGGACCACAAGGATCATCTAGTTTCAACCCCCCTGCCATGGCCAGGGACACCTCACACTACATCAGGCTGGCCAGAGCCTCATCCAGCCTGGCCTTAAACACCTCCAGGGATGGGGCCTCAACCACCTCCCTGGACAACCCATTCCAGGCTCTCACCACTCTCATGGGGAAGAACTTCTTCCTCACAGCCAGCCTGAATCTCTCCACTTCCAGCTTTATCCCATTCCCCCTAGTCCTGTCACTACCTGATAGCCTAAAAAGTCCCTCCCCAGCTTTCTTGTAACCTCCTTCAGATACTGGAAAGCCACAAGAAGGTCTCCTCAGAGCCTTCTCTTCTCCAGACTGAACAGCCCCAACTCTCTCAGTCTGTCCTCATAGGAGAGATGCTCCAGCCCTCTGATTATCCTGGTGGCCCTTCTCTGGACACCTTCCAGCAAGTCCATATCCCTCTTGTAACAGGGGCTCCAGAAGTGGATTCAGTACTCCAGGTGGGGTCTCACCAGAGCTGAGCAATGGGGGAGAATCACCTCCCTTGACCTGCTGGCCACACTTCTCTTGATGCAGCCCAGGCTCTGGTTGGCTTTCTGGGCTGCAAGTGCACATTGACAGCTCATGTTGAGCTTCTCTCATCCACCAGCACCCCCAAGTCCCTTTCCTCAGGGCTGCTCTCCAGCCAGTCACTACCCAGCCTGGATTTGTACTTGGCGTTGCCTCGACCCAGATGCAGGACCCTGCACTTAAACGATCTGATTTAATAACAGGAACAAAGAACCAGCTCCCTGTTTTCTGAAGTTGTACCAGATGTAGAGAATACATTTTAAACAATATTCCAAACATAATGTTTAAATTTATAGCAGTGACATCTTGATCTTGTGTGTGGAAGACAGTATCTACATACTAAACAGAACAGTTCATGATAACCGGGTGCAGGGTCATCCATTAGCAAGACTTTATCTGATTAGTATTGTTAATGGAAGGGCTTATCCAGCCATTTGGTAAATGCAGAGCTAATGATTCCTTGTCAATACAGTCATCAAGGCTATCATAGTTAGTACAGCCCAGCTATTAACCTGCTAGAGAGAACTAGACAGAAAAATATCCTGAGGAGCCAGTGAAATGGAAACCCATTTATTTTTCTCAGTGTTGCCCCCTGCTCTGCTACCTCTTCCATCATTTCACTTGGCAAGACAAATTATTTCAGTCTCTTTCTTTACTTGACTTCTAACATGTTCAGTTCCTTGATTGTGATAGTTTATGATGGTTTTGATTTTGTGTTAGTCACAGTCTTGATAAAAGAAGGTAGAAGCTGCACCATAGATTATTTTTCAATGTGAAGATTAGGAAGCCAACAGAGTGATCTTGAGAATGGAATCTCCTGCTTACATTGAAGGTGTTTCTACTCTTGATATTTTAATTTTCTATGGTTATGTTTCTGTTGTTTTAGTATTTCTGACAACAGTCACAGCATTTAATGATCTGTCTTCATTATAAAGAGTATGTTTAGATATCTGGATCCTGTTTTGTTCAGTGTCTTTATCAATGACCTGGATGAGGGGATTGAGAGTACCCTGAGCAGGTTGCCTGATGATACAAAACTTTGGGGGGAGGGGGAGAGAGGGAAGAGTGGCTGACACTTGTCATGCTGTGCTGCTATCCAAGAAGATCTGGACAGGTTGGAGAGCTGGATGAAGGCTACCCTCATGAGGTTCAATAAGGACAAGTGCAGGGTCCTGTATCTGGGGAGGAATAACAACAGGCACCAGGACAGATTAGGGGCTGCCCTGCTGGAAAGCAGCTCCACAGAGAAAGACCTTGGAGTGCTGCTGGACAACAAGTTCTCCATGGGACAACTCAATGGTCTTAGAGGTCCTTTACAACCAAAACCCTTCTATGGTTCTGTATTTCTTGCTAAAACAATGTGATTTTGGTTGCCATCCAGTTATGGAGGATGGTTGCATTTCTTTTCCTAAAAATACACATGAACTTACTTACTTAAATTTATTTTGAATATCTTTTTAAGTATCAAAACTCTCCCTCATTTTTTTTGGTCCCTTTTTCTCTTTTTTTGCTCTTTATTGAATGCACTTTCTTTCATTTGCTCTTGTTGTTCTAGCTTTGCCTGCATTTCTTGGATTTTTTTTTTTCCCCTTTATTCTAGCTTTGCCTGCATTTCTTGGGTTTATTTTTTGTTCCTTTATTCTAGCTTTGCCTGCATTTCTTGGGTTTATTTTTTGTTCCTTTATTCTAGCTTTGCCTGCATTTCTTGGGTTTATTTTTTGTTCCTTTATTCTAGCTTTGCCTGCATTTCTTGGATTTATTTTTTTCCCCTTTATTTCCACATCTTCCTTATTTTCACCTTTCTATTTTTTCCACTCCCATGTTTTGCTTTCCTAGATTAGATACAGGACTTTGTGCCATGCTCCAGATGCATGTGAATCTGTCCCTTCCTGTTCACCTGCCTTCTCTTTCATTCCTTTGGTAGGAATAGGGAGTAAAACCTGAAAGATTTGAACAAGGGTTTTCCAACTGTAGAGGCATCTAATACTGTCCATCATGATCACAAGAAGGTCGTAATTCTTCAATTCCTGCATGAACTGAGGAACTGTAAGAGCTGTAAAAACTAGCAAATATCACAACATACAAATTTTGCCAAAGAGGATGAATAGAAAAGGTCATATCTTGGGCACATTTGCAAGGTTGGGTCATTGCAAGAGCACAAAAAAAACCCACACTAAAGGTAGAGCTGAAAATGGCATTTCTGTTCAAGGGTTGTGTGGTTGGCAAGATGATGGATCCCTTGTGGCACTGACGGAAACATCTACTGTGCTTTATCCCTGTTCTTGAACTTGCTGATCATGACAGGATGTGTCAGAATGAAAGATTAAAATACAGACTGCAGAAAGAGAAGTTGACTATGCATGGGAGAGGAAAATCAATACTATCAGCACAGTAATCCAATTCCTTGATGCGATTAGCTGGGGAAAGAACAGGTGACAACACAAGAACATGTAAAAGAACACAAAACAACCCCATGTCAGGTGTTTTTTCTGAAAATTGTGGGGGAAGGTTGGAGGAGCAGGAAATTAAAAAAAAAAAAAAAAAAAGGTCAGCATCTGGCTGACTTCACAGAAGGCAGTTGGATGACCAGGGTATTGATTTGAGGAGCTGACCAAACCCAATCACAGAATGCATTGTGTTGGAAGGGATCTTTTAATGTCATCTAGTCCAACACACTCTGTATTAAGCAGGGACATCTTTAACTAGAGCATGTTGCTCTGAGACCCAGCAAGCCTGCCTTTGAGTGTCTTCAGGAATGTGGTCTCCACCATCTCCCTGGGCAATCTGTTCCACCACCCTCATAGCAAAGAACTTCCTAATGTCCACTGTGAATATCACTTCTCTAGTTTAAAACCATTGAGCCTTGTCCTAGTGCTACATGCTCTGGTAAACAGTCCCTCCCCAGCTTTCTTGCTGGCCCCCTTCAGTTAATGGAAGGCTGCTATTAGGTCTCCCTGGAGCCTTCTCTTCTCCAAACTGAACAACCCATACTCTCTCAGCCTCTCTTTGTAGGAGAGGTGCTTTGATGCTCTGATCATTTTCATGGCCCTCCTCTGGACCCTTTCCATCAGTTCCATGTCTTCCTTTGTTGTTTTTCTCCCCTGGTTTGGGCTGCCATTAGGTGATAAATGAAGGCAGGAACCCCAGCCAGTAAATACATCTTCATTTGCTTCCAACTGAGCTGGTCTGGCAATCTTATGTTGGGGTTAGTTGCAACCCACCGCAGTATAGCAATGAGACTCCAGAAATGCAGAGAGCAGAGAATCTCAGAAGTCCTTTATTGCTGCATTGTAGAATCCTCAGCATTACAGAGTCAGAGTCCCACTTACAGAAGTCCTGGAAGCCCTTAACAGATGAAGCAGCTAACAGAAGTCCCAAGCATGTCCCTAGCAGCATCCCTATGCTGAAGCCCTAGCCAGAAGGTAGCAGCTAACTAACAGAAGCAGAAGTCCCTAGCAGCCCTAACTGAAGCCATTCCTACCTAGGTCCCTAACCCAAGATAACTCTTGCTAAGAGTGGTTGTTTTATACTTTGTTGTCAATCCCTTAACCAGTAAAACCCAACCACATACATAAGCTAAACTTTTTTCCCAATGAGAGCTGCCAGCATGTCAAGGAGATGGCTTCTGCAGCCTGTTCCAATCCAAGGGTGCCAACGTGAGGATGTTTTTCTTGGCACCCATGGAATGTTCTTGTTTTGCTCTTTGTGACATGCACTTAGTCAGCTAAGGAATCCTGCACTCTGCAGGTGTCCAGCAGCTGCCCTCAGAACAGTGGCTGCAACACTTCTTGTATTGAGGGCCCCAGAGCTGAACTCAGTACTCCAGGTGAGGTCTCACTGAAGCAGTGTAAAGTAGCAAAGTCACCTCTCTCAATCTGCTGGTCACGCTGCCTTTGATGCACCCCAGGATGCAATTGGCCTCCTGGGCTGCAAGTGCACATTGTTAGCTTGTATCCAGCTTTTTGTCCATCAGAAGCCCCAAGCCATTCTCTGCAGGGCTGCTGTCTGTCACATTCCCCCCCAGCCTGTACTAATAATGAGGATTGTCCCAATCCACGTGCAGGACCGTGTACTTGGTCTTGTTGAACATCATAAGGTTCACCTGGGCCCACTTCTCCAGCTTGTCCAGGTCCCTCTGAATGGAATCCCATCCCTCTGGCATATGAACCCCACCATTCAGCTTAGTGTCATCTGCAAACTTGCTGAGGGTACACTCAATCCCACTGTCTGTATCATTGATGAAGGTATTAAACATCACTGGACCCACTACATGGCCCTGAGGACCACTTGTCCACCCATCTCCATCTGGACATCAAGCCTTTGACTACTGACCTCTGGACATGACCATCCAGCCAAATCCCTGTCCACTGAGCATGCCACCCATTGAATCCATATCTGTTCAACTTAGAGAGAAGGATTTCATAGGGGACTGTGTCAAAGGCCTTGCAGAAATCCAGAGGCCTTGAAGAAGTCCAGATAGATGACATCCACCTCCCTTCCCTTGTCCACTGATGTAGTCACTCCGTTGTAGAAAGCCGCTAAGTTGGTCATGCAGGACTTGCCCTTAGTAAAGCCATAGTAAAGAAGACTACTGGTATGCTTTCTATACTCTGAATCTGCACCGGTGTCCTTCAGCACAGAATCCAGCCACTTAGTCTATATGAATATAAGTAAGAAAATTATTTTGTCTCAGTGAATCCTTGTTAGGAGCAGTCAAATACTAAGTCTGTCTTTGTGTTGCAAGCACAAGGGACTGAAAATGATGCAGCAGTCATCCATGACAAATTACATGCAGAATATAACACAACAGCAGTGCCACAAACGCGTCCTCTAATGTCTGCTTAAGCATCCTGTGCCCCATTTGACTTAAAAGGGATTGTTTAGTTGTTGGGAGTGACAACTGTGCACTTTCCCTTCTTACGCAGTATCTTCAGTGGACAAGCTGTTGGATGGAGTATGCTCTAAGTGGCCACATTTTATATTAAAATTGATTAATCCTGTAGGCTACTTCACTGTGAGTCGTAATTGTATTACCTCAGTTACTGGCAGAATAACACGGTAAGGGGAATGTCACATTCTGTGGATTCACTTTCAGTGGAGTAGATATTACAGCCCAGTGCTTGCTGTATTCAGCAGTCCTCACCCAGGAAAGAAGTTTAGAAATAAATGGCAACTTAAAGCTGTAAAACTTTGTGGGTCACACTCTCCCTGCTCACGCATAAGCTTCCTGGTGTGTAATGGAAACCAGCATAAGATGAAAATACAGTGCACAGTTTGAAACAAAGGGAGAGGGGTACTAAAACTTCCTTGTATTATTAAACATTTTTCACACACACTCTTCATTAATTACCGGACAAGTGAGGCACTTGTACTATCTTGGTTGATCTCCTTTGTGACTTGTTTTCAGCTTCAATAGATGAGAACGGACGTGGCACACAGTGGTGGTTTGTTTTAGTGCAGTGTATCTAACAGTAACATTTCATAGCCTTCTCTTAGAGAATTCAGCTCTTCTTGCACTGGCTTTGCTGTGTGGTTTTGTATTTTCAGCCATCTCATGCCATTTTGGTTTTAATGAGTGCCAGTAAAAGAACAAAAGAGGAAAAACATCTTGGAGAGGGAAATAAATGGTTAAGAATGGCAGGTTTGGGTTTGGGTACCAGGTAGTGATAGAACTGGGGGGGGATGGAACGAAAGTAGGAACAGGGAGATTCAGACTGGATGTTAGGAAGAAGTTTTTCCACCATGAGGGTGGTGAGACACTGGAACAGGTTGCCCAGGGAGGTGGTGGAAGCCTCATCCCTGGAGGTTTTTGCAGCCAGGTTGGATGTGGCTGTGAGCAACCTGATGTAGTGTGAGGTGTCCCTGCCCTTGGCAGGGGGGTTGGAACTGACTGATCCTTAAGGTCCCTTCTAACCCTAACAATTCTATGATTCTATGATAATGAGGTAAAGCAGCCAGCACCTGTGTGTCAGGCTAAAGACCAGTTTCCAAGTAGGTGTTGTGGCTTCTCCGTTCTGCAGCTTACAGTAATGTATTTTTAAAATAATAGAATCACAGAATCAGTCAGGGTTGGACCACAAGGATCATCTAGTTCTGACCCCCCTGCCATGGCCAGAGACACCTCACGTTACAGCAGGCTGGCCAGAGCCTCATCCAGCCTGACCTTAAAAACTTCCAGGGATGGGGTCCCAATCACCTCCCTAGGCAACCCATTCCAGGGTCTCACCACTCTCGTGGTGAAGAACTTCTTCCTTACATCCAGTCTCAATCTCCCCGCTTCCAGCTTTTTTCCATTCCCCCTAATCCTGTCACTACCTGATAGCCTAAAAAGTCCCTCCCCAGCTTTCTTGGAGCCCCCTTCAGATACTGGAAGGCCACAATAGGGTCTCTTTGGAGCCTTCTCTTCTCCAGACTGAACAGCCCCAACTCTCTCAGTCTGTCCTCATAGGAGAGGTGCTCCAGCCCTCTGAGCATTATAAGGATTCACAGTTGGTTATTGGTGTCAAGTGGCCTAATTATTGCATCTACATACAGTTGTAAGAAAGTGCAGCCATAAAACACAAACACTTTGGGACAAAGTGCATTCAATTGTAGTGAATCAGTTGCTTTAAATAAGTGGTGGAGTCATTGATGCCAGATTTCCCTGTTTCTGGGAGATCATTTTGTCTTAGTCCTCTCCACACCAACCTCTTTAATTCAGTAATTTCTGACAAGATCTTGTGAGCATTCTTGGACAGACTTCCAAGAACAAAGGGTTTGTGCTTGGTATCAGTGTGATTAGGCTATGATGGCTCAGGCCCTGGGAGGAACTAGGGAGGCTGGAGGTGTGCTTTCCAAAGACAGACATTTTTCTCTATGTTATCAGTCAGTCTTCTCATTGGGCTGGGAACTTCATGTGCGAGAAATAATAGCTACATTCTGAGATGCGATGCAAAATAGTATGAGGTTTTGGCTTATTTTTCTCTCTGCTTAAACATGCCAAAAGTGCCAGAGGGGGGGAAAAAAATGGTGGCCTTGTCTAGCTAAGCCTTGAAATGGCATTGGATCAGCAGCTGACTTTGGCCAAGCTCTCTTGTAAAAACACCCCTCGGCAGCATTGCAACATGCGAATAAACAGTAAGTGTCATTCTAACAACACAAAGGTCAGCTATAAAAATAAATAAAAGCAAGGATAAAAATTGTTAACCTGAGGCCCAGTCCTCAATCACAGCAGTCAAGTGATTTTTTTTTTTTTTTTCAGCATTTCTCAAAGCAAGGATTATATTTTCCCTGGTCCCACTCCTATCTCCAGTGCTCACTGCTTACAACGTAGCTGTGCTCGATATGGGTCCTCTTTCACTCCTATTCCAAATGCAGATTTTTAAGCTTAGCAGGTTTTATTTTTACCTCAGCAGCAGATTCCACTTTTGCAAGAATGGAATTGTCTCATGGTGTTAGCTGGTGCCTCACAGGGCTGTGTTCCTTCTTGCTGGGCTGGGCTCTAAACGTGGAATGTCACTGAGTTCATGAATACATGGAAACGATTCATTTGAGGGAGGCTTCTCTCCCCTCTGTACACGGCTGCTAATTAGCGGATGAATTTTGATGCCCTAATTGATCTGCTGCAGAGAGACAGCTGTGCTCCCCAGCTGTCCTCCACTCCGGTGGGCCTCCTCTGCAGAGGGGAGGGAGCAAAATCCGCTTCTGACAAATTGATTTAACTAGAGTGCACCGCCTTGGGGGAGTCGTACTCTGTGCTGTCACTGCAGATGATTGCAGCCTTTGCAGACTGCAAACACTGGAGCACTGTAATTGCCCAACAATGTCCTTTCTGTTGCCTTGCTGAAATTCAATTTTTCATGCCTCACCAGGCTTCCCAGTCCCTCTCCAGCCCTTGGGGTGGAAATACTGTACTCTGCCTGACTGCCATTTTTGGAGACAAATCACAGGTGCCTCACAATGGGGTTTAAACTCTTATTTAATATGCTAATAGTAACTCAGTGTGCTCATTCAGTCAGGTATCAAAGTATTTGCATTGAATTCGTAGGAAGTATTCTCTAATCACCTTGTGTTTAGCAGGTAGTCCTTGCTACCAGCCTTTTAAGAGTAGTGTTAGTGCATCACCAGTCTTCCATGAGGAGAACAATGGCTGTGGTGTTCTTTAAGCACTTTGTCAGCTACAAGTATGAATTTTGAAGGCTTCATGTCCAGTTGTGCCCCCATTTTGTCAAAGCTAGTAAATACCTGCACGTAACAGGTGCCTTTCTGCAAAAATGACAACTGTGGCCTCAGAAGGTACAAATATCTAATTAATCTTTCATGTCACCCTGCCTCATGAATGGATTTCCAACCTGCGTGCTGCATTATGGCCCGTTTTCGGAGGCGTTTGATTTGGCCTGAATATAGCTCTGGGAAGAAAGAGGGGGAGAAAAAAAGAAGTGCATTAATGAATTCTAATGTGTGCCACACCATTACCTTTCTGCGTGCCTGGTAGATAACCAGGCACATCCAACACATTTATGGTTGTGCAGATTTATAGGCTACTAATAATGAGCAGCTGTTGTGGAGGTCCACAAGGGGTTGCATGCAGAAGACAAACAAGATTCTTGAGAAATGGCTACCTATTGTGCTTTCAAAAATATAATGTTGTTATTTTATTATTACTATTGTTGTTGTTGTTGTTATTGTTATTATTATTGTTATTATTTCCTTATAAGCTCCTCTGTGTAAATATGTACGAGTCAGACTGAAGGAAGAAAGAAAATGGGTTTTACTGATTGAGGCAAAGCAAAATGTGTATCTATGCAGGTATTAAGCCATGAGGCTACTAGAGCTTTTGTCAAACTGGCCACATGTTCAAGGATAAAAGAGGGACACTATAAATTATCAAAGTACTACCTTCCTGTATTATGCTGAGTTACAGTCCCAAAGAGCCACAGAAAGGATATTATAAGGGGCAAAAAAAAAAAAAGACAGGATACCATCAGTGTTTTATGCTACTGGTCCTCACCCCTGAACATAGGAACAGAACAGTAAGGTTTAAGCTTAAGCAAAGAGTATTTAGTTAAATATAACTTCCTTGATGAAAGTCACACAATGTCCTCAATTAGCAGCACTTTTCTCAAAGTTCCTAGTACAATTTACATGTCTTCAGAATAGAATCATAGAATCAGTCAGGGCTGGAAGGGACCACGAGGATCATCCAGTTCCAACCCCCCTGCCATGGGCAGGGACACCTCACACTACAGCAGGCTGGCCAGAGCCTCATCCAGCCTGGCCTTAAACACTTCCAGGGATGGGACCTCAACCACCTCCCTGGACAACCCATTCCAGGCTCTCACCACTCTCATGGGGAAGAACTTCTTCCTTACATTCCAGTCTGAATCTCCCCACTTCCAGCTTTGTTCCATTCCCCCTAGTCCTATCACTACCTGATATCCTAAAAAGTTGATAAATACCTAAGAGAGAGAAAAAAAAGTTAAAAGTAGTTAAAAGTTAGTAAATACCTAAGAGAGAGGTATTAATAAGTACCTCATTCTTAGGGCCAGCCCTTTCACAATATGTTGCTGTGATGACAATTTTTATCCTTCAATAACCTATCAGTTTGGGTTTTTTTCTTTTGTTATATTTCTAGTGAGATACAAATAATTAGGCATATTTCCCTCAGAGAATGACAAAAGCTAATATTGCACAAGGAGTAACTCTTTGTGGGATTAAAAATATTGGTCATTTTATTTCATCTTACAGAATCATAGACTCATTTAGGCTGGAAAAGACCTTTGAGATCATTGACTCGTAGCAGCAGTTGAGGATTTATTGTGTACAACGTGAGATTCCTGCACTGAGGAAGCAACCTGAACTTGTTTAATCTTTGGCAACACATAGGATGCTGGAGCATGTCCAGAGAAGGGTCATGAGGATGATCGAAAGGCTGGAGCACCTCTCCTATGAGGACAGATGGAGAGAGTTGGGGCTGTTCACTCTGGAGAAGAGAAGGCTCCGAGAAGATCTTATTGTATCACAATATCACAGACTCACAGTGTATCAGAGGTTGGAAGGGACCTCAAGAGATCATCAGGTCTAACTCCCCTGTCTGAGAAGGATCACTTAGGGTAGTCTGCACAGGAATGCATCCAGGTGGGTGTGGAAAGTCTCCAGAGAAGGAGACCACAACCCCCCTGGGCAGTCTGTTCCAGGGCTCTGTCACCCTCACTGGAAAGAAGTTTCTCCTCCTGTTGAGCTGAAATCTTCTATGTTCAAGTTTGACCCCATTGTTCCTTGTCTTATCACTGGGAACCACCCAAAAGAGCCTGGCCCCCTCCACTTGACCTCCACCCCTCAGCTATTGATAGACATTGATCAGATCCCCTCTCAGTCTTCTCTTCTCCAGACTAAACAGCCCCAGGGCTCTCAGTCTCTCTTCACAGGGGAGATGCTCAAGTCCCCTAAGCATCCTCATGGCTCTCCCTTGGATTCTCTCCAGCAGGTCTCTGTCTCTCTTGAACTGGGGAGCCCCAAACTGGACACAGGATTGCAGGTGTGGTCTCAGCAGGGCAGAGTAGAGAGGTAGAAGAACTTCCCTAGTCCTGCTGGACACACCTTTCTTGATACATCCCAGGATCCCATTGGCTCTCTTGGCCACAAGAGCACATTGTTGTTCCATGGAGAACTTGCTGTCCACCAGCACTCCAAGGGCTTTCTCTGTGGAGCTGCTTTCCAGCAGGGCAGCCCCTAACCTGTCCTGGTGCCTGCTGTTATTTCTCCCCAGATGTAGGACCCTGCCCTTGTGGCCTTCCAGTACCTGAAAGGGGCCTACAAGAAAGCTGGGGAGGGACTTTTTAGGGTTTCAGGGAGTGACAGGACTAGGGGGAATGGAACAAATCTAGAAATAGGTAGATTCAGATTAGATGTTAGGAAGAAGTTTTTCACCATGAGAGTGGTAAGACACTGGAGCAGGTTGCCCAGGGAGGTGGTTGAGGCCCCATCCCTGGAGGTTTTTAAGGCCAGGCTCTGGCAAACCTGCTGTAGTGTGAGGTGTCCCTGCCCATGGCAGGGGGGTTGGAACAGGATGATTCCTGAGGTCCCTTCTAACCCTAACAATTCTATGATTCTCTGTAAGAAAGTGCTACCCAGTGAACCACCACCAGTAGGACTAGTTTAAGCTGAGCAGTTTGGAGGGCCCTAATGGGGAGAAGGGTGTTCCTAATGAATAGGTGTGCACCCCATCACTCTTTATTGCAGCCCCAAATGACATAGAAGAAGGTATGTTCTCCTGACACCTTTGCCCAGTCATCTTCTGCAGGGTACTACCTTGCCAACCTGCTTGTAGCTTTCTACAACTGTGCAGTTATGACTGATAGTATGAAAGCAACAGGCCACAATAGATGGAGAGATCAAAAGGTCTCTTTTCCAAATGACTTGTGAGGCATCCATTTTAACTCTGCAAAGCATGAATGAACAAGGTGGAGGCACACTGCTCAGTTTGAAGGTGGATGTATGGATACCATGTTCCTAGATGTACCCATCAGTCATACTCACAATGTTTTGCACAGAGCTCTTTTCATTGTGTTACCTCAGAAGGCAAAGCATCCTGTTAACCCATTTTGTCATTAATGCTGTGAGCATATTCCCTTGATTTTCATCTCATGCTCTCCATCCTGCCACTGTGAGAAGCCAGTCCCCCTTCCTTTTCTCCCATTCAGGTGAAAGCCAGCAGCTACCTCTGGTTGCTGCCACATCTCCCTTTGCTCAGACACATTACTACTAACTAACTAGGTTGGCTGTTTCAGAGGAACATTGAGAGGAACCCAGGGTGGGGGCTGACCAACTTAGGGGTTAAAATGCTGGGGTGGGATTTTCTTCCCCCAACCCAGATGGTTGGTATTGAAGATTTTAAGCTGCCACCTCACCTATAGGGTGCTACTTTAGTAGCAGCTTCTCATGCAGAGTACTGAACATTACCTATCTGTAGAGTAATGTTTAGCTGTTGTGTGTCAGAGAGCTTTGTATTCAAATGTGTGTTGCAAAGTACAATTTGGTGCTGCCTTTATTTAATTTTATTTCATAAGAAGGGAATAGAATGTCAACAGTACCTCTGCAAGAGAGCCTCCACAGTATATTTTCACAGCTCAGACATTAAGGAACTGCTACTTCAAATGAGTGCAGACAGCAGAGAATTTAGTGCTTAGTTTGTTTACTTTGACCACTGTCATGTAATTACTTTGTATTAATAGAATCAAGCAGGTTGGAAGAGACCTCCAAGATCATCCAGTCCAACCCATCACCCAGCCCTAGCCAATCAACCAGACCATGGCACTAAGTGCCCCATCCAGTCTTTTCTTGAACGTCTCCAGGGATTTTTCATTATGTTTCCATGACTAGTGAAGATAGAGACCTAATTGTGCCTCTAGCTTTTTTATGCTGCAAAGTACTTTCTAAGTCACATTACTATCCATACATCATCTTTCTGCTGTTTTTTGCCATGTAAATCACAAGACACTGTTAAATTGCTCAGCACAAGCAGCTGGTTGGGGTTGCATCCAAGCGACAGCATAGAAATCTGAGTTTGAGTGATGTGGCAGAACTAGTGGAGGCAATGACACCTTTTCTCTGGGAGGGCACTTGGCCTTCATTTTTCAAAGCATTATGAGTTCTCTGTAGCATTCTACTTTATCTGGTACTTCGACACCAAGATGCTAGAAATAGGAAGAATTTAATTATTCTACTTCTAACTGTTGAAGAAGCTGCACTTCCTTTTCTTTGGCATGAATCTAGCAGTAGTCATGTACACATTCTGCACAACTGGGCTGGATTATTGTAACTCACTGAAGCTGAAGATAAAAGCACCATAGAAACTTCAGCTATTGCAAAAGCACAGCAGCCTACCTCATTAGTAGGGATGGCACTGGGCACACACAGTGCCTGTGCTGTGCGTCATCAGCTGGCATCCCATTTGCTGTAGCAGCCAACTGTGGGCTCATTCAATGCATAAGGTCATCAGAGTACTGGTGTGGAGGCTGCTCTGTCTAGAAATTACCATGCTAGCTTCATGTCTCTGGTACGGTGCTGCTGACTGTGTGTAGAATTATCCTCCCCGAGCGATTTTGGCCAAAGACTTTTCTCTGAATCTCAGAGACAGCTACCAAACCAGTCTTACCTTCATTTCCAAGCTTTGTGTTCATTTAAAGGAATTCTTCCACAGTAAGAGAAGAGACATTTAAAGGTGTGCACGCCAGAAAGAAAGGATACTGAAACTTGGGAACGGACAAGGGTCCACCCTGCAGAAGTGTGTGAACTTCCAGGAGTGAAACTGTTGTTCTAATAATGTAGCAAGAGATGTCACAGAAATGTCTTAGCTAGTGTTTTACTGAAAAATACATCCATGTCTTGTGGGTAGATCTCAGCCTTGCTGTCAGGGTAGGCATCCAGAGGTCCTTCATGTAGCCTGGTTCCTACAAGAACACTAAACTGCTTCTCACAGTCCAAAGGGAGCTGCCATCCATACCAAAGTTTGAGACAGCTTGGGAAGGCAGGACAGAGGGCATGGGGAAAGGCAGCAGGGAGGGCCAGAGGCAGCTACAGAAACAGCAAGAAGATGGTTCTAGGAAACAGTAAAGGGCTTTCAGGCAATGTGCCTGACAGAGGGACTCGTGAAGAAAAGAGATTGTTTGACTCCTTCTGCATGCAGGAAGATGCAAATTTTGCCGTTCAGCCCTGTTACACAGCTCTGCTTTCTTGGTATCAGAAATACAAACTGAGACTGGAGGGCAGAGGAGCTGTGAGGGTCACTTCCCTGGGCAGTTGAGAAGGAGCACCAGGCCCTGCCAGCCCTTGTTCAGCTGAGAAGGGAGGCCATGCTACAGGGGGAAGGAGCTCATCTTTTCCCCTCTGCTGTGTGGGCCACCACAGTTCTCACACTGCTTCTGCTTGATGGATCTTCAAAGGTCATCTAGTTCCACTATGACAGAGAATTATGATTACATGATGTGGTAGTTTTAGGCTGTACCTTTAAAATCTTCCACAGATCTTGAACAGAAAGTGGTAGAATGTGAATAAATCACCATTGGGTGTAAAAAGGAAAATAACAACGAGTTCTAAACAATCCCATTGCATAGATAATAAACATGAGGCTGGTAATGTAAGCTATCTTTCTCTCTCTTTTGGTTTCCTCACTCTGGGAGACACTAACTGGCTTCTGCTTGACCTTGGCTGTGATCTTTGTTTTGGCTGAGTGTCCTAACAAAATAACTCTCTGCTCTTTTCTCTTGTCCCTTTGTGTCCAGAGTGGGTAAGGAGCAGGGCAGAGAATGGGAAGCTCTTAGCAGCTCCCCTGGTTTTTGGCCAGAGGAGGTTCTTGTGCTGTTTAGAAGTTCTAAATACCTGTAAATACCTATAAATATTGTATATTTTGTACATATTAATTTCATTTCATTGAAGATTGTAGTTTTGCTTGTAAATGAAGCTTCATTTGCTTCCAGCTGGGCTGGGCTGGCAATTTAATGTTGAGGGGGGGGAAAGAATTTTCAACCCACCACACATTATCTCCTTGGGATTGCTTTCTTTTAAATCTATATGCAGTAGTCCACTTTTCTGCTTTGTGGTCCTTTTAGTTAAAAGGTCTATCACTATTGATTAGAATACTAGAATTTTAGGGTTTGGGGGTTTTTTAATTGCAAGTAAAACAGTAGTTTTATTGTCCAGACATGGAGAAAAACAGCACTGTTCTCATTTAGAAGAATCTTTCCCTCTCAGAAAAAATTTGGATTTTACTAAAACTTGGAAACCCCACCTCTCAGTCTCTCCTTCCTGGTCAGAGCTTAAGGGATTCTTAAAATGCATTGCTTGCTTGTAGATTCTTCCCAGTTTCTCCCTGATGAACAAAGGACAATAATCATCTCCTGTATATTGCATGTAGCACTTCCGCTAATACATGATTGAGATTTTTCTCCCCCTCTACCCCAAAAAACCTTACAGTATTGGTTCTTCTGCAAGTCATCATTTGTTGTGGGTCAGAGGTCCACAAGGGGGTTTGTGAGGTGTGGGTTTGGTTTGGTTTGGTTGGTTTGTTTATTTGTTGTTTGGGTTTTGTTTTGTTGTGTTGTAGGGGGTTTTGCCTTTTTGTTTGTGTTTGGGTTTGGTTTGGTTTGGTTTGGTTTTGGGTTTCTTTTGTTATGGGTCAGAGGTCCACAAGGGGACTTGGGGGGGGTGGGTTTGTCTGTTATGGTTTGGTTTGTTTGTTGTTTGGGTTTTGGGTTGGTTTGGTGTGGGGGTTTTGCCTTTTTGTTTGTTTGTTTGGGTTTGGTTTGGTTTGGTTTTGGTTTTTTTTGTTGTGGGTCAGAGGTCCACAAGAGGATTTGTGGGGGGTGGGTTTGTCTGTTATGGTTTGGTTTGCTTTGTTTTGTTGTTGCTTGGGTTTGGTTGTTGTTTGGGTTTTGTTTTGTTTTCTTTTTTTTTTTTTTTGTTGTGGGGAGTTTTGCCTTTTTGTTTGTTTGTGTTTGTCTGGGTTTGTTTTGGTTTGGTTTGGTTCAATTTGGTTTGGGTTTGGGTTTTTTTGTTGTGGGTCAGAGGTCCACAAGGGGATTTGTGAGGGGTGGCTTTGTCTGTTATGGTTTGGGTTTGGTTTGGTTTGTTTGGTTGTTGTTTGGGTTTTGTTTTGTTGTGGGGGTTTTTGCCTTTTGTTTGTTTGTTTGGGTTGGGTTTAGTTTGTTTTGTTTTGGTTTGGGTTTGGGTTTTTTTGTTGTGGGTCAGAGGTCCACAGGGGGATTTGTGAGGGGTGGCTTTGTCTGTTATGGTTTGGGTTTGGTTTGGTTTGTTTGGTTGTTGTTTGGGTTTTGTTTTGTTGTGGGGGTTTTTGCCTTTTGTTTGTTTGTTTGGGTTGGGTTTGTTTTGTTTTGGTTTGGGTTTGGGTTTTTTTGTTGTGGGTCAGAGGTTCACAGGGAGATTTGTGAGGGGTGGCTTTGTCTGTTATGGTTTGCTTTGCTTTGTTTGTTTGTTTTTTGGGTTTTGTTTTGTTTCATTGTGGAGGTTTTTGCTTGGGTTTTGTTTGTTTATTTGTTTGCATTTTGTTTTGTTTTGTTGTGGGAGTTTTGCCTTTTTGTTTGTTTGGGTTTGGTTTGGTTTTGTGGTTTTTTGTTGTGGGTCAGAGGTCCACAAGGGGATTTGTGGGGGGTGGCTTTGTCTGTTATGGTTTGGTTTGGTTTGTTTGTTGTTTGGGTTTTGGTTTGTTTTGTTGTGGGGGCTTTTGCTTGGGTTTTGTTTGGGGTTTTTTGTTTGGGTTTTGTTTTGTTGTGGGGGTTTTTTGCTTGTTTGGGGTTTTTGTTTGTTTGTTTTTGTTTGGTTTTGGGGGGTTTTATTGTTTCCTAGTTATACTCCATTGTATATCTCTTGTATTTTGTACCCAAAATGAAGATAGATGTCTGTGTGTAAGGACACCTGATTTCATAATGAACTTCTTGTCCTAATGAAAGTAGTCCTCTGAATTTTGGTGTATTGTTGAGGCCAAAAAGGGGTTTCAGTAATTCCTCATAGAGTACAGTGGTCTTAATATGTTGAATAACAGAGTCATTACAGCATCCAGCTTTAAACTTGGGGAGAAGATGGATTGATTCTGCTGCTTTGTACAGATGTCCATGGTGCATACTAGTAAGGCAGAAATAAATAAGGGTCAGCTGTTGTTTTCCATAAGAAGCCCCCTGTGACACCTTGCTTTTAGCAGCACTCAGCTCCACAATTTATACAGGCATTCATATTTCACTTTCTCCAGTTAATCCTAATAACCAGCTTTTAGAAGAACATGTCAGCATAACATATGGGTGGTAAAACTGCTCATAAACCATAATAGCATGGCCAAAAAAAAAAAAAAAAAAAAAAAGATTAGATAGATAGATGCACTATGCTTATTTTGACATTTGCTGATTAGGAGGTATAGCTACTTATTACAGCCATTACCTTGGTGACTTAGAAGCAGGCTGGAGATTTGATTTTAGAAGCAGGTTAGAAGTCCAAATTTAAAACAACTGTGTACTTAGAGCAAGTAAGAGATATAATTTTGTTTACAGTTTTGTTCTTCAGTGTGCAGATGGTAATTTTGTTCATTTATGGTTGCACAGTGGTAATGTTTTCTGTAGAACCAGTGTTGGCAGGATTAAGTGTGTGTTAACAGTAAGTAGGCAGCCTAATACATGGTTACCACTCAGCTGATAGGGTTCTGGTAGGATGAAAACCAACCAGAAACATAAATTCAAATGATTCCTTGCTGTAGCACCAAAATAGGCTTCCTCTGTGTGTGTGTGTTACTGCATCTTATTGGTTCTTTTTCTTCTGTGAAGAGTTCTTTCCATTTTTTCCTTCTCATTTGGAAATGTTTATGTTTAGCTTAATTTTCAGTGCAGGTAGCATCCTTCCAGGTTTAAAATTGTGGGATACTTTAAATAAAAAAGTGTAATGGGGGAAGGACATAGTTACATAGTTACTTGTTATTAAATAAAAAGGTGTAAAGGGGGAAAAACATAGTTACATAGTTACTTGTTATTAAATAAAAAGGTGTAAAGGGGAAGGACATAGTTACTTGTTATTAAATAAAAAGGTGTAAAGGGGAAGGACATAGTTACATAGTTACTTGTTATTAAATAAAAAGGTGTAAAGGGGAAGGACATAGTTACTTGTTATTAAATAAAAAGGTGTAAAGGGGAAGGACATAGGTACTTGTTATTAAATAAAAAGGTGTAAAGGGGAAGGACATAGTTACATAGGTACTTGTTATTAAATAAAAAGGTGTAAAGGGGAAGGACATAGTTACATAGGTACTTGTTATTAAATAAAAAGGTGTAAAGGGGAAGGACATAGGTACTTGTTATTAAATAAAAAGGTGTAAAGGGGAAGGACATAGGTACTTGTTATTAAATAAAAAGGTGTAAAGGGGGAAGGACATAGGTACTTGTTATTAAATAAAAAGGTGTAAAGGGGAAGGACATAGGTACTTGTTATTAAATAAAAAGGTGTAAAGGGGGAAGGACATAGTACATGTTACTTGTTATTAAATAAAAAGGTGTAAAGGGGAAGGACATAGTTACTTGTTATTAAATAAAAAGGTGTAAAGGGGAAGGACATAGTTACTTGTTATTAAATAAAAAGGTGTAAAGGGGAAGGACATAGTTACATAGTTACTTGTTATTAAATAAAAAGGTGTAAAGGGGAAGGACATAGGTACTTGTTATTAAATAAAAAGGTGTAAAGGGGAAGGACATAGTTACATAGTTACTTGTTATTAAATAAAAAGGTGTAAAGGGGAAGGACATAGGTACTTGTTATTAAATAAAAAGGTGTAAAGGGGAAGGACATAGGTACTTGTTATTAAATAAAAAGGTGTAAAGGGGAAGGACATAGGTACTTGTTATTAAATAAAAAGGTGTAAAGGGGAAGGACATAGGTACTTGTTATTAAATAAAAAGGTGTAAAGGGGGAAGGACATAGGTACTTGTTATTAAATAAAAAGGTGTAAAGGGGGAAGGACATAGGTACTTGTTATTAAATAAAAAGGTGTAAAGGGGGAAGGACATAGGTACTTGTTATTAAATAAAAAGGTGTAAAGGGGGAAGGACATAGTTACATAGTTACTTGTTATTAAATAAAAAGGTGTAAAGGGGAAGGACATAGTTACTTGTTATTAAATAAAAAGGTGTAAAGGGGAAGGACATAGTTACTTGTTATTAAATAAAAAGGTGTAAAGGGGAAGGACATAGTTACAGTTACTTGTTATTAAATAAAAAGGTGTAAAGGGGAAGGACATAGGTACTTGTTATTAAATAAAAAGGTGTAAAGGGGAAGGACATAGGTACTTGTTATTAAATAAAAAGGTGTAAAGGGGAAGGACATAGGTACTTGTTATTAAATAAAAAGGTGTAAAGGGGGAAGGACATAGGTACTTGTTATTAAATAAAAAGGTGTAAAGGGGGAAGGACATAGGTACTTGTTATTAAATAAAAAGGTGTAAAGGGGGAAGGACATAGTTACATAGTTACTTGTTATTAAATAAAAAGGTGTAAAGGGGGAAGGACATAGTTACATAGTTACTTGTTATTAAATAAAAAGGTGTAAAGGGGGAAGGACATAGTTACATAGGTACTTGTTATTAAATAAAAAGGTGTAAAGGGGGAAGGACATAGTTATATAGTTACTTGTTATTTAGGCAGTGCAATGAGTTTTGCAGTTTCAAGTGGAAAAGGCATCACAGTATCACAGTGTATCAGCTAGTGCTGCCTAAGCTCTGAAACAAGAGTTCATTCTGTGGGGACATGTATCACAGTATGTTAGAGCTTAGAAGGGACCTCAAGAGATCATCAGGTCCAGCCCCCCTGCCAGAGCAGCATCACTTAGGGATGCATCTGCACAGGACTTTCCAAATCCAGGTGGGTTTGGAAAGTCTCCAGAGAAGGAGACTCCACAACCCCCCTGGGCAGCCTGTTCCAGGGCTCTGTCACCCTCATTGTAAAGAAGCTTCTCCTCCTGTTGAGCTGAAATCTTCTATGTTAAATTTTGAACCCATTGTTCCTTGTCTTATCACTGTGTACCACCCAAAAGAGCCTGGCCCCCTCCACTTGACACCCACCCCTCAGATACTGATAGACATTGATCAGATCCCCTCTCAGTCTTCTCAAGAAGGGCTCTCAGTCTTTCTTCACAGGGGAGATGCTCAAGTCCCCTAAGCATCCTCATGGCTCTCCCTTGGATTCTCTCCAGCAGGTCTCTGTCTCTCTTGAACTGGGGAGCCCCAAACTGGACAGAGGATTGCAGGTGTGGTCTCAGCAGGGCAGAGTAGAGAGGTAGAAGAACTTCCCTAGCCCTGCTGGACACACCTTTCTTGATGCACCCCAGGATCCCATTGGCTCTCTTGGCCACAAGAGCACATTGCTGTCCCATGGAGATCTTGCTGTGCACTAATATTATGTATACTACATAATACATGTACATACAGAAAATATATTACATAATGTATGTTTTATGTAAGGATACATGTAAAAAAAATTCAGCTGCATATTACATCTATTTATGTATGCTTATATGTTATAATAAGCACAGCCTTTATAACAGAAAATACTGATGCCATGGAATGTATCATCTAAGAATGGCTAAAATTATTTAAATCCTCAGAAAAAAATTAAAACAGCACAGTCTGAGCTGTAACTCAAACAAAACTTGGTGAAGAATTTCTTCCCAAGATCCAGTCTGAATCTACCCATTTCTATTTTTATTCCTTTCCCCCCAGTCCTATCACTTCCTGATACACTAAAAAGTCCCTCCCCAGCTTTCTTGTAGCCCCCTTCAGATACTGAAAAGCCACCATAAGGTCTCCTTGGAGCCTTCTCTTTTCCAGACTGAACAGCCCCAACTCTCTCAGTCTGCTCTCATAGCAGAGGTGCTCCAGCCCTCTGATCATCCTTGTGGCCCTTCTCTGGACATGTTCCATTACCTCCAGATCCTTCTTGTAATACAGGCTCCAGGAAATAGACATTTGCACAATGGAATTTCTAGCTCCTTATTTCCTACAGAAATCTTCTGCTTTTAGTTCTGCCTTCTCAGATGGTTCCTTTTGCCCTTTCAGCCTTGGTGGTTGCCATATACTTGGTTGTGAACTACTATGTATTAAAAAAAAAAATATATGGACAGGCTGTCTTTGGTACTTAAGAGGTCTTTATTCTCTGTAGGATATAAGTGACCCGTAATAGTTAACATATTTCTTTCAAAGACTCCAAGGAGCAATCAATCAGTTTATAAAATAGTCTTTAGGGGAGAGGAAATGAAGCAAGGTCTCTTACAGCCCAATTTATTTGTGTGTGACCAGCTGCTGCTGATAAAGACAGTCAGAAGCATTCAAAGGATGTTTAATTTGGGGCATTTTGAAGGTCACTTCCTGGAGGTTGGTATTGTCTTTTTTTATATTTCCTTTTTTTTTTTTTTCCCTTAATTTCTCTTTATGTCAGCACTTCATCTAAAGAAGGGCTAAATTTTGGTAGGTCCATAGTAACTTTCATAACTATAGCAAAAGTAGCATCCTGTCCTCAGCTGGTGTAGATCAAGGGAGTGTCAGGTTGCATCCTCATCCCAAACCTTTTTTGTTGCCTTTTCTCTTTGTAATGAGCTGACATTGTGAAATATTTGTTTGGGTTTTTTTTTCAATAGACATGTGATGGGCTTGTAGCTGTCCACACCTGTCAAACAGTGATGTCGTCCCAAAGGCATCACTTGAGGACTTGCCAGGCCAGCAAGTACACACTTGGTAGGTTTTGCAGTGCTTTTGCCTAGGCTCAGTGAATCTGAGGTAAAAGGGAACAGCCATGAGGTTGCATTGCCTGCATATTGGCTGCAGGACATCATGGTAGAGGAACAGCACAAATCAAAAGGCCCCAGCAAGGGTTAATGTTCTGTAATGACTGACTGAAACGAGCACTGTTCAATAAAAACTTGGTGTAATTTGTTTAATACTCTTCTGTTAATGAGCTGAAAGCTTAGGTGGAGTGCAGCTGCCTGGGTGCAGGGGAGGGTTGAGGGGAGGAGCTTGAAGCTGTTTGGCAATACACTCAGCCTCTACTAATCTGTTAGGCAATCTCTACTTTACAATAGTTTATCAGAATATTTGCTTGAGCCCTTTTTTCACACTTACTCAAAATGCTTGCAATATTTTAGTTCCTCCTCCAGTGGAATATAAAGTGAATAAACAAGGAAATGAGTGGAGATGAGTGTGAAATGATGATCATAAACTTAACAAGCCTGTTGTTTGTTTGTTTTTTTTTTTCCAAGCTGTTTCATAAATCCTCTGTGGTTTACACTGCAGAGGTCAATGTTCTACAGTAGGAAATGACTGGTTGCATGTCAGTATTCTTCCAGAGTTCATCTCAATTGCTGGATTTGTCAAACACAGCAAGCCTGAATGAGCATGTAGTGAAAATAGTGCACAGTTTGACTATTAAAGTAATTGGAGCATTGACATTTAACCAAACTGCAAGAGAATGGAGGGTAATAAATCTGAGGAGCACAAGCAAAGCAGAGAATAAAATCTCCATTGAAAGTGGTGCTTTCCTAGGTTTTGATTAATTTTAATTTTGGTATCTTCTCAATTTATAAGATGAAAAGGAAGAGAGAATTCTCTCTCTTTTTTTTTGGAAGAAGTACTAATATTTGTATAACTGGGAATTCTATTAACTTAATATACAGCCTGGTGCCATTTTAATATCGTTACACATAATCTTTGTGTGTATTCTCAGTGCCTTTGTAAAGTATATAGAGTTAAAAAAAAAATATGCATTTCCATATGTGTGGAGATCATCATGTGACATCTTCACAGAATTATGTTACCAATTTATCAGTTGTTTACTGGATCTCTACTTGCTACTCTTACCTTGTTAAAGAACTGCTTTGGGGCTTTTGAGCCTGTGATGTGGGACATAATTAATTGCTTTGGGAAATGCAGAAGAGCTTTTCTAAAAATAATTTAATAGTCATTTAGTTGTATCTCTCTGCAATAAGATTTCTCTCTCTCTCTTTCTTTTTTTTTTTTTTTTTAAGTTATTTCTGGTTGTGCTCTTATTAGTGTGTACCAGTGCATAAAGGAGGGTGGCTACCAGGACAACAGAGACTCCATGTTTACAAGGAGTCACATGGAAAAGACAAGGGGAAACAGCTACCATTTATTCCTGGGGAGATTCCTCTTGGAATCTGGAAGGAAAAACAGCCTTCCATAAGGGTGGGCTTTCCAGTATTTCCATATAGAGAAAATGAAGGAGAATACAAGGAAGTGCAGCTGATACTTCGGTAGCTGTTTGCTAGCTTTAGTGTGGAAATGGAGTATTTGTTAGGACAACTCTATCCTGTGGGGCTAGGTGAGGGAAAAGGTGCAAGTGAGAGCCTTAGTTTCATTGGTTTAATTTTCTTTTTTAATCATAGAATCATAGAATCAGTCAGGGTTGGAAGGGACCACAAGGATCATCTAGTTCCAACCCCCTGCCATGGCCAGGGACACCTCACACTACATCAGGCTGGCCAGAGCCACATCCAGCCTGGCCTTAAACACCTCCAGGGATGGGGCCTCAACCACCTCCTTGGACAACCCATTCCAGGCTCTCACCACTCTCATGGGGAAGAACTTCTTCCTCATATCCAGTCTGAATCTCCCCACTTTCAGCTTTATTCCATTCCCCCTAGTCCTGTCACTACCTGATAGCCTACATCTTGTGAGTCTGTATAGACTAAGGTTTGGGGAAAGGATGACAGACCTACAGGCTACTTCAACTTTTTGAAGTATATACACCATGTAAAGCCAGTTATCTCCTCCTCCTCCTCTGTTGATACAAATTCAGTCAGTGCCCTGAAGTTGTTCTTGATTTGGCCCTAGCAAAATAGAGATCAAGTACATCAAGAGCAGTGGATGTCATGTAATCTTGACTTCAGTAAAGATTTTGATACTGTCTCCCATAACATTCTCATAGAAAAGCTCAGGAGATGTGGTATAGACAGCTGGTCAACAACCTGGCTGAGGGGATTGAGAGTACCCTCAGCAAGTTCTGATGATACAAACTGGGGGGTGGCTGACACCTGTCAGGCTGTGCAGCATCCAACGTGACCTGGACAGGCTGGGAGCTGGGTGCAGGCAAACCTCATGGAGTTTAATAAGGACAAGTGCAGGGTCCTAAATCTGGGGAGAAATAACAACAGGCACCAGGACAGGTTAGAGGCTGCCCTGCTGGAAAGCAGCTCCACAGAGAAAGACCTTGGAGTCCTAGCATCTCCCATATGAAGAGAGACTGAAATCCCTGGGGCTGTTTAGTCTGGAGAAAAGAAGACTGAGAGGGGATCTGATCAATGTCTATCAATATGTGAGGGGTGGGTGTCAAGTGGAGGGGGCCAGGCTCTTTTCAGTGGTGCACAGTTATAAGACAAGGAACAATGGGTTCACACTTGAACATAGAAGATTTCAGCTCAACAGGAGGAGAAACTTCTTTCCAGTGAGGGTGACAGAGCCCTGGAACAGGCTGCCCAGGGGGGTTGTGGAGTCTCCTTCTCTGGAGACTTTCCAACCCCACCTGGATGCATTCCTGTGTGGACTCCCCTAAGTGATCCTGCTCTGGCAGGAGGGTTGGACCTGATGATCTCTTGAGGTCCCTTCCAACCTCTGATGTACTGTGAGACTGTGATAAATGTCCCCACAGAATGAACTCCATCTTTCAGAGCTTAAACAGCACTATCCCTGCCTAATATGTCTGTTTATTCTGAGTGTCATGGCATATTGTATTTATCCATCTGCTACTGTTCTTGCAAACTTGTCCTAGAATTTAATTCTTAAGATCTGAATTCATATATTCTTCACAAGATGGGGCTCAAGTGAAATGAATTCAATAAATAAAAAGGAGCAGTGAGCTGTTCCCATTTCTGGAGCTCTAGAAAGTGGAAACTTGTTTCATGTATGCAAAAAAAAAAAACAAAAAAAAAAAAACAAAAAAAAAAAAAACCACAAACTCCCTCATTAAGCATTAAATGGTTTAGTCTGTTTTAGCTGACAAGGTTAATGCAGAGTCCCAAATTATCAGTCACTTGAAATGTCAGGTAGGGAGGAAGGATTATTTGGCTTTGTGCTACTCAGTGGAAAAGGAGAAACATCTGTCCAGCCTCATGGTTCTGATTGAGCAGCAAAACAGCAAAATAGTTTTTTTCCAAGCTGCTTAAGTAGGAAGGGATCAGGTAAAAGCTGGGACCAACCTTGCCTTTCTGTTCTTGAGCAGAGGGATGAAGGCAGCACACACTCTTACAGTAGGAGAGCAGCATAGCCTGTGTTAGCCATTCAACCTGGAGCTGTGTTGTGAACTTTGACATGATGGAAGCTGATGCAGAAAGACTGGATACCAAACAGAATAAATCAACATCCAGCAAAAGGTTGCTACCAGAGGTCTTCAAGGCAGCAGGAGGATCCTGTAGCAGTTTACTGTTATAGATTGTCTAATAGATTGTCTATGGATCGTGGAGGCCAGGGACAAGTGGAGTCCCTCAAGGATCAGTCCTGGGACCAGTCTTGTTCAACATCTTTGTCAGTGCCATTGACAGAGGCATTGAGTGCACCCCCAGCAAGTTTGCTGATGACACCAAGCTGTGTGGTGCAGCAGACAGGCTGGAGGGAAGGGATCCATCCAGAGGGACCTGGACAGGCTGGAGAGGTGAGCACAAGCCAACCTCATGAGCTTCAACAAGACCAAGTGCAAGGTCCTGCATCTGGGTTGAGGCACTCCCAATTACAAATCCAGGCTGGGCAGTGACTGGCTGGAGAGCAACCCTGAAGAGAGGGACTTGGGGGTGCTGGTGGGTGAGAAGCTCAACATGAGCCAGCAGTGAGCACTTGCAGCCCAGAAAGCCAACCAGAGCCTGGGCTGCAGCAAGAGAAGTGTGGCCAGCAGGTCAAGGGAGGTGATTCTCCCCCTCTACTCCCCTCTGGTGAGACCCCACCTGGAGTACTGCATCCAGTTCTGGAGCCTCTATTACAAGAGGGATATGGACATGCTGGAAGGTGTCCAGAGAAGGGCCACCAGGATGATCAGAGGGCTGGAGCACCTCTCCTATGAGGACAGACTGAGAGAGTTGGAGATGTTCAGTCTGGAGAAGAGAAGGCTCTGAGGTGACCTTCTTGTGGCCTTCCAGTATCTGAAGGGGGCTCCAAGAAAGCTGAGGAGGGACTTTTTAGGATATCAGGTAGTGATAGGACTAGGGGGAATGGAATAAAGCTGGAAGTGGGGAGATTCAGGCTGGACATGATGAAGAAGTTCTTCCCCATGAGAGTGGTGAGAGCCTGGAATGGGTTGTCCAGGGAGGTGGTTGAGGCCCCATCCCTGGAGGTGTTTAAGGTCAGGCTGGATGAGGCTCTGTCCAGCCTGATGTAGTGTGAGGTGTCCCTGGCCATGGCAGGGGGGGTTGGAACTGGATGATCCTTGTGGTCCCTTCCAACCCTGACTGATTCTGTGATTCTATAAATACAGTAATGCAGTGTTCTTGAAAGCAAAAAAGAAAATGCTAGGGAGGTCTTGTAGATAACTACTAAACAGTCACTGTCATTAAAGACACTTGGACAGGTGCCAAATTATTTTAAGGCTTTGGGGGCAAGCTGCAAAAATCCCAGGTGGAAGTGTACTGACTCCAAGATATCAAGTTTAACTTCTGATTACTGGCCCTGCACGGAGAAGCTGTCAGCCTGTAAGGCCTAGAAATAGTAACTCTAAAATGTAAAAGTGCAATCAGTTAAAACCCAGGAGGTTTAACTCAGGTTTAACTCTGGTAAGTCTGCAAATTTGCCTGAGATCCAAAACCATGCAGATATCTGCCTTACTAGGCAGATATGCCTGTCTAAGAAGAAATTCTAACTTCTTGGTGACTTGAGTTACAACAAGTTTCATTTCAAAGATTTGTCAATGATTGAGCAAGGGGGAAAAAAGCCAATTGCAATATACCCTTGCAAATCCTTTTATGGGTAACTCTGTGGAATGGATGGGGGGCAGGGCTGGGTTTTGCTCCGTGGGCTGTGATTTAAGAGCTGTGTTGATTCAGGCCAAGGCAGTTAAAGAAGTTACTGCCTATTACTTTGCCTTGCCTCTGCTGGAATTCCTTTTCCTTGAGGGGGAAATAGCAAAAAGTAGCATACTTGCTCCCCAGCCACTGCAGCTGCCAGCCCCTGAGCAGTGTAATTGTGGAGAGTTTATTTGTGTTGAGTTAGTGTGTGAGCTAAGGTGGCTGGGGGATTCAAATCACTCACTCATCAGATTTAGCTGTGGCAATGAGCTGGTGTGGGAAGATGATGGACCAACAACCTCTTCAGTCACCCCTGGTAAATCCAGTAGAGATTGTTTTGCAGAGTCCAGGTTGCAGAAGCAATGTGTTTGACCAGCACTTTGCTATCTTCAGGGTGTAACTGGGCCCTATATTAGCTAATAACTGTAGTGATCTACTAATTGACATTCTTTAGTGAGTTTGCTTGGAAAAGGCTTTGTGGACAGGAAGTGAAGAGTGAGTAGTAAGTAAATAGTGACTAGAATGGAGCACACTCATCTACCTGGATGATTTTAGTGTGATCTTCATTTGTAACTGCTTCAGGGCAAAACCAAATACTGTCAAGTGACACATGGATAACCATGCAGTCAACAATTGTGTGGCACTTGTGCAGTTCACAGGATCACAGGATGTTAGGGGTTGGAAGCGACCTCCAAAGGTCATTGAGTCCAACCCCCTGCCAGATCAGGACCATAGAATCCAGCACAGGTCACACAGGAACACATCCAGATGGGTCTTCAAAGCTGCTGAATACACACAAGAAATTATTCTCCCCCTCTTACACAAGAAAATATTTTCCCCCTCTACTCTGCTCTGGTGAGACCCCACCTGGAGTACTGTGTCCAGTTCTGGAGCCCCTCTTACAAGAAGGATCTGGAGGTGCTGGAATGTGTCCAGAGAAGAGCCACGAGGATGAGCAGAGGGCTGGAGCTCCTCTGCTATGAGGACAGACTGAGAGAGTTGGGGCTGTTCAGTCTGGAGAAGAGAAGACTCTGAGGAGACCTTGTGGCCTTCCAGTATCTGAAGGGGGCTACAAGAAAGCTGGGGAGGGACTTTTTAGGGTGTCAGGTAATGACGGGATTAGAGGGGATGGAACAAAAATAGAAATGGGTAGATTCAGATTGGATGTTAGGAAGAAATTCTTCCCCATCAGGGTGGTGAGAGAGTGGAACAGGTTGTGCAGGGAGGTGGTGGAAGCCTCATCCCTGGAGGTTTTTAAGGCCAGGCTGGATGTGTCTCTGAGTAGAATCATAGAATCAGTCAGGGTTGGAAGGGAACACAAGGATCATCTAGTTCCAACTCCCCTGCCATGGGCAGGGACACCTCACAGTAACCTGACGTAGTGTGAGGTGTCCCTGGCCATGGCAGGGTGCTTGGAACTAGATGATCCTTGAGGTCCTTTCCAACCCTAACAATTCTATGATTCTATGATTCTGTGATACATGGTGTTATTTCTACAGGAAAAGATGGACAAGTCCATGAATCTCATCCTTTTATTCTTGCTTCTACACAATGGTGCAAAGTAAAGCTTTTAAAGTACACCATATCTACTTGTAAGGTGAATATAGGCTTGATGTGGAAAGGCACTTGGACTTTAGTATCATGCTGAAGCACATGCTTAGCTTTGGGTATAGAAGCATGTCTGTAGCTTCTTGAAATGGAGAGGTAACCTGGAACCTCATTCAGCATAACTCAGTAGCTTTCTCAAGGAGGGAAGGGTTTGATTCTCCCTTCTTCCTCTCTGTGGCAGGCGCAACTGAGCCTCCTTTTGTAAGAAGGATTTTCACTGTCGCGCTCCGGAAAACAACAGGGAAGAAAAGGCTTGAAGGAGACATCCTAACATGTGCTAATGTACTGTTAGCATGAGACAGCATAATTTAATCATCATGATTTTTCCACTGGAATGATGTGAAAATGCTTTGGGTTTGTAGTGTGGAAAATTTGGGACTTTCTGCTGAGTTTTGCTTTTGCATTTGGAATCCCTTTGAACTCAGCACTCCGGTCTGCAAGCTTATTAGCTTCACTCACAGCCAAAGCAAGCATTCACTCATATAAATCCCCACAAAGTCAGAGTTTTGTTTCATACTGATTTATTATTAGCCTTTTCTTAATAGCAGAACTCTCAGCTTGCTTTGTTGTTGTCAGGGAGGGTTTTGGTAAGGAAGAAAAACAAAAGTTGCCCTTATTTTTATCTGGGTTGAGCTGTTTGAACTGAATGTGACACTCAGGCTTCAAAGAATCCTGTGCAGTACATTTTTTTAATCTGTTGTTTTTAATGAATTCCAGTCCAAAGGAAATCCTGTTATCTAGGTCAGATTTTTTGAATATTGTTTTTCTGTGACTGCACATCCTACTTTGCTTTCTCTAAATGAGCTCCCAAATGATGCTTTTCTTTCTCACAGCTTCCTGGGATGACTTTCCTATCTATAAATGTAGGGTTTGGGGTTCTTTTATGATATAAAAGAACAATGAATAGCTGAACCAGCATCAACCCGTGTAAAACTCAGTCCTAAACTTTCTTATGGGAGAAGGAGGAAGGATGTAAGATACCTCAAAGTTTTATCCTTGCTTTGTAACTTTACCTCCCTGGAAGATATGGAGAAAAGATATCAAGCCAGAATTTATTACTGAATTTCTAAGGTACTGACAACTACTTCTCAGCTGCTCACATCAAATAGACTTACCCATACAGCAGGGCCACCTGATGCTATGGAGAGGCTTTTAAGAGGTTTCTAAGCATTTCAGGGTTTTATGGCCCTCTTTACTCTTGTATTTTTTGTCACTGTAGGACTAGCAAAACTTACTAGAAATGTCACTGTAGCAATTTGATATGTGGGGTATTAGTTTCTCTCAGTGAAATACCAGATCAGCTTACAGGCATTTGGGAGGAATAAGCCAGTTTTATGATCTAAATGGATAAGAGGGGAAAAGCTGAAAAACTGTATGGAGTTTATATCCAAATGAGGATACTGAAAATGGAGAGGCAAAAGCCAAGGTAGATGACAGCCTGCTGAAAGTGCTTCCAGTGCAGCTTCCTGTTCTGGAGCTTTCCTATTGTGGGGTCCTGGACTTCCTTGTCTCACTGAGGTTGATGAGAAACCCTAGCAGTTTGAAAATGAGAGCTGGAACTGAGCACTTCGGGAGCAGTTGCTCCTAAAAGCTTGGTTCTGAGTTGATGGGGTGAAAATGTAGCTGGGGACCTCCCTTCCACTGGAGGAAAGCAAGGCTGGATAGAGTCACTGGTGCCCAAACTGACTGTTCCCAAGATTAGTTGTCAGTATTAATATCAGGCTTCATTTTAATAAATAAATAGAATAGCGTACTGCAGCTTTGCTAGAAGTTGGTGCTGGGCATTGAAGTAGAGCAAGAAAAGAGATGTGGAGTTCAGGCAGCAAGGAATCCAGCCTTTGAAACTGACCAGACTTGGTGCAATTTGATGTTCAGGTAACACTTGGAGGACTTCTTGTGCACTTGCATAGGGGGCGGGTAATTGACTCCTAGCAATGGATGGTGATGCTTGTGCTGGTTTTGGTTCCACTTCTTGTTGGCCTTTGACAGCATTGATCACAAGGCTTGTTGGCTTCTGTTCCACATCCTCTGCTTGCCACCTAAGTAAAGCATTCAGGCAAGTGATAATATAAGCAATATAATAACTAAACTTCATACTTAAACCCCAGTTTGAAAGTCCAAGAGGGTCATAAAGCCTGCTGCTCCTCTGGAAATTACTCAGAGGTGAATTTTGCTGTCTGAAGGAGCAACTGCCTGTGGCTCTGTGTTACAGCAAGCACCCAGCTCTGATTAGACCTCCTAGCAGTCATGACTGAAAAGTTAATCCATTGGGAAGCATCTGTAGAAACAGAAGGGGGTTTTGTAGCAGTTTAAAGGTAAAAACATTGTTTCAGTCCTTTGCCAGTTCCATAAACGCTCAGTTCTGGTTTTGTTATTTACATGAGTGCCATTAAAGACCAGCTGTGGTATTGGATTTGGTTTTGTTTGTATGCTTTGTATTTGTGCTGAAGATGATATATCCTTAGAAAATACTCATACCTTTTTATTAAAGGTTACAGTTCTGGCTGAAGTATATTTACTTGGACATCTCTGACCAGTGACATTTTAAGACCAAGATCTTTAAGGTTCAGTTTACCTCGGTGTTACAATTCTTTTGTTTCTGCCTTCAGGTTCATTCATGGAGATGGCTGAAATCATGTCCAGTGAATCAATGGAGAGCTCTGTCTTGCTCTCTTCAAAGCTAGTGGGCAGGGGTGAGAGAAGACAGCAGGGTAGCATTTAGGGGAAAATGTCTTCTCCAAAGGATCAGGTGTCTTCTCCCATGTAAGCTCAATTATGCCTCTAATGGAAGTGGGAGTGCTGCCTTGTATTAATTGTGTTTCCTCAACAAAGACAGACTTTCAGTGATGATCTACTTTTAACATGAATAGTGCTTAACAGTGGCATACTTAATTTTGATTAATGCTTATCCATGATAAATAGCTTCATTTAATGATACTATTTCATTAGCAGCACGATTTAGTTCTACCATAGTGCATTTTCTAAACCAAGCATGGCATGAGAAATTGACAGCTTGTCTTTTTTCACCTGCCTCCTCTAATGGCAATGTCTAGGTCAACCCTTCTGCCATGTCTGCAAAGGGCAAAGCCTGCACTTTGTGGGATGAGTACCATTCCCCATTTCATTAGAGAGGTGCAAAGGACATCTTTAGTTTTAACTTTTGGCCACCCTAGCCAGGGCTAGCGGTTTGTTGGAGTGTAGTACAGTAGAAAGGTTTCTTTAAGCCTACTAGGGGAGAGGCTTGGTTTGGAGGTTTTCTTTAGACAAAGAGGTTCCCTCTCAGGAAGGAGACAGTTTTTGTGTGGTGCTGTCTTGGAAGCTGTCATTCATCTCATGTTTTTAACCATTTAACAGTCTGTATCACTGCTATTCCCCATGACAGATCCTGATTTCCCAAGAGAGGATATAGGTTCTTGTTCTTTACTTTTTGCTCCTGTATGTATCGATTATGTCTTGGGACCAGTCTGCCTGTCACGGTAGGGTAAGATGGGAGTGGGATTCTTGAGGAGAATAGATGAACAAGGTCATCCAAAGATGGTTTAGGGATGTTCAGAAGTATATCAAACCCAACAGAAGAGAATGGCAGATGGGCAGTGTGTGTGCCTTCAAGTGCAACAGTGCAGCTGTCCACTGAGCAGCCTGGGCCTGTGCTCCCCTCTGTTGTGTGGTGTGGAAGTGAAAGCAAACAGGCATCTAGGCTCAGCGCAAGTTCACAAAACCAGCTGCCCCCTTTTTTGGAGACATGGAAAATGCCCAGGCCCAGACAGTGTGCAAGATCAAAACCTTCTCAAAGGTGAAGCAATTTGTGCATTTCAAAAGATACAAACAATAAAGCTTGAACGAAACAAGATGCTGCATTTTCTCAGAGCCCCTCCATGATGAAGGGACTGAAAAAGAAAATAAGACAAAGGATGTTAGCAGATGATAATATTCTGCCCTGCTACTGCATTTCTTTAATAAAAAAACCAAGAGTGGGGGCACAGTCTTTTTGCTTGGCAGTTCATCTTCTAATGCAGAAAAAAGGCTGTTCAAGTGTTTATGTAATCAAGCATCATGAGGACACAGGCTAATGCACACCTCCAGCAGCTGAGTAACAATAGCCTCAGGGTAAATACCTTTAAATTTGTAACACCACCAAAGAGACAATGTTATCCTTAATGCATCTTAATTGGCAGTGATGGATTTAGCCTAACTTTTCATTTCACTAATTGACTCTGTAACACCTAACATCTATATTGTAACAAATTAATCATACGTCTATGGGTTTGTTTTGTTTTCTTTTTATAAAGGTGTGCTTGTAGGCAATTAATTTATTTACCATTTCTGCTGCCATTTATTCTCATGACAGAGCTCCTGGTGGTTTCCACAAGAGGAATTATTAGGCTTTTAATCTTAGTTTTCAGGAGCTTCACTTTCTTAAGTAACCATGAATTTAGAGCAGCTTTTAAAAAAATCTTTTCTTTTAGAATGAAATACAAATTTTTAAACACCTACAGCAAGTCTGTCTAACCATTTTTAGCGTTGTAAATTGAAGCATAATCTGTCTTATGCAGTAATACCAACAAGCTAAATCAGTTTACTCTTGGCGTTCATTAGTCTTACTGAAAACAGCATCTAGTAAGACTGATGTTGAACTGCTTGAACCTGTCCAGAGAAGGGCAACAAAGCTGCTGAGAGGTCTGGAGCACAGCCCTATGAGGAGAGGCTGAGGGAGATGGGGGTGTTTAGCCTGGAGAAGAGGAGGCTCAGGGGAGACCTCATTGCTGTCTACAACTACCTGAAGGGAGGATGTAGCCAGGTGGGGGTTGGTCTCTTCTCCCAGGCAACCAGGGACAGAACAAGAGGACACAGGCTTAAGCTGTGCCAGGGTAGGTTTAGACTGGATGTTAGGAAGAAATTCTTCCCAGAAAGAGAGATTGACCATTGGAATGTGCTGCCCAGGGAGGTGATGGAGTCACTGTCCCTGGAAGTGTTTAAGAAAAGCCTGGATGAGGCACTTAGTGCCATGGTTTAGTTGATTAGCTGGTGTTGGGTGATAGGTTGGACTTGATGATCTCTGAGGTCTTTTCCAACCTGGTTAATTCTGTGAGTCTGTAATTCTGAGGTAGTAAAGGCTTTGTATATGTGATCTGCATATATATTTTCAGAAAAAAGGATTTAAAAAAAAAATCTACTAGGTTTGACTAAATTTGTGTTTAAATGCAACTAGAAGACTGACAATGCATAGCATGCTCTGTGCATGGACTTCTGAAGAGCCTTCAGCTCTCAATGCATGACATCTTCAACACATCTTCACAAGACCTTCAACAAGTAATATCTGTATAATTTAATGGTTTTGTCTATTGATTAATTTACAAAGAAAAAATACTGGTTACATGTTTCATTGGAAAAAATGCTCGTCCTAATACTCATTTCCAAGGGACACATTACTCTTTTCAAGATCTGCTTCGAAAAGAGCCGCATTGTTTGGATGATGACTGGAAAAGTTGCCTATGTTGATTTCTTATTTTGTAGAATCATGACTCCCTGTAAATTCACCTGGGGCTCTCTGGCCACGTTGTGGTCATTTCTCCACATCCTGTTAACTGACTTTTGAGGTGTTCCAGACATTCTTTTCACACAGTGGCCTGCTTTTTGTCTTTTTCTTAACATTGTAGTATCTCCCACCACTTGCACACCATGGCCCAAAATTGCACTATGTATTTTATTCTAGTTCTAACATTACCCTAGAATCTTCCAGTGAGATTATCATTTATTATCAGTATAGCAGCTGCTTTCAAAATAAAACAAGATCCCTGGGGTTTCTCTTCCCAGGCAGCTTCCTAATAACAAGTTCTCCAAGGAATCTCTTCTCTCTCTTTCCCAAGCCAGCAGTGGACAGCTATTCTGAAGCCTCAAACCCACAGGTCTGGTCCCCTACTAATTTGTTTAGCAATACAATCAGTGCAGAGGTGCCTAGCAATGCAAATTTGGCTGCTGCAGGGACACCAAAATAGGAACCACGGATGCCCAGCTCTGTTGGCAGGTGAAGCATTATTTCAATAGGAAATGCCAACTTTCCTCACTTTGGCTGAACATCTAAAAATGCCCTTATAAAAAAATAAATTGTCTCATGGAAGCAGTTTCCTACTGGTTTTGTGCTAAAGCTTGCCAAATTCCCAGCTGCCTGCTATTCAGTACAAAGACAGGTAGCATCCTCTGTTGTGCTTTTTTTTTTTTTTTTTTTTGACCCAGATTCTTTACTCACATATGCCAGTGTTTGCAGTAAACAGGAATTTGTAAACACCAAGTGCTGGGTCCTGTTGTCTTGTGACTAAACTTTTCAGTTGTTGTTATTAATGCCCAACAACCAGATAAAAGTAAAGCAAAGGAATAAATATATACAATATACTTCTACAGTCAATAACAATAGAAGGGAAGATCATTTAAAAAGTTTTATGTGTAGTGTTTAGAGGAAGCTGCACTGAACAGTTTGCATTTGGAGCAGTTTACAATCATGTCTATTTTGCACAGTCTGCAGGCATTTCTCTCTCCCATTCTCATCACAGCCAATGCAGAGCAGCTTGTCTTCCATATCTGTGATGTGGGAAAAAAAAACCAGGGATGTCCAAAGACATTTTCCACCCAGCCCTCTTCCCATCTGCATTTCTGTGATGCTTGCAAACCTAGCTGGGTTATGTATATCTTCATATAAAGCATATTAAGGTAGCATTTTATCTGTAATTGAACTGCATTTGTGAAAGTTTGAGGGGGAAAAAAAATTGGTTGTGGTTTTGGGTTTTTTTCCCAAATAGTTATAACAACAACAGTAATAAAAAGAAATCAAACCAGAAGTCTTTAACTAATGAAGAGTGAACTCCTACATCTCCCTGGGAGGCAAAGCTGCCATTAGCACGTTTGAATGCCTTACTACAAGTGATACTTTGTGAAAATGCAGCACTTTTTTTGTGGGAATGAAAAGTGCAGTTGGGAAGCAGGTTGTTAATTAACAGAAGAGTTAGTTAGAGTTTGCTGTGATTTCATCCTAGCTTAACAGAGCAGAACCAAACTGAAGAGCCATAAGGGGAAAAAAAAACTGTCAAGAAAGAGCTCTGTTGTTGGTAGGGTTTTTACATCCTGAGATTTTGGCTTTAAACATTATTCTAGTCCCTTATGCATTAAAGCAGGGGACAAAAAAATCATTAAGTGCTGGTTTTAGTTCAAGTTTATGTTACAACCAGGTAGTTCTATTTTTCTAAGATGATTTCTAAGTTGTTGCAAAGCTTGGAAATGAACAAGGCAGTTTTATGTTGTTAAAACCTTACCTCTGAGTTCAGACTGGCACTTGACAGCTGGATTTTCTTTGCAGAGGACATAAGAAGAGTCTCCCTAGGGTAAAGGCATTTTCTTAAGGTAACAGAATTTTCTGTCTTGTCTTGCACTAATCCCACTGCCTAAGCAAACCTATGTGTTGAATGCTCACCAAACATCCTGCCCATGACGTGCTTGGAAGGTTAAAGTGAGTGGATCTCAGATTCAAGTGAGTGGATGCAGTTTTGCCACTGAACCAGTGAAGGTCATTGTGGTCTGCCTGTTTCAATGGTTTTGCAGAATTGTTGTGAACACATTAGGTGCATTCTGACATCGTCTGGCCTGGTGAAAATTAGTATTAGCAACGTTAGAAAAGAGCATCTAACTTGTTTTATCAGAAGAGTCCTGAAGATTAGGCAGTCCAGTCCAATTTTTTAACTGGTGCTCTGTTTTGTTTGATGTAAAATGCAATATTATAACAGCTTCCCCTTGTCAGATGAATGGAGTTGCTGTCAGTCCAAGGCCATATGATAGCATAACAAAATCAGGAGAACTCTAGATTAAAAATGTTCTGTCCAAATTGCCATTGATACCATGCAGTGCCAAAGAGCTTGTCTCCCTAGGTACTGCTTTATGACATAGTTTGTGTTGTTTGCTGTTCCTGAGCTGCCAAGCCACATGAAACCTCTCATCATATATGCTCACGTTTCAGCTGCCTCTCCATCCTAAATTTCCCATCCTTACCTTTCTTTTGGAGCCAAGAATGGTTCAGCTGGAACTGGAGAAGTGTAGCAATAACTGATTTTCTCTAATGGTAGACTTAGTGAAGATGCAGTTCATTGCAGCCAAAGTAGAGAGAGTGTTGTTCGCAGGCTCTGAATGTCCTACTGAATATCCACTCATCACCTTGAGTACTGTGTCCAGTTTTGGGCTCTTCAGTTTAAGAAGGACATTGAGACACTTGAACATGTCCAGAGAAGGGCAATGAGGCTGGTGAGAAGGCTGGAGCACAAGGCATGTCAGGAGAGGTTGAGGAAGATGGGGGTGTTTAGCCTGGAGAAGAGGAGGCTCAGGGGAGACCTCATTGCTGTCTACAGCTACCTGAAGGGAGGTTGTAGCCAGGTGGGGGTTGGTCTCTTCTCCCAGGCAAACAGCAACAGAACAAGAGGACACAGTCTCAAGCTGTGCCAGGGTAGGTTTAGGCTCAAGGTGAGGAGAAAGTTCTTCACAGAAAGAGTAATTGGCCATTGAGATGTGCTGCCCAGGGAGTTGGTGGAGTCACCATCCCTGGAGGTGTTCAAGAAAAGCTTGGATGTGGCACTTGGAGCCATGGCTTAGTTGTCAGGAGGTGTTAGGTATTAGGTAACAAGTTGGACTTGATGATCTCTGAGGTCTTTTCCAACCTGGTTGATTCTATGAAGTGTCCACCGCTGTCTGAAAGGCTAAGAAATACTGAATAAACCAGGCTTTCCAGACCCCAATCCCCATAAAGACAAGTCTGTTTTATTACAGTTGTGTATTAATTGTGCAGCACTAAACATCAGCAAAGAAAGGATTGTTTCATTATTAATACTGGTGACAAATCAAGTGATGTCTTTGTGTCCATTGTGAACAGGATTGTGTTTGTAAGCCAAAAAGATACAAGCTACAAAGCTTTCTTGTTTCCTGTAAATAAGTTATATTCCTATTTCAATGTCCATAGCAACAACTTCAGGGAACAAAAACCCCCTTTGTTTAAAATAAATGATTATTCAGTCCTTTTTAATTTAGCATAGAGTGACCCTTTATATTCAGAACCTCAAGCACATCTACAAATGGTTGGAGTGCCTACAATTCTTGGCATATTACAACCGTACTTTTTAGAAGTGGAAGCAAACTGTGCATTAGAGAGAGAGGACTCCAGCTTGCAAGGAAAAATGACAGCAAGCCCAAAGGTAGTGCTGTTGTTTTCATGGCATTGGTTACTTGCATGTGGTGCAGCTGACTTGTTTTAAGAAAAATCCTGGTGTGTGATGCCATGTGTGTTATGTGACACCGATTGAAAAGCAGAACAAAAGTAGATGGGATATTGATTAGAACAATGAAGCTTAATGAAATAATTGTTAAGGCATACTCTCTGTGATGAAGAAGCTCAAAGTGCACATTGTGCATGTTGTTCAAAAAGAAATTCCCTAGATTGTTCAAAAAGGAATTCCCTAGGCTGTGTTTATGCATGAGGATGTGTAGGAGGCTGAGGATTGCATATCTGTGCTGCAAATGCTGCTATGCTGCAGACTGGTAACAACACAGACTTAGGTGGGGTTTAGTTTTATTCCCATCTGAAGGAATTCCCCTGTGTCTCCTGCAGTAGGTTTCACTTTGCTGACAGTGGGAGGTGAAGCTCAGGAGGTTCTGCAATACCAAAGGGGTTCAAACTCCTTTCTTTATGCATCTTTTTCTTTTTTTTTTTTTTTTTTTTTTTTTTTTTTTTTTTTTTTGCTTGTAAGGATATTCCTCAAGACAGAGACTCTCTTTATGTCTGTTTCCACTGTGGCACTCACCCCACTGTCAGTGCTTAACAAAGAGGATGTAGCATTTCACTGAAAAACAACATGAAAGGAACTTTAAAGTGGCAGAAACCAGATCTTGGGAGTTAGGAAAAGCCAGATGTGTGGAGTTTTTTTTTTCTCTGCCTTCAATTTGGCCTAATTATACATACACACTGTGTTACAGTCCCAAATGACAACATTGCAGGCATTTTAGCAGAGAAGCAGCATTCCCTCTGGGTATAAGATGGGCAGAGTTCAGGGCATGAATCAGTTTGGTGTGAAGAATGAGGATGTTGTCATAGAAGTTAATCTAGGAATTGAGAGTTGTGTGGTGAAAAGGAAGGATGACAACCTCTTCTAGGATGCCATCTACAACTGCCTGAAGGGAGGATGTAGCCAGGTGGGGGTTGGTCTCCTCTCCCAGGCAACCAGTGACAGAATGAGAGGACACAGTCTCAAGCTGTGCCAGGGTAGGTTTGGGCTGGATGTTAGGAAGAAATTCTTCCCAGAAATAGAGATTGGTCATTGGGATGGGCTGCCCAGGGAGGTGGTGGAGTCACTGTCCCTGGAAGTGTTTAAGAAAAGCCTGGATGAGGCCCTTAGTGCCATGGTTTGGTTGATTAGATGGTGTTGGGTGATAGGTTGGACTTGATGATCTCTGAGGTCTTTTCCAACCTGGTTGATTCTGTGACTTCAAGAAAGGATATGATGTTCTTGTGTTTAAATCAGAATAACTGGAGGTAGACTTCACTGCTGACGGTTCCCCAGGGTAGTGGGAAGCAGGAAGGCATTGGATTTAGGAACTGACTCTGGGCAGTGTGAGAAGAGAGAAGTCCAGACAAACTTCTCCTTTCCTCTTGGCTGCTGGCCGTGGTCAAACCAGGCTGATCTGCTCTGCAAGCTTCTCAACACTGTGCACAGCTGCAATGGCAGCATGGGGGCCCAACTGTGAGACAGCCTGAGCTTTGGACACGATGTCACTCTGAGTCTGGTGAGAAATGGTTACTCTCTTTAGTTTGTTATGCAGGGAGAGCAGTCCAGTTTTGAAGCCTCAGAAAAATTCAAGTTGGTCCAAAGATGGTGTTGGCAGGAGGCCAGCAGGCTACAAGGCCTGCAGAAGACAGCAAAGGAAAGGTGTTTAAGCAAGTTTTGTTTTAGTGAGCAGGATGTGGGTCATGAGCTCAAACCACTGAGTTACCAGGGACAGCAGCTCAGACCTTTGTGATTTTGTGGTCAACCAGAAGCAACAATCCTTTCCTGATATAGAGAGGCTTAATGAGGAACCACAGATATTTTGCAGAGCCTTATATTCAATGATCAACACACTGCAGACTATAATATAGGGAATTAGAATTTTCAATGGGACAAGAAAAAGAAAGAGATAAGGGCCAGTTTTAAAGCTTAGATTTCTCTGCTGGGGCTTGGTGGAAATACTTGTGGATAGAGTTACAAAGAAGTGCTGCTTCAGAGTCTGGCATTGTCAGCTCAGGTTTTGTTTTCAACCCATCTCCATACATAACATTAGCAGGATTTTCAGAACAAGATGGTTATAGACATGCCAGGATACTGCCATAGAAATGGGATGGTAAAGTTTTCTTCTGGGTCTTTGATGGGAAAAGCAAGAAAACTGCTGATACTAGCTGTTGCTCCTTGCCACATGCATTTCAGTTTAAGCATCTTCTTTAATCACTCCAGCAGTTCCTAAACTAATCAGATTACTCTTGTGTGGTTCTTCCTGCAAGACAAAAATTAGTTTAAATCCATTTCAGGTGTTCAGGGTGAATTCAGTTAGTAAGAGCCATTTACACTGCAGTGCCAGCAGTCTGAAATAAATTCAGCTTGGTTAGCATGCCTTTGAATTTCACCTGGTAACCTCTGGGCCCAAATATTTTTCTAAAATAACTGAGGGGTGGGTGTCAAGGGGAGGGGGCCAGGCTCTTTTTGGTGGTGCACAGTGATAAGACAAGGAACAATGGGTTCAAAGTAGAACATAGAATATTTCAACTCAACATGAGGAGAAACTTCTTTCCAGTGAGGGTGACAGAGCCCTGGAACAGGCTGCCCAGGGGGGTTGTGGAGTCTCCTTCTCTGGAGACTTTCCAAACCCACGTGGATGCATTCCTGTGCAGACTACCCTGAGTGATCCTGCTCTGGCAGGGGGGTTGGACCTGATGATCTCTTGAGGTCCCTTCCAGCCTCTGATATACTGTGAGGCTGTGAACCACTGCTGCCTTCATCAATCTTAGAGCTGCAGTAGTTGGGTAGGTAACCAAATTGGTTACCTCCTGTTGAGCCTGAAATCTTCTCTGTTCAAGTTTGAACCTGTTCCTTGTCTTATCGCTGTGAACCACCCAAAAGAGCCTGGCCCCCTCCACTTGACACCCACCCCTCACATATTGATAGACATTGATCAGATCCCCTCTCAGTCTTCTCTTCTCAAGACTATATAGCCCCAGGGGTATAGTACATAGTACTAAGGGTATAGTATAGTATATGTAGTACAGGGGTATAGTGTATAGTAAGAAATGACCACTTACTTTGCTACCACCAAAGGCAGCTACACTGTGCATTGCTGAGGAATTCATCTCCATGAACACATCCCTTACTGGAACTGATAAAGCATGATTGAGAAACAATGAGGAATTACAGACAGATAACAAGACTTCTTATGCTCCCTGAGAAAGAGAAAAAAGTGTTTAACCCTGCTCAACTAGAAATGTGCAAAACTGCTAGAGGAAAAAAAAAAAAACAACGAAACCAAAACCAACCTCTAATTCTTTGGTACCATCCAGTTTGTACAGCCAGGTACGGTTGCACAAATATTTTCTGTCAGCAAAGCCACCATTAGTAAGCCACCATTCCTGCACTGTTCTTCACCCACTCACATGTTGTACCAGAATTATTTATAGGATTATACTGCTCAACCAGGTAAAGATTTGGGGTTTATTTCTCTGCTTTGGTTTTCAAGTCAAATCACTTCAGGACAGTGTTGTTTGGTTTCTTTGTGGTTTCATCAGCATGACTGAGGGGATGGAGGAGTGGAGGAAAGAAACAAAGCATTTTCAGCATCTTCTACTTAAATATTCTTCATTACCTCTAAGGTCATCTAAGGGGGATCTGCTAAGGATGTGAAAGTAAAGGTGTGTATTCTGGAGATAAGAATGTGCAGTGTGCAGGTGGACTTGTCTGCTGTGATACCAGGAGCTTAGGAGTCTGAATTGAACTGGCTTAAGAGTCACATAGAGTTCTTACATACATATATACACAGAGAGAGAGAGAATGGGCATGCTGGAACATGTCCAGAGAAGAGTCACAAGGATGATCAGAGGGCTGGAGCATCTCTCTTCTGAGGACAGACTGAGAGAGTTGGGGCTGTTCAGTCTGGAGAAGAGAAGGCTCTGAGGAGACCTTCTTGTGGCCTTCCAGTATCTGAAGGGGGCTCCAAGAAAGCTGGGGAGGGACTTTTTAGGGTGTCAGGTAATGGTAGGACTAGGGGGGGATGGAAAAAAAAGAAACAGAAATGGGTAGATTCAGACTGGATGTTAGGAAGAAGTTCTTTCCCATGAGAGTGGTGAGACACAGGATCAGGTTGCCCAGGAAAGTAGTAGAAGCCTCATCCCTGGAGGTTTTTGCAGCCAGGCTGGATGTGGCTCTGAGCAACCTGATGTAGTGTGAGGTGTCCCTGCCCATAGCAGGGGTATTGGAACTAGCTGATCCTTGAGGTCCCTTCCAACCCTAACAATTCCATGATTCTAATGTTTGATTAATTTGAAATTATTTTTTTTTTTATTCCACATCCATGGAAATTTTCAGCTTCATGCACACATATAAAGAGCTGTTAGTGTTCAGACAGGTAATTATACTATGCATGAAACCAGAGCTAAACAATGTTTCATAATTCTGATTTACTTATGATGGAATCAACCAAGTTTGTGGCACACACCACTGTCTGTGAGTGCAAAATGCTGAATGTTGTCCAATCAGTTTGTGGTTCACTGTGAAGAGTTCAGGAGAAACCTGTAGCCAAGGTAAATCAATCCCAGTACACCTGAGAACAGCAAACTTACTTAGAAAAACTTTATTTCCCTTACAAACTATTTACCAGCAGGGTAAAACCATTATGTTTATCAAACTGTTGACAACCAGTGGTTGAAGTAGCTCCAGTGTTCAGAGCAATCACTTAACTGCCACAGCATGGCAGAATTTGAGATTTAATCTCCTTCAGGGCCAGCATATGTTAAATTGTAATTCTATCACAAAAAAATTGTGCAGTTTTAAAGCATCTTAAAGCAGGGACATGTACCAAAATAAGTGGATTAGCTTTTTACATGCCAGTAACAAAAGGTGCACAGAATCCTTCAAATTAAATTTGTTTGGAAAGCAAACTCGAACAAAGTCAATGCTTTTAATCTACTAAAGATGGAAATGGCAGCTCACCTTTCAGGGTTCAAGGGAATGTTAACTAGCAAAAAAAAGATAAAGCCCAGTCCTCTATACCTTCAATCACTTAAGCAGTCCCAGCGAAATTGAAGGCACATGCTCCAGTGATGGAAACCTGCACACACCCCAGTGCACCCTTTGTGTGTTTACAGCTTGGTCTGGCTAGTGAACATATTACAGCTTTTACACAATCTCCAAGCACAGTAAACTATTTCTGATATGGGTACATGGGTTTGAACATGTATTGCAATCAAAGCTTGCATCAGCAGAGCTTTGGCACCCAAGAATTGCATCTTCTTGTCCCTTCATAGCCCGTGCTGGCAGATGAATCTGGCAGTATACTTGCAGTACAGTCCTATATATAGGCTACAGTTATAGAGATGTATATGAAGACAGAGAGTACAGAGAGATATAGATCTATATAGATTTCCTTAGCCCTTACTAGAAAGCCTCTTGAGGGGAGTAATGCTATCAGAGTTAACCCCACATACAGAACTAAAAGTTCTTTCCATCTGCAGAATTATTACCTACCAGCAATGAGTGGGGAGGGTTTTTTTCCCCCCACCTTGCTGTCAAATAGGTAAGCTCACAGGTGGTCCATGGGATGTTACTGTCTTAAATGTCTGCAGGATTTGCAGCACTACTTTTGACAGTGAGAGCAGGGCTGTAGGTCTTGAGGTTGCAAGCCCAGGATGTATGGATCTAAATAGTGAGGCTATGCTTGGCCAGAATTCCTGCAGGAGCTGGGGAGATGGCTGTGGTATAGGAAATGTAATAGGTGGTTGGATTCAGATGTCTTTAGCTAGGAGACCTTGTGCCCAGTTTCTCTGTATCCTGGCTGTACCCACCAGAGGTGCCTACACAACAGGCAATACTGGGCACAGGAACTTCAACCCATCTGAACCTGGACTCCACCACTTCCTGTAGCACTTGTGCTGTCAGTGTAGGAGTTCTCACCTATCTTTTGTCATTGGTAGCATTTTTACTCCAGCCATCCCTTCATACTTGTATCTTGGTGCTCATGCTGAGCTGCTTCTCTGTGGAGCAGAGGGACAGGGGACAGCAGTGTCCCTCACCCACACTGAGACAGAAATCCTTGTCCTTAGTCACAGGCCAGAGAAGTGCATTTCTGTTTGAGTAAGGCAGACTGGGACATGGAAAGGGAGATTTTTTTTTTTTCCTCAAAGCTCAGTCTGCAAATGCTTTGGCCAAGATCTGAAAAGAGGGAAGGAAGAGAGCAGGGCCAGTGGGTTCACACTTTGGTATTCTAGGAGTTGCATATCTGCTGGCAGCTGATCCAGCCAGCAAGGACTTCTTTTTGTGAAGCACCATCATTGTTCTAATACATGCTGCAAATATATTTTGTGATTCGAGTTGGAATGTGGAATCTGGAACATCCTTCATGCAAAAAAATAATACTCTAAAGCTTTGTTAAAACCCCCAACAGTGCAGCAACCCAGTTTTCCATGAAAAAAAGCTATTTTCATGAGCACTTCAGGTAGCCCACTTATGCGTTTGTGGGAGAGACCAACAAGATGACTTTTGCAATAGGCTGTGTACAAATTTCCTTCCTGCCAAGCCTCCATGTCTTGAAGCTGCAAGCCTGTGCTTTGCTAAAATATGTGAGTTATTTTATCCTCCTCTAAATGAATTCTTATTTATTTACTTACTTATTTTTATGTATGTCACCTGAAAGCAATTTCATGGCCAGAGTAAGAAACTCTGTTCTGATGACTTTGGTGGCAGAAATCAGTAACTCTCTATCTCGTTTTATGAAGGTGTGCAGCTGTTAGTATGTTCTGTCTGCATGTAAAGCTAAGCCAGGTTGTGTTAATAGTCCATCAGTAAGGAGGAAGTAAAACCCACTGAGTTTTTGCATTATATATTTCCAGAAGCTGGGTGGCAAAATAGTCGTTTTCAGAAATGGTAGGAGATCAGCAACTGTGGTGTGTCTGACAGGGGGAGCAGGGTGTGCAGGTGAAGAAAACATGTCTGGAGAAGAGAAGGCTCCAAGGAGACCTTATTGTGGTCTTCCAGAATCTGAAGGGGGCTACAAGAAAGCTGGGGAGGGACTTTTTAGGATGTCAGGGAGTGATAGGGCTGGGGGAAATGGAATAAAAATAGAAATGGGTAGATTCAGATTGGATGTTAGGAAGAAATTCTTCCCCATGAGGGTTGTGAGACACTGGAACAGGTTGCTCAGGAAGGTGGTGGAAGCCTCATCCCTGGAGGTTTTTTAGGCCAGGCTGGATGTGGCTCTGGGCAACCTGATGTAGTGTGAGGTGTCCCTGCCCGTGGCAGGGGGGTTGGAACTGGATGATCCTTGAGGTCCCTTCCAAGCCTAACAATTCTATGATTCTATGCAGCTGTAGCTATTCCTCTGCTGTGGCTCTATTACTCACAAAATTGAGAAGGAATGACTTGGGTTATGCATCTGCATGACCTAAAAGGTACTGCTCACGTATTTATTTATCTTCATACAACTCTTTTGTGGTTTTGCTGTTCTTTCTGCTGGTCTTCTCAAGCACTGTTAGTGTGCAGTAACGTGATTATCTCCGTTATCTGTACTTCTGGAAGAATCATAGAATTATAGAATTGTTTGGTTAGAAAAGATCAGAGAAAAAGAGATTGGAAAAGACCTCTAAGATCATTGAAACCAACCATCAACTTAACACTACTGTGGTCATTAAACCATGTCCCAGAGTACCATGTCCACACATTTTTTTAACATCTCCAGCAACTGTGACTCCACCACCACCCTCAACCTATTCCAATGCCTGACTGCTCTTTCAGTAAATAAATCTTCCTAATATCCAATCTGAACCTCCCCTTGCACAATTTGAGGATATTTCCTCTCCTTCTACCACTTGGTACTAGGGAGAAGAGAGCATCACCCACCTCACTACAACCTCCTTTCAGGTAGTTGTAGAGCTCCATGGGGTCCCCCCTCTGCTTCCTCTTCTCCAGACTGAACTAACTGAGTTCCCTCAGCTGCCCCTCATAAGATTTGCTCTCTAGACCCTTCACCAGCTTCTCTGCTCTTCCCTGGACATGCTCCAGCAGCTCAATGTCCTTCTTGGAGCTGTGGTGAGTTGAAAATTCCCCCCCCCAACATTAAATTTGCCAGACCAGCTCAGTTGGAAGTAAATGAAAGCTGCATTTACAAGCAAAACTACAATCTGCAATGGAATGCAATGAATGTGTACAAAATAGACAGGATTTACAATATTTACAGGTATTTATAATTAATGAACAGTACAAGGACCCCCTTGCTCAAAGACCAGAGGAGCTGCTAATAGCTTCTCCCCCCCTGTTTCCCCCTTGTCCTCCTGTACACAAAAAGGGACAAGAGAAAGGAGCAGAGAGAGACATTAGAACATAGCCAAAACAATGCAGCCAAGGTCAAGCAGAAGCCAGCAGAAGCACAAAGTTAGTATCTCCCAGAGCAAAGAGGAGAGAAGATTGTTTTGCACAATTAGTTTAAGTCCCTTAACTCTTCCAATGGGACTGTTTAGAATTATCGTTCTTTTCCTTTTTACATCCAACAGTGATTTATTTACATTTTGCCACTTTCTGTTCCAGATCTGTGCAAACATTTTAAAGGCATAGCCTAAAACTACCCCGGGGGGGCCCAAAACTGAACCCAGTATTTGAAGAGCAGCCTCAGCAGTGCCAAGGACAGGGGCACGATCACTTCCCTCCTCCTGCTGGCCACACCATTCCTGACACAGGCCAGGATGCTGTTTGCCTTGGTGGCCAGCTGAGCACACTGCTGGCCTACGTTCAGATGGATGTCAAGGAGCAGTCCCAGGTCCTTTTCTAGCAGGCAGCTTTCCAGCCACTCTGCCCCAGGTCTGTAACATTACATGGGGTTGTTGCGACCAAAGTGCTTGTCCTTGTTAAACCTCATACAACTCACCTTGGCCAGTCCCAAGGTCCAAATCCCTTTGCAGAGACTCCCTACCCTCAAGCAGATCAACACTCCCACCCGATTTAGCGTCATCTGCAAACTTAGGGTGTGCTCAATTCCCTCATCCAGATCAGTGATAAAGATATACTGGTACAGAGCTGTATTCCACTGGTTTTTAATTAAAAAAAAAAAAATGTCTGGGAATGGATGATATTTGACAAATGTTTAGGTAATAGAAATAAGACTTTTAGCCTATTCTGTCATTGAGGAGTTTTTAACAAAATAGCTCTCAGAAATTCAGAATATTTCATCTTGAGTCTCTTGAAGTAGCTGGCAGAGACCTGATGCAGGGGGGGCAGCAGGGAGCATGGCTCAGAGGGACGAGAGGCATTGTTAGTTTGCCTAGGGCTTGGAGGTACCACAGATACCCCTCTATTAACACCTACACCCCTCATATAAAACAAGATGCCTTAGGCTTTCTGTAGCATTTGAAATATTGTTTTTAAAGAAATACTCTGGGAGGGAATGATGTGTTAGAGCTTTTGAGGAGTTTTATTCAGCTAGCCATAAGAACAAATTACCTGTACAGTTCTTCTCTAAGGTTCTAATACGTCAACAGAATTTATTTTTCTCAGGCTTCAACACAGAAAACCAAACCGCAAAATTATTAAGTTCAATATTTTCAGACTGTCTACATTTTTTTTTTGTCTGTATTAGCATTAAACAAATCTGTCATGATGAGAAATTGGGAAGTAGAACCATTTGGAGGCTGTCAGTACAGCCCAGGAAATGTTTCAGAGTAGTTTATCACCTTTGCTATCAAGAGCAGAGGGAAACATTTAACACGCCGTGCATACCTGATACTTCCTTATCCTAAAATGCCTTTTATCTTACATTCACCAGCAGCCTTCTATAATCAACAGGGGTCTGCAGAAACAGTAAAGGAGTGGTAATCCATAGAAGTCACCCACCAAGTATTTTGCTGCTCCCTGTTGCCTGGTTTTTAGATGCCTGACGTGCCTCCTTAAAGTTTGTGCCTGTGACCTTCCATTCCAACATTCACCTCTGCTTACAAATCAGAGAAGCTGGAGCGTTAATTTTGCATGCCCACAGAAATCAGCCTGCCCTGCTTTTGTTTGATGCTGCATTGGGGGATCAAAAGTGCACAGACTTAATGTTTTATTTGGGCCCTCTTCATGCCAGGAAGGCAGGACCAGCGTACCCCTCCTTATTGATGCGGCAAAGGTTTTTCCATCCTGTGAGGGGCTAAGAATTCAGCTCCACAGGGGACCCAAGGTAACCTGGGACACATCTGCAGCCTGTGAACAATCCAAGCTGACATTTGCATTGACAAGAACAATACATAATCTGACATTTGTGTGTAGAACGAGCCTGTGGTAAAACAGGGGTTGTTGCTGCGTTTTATGTGATCAGAATCTTACCTCTGAGCACTGAGGGAGCCTCAGGGGCTAACTCAGGCAGGTTTAGGTGTGTAGGACTCCATCAGAATGAATATAAATATATATATGGCTGATCTCTCAGTTGTCTTGATTTTGTATTAGAGTACCCGTTGGGAAGGCTTAGCTTGTCTGAATGCTCTTACAAAGACAGAGCTTTATTTTCTGGTAGTAAGTGAAAAATTAGATCCTGAAGAAGTCAGGTGAGAGATGGAGTGCACCCTCAGCAAGTTTGCAGATGGCATCAAGCTGAGTGGTGCACTTGTCACACCAGAAGGGAGGGATGCCATCCAGAGGGACCTGGACAAGCTTGGGAAGTAGGCTTGCAAGAACCAAACCTCATGAGGTTCAACAAGACCAAGTACAAGGTTCTGAATCTGGGTTGGGGCAGTCCTCAGTATCAATGCAGGCTTGTGGAGGACGTGATGGAGACCAGGCCTGCAGAGAAGGACTTGGAGGTACTTGTGGGTGAAAAGGTGGACATGAGGTGACAATGTGCAATAACAGTTTAGAAGGCCAACTGTATCCTGGGCTGCATCAAAAGTGTGGGCAGCAGGTTTGGGAGAGGGAGGGTGTATGATTCTGCCCCTCTACATTGGGTTCAGCTTTGGTGTCCTCAGCACAAGAAGGACATGAACCTGTTGGAGTAGAATCATAGAATCAGTCAGGGTTGGAAGGGACCACAAGGATCATCTAGTTCCAACCCCCCTGCCATGGCCAGGGACACCTCACACTACAGCAGGCTGGCCAGAGCCTCATCCAGCCTGGCCTTAAACACCTCCAGGAATGGGGCCTCAACCACCTCCCTGGACAACCCATTCCTCTCACCACTCTCACCACTCTCCCCAGGCTCTCACCACTCTCATGGGGAAGAACTTCTTCCTCATGTCCAGCCTGAATCTCCCCACTTCCAGCTTTATTCCATTCCCCCTAGTCCTATCACTACCTGATATCCTAAAAAGTCCCTCCCCAGCTTTCTTGGAGCCCCCTTCAGATACTGGAAAACCACAAGAAGGTCACCTCAGAGCCTTCTCTTCTCCAGACTGAACAGCCCCAACTTTCTCAGTCTGTCTCCATAGGAGAGGAGCTCCAGCCCTCTGATCATCCTGGTGGCCCTTCTCTGGACACCTTCCAGCATGTCCATATCCCTCTTGTAATAGAGGCTCCAGAACTGGATGCAGTACTCCAGGTGGGGTCTCACCAGAGCTGAGCAGAGGGGGAGAATCACTTCCCTTGACCTGCTGGCCACACTTCTCCTGATGCAGCCCAGGCTCTGGTTGGCTTTCTGGGCTGCAAGTGCACACTGACAGCTCATGTTCAGCCTCTCGTCCACCAGCACTCCCAAGTCCTCAGGGCTGCTCTCCAGCCAGTCACTGCCCAGCCTCTATTTGTGCTTGAGATTGCCTCGACCCAGATACAGGACCCTGCACTTGGTCTTGTTGAACTTCATGAGGTTGTCATGTGCTCACCTCTCCAGCCTGTCCAGGTCCCTCTGGATGGATCCCTTCCCTCCAGCCTGTCTGCTGCACCACACAGCTTGGTGTCATCAGCAAACTTGCTGAGGGTGCACTCAATGCCACTGTCCATGGCACTGACAAAGATGCTGAACAAGACTGGTCCCAGGACTGATCCCTGAGGGACTCCGCTTGTCACTGGCCTCCACTGGGACATGGAGCCATTGACAGCCACTCTTTGGGTGTGGCCATCAAGTCAGTTCTTTATCCATCTCATGGTCCACCCATCAAACCCATGTGTCACCAGCTTGGAGACCAGGATGTGGTGCGGGACAGCATCGAAGTCCAGAAGAGGGCCACAAAACTGATCAGAAGGCTGGAACACCTTTCCTATGGAGAAAGACTGAGAAGAGAGCAGTTTCCATGCCTGTTTTAGCCCAATAGAAATCTTCTCTGACTAGGTTCACCTTTTCTTCAAACATCAGAGAGGTATCAGTGGGTTGGTTAGGAAGGAGGAGAGAGGACCTTGTTCTCCTGGGTTTTAGATAGTTCTCCAGCAAGATATTCCACACCGATGACTCGTCCTCCTTTTTTGTTGGCTGTATTTTTGGTTTGCTCTGCGTTTCCTTCCAAAATGTTGAGGTGTTTGCTTTTGGGATTATGTCTTTTATGAAAACAGCCAGGCTTCCAAATGCAGTCTGCTCAGCTTGCCAAGTTACTAGACATGCAAGTTGCCAGAGGAGTTTCGCTTTTTGTGTTGCTTGTAAGTAGATCAGCAGTGTGGAAGCTTTTCAATGTCCTCAGCTCACCTGCTGTATTTTGCTGAGGATAGGTGAGGTAGTGAAATACAGAAGAGGAGGAATTTTTTGCTCTTCATTTTTGCAGCCTTCCTAGGAGGAGAGCAGCATAGTGCATGGGCACCTTTCAAAAGCAGGTCTTTTGAGGTGCAGGGAGTTATATGCCCTGGAAGGATGAAGTCCCAGAAGGAAGCTGGGACTGCTTTTGACTGGGGCAAGAGTCAGTTTGCCCTAAAAGAAAAGAAAGGTCTCTTCCAACATCCAACATTCTCTGATTCTGTGATTCTGTGAAATGTTTGTGACAGTTACTTCAGGCTGCACAGCCATGGAAATCAGAATGCTATTAACTTGTTTAAAGTGTTTGCATGGTACCTATTACTTTGGGGAACAATTAGTTTTCTTCAGTAGTGTTCTGAGAATTCTGTGGCCTCCTTTTGAATTGTCTTTAAGCAATTCCTAGCAAAATACATGTGTCCAAACCAGCTGGCTACTCTGTTCAGTGTTTGCTACAGCAATAGATCCCAGAAGACCAGCAAATAACACAGAAAAAAATAAAAAAATCTCTGAAAGGAGAAGAGCAACAAGATGGGCAAGACTTTAACCTCTCAAAAGTGAGAGCATGCTATGGATTGTTTTTCTTGTTATCATTGTGGTCTGCTCACTCTAGTGCTTTGAATTTTAGTGTCCCTGTAGTGGGTTGAAAATTGCCCCCAATATTAAATTTGCCAAGCCAGCCCAGCTGGAAGCAAATGAAGCTGTATTGACAGGCAAAACTACAATCTACAATGAAATGCAATGAATAGGTAAAAAATATACAATATTTACAGGTATGTACAATTGATAAACAGCACAAGAACCCCCCTGGCCAAAAACACAGGGGAACTAATAGCTTCTCCACTCCCTGTCCCCCTTCCTTATCCCTCTGGAAAAAAAGAAACAAGTGAAAGAGCAGAAAGTTGTTAGAACTTAGCCAAAACAATGCAGCCAAGGTCAGCAGAAGCCAGCACAGCATAAAGTTAGTATCTCCCAGAGCGAAGAAGCTGAAAGAGAGACAGAAAGTTTACCAAACTAAAACACCACAGTCCCTGATCACAGAATCACAGGATCACAGAAAACATCCAGTTGGAAGAGACCTCAAAGATCATAGAATCACAGAATTAACCAGGTTAGAAGAGACCTCCAAGATCATCCAGTCCAACCAACCACCCAGCCCTATTTAAGGAGGCCACCCATAACACAAAAATAAATGGAAGTCACCTATGGTGATTTCTGAAAAACAAACAAACAAACAACAAGAAAAAAAAAACCAACCCAAGACCTCTTCAACACCTCTGATCTGATAGAGAGCACTTGTTTAGATGCTTATGATGTTTTGTGAGTTAAGGAGCCCACCCATAACACAAAAATAAATGGCAGTCACCAATGGTGATTTCTGTAAAAACAAACGAAAAACAACAACAGCAAAAAAAAACAACCCAAGACCTCTTCAACACCTCTGATTTGATAGAGAGCACTTGTTTAGATGCTTATGATGTTTTGTGAGGTAAGGAGCCCACCCATAACACAAAAATAAATGGCAGTCACCAGTGGTGATTTCCATTGTGTGGAATACAAGCTGACACAGGCACAGGCATGCCGTGGATGACTTGCATTTGCTCACTGCAATACACAGGTGACCCAGTTCATGTCTGCTACTATGGGTAAAGTTATCTGTCAGGGTGACTGCTGAACTATGTGCTGGATGGTCTGTGCTAAGGCACTCTGCAACAGGTGTCAGCTGTAGCTGCATTTGGAAGGGTGTCAGGTCATACTGGAGCCTGGGTTTAGCTCAGTTATTACAGGGACTCCTGTCAACTGCTGCAGATCGTTTCAGACTGCTTTGTGATTCTCAAGGGATGAGATTGCAAATGTAGTTAACAAAAATTATATTAAACTGATCAATCACAACATGACACTTCAGCTAGAATAACTTGTGTATTACATTTATGCACTCCACCCAGATATTAAAAGGAACCAACTCAGTGACTAATCTTTTCATGTATCACATCATCCTTCAGATAACAGTACCTTCTGAAGCACAGGGACAGGTTAGATTATTTTGATGTCTTCTGCAGCCTGCAGCATAGATTTCCCTTCTCTTTTCCCCCTGTCTCCAACTCTCTCTCTGTGTCTCTCTCTTTTCCAATTTATCTGGATTAAACAAGTCTCTGCTTATTCTTTACGCCACTGCAAATAAAGTCATTTTCAGAAACAGATGTCAAAAGAGCCCAGTGAAATAATCCTGGAGGCAGATGCAGTCTTCCATAAGCTGCCAAGTGCATGGTGCAATCAAAGTGATGAAACAAAATGGAACAGGCTGCAGAGAAAGTAATTAAATTATAGTTCCATTGTAGAAACACATTTTAAAACGACTGAGATTCGAAGCCCATAATGCTGGTATTATAGTTGAAAGAATACTTGCCATGGGTCATGAACATTTTTTTTAGCAGTTATTAATCATGCTTGACTGGAAAGACATGTGTAACCTACAACAAGCAGTGGCTACAGTTGTGCCAAAGGAAGCTTTTGTTCCCTGAAGAGAATTGTATCAAAGGCCAGTGTGTCCTATTATTACATGTGCAATAGCAAAGTGCAGAATCTGAAACAGGGCTGTTCAGATTTCAATACAGAGCACTGGAAGGGGGGGGTGGGGGCGGGGAGGGAAAGAAAGAAAAAACCAAGTATTATATCTTTCTGAGTACTATATGACCTTGTTTTTCTCTTACCAAGTTAACTTGCTTGTTGACTAAATAATAGTAAAAAAAAAAACCTCCTCTTCTAACATCCCTCCTCTCCCTAACTCAGTACAGGTGATGCCACTACTTTTGTAAAGAGTCAGAAAATGTACCAAATCCTTATTAGTTCCTTCACCTGGATGTCCTTTCTATGGAAAAGCAGATAGATTTTTTTTTTTCCCCTCAAGTTGTTAATATGTAAACATTCTGTGGGAATGTGTTGATTTCCTTGTTACAAAAAGAAAAAAAAAAGTTAAATGCTTTGATAATGGCTATTAATTTTTGCCTCTTAAAACTGCTGCCATTCTGATTTTTCCATTGCAAAGATATATTTTTACTTTGAGATGTGTTATCATAGAATCAGTCAGGGTTGGAAGGGACCACAAGGATCATCCAGTTCCAACCCCCCTGCCATGGCCAGGGACACCTCACACTACATCAGGTTGCTCAGAGCCTCATCCAGCCTGGCCTTAAACACCTCCAGGGATGGAGCCTCAACCACCTTCCTGGCCAACCCATTCCTGGCTCTCACCACTCTCATGGTGAAGAACATATACATAGTGGAATACAAAACCAGCAAGTTGAAGTCTGTACCAAAAAAAAAAAAAAAAAAATTACAGAACAATAACTTCTTTCCATCAAGGGAAAAATATTAAAACATACAGGAAAGTGCATTCTCACACAGTAAATTGTTTCCATTTTTTTGTTTGTTTGTTTCAATTGGGAGTGAAAGCAAATTTTGCAAGGTGGAGTGTCCTATAAAATAGGCACTGTTTTGTCTTCTGTTAAGCCCTGATCCATCATTCCCAGTGCTGAGTGTCTCAGCTGGCTGCAGTGTATTTCTTAGGAGGCTTTAGAGCAGCTTTATGTAACCTCTTCTTTTCTCCACATGGAAACGCCAGAGGCACTGCTGCTTCTGGAGAACGTCATTCATCCTGAGAGATACCCTAAGCAGGTTTTGGGGACTGAAATTTAATCTCTTCCTTTCTGAGTAATAAAAGTCATCCTTGCATCAGCTAGCCACGCTTTGCAGCATCCCAGTTTGCTTTTCTTTGGTCCTTTCTGATATTGGTAGCATTTCTTGAATGCTGCCTCATTGGTTGCTGGCTAAGATCTGTCTCCCATCTCTGTATAAAAGTGTGTGTTAGTTTTTTTCCACTCTCCTCTCAATGGACTCTTACTTTTTTTTTTTTTTTTTTTATTTCAGTGGTTATGGAGTGTCCAAATCCAAATAGGATAAGGTTTTCATGTGTGGGTTTTGATCTTCTTCTCTAAAGTATGTTTTCAGCTTCTGGTTCACAGTCTTATGTCATCCCCAGATTGTATCATTTGCCTTCAAGATTTTACTCATTATTAAGAAATTGCTTTAATAAGTTGCCTCATTGTTATATTTCTGTGCCTCTGAGCAACGTGATCTAGTGTGAGGTGTCCCTGCCCATGGCAGGAGGGTTGGAACTGGATGATCCTTGAGTTTCCTTCCAACCCTAACAATTCTATGATTCTATGTAATATAATGTAAATATATTGCTTGTGTTGTAAATGTATTGTTACACATTTTTTCTCTGTATTTCTTTCTGATTTGTTACCTTCCTGTTCACATTTGAGCTTTTCTCCTCTTTTAATGTCTGCTCCCCCTCCAATTGACTGTCATTAATGTGATGCTAATGTCCTCCTTCTTCTAATTATTGATGTAGATACTACCAAAAACTTCAGTAAGGCTATTTTTATTTCATATTAACCTGTTGCTCAGTGTGTCTCTGGAGTCTCTGCAATAAGTCAACAATTACTTTCACTTGACCTTTACTATTTTCTTTCAAATGAGCAAATGGACCACTCTGTGGTCCCAAACCTGAGGTGGAAAGGTAAGGGCAGCATCAAATCTTTTGCATTAGCACAGGTCATCATGAACATAGGACCAGATTCCACACTGAGGTATGTCCATGAAACTCTTTTAAAGACAGTGGGGCTGTGTATGAGCAACAAATCTACTGGAGCAGCTAGGAAAAAAAAAAAAAAAAGATCAAATTTGTATCCTATGTCTACTGAAAGCACCTTTTGTGGAGAGTTCCTCTGAATGTGTGAGCCTTTCTGGTGATTGAATATTTCACTTCTAGAGCCTCCTTTTCCTGCTCTTCTCTCTCATGATGGTCACTGTGAGGAGAGGCAAGTGCATGGTGTGGCTGGCTGTGAGCTGTTGTGTCACCAGTGCACCTGGTGATCCTCCTGCTGTCAGGCCCAACCAGCACTCCTTCACAGCTGGGTTCACACCAAAGCTTTCCCTGCAGTGGAATCATGAGCTTGTCTCTCTAGGCTGTGGCTCCATGAAACTTGTGTAAACTTGAAAAAATCACAGAAACATTCAGGTTGGAAAAGACCCTCAGGGTCACCAAGTCCAACCATTAAACCTGCTCTGCAAAGTTCACCCCTAAACCATAGCCCCAAGCACCACATCCAAACCACCTTTAAACACATCCAGGCTTGGGAATCAACCACATCCCTGGGCAGCTCATTCCAATGCCTGACCACTCTTGCTGGGAAAATTTTTTTCCTAATGTCCAATCTAAGCCTACCCAGTCACAGCTTGAGGCCATTCCCTCTTGTTCTATCACTAATTACCTGTGAGAAGAGACCAGCACCAACCTCTCCATAATGTCCTTTCAAGTGTTTGTAGAGAGCAATGAGGTCTCCCCTTCAGCCTCCTCTTTTCCAAACTAACCAGCCCCAGCTCCTTCAGTCATTCCTCATAAGATTTATTCTCCAGACCCTTCCCCAGCTTCGTTGCCCTCCTCTGCACTGGATCCAGCACCTCCACATCTCTCCTGTATTGAGGTGCCCAAAACTGGACACAATACTCAAGGTATAGTCTCCCCAGAGCTGAGTACAAGGGGACAATCCCCTCCTTACTCCTACTGGACACAGCATTTCTGATGCAAGCCAGGATGCCATTGACTTTCTTGGCCACCTGGGCACACTGCCTGCTGATATTCAGCTGCTTGTTGATAGAGCCCCCAGGTCCCTTTCTGCCAGACAGCTTTCCAGACACGCTTCCCCAAGCCTGTAGGATTGCTTGGGGTTGTTGTGACCCAAGTGCAGGACCTGGCATTTGGCCTCATTGAAATGGGCATCTCTGTATCTCTTCCAAATATTGAAACTGGGAGGTTAAATATTATTGCAGGTATATGTGTGTGTATTTGTAAGGAAAGGGCCTGAAGGCTAGTCAAAAGGGCAGCTGCTTCATGAAGTGCTGCTTCAGCTAAGTAACTTTGTGAAGCAAATGAGTTGTTTATGCAAAACCAGGGTCTTGTTTTTGTAGAGGTTTCACAGAGATAGCAGAGAGAAAGCCTTAGTGCTGCTTATTACCCAGTGCTAAAGCAATGGACAGTGATTCCCATTACAGCTGGCACTTGGAAGTCGTTAATAAATAAACTGTTTTATTTTTCTTTGCTTTTCAATACTTCATCAATTAGACTTGCTTTTGAGTTTTAAAGATTCTACAGGTTTAAATCAGTGACAAAATTATTGATTTTAAGTGGTTTAAATCTTGACACGTATTGCCTCCTCTCTCTTTGAATATTGACTGCCCATGAAAGAATCATTTATTTAGGGCTGGTTGTTAGGATCTTTGGTTGCTGAGGGGTTTTTCATGGAATCATAGAATCAGTCAGGGCTGGAAGGGACCACAAGGATCATCTAGTTCCAACCCCCCTGCCATGGCCAGGGACACCTCACACTACATCAGGCTGGCCAGAGCCTCATCCAGCCTGGCCTTAAACACCTCCAGGGATGGAGCCTCAACCACCTCCCTGCACAACCCATTCCAGGCTCTCACCACTCTCATGGGGAACAACTTCTTCCTCATGTCCAGCCTGAATCTCCCCACTTCCAGCTTTATTCCATTCCCCCTAGTCCTACCTGATATCCTAAAAAGTCCCTCCCCAGCTTTCTTGTAGCCCCCTTCAGATACTGGAAGGCCACAAGAAGGTCACCTCGGAGCCTTCTCTTCTCCAGACTAAACATCTCCAACTCTCTCAGGCTGTCCTCGTAGGAGAGGTGCTCCAGCCCTCTGATCATCCTGGTGGCCCTTCTCTGGACACCTTCCAGCATGTTTCCTTTTGTTTTTCTGTTTTGTTTTGTTTATTACTATAATTAATCTTTTTTCCCTATCCAGCAACCATGATTTATACTGGAGTCACTGCAAAAACTGAACCAGGTGTGTCTACAAAGCATTCAGTTTACAAACAGATTGGACAAATGCATATTCCAGAGCATTTGTCATTTGAACATTAATGGAATTATAAAAAATACAGGTATATTTAAATATCTGTTTATTCTGTGGCCATCAATAAATAAAACATTATTTATTAAATAAAATAAATAAATAGGTAGGTAGGTAGGTAGATAAATAAATAAATAAGTTTAAAAGTAACTAACTAAATAAAACATTATTTATTGATGGGTTAATGTTTCCCATTGAAAGGACCATCCTTAATAGCTTAATGTTTCCCATTCAGGAAGCTTCCACGTTTCTTGGACTATTCTGACCCTGGGTCATTTTTTTCCTTTGATCAATAAGAAGTTCTCTGTACTCTTGTATGTACTGGCAAAGAAAATTATAATTCTTCTTTTACTAAAAATAGAAATGTCATTTTAAAAAATATAAATAAATAGAAGCTGGTTTTAATATTTACTGATTAGATTATGTCCCAGCAATCTTTTAACATTTGTCCACACCAGTCATGAAAAAAAAATTACCTTGCTTTCTTTCCAGCATTTAAATGTGTTCTATGCATAGATGCATACTGTATTAAAATAGATCTTTTTGTATAGGTACATTAAGTCTTGCTCACTTAAGATCTCTTGGAGATGCACCAAATGAATGATTTATTTGTTCTCTCATGGATTGTAAAAAAAATTTGAAGAACTTATGGCCTGTTCAGTCTTCTCTTGCCTTACTGAGGCAGTGCATGCTTCTTAGCAAATGTCCCCTCCTTCTGCTGCTGATTGCCTGGGAGAAGAGACCAACCCCCACCTGGCTACAACCTCCCTTCAGGTAGTTGTAGACAGCAATGAGGTCTGCCCTGAGCCTCCTCTTCTCCAGGCTAAACACCCCCAGCTCCCTCAGCCTCTCCTCACAGGGTTTGTGTTCCAGACCCCTCCCCAGCTTTGTTGCCCTTCTCTGGACACGTTCCAGTACCTCAACATCTCTCTTGAATTGAGGAGCCCAGACTCAAGGTGTGGCCTGACCAGTGCTGAGTGCAGGGAGGCTTATTTCTCATTCGTCTATCATGGCAGCTTCCATCTAGAAGAGCTGTTAGCTGTCTGGCACATATGCAAAAGAGCTAGGTAGTTAGCAGAGCTGTAAAATATTGACATGCACACTCTGGTGCTTTTTTTTTTTTTTTTTTAGTTTTTGGTTTGGTTTGCTTTGTGTTGCTTTGTTTTGTTTTAGTTTCTGGCAAACTGTAAAGATGCTCTCTGGTAAAGTAAATCTTTCTGCAATAATCAAGGGGGAGGGGGGAAGCCATTATGCAGCTTTTCTACATTGTCTGAGACCTGATTTCCAAGCATCTGATAGCATTTAATTTATATTAGATAAGGTATTAATCACTGGATGTCAATATCAGGAAATAGTTTTGCAAACGAGGTGAGACAACAGCCTTTATTGTGCTGCAGTGAGCTTTCTTCCTGGAATAAATTCACAGTGCCATGTTGTTGACTCAAAAGGCTTTGCAGAAAATAAGTAGAAGAGTCAATAAATATGTTGCTGTTCATTTCCTTTAGTAAATCAGGGAGGGAACAACCAGTGCCATTGGCTGAAGCATATGCTTTTTGACCAGCATGAGGAAAAGTGACCCATTTAAAGAATGAGGCTTATGTACAGTGAACTCAGCAGCTAAACATCCATCAGTTGAGAACAGAAAAATTAAGTCTCTGGGCTTTTGCTGTTCTCTTCAAAGATTATTGGCCATCTAGTGATCCTCAGCAAATGAGACATTAGTCATCTAGGTTAAGGGCATTTCTTAGGTTTGGGAGAACACAAAGACAGCTGCTTCTGTAGATAGGGTATGTTCTTCCTCTTTAAACAGCATTAAATATATCCCTGAAGGAAAAACTAGTACTGCTTTACATATAAAATTACATTTGAAAGGCAGCACTCCTGGAGTCTTGTCCCTTTTTATACTTGCTGTTGCCTTTAAAAGTTGTTCTGCTGTTTCTGCAATCTGTTGTTTCCTTATCAATTTCACATCTGCAGCAAACCTGCTACCTCCAGATACCTGCAGTAAATACCTGCTTAGTTATTTATAATCAGTAAATCATTTTTCTTTAAAATTTAGAGGTTGTTTTGCGGGTTTGGTTTGTTGTTGTTTGTTTTTTTTTTTAAAAACTAATAAAAACAGAATTAGTGAAAGGAGCCCATGGCTTGCTAAGATGTGTAACCATCCTTTGTTGGTGTCTGTTAACTGATGGAATAATCACAGAATCACAGAATCAACTAGGCTGGAAAAAGCCTCCAGAGATCATCAGGTCCAACCTATTACCTAATACCTAACACCCCCTGACAACTAAACCATGGCTCCAAGTGCCACATCCAAGCTTTTTTTGAACACCTCCAGGGACAGTGACTCCACCACCTCCCTGGGCAGCACATTCCAAGGGCCAATTACTCTTTCTGTGAAGAACTTTCTCCTCACCTCGAGCCTAAACCTCCCCTGGCACAACTTTAGACTGTGTCCTCTTGTTCTGTTGCTGCTTGCCTGGGAGAAGAGCCCAACCCCCACCTGGCTACAACCTCCTTTCAAGTAGCTCTTTAATCCCCTTTGGCTTTTGGGTTAATATTTTAGTACTTTGGATGTAAAACAGGTATATTGAATATCTATATACTTAATTGCTGCTCCTTCAGTGCCCTGTATTCAGCTTACTGTCCTACTAGTTAATTGTTACTTGGGTCTCTTTGAGCATTTGGTTGTGGAGTTTCCCGAAACCTTGTTCTGTCTACCGTCTGTTTAAATTTCATTCTTGAGCTATTCCTTTATCTTATCTTTTTTTTTTTTTTTTTTAATTTTAGTGAAAACTCACCCACAGTCAGGCTTTGTTCTGCTAACACAAAGAATTAGTTTTTTTCTCATTTCTGGGTTTTTGGACCTGCCTCAACTTTCAGCTTCCCTAAAAAGGGCCATTATAGGGCGATTTAAGGGAGGCAGGTCCCACAGATCGTATTCATTTCATTAAAGAATTAAAGGTTAACATTAAAACTATTTTGGGATGTAAATGATAAGGATGTGAATAAAATTGTGTAAATGCATTGCTTTGTGTACAATCCTCTCTAGTAATTTGGGAGATGGAACTGGTAAAGCAGAAAGATTAATAGTGCACCTGCTTCCGCTGCTATTGTTCATTAATCAGGCTCTCCTGGTGAGGCTTCTCTATAAAACTGGGGTGCTTCACAAGGTGATTTCTCCTTTTCCAAATAGTTATTATTGGGAGATAAATCCTTTGAAGAGCTTCATTGTTATCAATGTTATGTTATTGTGTGCTTCCTGTGAGCTTTTTGTTCTTAGTAATGTCACAAGGATATGGTTTAGTAACAATGTGTTCATCCTTCAGTTGACACAGAAACTGCAGATGCCTGTGTTTAGCAAATGTGTAATCTTCTTTTGCTTCAGCTGAGGCTGTGAAGAGCTGCTGGTCATTACCACTTTTCACCATTTCTTCTTCTTTTAAGAAGAAATTCCTTCAAACAATAGAACTAGAGCTGGTTTTGCTTTTGGATCCAGGTTTGTGGTTTCTTGGTTTTGTTGTTTGGGGTTTTTGTTTGTTGGGTTTTTCTACCTTCTGCCAGTGTTTTTCTATGTAATTACACTCTTTAGTCCTTTGGCATCCAGAGGTGTTACTTGCAAGTGAAAAGCCATAAGTAGTAACTGCTTAGCTTATCAAAGAGCAAATTAGGGGTTTTGTTGTGGTTGTTTGATAGTGTTAACCTTTCTGTGGCAGGTAGCTTATTTTTTGTATGGCTGAATGCATCAATTTCTAATGATAATGTCATCAATTCTTGTAGTAATTTTCTTATGTTACTTTCAGTCTCCTTTCTCACATTCTCTCCAGTTCAAATGAAAGACTAAAGTCATGTAAGTAACATAAGTATGTCCCTGAAGAACTCTGCTCTGCTGAGAGCCCATGGTTCTTTCTTCTCTTCATGGTCCCTTGTCAGTGAGCTGCTTCTAATTCCCAGGTCTCCCTCCACCTGGAGGCTTCTGATCAAGAGGATTTAGCTATGGCCTTTTCATTGCTTCCCATCTTTCAGTTTTCTCCATTCTTTCTTGTTCACTCTTCTATATTTTTTCTCTTTTTTTGGCAATAACACTTCTTTCTTTTATTTAAGGTCCCTTGCTAAACAAATGGAACTGAACTATTTATTCATAACATCAGCATATTCCTGTCCAGCTTCCAGTTCCTCATAGCTCATGATAATTCTCTTTGTTTGACTTCAGGTTACTCTGCTTACATCTTAGTTTCCTTGTTCAGTCCCTGTCTTTTCCTGTCCCCCTCTCTGTGGCCCAATAATCTGCTTAGCTACATCTCCTTTGGGATGTTTCATATGTTATGAAAACGATAGATTTACTGTCAGAGGCTGTATGTGCTTATGTTTCTCTTACTGAAGTTCTCCTTTTTTTCTCTTTTTTTCCAATCTACAGATACATGGGAACTATATGACTGAGTTTAGGTGTCCTTATTTCAAATATGCATGGCTTCTGCTGAATGTCACTATCAGTTCCCTCTTTCTTTTTTCCTTTGTTCTAAGCTTGGAGGCTTTTTTTTCTTCCAGTGGAACAGCCAGGATTTTTTTTTTTCTTTTTAATTTCATCTGTAGATTATTCTTTGCCTTCTTCATAATTACATCTTTCTGTTGATGGTGATGAAGCATCGTAATTAGGTTCAAGAGTCCCTTTTCAGGCTCAAGCACAAGGAATGCTGTGCTGGGTTCTCTGACCTGCTTCATTTTCCCTGACAGGCTCAGATTTAACAATCAAGATTTCACATGCCAGAGTAGGCTTCCTCTTTGAACATTTTCAGATAGTTCTTACTTCCACATTATTCTTTCAGATAGTTCTTACTTCCACATTATACTTTCACATTATTCCCTCTATCAGCCATCTGAAGCTTCATCTCCCTGTCTCTCTTTCTCACTTCTCTCTTCTCTGTATCTCTTTCCTTTCCAGCACACCTGTGTGACTGCAGCTCCATCTCGTTTCACCCCATGCACACTCTTTCTCTCCCTCCTCCCTGTCATTCCTCTGGATCTTCCAGATGAGTAGCTTTCTTGGCAGACTCATGGATGTCAAATAATTTATTGTGGCTTTAAACTCAAAGATCAATTGTTCCATGTCTGCCTTGGTACTCTGTTGATTTTATTCATCTTTGGCTTTCGTGCCTCCTGTGGAATCAAAGGCTTTCTTACCCTGCATGCCTCAAGTGGTCACCTTAGAGATTTAAAACATTTCCTTTTTTTTTTTTATTTCAGCACTATACAGCCATATTCTCTGCTTATTTTCTTGGGAGAGGATCAGTAGGCTTAAAGGGCAGGAAGAAAGAGGTTCATGAGCTTGTCTTTCCATGTCTCAGCCTTCAGGCAGCCATTGCAAACCACCTCCTTGGCTGTGTGGATTCCTCACCTCCATGGGTATGCATGGGGAGGGAGGATATGGGGGGGGGAGGGATGGTACTGTCCTCTGGCTATATAATTAATCTTGTAGATTTGTTTAATTCAGTGGAATCACTGAGGAGCTGTGTTGTTCTGTGTAGCAGTCTGATGAACATGTGGCTTAGCTGCTTGTCATTTCAATGGCTTGGTCTACCCACAATTACTGAAAAACCATGTTAGAAAACTGATGGGCCTTGTGTAATGAATAGTGAGCCTATAGGGCATGCCATTTTATGCCATCTTGGGATAGCCAATACTGAAAATGTCTATAAACACACACACATATATATATATGTAAAATAGACATTTGCAGGACTGGATGTGCTTTTTGGGGGGAAATTTTTTTTTTAATGTGTTTGGATGCCTTTTTCAACTTAAAGTGGAATTTTCAGTTTTTTGCATGACAAATAACAGTGGAAATGTCCTCAAAAGTTCACTCTCAGCCCCACGGGAGGAAAAGACATGCCATTTGCTGGGAACTATCAGATGTAATCTACTTGACTTTGTTCTTTGGGCAGGATTGGGTTTTTTGTTTGTTTGTTTGCTTGTTACCTGGAGCTGCAGAGCCCTGGATCTTGCCATTCTGATTTGGGTTATGTGCATTCTGGTCCAGAGTCCCAAGGTTGGAAGGGTGCTGTTGTCCAACTGTCCTCCTGTCATTGCCAGCTCTCTGCTGCAGGCAGAGTGAAATGCATAAACCCTCACTCTTAACAGTCAACCATGCCCTTGACTGTATCTGCCTGCATGGTACTCTCTGCTCTTCTGTGGAATACTCTGACTTTCCTCTGGCATCAGTGTGACACTTCAATTTTTTTTTTTTTTCATAGTCTGAGACTCAGCAAGACCAAATGCAAGGTCCTGCATCTGGGTTGGGGCAATCCCAAGCACCAAAATAGGCTTGGCAGGGACTGGCTTGAGAACAGCCCTGAAGAAAAGGACTTGGGGGTGCTGGGGGATGAGAAGCTCATCATAAGCCAGCAATGTGCACTTGCAGCCCAGAAAGTCAACCAGAGCCTGGGCTGCAGCAAGAGAAGCATAGCCAGCAGGGGAAGGGAGGTGATTCTCCCTCTCTACTCTGCTCTGGTGAGACCACACCTGGAGTACTGCATCCAGTTCTGGAGCCTCTATTACAGGAAGGATCTGGAGGTGCTGGAATGTGTCCAGAGAAGGGCCACGAGGATGACTGGAGCTCCTCTTCTATGAGGACAAACAGAAAGAGTTGGGGCTATTCAGTCTGGAGAAGAGAAGGCTCTGAGGAGACCTTATTGTGACCTTCCAGTATCTGAAGGGGGCTACAAGAAAGCTGGGGAGGGACTTTTTAGGATGTTAGGTAGTGATAGGACTAGGGGGAATGGAAAAAAAATAGAAATGGGTAGATTCAGATTGGATGTCAGGAAGAAGTTCTTCCTCATGAGGGTGGTGAGACACTGGCACAGGTTGCCCAGGGAGGTGGTGGCAGCCTCATCACTGGAGGTTTTTGCAGCCAGGCTGGATGTGGCTCTGAGCAACCTGCTGTAGTGTGAGGTGTCCCTGCCCATGGCATGGGGGTTGGAACTAGATCATCCTAGAGGTCCCTTCCAAGCCTAACAATTCTATGAATCTATGATTCAACATTCACAGCTCCCAGAACAGTCATGGGACTTCATCACAGGGAGCCTGAGAAAGGAAAATCACATGTATTTAGCCTTCTATTTGCTAACAGAGGGACATGCACAAGCCAGGAACATAGTAAATTGATCATAATGTTGATTTTGCAAAGGAGAGGGAAATTATTTGACTGATGAAACATTCATGATGCTCTCATATATATTACAGCAGTAGGTTTATAAATACATGAATGTATTGCTGGCTGGTAGGAGGCTTTGTGGAGGAAACCATTCTCTTTCTTGTGCCATGATCTGTCATCTCCATGCACACAGAAATCCATGCTTGTGATCATGCTTGCAGTAAAACGTGCTTTAATTAGTTGCAAATGATAAAAGTACAACACTGCATTTTATTTTAATGTGTCTTTAAAATGGAAATACTCAGGTAGTTAACAATCCTGCAGGTGTATTTTATAAAGCTGGAGATGTTTTACCAGAATACTTTGACTATCAGGACAAGTAGGGGTAGTTGTAAATGACCTAGCAGAGTAAATCTCTTCTCTCTTAATGGTATATGTATAGGTTTCACATATTATTCTTTATTGTGGGAGGTTGCCTTTTTGAATATATTCCCTTTGTATCTCACACAGCTTCCTAACTTCTTGAAGGCATACACACTCTCAGCCCTCCCCCCCAGCATCTGTTCTGCTTCTCAGTATCAGGTGACAGAGTTTGAACTTGTTGGGAGGATGGCCAAAAACAAAAATCCTGAAGAAAAACAAAAAAAAACAAACTAGATGTCAGTGATATATTTAAGAATATTTGTGGTGAAATTCAATTTTTAACCTCTGCTTTTAAAAAATAGACATTTTTGGGGGGAGGTCAGGGGTTTTTTTTGGAAAAGGTAGGTCAGGCTTAGCTGGGGGTTGGTTTATTGTCTGGGAAAAGGCTTTCCTCCAATTTTATTTTCAAAGTGAGCATATTGCTGTTACATCACAGCAGTAAAAGGCCATGGCAACTGTAAACCTGTATCTAGTCTGAGATTATTTTTCCCAAGTGGGTATGCATTTCATTAGAAACACAGGTGTACTAAAATTCATCACTGTATTTTAGTCCATAGAAGGTCTTAAATACCTTGCTTCTACTTGAAATACATCCATAACATGACATCTTCCAAACACATCCTAAGCTACTGTGAGCTGCTAGCAGATCTCAGATGACCAATATTGCTTCCATAAAGTTGGAACTGTGGAGATGTATTCTACTGTTTATGTACCAAAGTGCTCCTCCTATTTGGTTTTGGGTTGTTTTGGGTTTTTTGTTTGTTTGTGTTTTTGGGTTTTTGTGGGGTTTTTGGTTGTTGTTTGTTTTGGTTTGTTTTGGTTTTTTTTGGTTTTTTTTGACAGACCTGAGTAGAAAATACTTAGGCTGTCAGAGACAGAGCATTTCCCTCAGCAAGCAGCAAGGAAGAGGTAAGCACCATGGGACCATTCCTTTCCTTAGGGAACAACCAGAGCCTCCACTGCTCCTCCCTTTGTGGTTGTCAGGAGTGACTGTCCTGGTCACCCTCTGGCAGATTTTTCTGTGGGTCCTGGTCTAACCTTAGAGAAACAGAATACATCCTGATACCTCTCTCTGTCATTTCCTGCTGGCTGTCATGGGGCATTTTCCTCTCACCCTTTAGCACACATGGCCAGGCTGATTTTGTTGTCTGCCTTCTCACCCAGGCACCTTACTTCTCTTTCTACTTTTCTCCATCTGGATAGCTGATATGTAATATAAGTGATAAGCCTAAAGTGGGGAATAAATGGGATTCATTTCAGTAGCTCTGGCCTGAGTGGTAGAGCAGATGGGATGAAATACACTGAGTCCATGCTGGGTTAGGGAAAGTCAGCCCTGGCAGTGAAGTATGTGGGCAGGAGATGTTCTGTGGTAGCCACTAATGAGTTTTCTTTTAGGAAGGAGGTGTTTAAGTTGCTCTTTCTCCTTCTTGCTTTTCACCTCTCTTCAAGCATGGCTGCCTCAATCAAGTCTTTCAGATAGATTGCTTCTCAGTGTAGGTATTAATGAACCTGCTTATGAGCATAAGATAGAACTGTAGAAAGGAACCTGCAGGATATCTGAAACACCCTGCAGAACAGCCATGCTGAACAGCAACGTGTATTGTCCTTGGTGGGAAAACATGATATAGCTATGCTCCTCCCAGTAACCAAATTTGTATAGGCAGTCCTCTGTAGACATGCACAAACTGCCTCCCCTTCCCCTGCCTTCACTGAGTCTGCAGTTGCTACCTTCAGGTTGCTTCACCCAAACTAGGCAGCAAAATGACATACTAAAGAATGGCTGACGAGGCAAGCAGTGCAGAGCATGCAGACTGCACGAGACAAGTTGCATTTAGGAAAGACACAGATCCATTGCAGGCATATATGTGACACAGCACAGAGATCCCTAAATTAAGTTCAGAAAGTGTGATTTAGGGATTTGAAACAGAAGAGCCACGTCAAGAAATAATCTGTGATGTTATTCTCTGGCAAGTCTGTTCTCTGGATCTGTGTTTCTTGCATGATGTTTCTGTCACAGCAGTTCACTCTCTCCCTGCTCCTACCCCTGCATTTGCATTAACAGAGGCATCTGAAGACAGGAGGGCAAAACAGATCATGAAAATAACACCCAGGTGTCACATATTGGAGTTTTTGAGTAACCGGACTGTTTCAGCTCTCCTTTATAGTTGCATTAGCACAACTGCGCCGCAAGGGCTGGAACAAGCATCTGGAAATTTCTTTAACCGGTTTTGCCACTGAAGAAAACGTAAGACCAAATTGCTTGGCTCTCTATGGTCCTGAGTACTCCTGTAGAGTACTTGAGGTCCTGAGTACTCCTGCAGAGACTTGAGAGAAAACTTTGCATCTTCCAATGTATTTCCCAGTGGCAAAAAGGTCAGGAGAGGCTTGGCCACTCGCAGGCTCAGGCTGAAGTGAGAAACATCAGCCCTCAGGGGACGGACTTTCTTGGACTGTCTTCAAATAATGCACAAAGAACAAAATGTGTAACAGCTGGCAATGACAGTCAGCAGGTTTAAGCTAGATAAAACAGGGCACTCTTTTTCCCACACTAAAAATGTCAGGTTTGAGACCGGAACTTTTGGAGACCAGAGGTATGAATTCAAGAAGGGTTTAGAAAAATCAGTGGCTATTGAAAATGCTCTGCTACAGTGTCCTACAAGACCCTGAAGTGCTTATTGCTGGCAGCTCAGCAAGTTTTTGGTGACGACTCCATACATGTTTCTTGTGCTCTTCTTTCAGGCATTGCTTAAGCATTCATACATTAGCATTTTTTAAGCATTCATACAGAACATGCTCAGCTAAAATGGACTTTACTTTCATCTAGTACATCAGTGCTTAGTGGTTTTTAAGGTGGAGCTTAACCAGTGGACCAAACAGTTTGCGTGATGCTACCACTGACCTTTGTAGGGGAATGGTTTGGTAGATCCTTCCAGTAGTTTTGTCCCATTCCTGGGCAGTTTCCACACAGAAACAACAGCCTGCAACCCCAGTGAGACACTGCTGTGTGCTCTGAGCCACAAAACGGTTGTCCCTAGGAATGCTCATTAGCCAGTGCCAAAGCTAACCAAATTTGGGGGAAACACCAAGATACCAATAAGATTGGAATTAATAAGAGTTGATTATGGCGTGATGTCTGGTTAAGGGTCTTATGCTCTATGCCATGGACTGAGTTGAACCTGCTGCTGTTATTCATACCAGAATCACAGAATCAGCCAGGTTGGAAAAGACCTTTGAGATCATCAAGTCCAACCTATCACCCAACACCATCTAATCAACTAAACCATGGCACTAAGTGCCTCATCCAGGCTTATTTTAAACAATTCCAGGGACGGTGACTCCACCACCTCCCTGGGCAGCACATTCCAATGGCCAGTTTCTTTTTCTGGGAAGAATTTCTTCCTAACATCCAGCCTAAACCTTCTCTGGTGCAGCTTGAGACTGTGTCCTCTTCTGCTGCTAGTTGTCAGGGAGAAAAGACCAACCCCCACCTGGCTACAACCTCCCTTCAGGGAGTTGTAGACAGCAATGAGGTCTCCCCTGAGCCTCCTCTTCTCCAGGCTAAATATCCCCAGCTCCCTCAGCCTCTCCTCCCAGGGCTTGTGTTTCACCAGCCTCATTGCCCTTCTCTGGACATGTTCAAGTATATCAATGTCCTTCTTAAATTGAGGGCCCCAGAACTGGACACAGTACTCAAGGTGTGGTCTAACCAGTGCTGAGTACAGGGCACAATGACTTCCCTGCTCCTCCTGGCCACATTATTCCTGATGCAGACCAGGATGCCATTGGCCTTCTTGGCCACCTGGGCACACTGCTGGCTCCTGTTCAGCTGCTGTCAACCAGCACCCCCAGGTCCCTTTCTGCCTGGCTGCTCTCCAGCCACTCTGACCCCAGCTGAAGCCATGCCAGCTTCAAAAAAAAATGGAAGTGCTAACTGGAGCAAAGTCTTATGGGGCTTGAAGTTCAGATTGCAGCATAGGAGGCTTACAGTTCCAGTTGCTGTTTCTGGGTTCCAGTGTCTTGGGTGTGGTCTTTTTTTTTTTTTTTTCCCTGCAGGCATGGCATTGGAAAAAGTGGGAGTTGGATAGCTACTGGGTTTGGTTTTCTGTTTTATGTTTGTTGGGTTTTCTTTTTTTCTCCCTTTGTATTTCACTGCACTTCTTCTGCAAATAGGCTAAGCTGAGGTGATCATGTATCGTATTATTAGATTAATTAGATTATTAGCTAAGGTAATTATGCATTGTGCTTATGTCACCCTATGTTACATTAAACTCTTATCTCTTTTATCTCGGCCCTGAGCTTTGTGTGTTACTCTTCCCCTCACTTTTGTGTTGGGGGAGCAGGTGGTTTAGCCCTTGTGCTGTATCATTTCACTGTGTAAGACAGCCCTGGAAAGGACAACACCAAATACGGAGTCTGAGAGCCTTTTCTACTGTGGAATTTGCTTGACCTTGGTAATATTCCTTCCTGCCCCCATTTTTATTTGTAACGATAAATGTCCTTGCATCAATAAACTCATAATGCATCTTGTTTATCCCTTCAAAGCCAGCCCTTGTAGCTTTCATTAGAATTTTAGGATATTTATGTCTTTGTAAATGACCGAAAATCTGCAATTTGGCATTAGGAATTAAGAAAAATCTCATTCTACGTAGGGCTGAAGATCAGCTTTGGCCTTTGAGGGGCTGAACTACCTCTGGGCTTGGTAGACAAAAACAAAGTCAGACAGTGCCCAGATTTACAGCAGCAAGTGGCTCTTAGTTACTCAGATGTCTCTGATAATGTGTCATCCACTGTTGCTGGCAGGCATCAGTGTTTAGGCTCAGAATTAATTTCTCTCTAGCTTGAGAGGAAACAGAAATATTTCTTCTGCAAGAGCAAAAAGAGAAAATGGTAGTAACAGAGGGAAAAATGAAAACCACACCAGGCACGTGTGAAAATGCAGACATGTATTGCATATACACACTGCAAATGTTAACAGAAAGAAAGAGCTGTTGAGAAGGAAAAACCAGTGTATTTCACTCTGCTGTGCTTGTGCTTTCAGAATTGCCATATAGGAAGCAAAGAGAATTTTTAAGGTTTCAAAAAGGAGTTCATCTTGTACTTGCTGAAGGGCTAAAAAAAGTTGGCTGTGGAGGGATAAATAATCAAAGGAGCCTTTTCAGCCCTAACTTGTAGTCCAAAAAATCAAAAGAAGGAATGCTGACTAGTTTGTACAATGTGTTGAGGTACTGGAACGTATCCAGAGAAGGGCAACGAAGCTGGGGAGGGGTCTGGAGCACAGCCCTGTGAGGAGAGGCTGAGGGAGCTGGGGGTGTTTAGCCTGGAGAAGAGGAGGCTCAGGGGAGACCTCATTGCTGTCTACAACTACCTGAAGGGAGGTTGTAGCCAGGTGGGGGTTGGTCTCTTCTCCCAGGCAACCAGCAGCAGAAGGAGGGGACACAGTCTCAAGCTGTGCCAGGGGAGGTATAGGCTGGATGTGAGGAGGAAGCTCTTCACAGAGAGAAAGATTGCCCATTGGAATGTGCTGCCCAGGGAGGTGGTGGAGTCTCTGTCCCTGGAGACATTCAAGAGAAGCCTGGATGAGGCACTTAGTGCCATGGTCTAGTTGATTGGCTAGGGCTGGGTGATAGGTTGGACTGGATGACCTTGGAGGTCTCTTCCAACCTGCTTGATTCTATGATTCTATATTCCCAGTTCACAGTAACTTCAGCCACTCAACGGTACTTTTTTATTTTTCTCTCTCTTTGTAGGTTGATTAAGTGAACAGGGGGAAAAAAAAGAAAAACAACCAACCAAACAAAGAAAACACTGAAATCAAAAGCAAAGCTGCTTCCAAGTATTGAAGATACAAGGCCAGGATGAACACGAAGGACGGGAGAATGACCGAAGGAGGTCTCAACGTCACGCTTACCATACGCCTGCTCATGCACGGCAAGGTGAAGCATTTACTGTTCCCACAGCAGCTGCTTGTGTGTGGAGTGAGTGTGTGCAGTTCCCTTCAGAGCCTGACAGTGCTATTGACAGAGGGTTTGCTCCTTTTCCTCCAACCTGAGTCAAAAGCACTGCTGCCATTACCCCAAAAAATCATCCCCTGCCTTTCAAGGCATCACAGTTAAGTTTGCACTTGGAACAAACCCTGCTTATACCAAATCCATTTTGAGCAATCTGGCATCCAAAAAAAAAAAAAAATAAAAGAGGTCTTTCATTGACAGTTACCCACATTTGACAGACCCTTACAGAAAGCTGACCTGTATACAGCTCACTTTCCTCATCATTGGGTAGATTTTTGCAGGGGGGTTTTGAGATAGCAGAACTTTGACTTGTGTAAATTAATTGCCACAGAATTACCCTCTGTTGAAGGCAAGTGGGATAGTTCTTTGTTACTCTGGTGTAGGATCTTATTAGAGTAAACCCCCAGACATATCAAGTGTCTGTTCAGGCCCCTCATGGATTTATTTTGGAAAGTTGACTGTTGCCTTTTTTCTGCCCACCACAGCGCTTAAGCACGCAGATGAAGTGTGAAATGTGGGCCATAGACCAAGTGCCAGTTTAGTATTACAGAATTACAGAATTAACCAGGTTGGAAAAGACCTCAGAGATCAAGTCCAACCTATCACCCAACACCATCTAATCAGCTAAACCATGGCACTAAGTGCCAGTCTTATTTTAAAGAATTCCAGAGACAGTGGCTCCACCACCTCCCTGGGCAGCCCATTCCAATGGACAATCTCTCTTTCTGTGAAGAATTTCTTCCTAACATCCAGCCCAAACCTCCCCTGGTGAAGCTTGAGACTGTGTTCTCCTGTTCTGTCACTGGTCTCAAGCTGCGCCAGGGCAAGTTTAAGCTGGAGGTGAGGAGGAAGTTCTTCAGGGAGAGAGTGGTTGGCCATTGGAATGTGCTGCCCAGGGAGGTGGTGGAGTCACCATCCCTCGAGGTGTTCAAGAGGGGATTGGACATGGCACTTGGTGCCATGGTTTAGTGGTCATGAGGTCTTGGGTGACAGGTTGGACTTTGATGATCTTTGAGGTCTTTTCCAACCTTATTGATTCTGTGATTCTGTGGTTGCCTGGGAGGAGACCAACATCCACCTGGCTACAACCTCCCTTCAGGTAGTTGTAGACAGCAATGAGGTCTCCTCTGAGCCTCCTCTTCTCCAGGCTAAACACCCCCAGCTCCCTCAGCCTCTCCTCACAGGGCTGTGTTCCAGATCCCTCCCCAGCTTTGTTGCCCTTCTCACATTCGAGCAACTCAACATCTTTCTTAAACCAAGGGGTCCAGACTGAACAGTCTGATAGCTGTTTATTTCAGATTGTCAGATCACAAAATGGAGTTCTGATTAAAAAACACATTTCATAGGTTTGTTTGTGGTATTTGCATCAGGCAACGCCAGGCATTTTTAGGCTTCATAATGAGTGTTATATAAAGGAAGTGGTTTTGGCTCTGTCCTACCAAAAAACAGTGAATAACTGTATATACCATTCTGGAGATCACATTTATGTCTATAAATCTAAGAAATTAATTTATTTTTACTTCTAAAATTTAATTTAGTAGTTAAAACCACACATTTTAAAACAGTGCATGCTTTCAACCTATAGCACGAACATACGTTATGATATGGCAACAGCACAAATAGGAGACTAAGGTATCTCCCTCTGTGTTTTGGTTATGGAGCTGCTAAGTCTGAGAGGGTATAGTTTAAATTCAGAGATTAAAAATCTCAGAAATTAGGTTGTGTCAGATCAAATTATGTATTTTCTCAGGAATGATATAACCATTTTGTTTGATTCCCCCACTCCCTGCCGAAAGATTCAGCTTCAGGCAGGCATCAGGTGTGTAAAAATCTGCATTTTAAATAGGGAGCTGTCAAACGAATTTGGTAACAGTCTCCCTTACCAAACCCACCTGAAATCTATACAGATCTTCTTGTGGGTTTAGAATTCCCCCCCTCCCACCCCCAGCATTAAATTTGCCAGATCAGCTCAGTTGGAAGCAAATGAAAGATGTATTTACAAGCAAGACTACAATCTACAATGAAATGCAATGAATGTGCACAAATATACAATATTTACAGATATTTGCAATTAACAAACATCACAAGGACCTCCCTGGCCAAAGACCAGGGAAACTGCAGCAGCTTCTTCCTTCCCTGCCTCCTCCCCTACCCCCTTGTACACAAAGAACAAGAGACAGAAGCAGAGAAGTTAATAGCAGTCAAAACAATGCAGCCAAGGTCAAGCAGAAGTCAGCAGAAGCACAAAGTTAGTATCTTCCAGCCCAAGGAATGGAGAAGAGAGAGAGATTGTTTTGGGAACCGAATCTTATGGTAGATATCTCTCCAATGGAACTGTTTAAAATAATCATTGTTTACCTTTTTGCACCCAGTAGTGATTTATTTACACTCTACTACTTTCTGTTCAAGATCAGTGAAAAGTTTTTAAAGGCAGAGCCTAAAACTACCACAATGTCTTCATTAAAAGTTAGATCTTGGAGGTTGATTGCACCAGGTTCTGATCCCAGTCCAAAAAAGCATTTGAACACACCCTTATCCTGGGTGGTATATGTATCCCAGTCTCACAGTATATCAGAGGTTGGAAGGGACCTCAAGAGTTCATCAGCTCCAACCCCCCCTGCCAGAGCAGGATCACTTAGGGTAGTCTGCACAGGAATGCATCCAGGTGGGGTTGGAAAATCTCCAGAGAAGGAGACTCCACAACCCTCCTGGGCAGCCTGTTCCAGGGCTCTGTCACCTTCACTGGAAAGAAGTTTCTCCTTCTGTTGAGCTGAAATCTTCTATGTTCAAGTTTGAACCCATTGTTCCTTGTCTTATCACTGTGAACCACCAAAAAGAGCCTGGCCCCCTCCACTTGACACCCACCCCTCAGTTATTGATAGACATTGATCAGATCCTCTCTCCGTCTTCTCTTCATTGGAGAGATGCTCAAGTCCCCTAATCATCCTCACAGCCCTGCTGTTTTCAGTCAAATTCCCATGCTTTTTTTTTAACCACTATCAGACAGCTCTGCTTCCTTCAGATTCATGCCTGTAAAGCAAAAATCAAGTTTCTGTCGTTTTCAGGCCATCTTAGTTAAACTGTGAGCTAGGTTATTTTTGAAAAAAAAAAAAGAAAAAATTAAAAAATCCTAAATTAAATTAGAAAAAGCTGATTTTCCATGTTAACCATCAATAAGAGTGTGCAACCACTTTTAACAATATCATGTGTCCAATCTTCAAAGCATGCGCAGCCCCTAGGGTCTAAATTAAACCCATAAAAGCTACAAAGTTCAAATTTGAAGTGGGAGTGTACCATGTGTTCCCACTTAGCAAGGCATGATGGGTCTACTATTAACTCTACTATGCTCTAATAATGGATTCTCTTGTGCCTAAGTATTACAGAGAGGACATTAAATCAGAATTTATTCTGGTCATAAAAAGGAAAAGTCTTATGGTTTCTTCACTGTAATTTTTGTGATTTAGAAATGGCTATGTAGCTGAATGAAGGCTCTCTGAGTCAATATGAACCCAGTGTGAAAAGGTCACTCTGAAAGCTTTTTATGTGCCTGTGGAAAAAAAAAGAAGAAACACAATTCTAGGCTCTTCCTTAAGATTTGTTGTAATAATGGCATTGGCAGAAATTTCTCATCTCTACTTAGTATTTCCAGAAAAAAGAAATAAGTGAAGCAGAGCTTGGATTGTAAATAACTGGTCATAACTTGAAAGAGAAAAGGGGAATTAAAAGGCAACAGCAGCAAACTGGATTAAGTTAGATAATTTTTAAAGTAAGATCACAGAATCACAGAATGTTAGGGTTTGGAAGGGACCACAAAAAATCATTGAGTCCAACCCTCCTGCCAGAGCAGGATCACCTAGAGCAGGTCACACAGGAACTCATCCCAGGTGGGTTTTGAATGTCTTCAGTGAAGGAGACTCCACAACCTCTCGTGGGCAGCCTGTTCCAATGCTCTGTCACCCTCACAGTGAGAAAGTTTTTCCTTATCTTTTCATGGTACCTCCTATGTTCCAGCTTGCACCCATTGCCCCTTGTCCTATCATTGGACATCACCCAGCAGAGCCTGGTTCCATCCTCCTGACACTCACCCTTCACATATTTATAAACATGAATGAGGTCACCCCTCAGGCTCCTCTTCTCCAAGCTAAAGAGACCCAGCTCCTTCAGGCTTTCCTCATGAGGGAGCTGTTCCACTCCTTCCATCATTTTTGTGGCTCTGTGCTGGAATCCTTCAAGCAGTTCCCTGTTCTTCTTGAACTGAGGGGCCCAGAACTGGACACAATATGCAGGTGCAGCCTCACCAGGGCAAAGCAGAGAGGGAGGAGAACCTTTCTCAACCTGCTAGACACACCTCAGGATGCTATTGGCCTTCTTGGGCACAAGGGCACATTGTGTGCTTGTGGACATCCTGTTGTCCACCAGAACCCCCAGTCCTTTTTGATGGAGCTGCTCTCCAAAAGGTCAGCCCCCACCCTATACTGATACATGAAGTTCTTGCCCAGATGCAAGACTCTACACTTGTGCTTGTTGTATTTCATTAAATTTCTCCCCACCCAACTTTCCAGCCTATCCAGGACTTGCTGAGTGGCAGCACAGCCTTCTGGTGTGTCAGCCATGCCTCCAGTTTTGTGCTATTTTGTGCTATCATTTCAGGCTTGTGTTTCATGGAAATATGCTGATCTATCCTTACTAACCTTAGCTCTGTCTCCAAGACTTCATTACCAGTGTGCTTAGGGAAGGTCTGTGTGCTTTGTGATATTTGCATCAATTTTGACTGGAAGTCCAGAACTTGTTCTGCTCTGCTTTGCTATCTTGACTGTACATTCTGCATACTTAGGAAATTTTCAGCATGTACTTTTCGTGTATTTGTGTAGGGGCTTTAAGTCAAAGAATGGACATCCTCGTTAGGCAATTAAGCTAAATTCTGGAACCTGCAGACAGAAAAATCAGGATTTGTATGAGTGCAAGTAAATGGGCAATTAAAAAGTATATTTAGCAACAACAAACAAAACAAGTAGCAAAAATTAAAGACAGTATTAGTATCTGCTGAAAGGAAAACAGGTCTGAACAGTCCTCAGCTCCAGGAGCACCCAGGCCAGTGTCACTCCATAGGTAGGACACCTCTCATCATTGCCTTTGCTTGACCTTGCTTCATGTAAAAAAGCAACAGTAGGTCCAGATGAGCTCCTGCAGTTCTCTGTGCAACCTCCTACTCAAGAGGCTGGGATGGTCACCTGAGAAACCTACTCAGACACTTTTCTGCAGTGAAGTAAAATACAGGAGCAACGGACAGGCAACAAGGCAACACACAGCCTTAGTTTTCTGAGGGCAGAAAATGTGGGGAGGGTAGCATTTTTTTTTTCCAGTGGAAGCAGCAAAAAGTCTTGTGCAAGGCTAACAACTGTGAGTAAATAAAAGGTTAACCTTAGGATGAATGTCTCAGGGTCTGATATGAAAGGTGTCAGCCTGAGCCAGGACTTCAGTGTGCATGTGATGTTATGGTATGTGAGAGACTTAATTTTCTTCTTGTGCCGTGTTGCATCATTTAAAAACTTACCACAAAATCATTTCAGTTGGAAATGACGTTTAACATCACTAAACCATGTCACCAAGCACCACATCTAGGTGTCTGTACCTCCAGGGATGGGGACTCAACCACTTTGACAACTCTTTCAGTGAAGAAATTTTTCCTAACCCCCCAATCTAAACCTACCCTGCGGCAACTGTTTCCTCTTGTACTATCACTTGTTACCTGGGAGAAGAGACTAACTCACACCTTACTACAACCTCCTTATAGGTAGTCATAAAGAGCAATGAGGTCACCCTTCAGCCTCCTATTCTCCAGACTAAACAATCCCAGTTCCCTCAGCTGCCCTACAAAAGACTTGTTCTCTAGACCCCTCACCAGCTTCACTGCCCTTCTTAGGACACTTGTGGGAGTATGATAACCCTGGAGAGAGACCAAGAGCAACACAAAACATTTGTCATACTTGGGTGCAATGAATTAGAGGACAAGCGCAGGGGAGTATGCTTCAGGGGCAGTGATCAGACATTCCTCACATCCACAGGCAGGGTATTTTAAAAGTTAGGAAAAAAGTTGGTTTGTGGGCATGTGAGGAGGAGGGAAGCCTGCCCAAGCATGCTGCACCATCCATCACTGGAAGTTTTTAAGGATGAGTTGAACTAAAATGATTACATCCTGTAAAGCTGCCATGGCACTGCAGCCTCTGCTGCTGGGGACCTTTTCAACTGAAATAGCTGAATGCTGCTTCAGAGAGGGCAGGAACAGGAAAGGTTTTTGAAGTATATGCAGGAGTTAGATATTAAATAATGCAGAAATGCATTTTCATCTTTTATTAATGAGAAAGGTGCACCACATTAAGGAATAAAGCTGTTGCATGCATTTCAGTAGAGAAAAACAGGGAATATGTGTTGGGGCTGTTTACATTGCCCTATTTCTCTGCTTTCCATCTAATTCCTGATGGTTTTGGAAGTAAAATCACTGTGTAGGACTGATATGTGAGTAGATGCAGATACTTTTTGACCTTTGTAAACTTTAAAAGTATAATTTCTGGTCAGGATTAGAATATTGCAGGGATTGTAAGATTTCTGCTTCCAGCAAAGGCAGAAGTGGCAGCATTTACTCAGATCAGATCAACATTTTTGAGGGGCTTAGGGAAGGAGTTCAGAAATAGAAAACAAAGTGGATTAATAAAGTCAGATGGTTGGGAAGAACAAGGAAATTATTTACAGGTAGGATGAAGGAGGGAGGGAATAATTGGCAGGGAAGTAGAACTCTTGCCAAATACTGAGAGGTGTAAATTGGAAAGTTGAGGCAATTAACTGGAGAAGATAATTTGGGAGATACATGTTGAGTGAGAGACAGCAACCTGGAAAGCATAAAAGGCTGAAAGGCATCAGGTGTGGCAGTGTCTAGAGAGTGGCACGTTTGGGATGTGCTGAGTTGGGGAGGAAAGCCACGCAGCAAATGGGTATGCAGTGCTGGATGTACAGATTCAGTGTATCATGGGGCAAAGAGATGTTCATTACCTTACTGTTCCTCTGGCAAAAAGTCACACCTGCAGTTCTGTGCTCATCAGCAGGTGCCACGTGTGTGAGTGGTGTGGAAAACTGAGCAGAAGGGGGAATTCACAGAAAAACAGCAAAGTTTTTAGGAGGCTGAGGAAATTGCCTAGCTTTCTCCAGTCATTCTCATAAACACCTGGAGAGAATAAATGTGAGTGTAATGGAGTGTTGTTATTCTGCATGAAACAAGTCCTTGTAGTGGGGAATAATAGGGTAAAATGTGGGTTGGACAATAAATGCTAATAAGGGAATCCCAAGGGAAACCCATGATACTGAGATTTTTAGGAGCTTCTGGAAGTCTCCTAAACAGATTTTAAACAAAAATTGTACTGTGCAGAATGTATAACCTGCATGGATGGAGGAAAGATACAATGACTGAGTGGAGTTTTTCCCTAGAATTGTAGAATTGTTAGGGTTGGGAGGGACCTCAAGCATCATCTGGTTCCAAACCCCTGCCAAGGGCAGGGACACCTCACACTGGATCACGTTGCTCAGAGCCACATCCAGCCTGGCCTTGAAAACATCCAGGGGTGGAGGCTTCTACCACCTCCCTTCCCTAATAGCATTTGCTCAGTTATACATTTCTCATAGTTTAAGCAGTGTTGAGTCAGAAAAATGTATCTGTAGTCAAGTCAAATGAACAGGTTTGGACAAAACTCTTGAGTGCTTTGGTTGTCAGGCACTAGGCTTCCAGTACTTACAGGTTACCTTTAGGTGCCCTAAAGAACTCTTGTCTCACAGTGAATTCAGCAGAATCAGTGGATGCCTTGTGGCACTGGAATGATTGATTAATTAAGTGAACTTACATCAAGCTTCAGTGGTGACTTTCAGACACGTTGGTGATTATTTTATGATGCTATATATAGAATTTCTTACCAGAAAGAAAATTTGGGCTCATTAAGGATATAGGCAGAATAAAATCATGGAGAAAATTGCTATTGTCATAAGTATACATTTTTATCACCAGAGATTCTTGTAGTGTTGGGAGGGGTTTTTGCTTTGGTTTGGTTTTGTGGTTTTGGTTTTGGTTTTTGGTGCCTGCTTAACTGCCCCCTGGAAAACTGCAAAGCAAGCACAGAAATAATTTTTCCCCATCTTGAAGGTAATGCTCTTCTCCTTCCCCATTTTTTTTTCCTTTTACTTTTCACTTATTAAGACACAACAAAGTACCTTGTCAGTAATTTAATTCCAGCCATAAAATGCCAAGTAAGACAATGTTTGTTCTGTTCTTTCTAGTTTCCATGAATGCTTTCAGGGTATTATGAGGATTGACTGTCCTGCCTATTGCTGTTATAGTGCTTGTTTTGTTTGTTTGCATTCCTGTGCTACCTAAGAGCTCTAATCATAGAACAAAACTCCAAGTGCATGTATACCACAGAAGGTGGATTTCCTCTTGGTGAGTTTGTAGTAGCAAGAGCTGAAAAGTTCTCATTAGCCTAAAAAAATAACTGAGAGGGCAGAGGTCTTTCCACCTCAGCCCCTGGACACAGTATGTCTCCCTGGGACAACCCATTCCAGGGTCTCGCCACTCTCATGGGGAAGAACTTCTTCCTCACGTCCAGCCTGAATCTCCCCACTTCCAGCTTTATTGCGTTCCCCCTAGTCCTGTCACTACCTGATAGCCTAAAAAGCCCCTCCCTAAAAACTCCCTCATCACTCCACAGCTGGAATCATAGAATCATAGAATGGCAGGGGTTGGAAGGGACCTCTGGAGACTGAGTCCAACCCCCACTGTGTGAAAGCAGAATCACCTAGTGCAGGTCACACAGTAGCATATCCAGACAGGTCTTTAAAGGCTCTAGAGAAGGAGACTTCACAACTTCTCTGGGCAGCCTGTTCCAGTGCTCTGTCACCCTTACAGTTAAAGAAGTGTTTCTGCATGTTGAGGTGGAACTTCTGTGTTCTGCTTTGTGTCTGTTGCCCTTGTCCTATCACAGGGCACCACTGAAAAGAGAGTGGCCCCTTCTTGCCACCCATCCTTCAGATGTTTGTAAACACTAATAAGATCACCTCTCAGTCTTCTCTTCTCCAGACTAAACAGCCCCAGGGCTCTCAGCTTTTCCTCCTAAGATAGATGTTCCAGTCCCTTGATCATCCTTGTAATGAACTGAGGTTGCAGAAGGAGCGCACCCTGCCCAGTGCTGCTGCTTCAGCTGATCCATTCTTAGGTTTGTGTTTTGGGACGAAGGCTTAGAGGTTTGGTGTGAAATTGAGTGTAAATGGGTTACCCATCTACTATCAAAAAGCAAATGAGAAATGCCTGTTGGCACAGCTGCCCAAAAAAGGGTAGATGGACCTGTGGCAGGTTCCTAACACTGGCATCTGCATCACAAAGACAGATTTGGAAGTCTTCTCATACACTACACATTTGTTAGCATGAGATATGTTCCAGCAAGGGCTTGGACTGCAGTGCCTTACTAAATTAGGGCAGTTACCATCAGACAATGACAACTGAAGTATCACCTAGTAACGTGAGATCTCTCATGTCACTGAGGGTAATCCCACATAACCCCACAACACAAAGCAGACTCTCAGTTTATTCAAGGCAGTTATTTGTTCCCTGAAGCAGACACATTACATCATGTTTCCAAACCCTGACTTTTCTTCCAGCATTTGAAACATGCTGAAGCACCATGTGCTCCATGCAGGCAACATTGTTCAGAATATCCTCATGGAATATGTTCCTGGGATCTTCCATTCAACTCTATTTGTTTGCAGACAACACTAAGTTGGGAGCAGGTTAGGAGGGCTCTGCAGAGGGACCTTGACAGGCTGGACAGATGGGCTGAGTCTAACAGGATGGCATTCAACAAGTCCAAGTGCCAGGTTCTGCACTTTGGCCACAACAACTCCATGCAGCACTACAGGCTGGGGTCTGAGTGGCTGGAGAGCAGCCAGGCAGAAAGGGACCTGGGGGTACTGGTTGACAGCAGCTGAACATGAGCCAGCAGTGTGCCCAGGTGGCCAAGAAGGCCAATGGCATCCTGGTCTGCATCAGGCATAGTGTGGCCAGCAGGAGCAGGGAAGTCATTCTGCCCTGTGCTCAGCTCTGGTTAGGCCACACCTTGAGTACTGTGTCCAGTTCTGGGGCCCTCAATTTAAGAAGGACATTGAGATACTTGAATGTGTCCAGAGAAGGGCAATGAGGCTGGGGAGAGGTCTGGAGCACAGCCCTATGAGGAGAGGCTGAGGGAGCTGGGGTTGTTTAGCCTGGAGAAGGGGAGGCTCAGGGGTGATCTTATTGCTCTCTACAACTACCTGAAGGGAGGTTGTAGCCAGGTGGGGGTTGGTCTCTTCTCCCAGGCAACCAGCACCAGAGCAAGAGGACACAGTCTCAAGCTGCACCAGGGGAAGTTTAAGCTGGGGGTGAGGAGAAAGTTCTTCCCAGAAAAAGAGATTGCCCATTGGAATGTGCTGCCCAGGGAGGTGGTGGAGTTACCATCCCTGGAAGCGTTCAAGAAAAGCTTGGATGTGGCACTCGAAGCCATGGTTTAATTGTCAGGAGGTGTTAGGTATTAGGCAATAGGTTGGACTCGATGACCTCCGAGGTCTTTTCCAGGCTGGTTGATTCTGTGATTCTGTGACTCATGTGTTTATATAAGTATAGGCAATTCTCTCTCCTCAGAGAGAGAGAGCTGGGTTGTTTTATGCCTCTTTATGCATGCAAAAGACAACTAGTGCTGGTCTAGAAAACTTTATCAATGTGGATGTTTTTGGCTGTTGCCAGGACCCCTCCTTGTCTCCTGACAGATGTGCTTCCCCACCATGGAAGGAGGCTCTGTTTCTTTCTTTTCAATGCTTTTATAGCACTCTTTCTTGTTTGTGCAGTTTGGTCCTACTGGCTCTGCCTTATCCTTGCTCCTAGAAAGTAGGTAATCATATGCAATCAAAGCATTGCCTGAATGAATTGCAGGCTTTGGAATGTAGCCTATGCTTTGTCAGATACTTTGAGCTGGGAATATATATTCTAATTTTTTAAATGTGTTTTCTTTCTAGATGTGGCTTTATCACAGGGCTCCTGGGAGTTTAGTGTTCCATTCACCCTGTAGTGCTGATAACAGGAGCTGCATGCCCCATGGTAGTAGAGCAGGGGCTGTCCTTTTATATGGTCCTGCAATAGCTGCCTGTTTTGTGCTCCGTTACAGTAACATTTTCTAGCATGTTCCAAGGAATTGCTCATCAGTCTCATTGAAATATTTTTCTCAGTGGGATTCACACTGCTCATTCTTTCAGTTCTTTGGCAGCCTGTACTCTTCGACAATAACAAGGTGACGATCAGTCAGGGCAAATTCCTGAGCCCACTAAAGCCAATAGCAAAACTCCCACAGCCCTCAGTGGCCTGAGAATCCTAATATTTTATGCCTTGTTCTGCTTGTTTAAGCATTCCAAATTTCCTTGCTGGAAATTGACCTTCTTTTTTACTAGGGCTACAAATCATAGAATCATAGAATCAGTCAGGGTTGGAAGGGACCACAAGGATCATCTAGTTCCAACCCCCCTGCCATGGCCAGGGACACCTCACACTACATCAGGCTGGCCAGAGCCTCATCCAGCCTGGCCTTAAAAACCTCCAGGGATGGGGCCTCAACCACCTCCCTGGACAACCCATTCCAGGCTCTCACCACTCTCATGGAGAAGAACTTCTTCCTCACATCCAGTCTGAACCTCCCCACTTCCAGCTTTGTTCCATTCCCCCTAGTCCTATCACTACCTGATATCCTAAAAAGTCCCTCCCCAGCTTTCTTGTAGCCCCCTTCAGATACTGGAAGGCCACAATGAGGTCACCTCAGAGCCTTCTCTTCTCCAGACTGAATAGTCCCAGCTCTCTCAGTCTGTCTCCATAGCAGAGGAGCTGCATCCCTCTGAACATCCTCGTGGCCATTTTTTGGACATGTTCCATCACCCCCAGATCCTTCCTGTATTAGGGGCTCCAGAACTGGATGCAGTACTCCAGGTGGGGTCTCACCAGAGCTGAGTAGAGGGGGAGAATCACCTCCCTTGACCTGCTGGCCACACTTCTCCAGATGCAGCCCAGGCTCTGGTTGGCTTTCTGGGCTGCAAGTGCACATTGACAGCTCCCGTTGAGCCTCTTGTCCACCAGCACCTCCAAGTCCCTCCCCTCAGGGCTGCTTTCCAGCCAGTCCCTGCCCAGCCTGGATTTGTGCTTGGGATTGCCTCTGTTTCCAAAGCATGACTATCTTTTCCCATTCCCAAGGAAGATATTTTTGTAGTTATTATTAGCCAAGCCGCATTCATGCATTTCTGAAAGAACAACATCTGTCATTAAACACAGGATGATCAAATGGATTGGGACAAGTTTCATTCCAAGTGTATAGTGGCAGAGATTTGTAGGTTCTACACCAGACCTGCAGCTTCTAATGAAACTTCAGATGCACGAAAGCTATAATTATACCACAGATTGAAACAGAATTGCTTGCCCATAGCTAGAGAAAGACAATATGCTCACCTGTAGCAAAAGGTCTTTCTACTTCCTCAGAATCTGGGTTATAAATTATTTCTGAAAGCTGGGACCAAAAAGAATGGGAAAAGTTTTCAAGGTCAGACTGCTAAATGTGCTGAATAGGCAGATAGGAACAAGAAGACATGAGGGGTTCTGAAAGCTTATCATTACTGAGAGTCTTACTCCCTGTATTGTTTCATCCCATTCAGCAGGTACAAGCAGGTTGGTAGAGTTATAGTGATATATAAAGAACAGTAAGATCTTATAAATGTTGTGGAATAAGTGTCCCAAACTTGTGGCACTGCTAACAAAAAGATGCCCCTCATTAGCCAGCCTATGGAGCATGCTGCTACACCTGCCTCAGCCATGGGAAAAAGTGCAACCCAAACCCACATAGTAAGAGACACAGGATAATTTGGTCACAAGACACAAAACTGCAGCAAGTCTGCTTCATTCGTTCCTCTTCTCCCAGAGCTGCTCCTTTACATTGTATGTGCAGGAGTTTTACAGTCCCAGATGGATGCAGAGAGCTTTTCAACAACAGTCACACAACTCTGCAGTGTGTAATGATCTACTGTACAGCAGCCAGCAGAACTATAGGTTTGCAAAGCAGATACCTTTGGAAGAGTTGTGATTCCTGCCTGGACAATATATATTTCCTGATCAGAATATATATACCTGAAGGGAGGTTGTAGGCAGGTGGGTGTTGGTCTCTGACAATCAGTGACAGAACAAGAGGACACAGCCTCAAGCTGCACCAGGGGAGATTTAGGCTGGATGTTAGGAAGAAATTCTTCACAGAAAGAGAGATTGGCCATTGGAATGGGCTGCCCAGGGAGGTGGTGGAGTCACTGTCCCTGGAGGTGTCTAAAATAAGACTGGATGAGGCCCTTAGTGCTATGATTTAGATGATTAGATGGTGTTGGGTGATAGGTTGGACTTGATGATCTCTGAGGTCTTTTCCAACCTTGTTAGTTCTGTGATTCTGTGATTTTCTGATCAGTAAGTACGAGAGAGTAGAGAAGAGGCCTCATTGGGTTGAGGAACTTTATGGATAGTTAGGCATTGATTTCAGTGGGTATAAGGTCATTCCTGAAGAATCACAGACCCAGAGAGGCTGAAAGGGATCCCCAAAGGTCTCATGAATCAAGCTAATCCTGCTGGAGCTGGTTGCTCAGGGACTTGCCCAGGCTGAGTTTGGACACCTTCAAGGACTGAGACTCCACAGCTTCTCCGGATACGTATTCTAATGTCCAGCCATCCCTATGGTGTTTTTTTTTCCTCATACTGAGTAGGAATTTGATGTTGCAACTTGCTTTCCTTGTTGTACACTGCAATAAGATCCTGCTAACTTTTCTCTTCCTGAGAACAAGCAAACACAAATCTTTCATCCTCTCCTCTTTTGTGCTGTGGTCATCTTGATGGCCCTGCAGTGGATTCAGTTCAGTGTATCCTTGTCTGCCTTGTACTAGGAGCCCAAAAAAGGACATAAACCTTGAGGCATGGACTCACAAACACAAGGTGAAGGCAAGAATCATTTGTCTCATCCTGCTGGCTGCACTCTTGCTAATATTTGTTTGGTCTGGGATGCATTGCTGATGCATGCTCATACTTACGTTGGAGCGGTGCATTGGGACCCTAAGGACATCTTCTGCAAAGCAAATTTTTGCCTAGCTTGTTCTTCTGCCCAAGCAGAAGGATCTCATTCATGGGACTTTTTATATGACCGTTCTACTCCCTGAGGTTTCACTCAGCCCATTTCTCTAGACTAAGTGACTGCAAAAAGGCAGCCTTCTCCAGCAGTGTATTTATTGACTCTTTCCCTCAGTCTGGTGTTACCTGCAGAGGAACCATATGCTAAAGTTCCTCATTGTAATAGGTCTTCTTCTCAATGAAAAGCCTTTGTGCCTTGTGAGCAGGATGTAAAGAGTTGCAAGTATAAGGAACTTTGTATCACAAGCCTATAACTAACCTCCTGGTGAGAAATAGCTTTCTCAAGGTTTCTGCAGGTAACTCTCTATTGCAAAGTGAAGCTAGTACCACTTTGTCATGAGCCCATCATTGGGTGGAATAAAGGAGGGTAATTTGTTAAATCTTCCTATCTTCCTCTTTAGACTGTGTTTCAGGATGAGTCAGACTTAAGTATATATAGCCTGGGGGCAGGAAACTGTGTATCATCTGGGACAGATCAGACCATGTGCAGCCATCTCTCTCCCTTTACGTGGATTTCACAATCTGAGTACAGGAGGAAAGTTTGGTATTCCTTTAGGTGGTCTCCTTTCCAACAGATGATAGTCTGGAGAAGAGAAGACTGAGGGGGGATTTGATAAATGTTTATAAATATCTGAGGGCTGGGTGTCAAGAGGAAGGGGACAGGCTCTGCTCAGTTGCTCCCTGTGATAGGACAAGGGGTAATGGATAGAAACTCCAGCACAGGAGGTTCCACTTCAACATGAGGAGGAACTTCTTCCCTGTGAGGGTCACAGAGCCCTGGAACAGGCTGTCCAGAGAGGTTGTGGAGTCTCCTTCTCTGGAGGCTTTCAAGACCCATCGGGATGTGTTCCTGTGTGACCTGTGCTGGATTCTATGGTCCTGCTCTGGCAGGGCGGTTGGACTCTATGACCTTCGAAGGTCCCTTCCAACCCCTAACATCCTGTGATCCTGTGATCCTGTGATTTCCAGTCTGATCTCTCACCTGTGTGACTTGTGTAACATGTCCAGACTATTCACTTTAGAGTTATTAGCTTCATTTTTGCCTCCTGTTGGGTTTATTCACCAATTATTTAACCCTAGCCAGAACTGCCAAATTGTTTCCCAGTACTGTTTCTCAGTATTGTTTTGTCCCTTCATGGAGTATTGTAGGAGCTTAGTACCAATTCCCAGATCCCTCAAAAGTGATTAGCAATTCTTTTTCTTTTTTTTTTTTTTTTTTCTTTTTTGGTAATTGCTTAATTGGGAGATTAAGATAGGCCACCAGGTGTTTACACAGTAACACTTGGTAGCATGGAAATTCATCTCTTGCTACTACATGGTGTAAAGTCAGTAAATGCCTACCCTCAGAGAGATCAGCAGTTATTTTGATGTTTGTATTACATGCAGGCTGTGCAGTACTATTAGTTTTGAAGTTTTTATTCCCCAGTAGGGGTTCATCTGTGTTTATAGTAGCAAGATTGATCTGTAACCACAAAAAGCAGTTTCTGTTAAAGGAATCCCCCCCACCATCAGCAAGCTGCAAAGGCACATTTTCAGTCCACCTCTTTGTAACTAACCCGACGTACTCGTATACAGCAGCAATGGAAGGGGGCTGTGCTGCACACTGCAGATCTGGAATAAATGAGAGTGAAATAGCCTAAGAGCAAAGCAAATGTTCATCTGTAGTGAGTCTTTATTATTATTATTCACAGTGTCCTCTTTTTTTTTTTTCTGTTTCAGGAGGTCGGAAGTATTATCGGAAAGGTCAGGAAATTATTTTCTCTCTTTCATTTCATGCTGAAATATTGTATATCAGTTCATTTCATCAGCCCAACCTAACCTTTTTTTTCTTTTTCTTTTTTTTTTTCATTTCTTTAACAGAAAGGTGAGACAGTTAAGAAGATGAGAGAGGAGGTAAGACAAGCCTTGATGTCTTCACTTGCCTTTCTTTCCAGCCCAGAGAGCAGGTGAATTCAGCATGTGCAGACCGACACTGCCATCAAGAGGGCAGATCGTTTAACATCAGCATTCTTTGCAAGTGGTGGTGTATAAAGTCCTGGCCTGAATTAAACATTGTTGTTAATGCAATCTCCTTATCACCACAGCAGCCTGGAGGCTTTCATTCCCATAGCAATATGCCTCCTGCTGTCTTATCTCAGGAACAGCTTATCCAGCATGATTCAGTGCATGATTCTTTAGCATATCAACATCAGCCCTGCACGTGGCTTGGCCTCCTGATAGAGAGTTTCCAAAATCTGAACCACTAGATTGATGCTGTGCAAAGCCTGGGGGTATGTACAAGCTTCAGCAGATCAGGAGACAGGATGGCAGAAGCCAGAGTATCTCTCTGCCATGTCTTGGTAACACCTTAACATTTCATCCTTTTGCAGCTGTGAGTAGGATGTGGACAGGGTAGACCTCCACAACCACTACTCACAACCTTTGAAAAAGTTGCAAGCAAAACAAGGCACTGCATAAACCTCACCATCCCCAGTGTCTGCAGACTTTTTTCCCTGCCACAGAACAAACTTCACTGTCTTCAGTGGATTGTGAAAAAGTCGGGTAGACATGCTAGGGCAAGAAAGAGGTTCCAGGAAACTATAGACTCCTTGGACCTCCATCCATGGAAAAACGATGGAGCAGCTCATTCTGGAGGTCATCTCTAGGCACTTGGAAGAGAAGAAGGTTATCAGGAGTTGTCAGCATGGATTTACCAAGGGGAAATCATGTTTGACTAATCTAAGAGCATTCTGTGATGTCATAACTGAATAGGTAGATGCAGGGAGACCAGGGCATGTAGTCTGCCTTAACCTTAGTAAGGCTTTTGACACTGTCTCCCATGACATCCCTGTGAGCAAGATCAGGATGTGTGGAACAGACAGACAGAGAGTGAGATGGATTAGGAACTGGTTACACAATGGAGTCTAAAGAGTAGTGATCAATGGTGCCAAGTGCAGCTGGAGAGCTGTAACTAGTGGAGTCCCCCAAGGATCAGTGCTGGATCTGGTCCTGCTCAACATCTTTATTCATGACATTGATGAGTGAACAGAGTGTTTGCTCAGCAAGTTTGCTGATACCAAACTGGGAGGCTTGGCTGAGACACCTGAAGGCTGTGAAGCCATTCAGAGACTTGGACAGACTAAGAGGTGGGCAAAGAGGAACCAAATGAGGTTCAAAAGGATAAGTGAGGAGTCCTGCACCTGGGAAGGAGTAATAAACTGCACCAGTACAGGTTAGGAGGTGATCTGCTGGAGAGCAGCCCCGTGGAGAAAGACCTGGGAGTCCTGGTGGGTGGGAGGTTATCCATGGGACAGCAATGTGCCCTTGTGGCTTTGCTCAAAGGCAGCTGTGGGTTGGCCAGGCCTGTGGCAGGCAGCTCTGCCCAGCATGACACCTGGCATGCTCCCTGCCATCCTGAGTCCAACGGCCCTGCGTTCACGTGGGGTGGTGGCAGCTAGGTGTTGCCACCAGCCTGAAGGAACCCTGAGTGCTGATCTTTTTTCTGATCCAGCACTGGTGTTTGATGAAGGCAGGTCCCATTCAGACTGGCCTGTCAGAAGAAGTGCCTGCTGCCCTTTCTTATCTGTGAGTGCTGAGTATGTCTGACAGTTGAGTTTGTGGCAGCAAGATTTTTCTCTCAGTAGTTGTTGGGGTTTGAGTGCTTGGTTGCTGTCATATGAGGAAATACAGTATCTTGCTGTTGAGCTGCAGCATGCAGGTGGATAAGGACTCCGACACACAGCAGCAGCAGCAGCAGCAGCAGCTGATTCATGGCAATCCTGAGGGCAAAGGGCCAAATGAACCCAGGTTGTCTCATGTTTGCTGCAGGCAGAGATCTGCTAGAAGGTCAGTGCCTGTGGCTGAGCTGAGGCTCCAGTGACTTGTTAGGATGCATTAGCACATTTGCACACCTAAAACCTCAGGGAAAGCATAGGGTGCATATTACCTGAACTGGATTTGATCATTATCTACACCAATATCCTCTTAACTGGTAAACCAGATGTAAATATATTTTTCTTCTCTGCACTGTTGCAGTGGCATAAAGAGGACTAAGTGTACCTGGGAGCCATCCTGGCTTGTCTCCAGGACTGAGGTTTTATAACTCCTTCCAACAGTCTCTTTGCCTTAAGCAAGCACTCTTACTGTTGCCTGTCTTACTGCTATTCCTTCAAAGGGTCAGTTGGTGCATATTAACTGACTGCCTTCACATGAGACATCTGTAAGGAACTGTGGTGGGTTGAAAATTTCCTCCCCCCCAAACATTAACTTTGCCAGGCCAGCTCAGCTGGAAGCAGGTGTAAGCTTTATTTACAAGCAAAACTACAATCTACAATGGAATGCAATGAATATGTACAAAATAGGATTTACAATATTTACAGATATTTACAATTAACAAACAGCACAAGGAGCCCCCTGGCCAAAAAACAGGGAGCAGCAACAGCTTCTCCCCTGCCTCCCCCTTCCCCCCATGTACAAAAGGGACAAGAGATAGAAGCAAAGAAATTAATACCAGTCAAAACAAAAGCAGTGCAGCCAAGGTGAAGCAGAAGCAAGGTAGTATCTCCCAGCCTGAAGAAAGAACACGAGAGATTGTTTTGGGAACCAAATCTTATGGTAGATATCTCTCCAATTGTTTAGAATAATCATTATTTTCCTTTTTACACCTAATAGTGATTTATTTACATTCTACTACTTTCTGTTCAAGAACTTTAAAGGCATAGCCTGAAACTACCACAGAAACCTTGTCTACAATGCAAAGCAATGTCCCAGTTAGAGATATCAAGCTCCAGGTTTGGGTATCCAAAACAGAGAGGTTCATATTTCACTGGAGACAACCTTGTCTGAAATTATGCAGCTCTGGTCCAACTTAAGCTTAACCTTTGCAAGAGGAAAGGGAAAATATTTGCTTGTGCATTTATTTGTAAGTTTGAATTAAAGAGGCACTATTTGCATACTGCGATGACATGGCTGTGTGAGTGTTTACCCAGACAGAATCTGGCTTCCCACAGTTGGATGAATTTTTAGGAGTGTGATCATAGAATCATAGAATCAACCAGGTTGGAAAAGACCTCAGAGATCATCAAGTCCAACCTATTACCTAATACCTAACAACTCTTGACAACTAAACCATGGCTCCAAGTGCCACATCCAATCCTTTTTTGAACACTTCCAGGGATGGTGACTCCACCACCTCCCTGGGCAGCATATTCCAATGGGCAATCTCTCTTTCTGGGAAGAACTTTCTCCTCATCTCCAGCTTAAACTTCCCATGGTGCAGCTTGAGACTGTGTCCTCTTGTTCTGGTGCTGGTTGCCTGGGAAAAGAGACCAACCCCCACCTGGCTACAACCTCCCTTCAGGTAGTTGTAGACAGCAATGAGGTCTCCCCTGAGCCTCCTCTTCTCCAGGCTAAACAACCTCAGCTCCCTCAGCCTCATTGGGCTTATGCTGCAGACCTCTCCCCAGCCTCATTGCCCTTCTCTGGACACTTTCAAGTATCTCAACGTCCTTCTTAAACTGAGGAGCCCAGAACTGGACACAGTACTCAAGGTGTGGTCTAACCAGTGCTGAGTACAGGACCAGTTCATGCTGAAACTCCGTGATGCTGGGGCTGCAGTTGTAGAGGAGAGAATTAGATGCTTCGAGATATTCCTTCCCAAAGTATATCCCTAATCCTACTTAATTTGCTTCCTGGGAAGTATAAATTTGAAAAATATTTGGGTTTTGGTTTTTTTTTTTCCCTCACAGAGTGGTGCTCGAATCAATATTTCAGAAGGCTCCTGTCCAGAGAGAATTGTGACAATAACAGGCCCAACAGATGCAATTTTCAAAGCTTTTTCTATGATTGCACTAAAATTTGAAGAGGTAAGCAAATACAACACTTTTTTTTTTGTCCCCTGTTTTCTTGTTGAAATAAAATACTGTTTGATTTTTCTTGTGTTTGCTTTAATGTTTAAGTATGGTTTGTTTAACATTCTGTTTAATAGCGATGAAAGTGGTTGTATTTTTATAGATGCTCTTGGCAGTAATGCTGAAGAAGAAGAATGGGTCAATTTACAAGCTGTTTGATCATTTCTTTTGCTTTTTTTGGAGGCTTCAGGGAAAAGCAATTACTTCTAATAATGTGTACTAATGGGAGGAAAAAATGTCTTGGAAAATTTCCTTATTTGAAAAGAATCGTTTCCTAACTTTTAACTCTGTTTTTTAATATGATTCTATTTGGTATTGAGGTAAATCTTCTGCATGACAAAATGAATATGTAACTAGAAATGTTTTGTTTTCAACACAGAAAATATGTGATTGCCAATTACCATAGTTAAAGCTTGGCTTTTAAAATGAATGGAAATGGAGGTACTGAAAGTATGTGAGACAAGAGTTCAATTTACTGTCGAACAACTGTTCTGTGCTGATATGTAACTGAAGTGCAGGGATCTCATAAAATTCCCTGAACTAACCATAATTAGATACGGTCACCACTTTAATGGGAAGCCTGACAGAAAAGGCAGCAGGTCACAAAAGACAAACCCTCTTCGCTCAGGGGAGGATTTAATTTCTTCTACTTTTGAGAATCGTAAGTCTAGTCCAGGAATGTCTCCTGTCCTCTCCGGAGAGACATAGGCCCCTATGGAAAGTCACCTTCTCCTAGGAAAGAGCCTGCAGACAGGTGGACTGAATCACCTGCAGCAGAAGGAAGGGGCTGTGCCTCTTCATCAGTGATTTAGCTGGAGGGATGTGAATCCCTTTTTCACCTGTACTTATTTCTCCAAGTCAATGCAGTTGTCTGCACATCTCCCCACAGCACTGGGAGTTGCTGGCATTGGTGGGAAATGGTCAGTGTGTGCCTTTGTTTACCCCCTGTTCTCATCTAAAGCAACTCTGTTGTTTATTGTGGGTCATCAGGTGCAGTTGTCTACTAGCATGAGCAGTATGTCTTGCTGCTTGCAACTTTGATCAGCATGATCAAAAGCCAGTTAGATTTTATCCTCCTTCCTGACACTGAATCCACAAGCCTTCTTTTCATTCCTTACCTGAATTTATTCAAAAGCTATTTGTACAGCTTTGTTTCTGTGCCAGCACTGGCCATTAGTTTAAACAATTCTTGCCTTTCCACCCCTGGGGATTCCTCTCTTGAGCATATTTTTAGAAATCAGTTTCATCCCCTCACAACCCTGCTTTTGCCAGAGTGAGCCAAGCTCAGTCTTCCAGGTGATGCATTACCCACCCCTCTTGTGATTCTACTAATCCCTTTCTACCTTTTCACAGTCTCACAGTATATCAGAGGTTGGAAGGGACCTTAAGACATCATCAGGTCCAACCTCCCCTGCCACAGCAGGATCACTCAGGGTAGTCTGCACAGGAAGGCATCCAGTTGGGTTTGGAAAGTCTCCAGAGAAGGAGACTCCACAACCCTCCTGGGCAGCCTGTTCCAGTGCTCTGTCACCCTCACTGTAGAGAAGTTTCTCCTCCTGTTGAGCTGAAATCTTCTATGTTCAAGTTTGAACCCATTGTTCCTTGTCTTATCACTGTGAACCACCCAAAAGAGCCTGGCCCCCTCCACTTGACACCCACCCCTCAGATATTGATAGACATTGATCAGATCCCCTCTCAGTCTTCTCAAGACTGAACAGGGATCTCAGTCCTTCTTCATAGGGGATGTGCTTAAGTCCCCTCATCATCCTCATGGCTTTCCCACTTACAGTTTGTATTAAATGTATGTATTAATTGTTGACAGGTTGCAAATTACGTCCATGAGGGCTTATTTGCTAGCAAATCCCTATTGCTGCTGGAAATGCATCGCCTCCTGCTAGTGTTCCTGCTTTTTTCACTGACATACTGTGCCTGGCAAGTATCCCCAGCCCCTGCTCAGGTGTTTTCAGTCGAAACATCTTTGGTCTTGGCAGACATTTCTGTCATCTCCTAGACAAATGACCCCTTTTTTTTATATATATACTGCAAATATGAATCACATTTATATTTCTCCAATCCTTCATGGGGCTTCAGGTCGTCCTTTGTGATGTCCCAATCATTCTGTGTGTGGATAAAACACCCTTATTTTGTGGCATGGCACATCTTCTAAGAACAATATTTTGTTTTCCTTACCAGTTGTTAATAAAATAATAATTATTTTTAGGTTGTGTCCTGCAAAACTGCAGAAGTAATTCACTCCAGCCCAATTTTAAAAAGAGCTGTTGTCATTTTCTTCTCAGATTTATCTCTCATCCATCTTGTACCCGTCCCTATTTCTCCTACATTAAGAGGCAGCTTTGTGTACACTACCTACTCTCCTGTCCACAGAGACCTAGAGACTGCTGCTTCTCTATTCTCTACACAAAGAACATGCTCTGCTTAAGGCCCTATCCTGAAAAATGCTGAGGGAATCATTAACAGAGATAAGCCCTTCCAATTCCTGCCAAAATGAGCACCCAGAGGAAATAAGGCTGCATTTTTCATAAAAACATTGAACACCACACAGCTTCAGATCCCCACCACCCAACATGACAATGTTATATGAATAGTGTTGTCTGAACAGCCACCTGATTGATATTCACAGAGAGGGAGAGCAATATGTGCAGTACTAGTATACATACTCATATCACAGAATCAACCAGCTTGGGAAAGACCTGAGAGATCATCAAGTCCAACCTATTACCTAATACCTAACACCTCCTGACAACTAAACCATGGCTCCAAGTGCCACATCCAAGATTTTTTTGAATACTTCCAGGGATGGTGACTCCACCACCTCCCTGGGTAGCACATTCCAATGGCCAATCTCTCTTTCTGGGAAGAACTTTCTCCTCACCTCCAGCCTAAACCTCCCCTGGCACAGCTTGAGACTGTGTCCTCTTGTTCTGGTGCTGGTTGCCTGGGAGAAGAGACCAACCCCCACCTGGCTACAACCTCCCTTCAGGTAGTTGTAGAGAGCAATGAGGTCACCCCTGAGCCTCCTCTTCTCCAGGCTAAACACCCCCAGCTCCCTCAGCCTCTCCTCACAGGGCTGTGCTCCAGACCTCTCCCCAGCCTCATTGCCCTTCTCTGGCCATGTTCAAGTATCTTAATGTCCTTCTTAAATTGAGGAGCCCAGAACTGGACACAGTACTCAAGGTGTGGTCTAACCAGAGCTGAGCACAGGGCAGGATGACTTCCCTGCTCCTGCTGGCCACACTATTCCTGATGCAGACCAGGATGCCATTGGCTCTCTTGGCCACCTGGGCACACTGCTGGCTCCTGTTCAGCTGCTGTCAACCAGTACCCCCAGGTCCCTTTCTGCCTGGCTGCTCTGCAGCTACTCTGCCCCCAGCCTGTAGTGCTGCACTTGGATTTGTTGAATGCCATCATGTTGGACTCTGCCCATCTGTCCAGCCTGTCAAGGTCCCTCTGCAGAGCCCTCCTACCCTCCAGCATTCAACACCTGCTCCCAACTTGGTGTCATCTGTCAGTTTACTGATGGTGGACTCTTATCTCCTCATCCAGCATGCCTTGTTCATAGAATCATAGAATTGTGTTATTTGGAAAAGACTTCTGACATCATTAAGTCCATCCATTGACCCTTAAAGATTTTAGAGGGGTAGTCTTGACTCTTCATGTGGATTTTATCAAAGAAGTATTGGCACTCTCCACAGATAAGGTACTACTCCTATATTCTCAAGTGTCTGTATTTAATCTGAATAGAATTTGCTTCTGATGTATTTAAAATAACAATGGTAAAGAAAAACATCTCCTATAGTCAGTTAGATTTCCCATATTTATTCCTGTCAATAAAATGAGGTAACTGTAATACTTTGGAAGCAAAATACAGCACTGTCTCAGAAGGTAGAAATGAGCCAGCTGTCAATGTTGTTTTTCATGCATACCTTTTTGTTGGAGATTTATTCAGTCATGAAAAAGATATGGAAATTCCAGAGCAGACAGAGCTTGGCTCAGCTCTGGTTATCACAGTTGCCTTCAAACAGAAGAAAAAAAAGATATATGTGTGAGATGGATGGTGTAATGTGGTGGGTTGAAATCTCCTCCCCACATTAACACCACCAGACTAGCTCAGCTTGGAAGCAAATGAGGCTGTATTTTACAAGCAAAAACTACAATCTACAATGGAATGCAATCAATATGTACAAAGATACACTTTTTACAATATTTACAGATGTGTACAATTAACAGAAACTGCACAAAACCCTCCTGGCCAAAGCCAGGAAAGCTCTGCCCTTCTGCCTCCCCCTTCCCTGCCTTCTCCAGACAAGAAGCAGAGAGGTTGTTAGAACTTAGCCAAGGTCAGTGTGCAGGTATGTTACCTCCAAAGCAAAGCCAGAAGAGAGGAGCAGAAACACCCATGCTAGAATGCTGCAGAGAGAGCACTGAACTTCTGTTTTGAGAACTGAATCTTAAAGGTTTCTATCTCTCCAATGGAAGAGTTTAGAATAATAATTATTTTTCTTTCTTACTGTGATTTATTTGGTTTTATTTATTTATTTATTCTATATTTTAATATATATTATATATTTTATATACATATATAATATATATTATATTTTTTAACATTTTTATTTATTCTTTTACTTTTCTGCTCGAACTCTGTGAAAAGAAATTAAAGGCATAGCCTTAAAACCACCACAGATGGTTTGGGGAATATGGATGCCCACGTGAAGCCCTTGAACCCTTAATTTTCCCTTACATCTGTATAGCTGGGGATAAGCAGGTCTAGAAACACATAGGAGCACTAGAATGCTGTTAGCATTCTAGATCATGCTAGCAAAAATCTCAAACTGCATTAAAAAAAAGATAAGAAAACCAAAAAAGATCTGGAGGAGTTGCTCTGCAGCCTTGTATTGCTCTGCTTTGACAACATTCCTAATAGAAGTAATTTTCTAGCAGGCTGATGATGAATTTCTAACCTAGGTAGTCCATTACATAAACAACTGAAATGTTCACTACAGAAGAAAAAGAAAGTTGTTAGAAAAATGACAGTAACCCCAGGCAGACCACTGGAGTTGCAAGGGAGGTCATTTCAGAGCAGTGATTTCCAGACTGGAGGCCAAGACCCAAGGAAATGCAGTTCTGATTTCACTGGTGAGTGGGACACCTCCAGTTTGGGGTATAAATATGAATAATCCACTGCAAGCACGTGGTAGTTAAGTGCTGGACAAACCAGCAGGCAGAGCTCAGTGGTCTGACCTTCTCTAAATGAATAAGAGAAAGTTTGGCAGGATCCTTGTTTGTATGCAAACATTTATGAAGAAATTGCTTAGCTCTAGAAATAAGGAGGAGGGAAAAGCAAGGTGATAAAGAAAAAATTGAGATACACTTTTTTGACTAATACTAACTCCTGCTGCTACAACTATGGTAAATCCTGTTGTGGTCATTACCAAGTGAAGAGCCACCTCAAAGAGCCACCTCACAGACTCCTTGCACTTGCTGTGGAAATTGGCAGGGTTAATATTTCATTTAGAAACCAGCAAGGAAGAATGTCAATGCTTTTCTCCCAAGTTTGTTTGGTTTGGGAAGCCCTAGACACTGTGACTCTGGGATGCCAGGAGCTAGGGATGCTGCAAGGCTTCAACACCAAAAGCTGGCTCTCCCAGCAGGTCAAGGCTCCCACTTAGCCTGCCCTGGCTGAGGAGAAGCCCAGGTAAGCTGGGAAAAGCAATGCAGCTCTAGTGCCTGCCAGAACCTTGAGGAAATTAATGCAGTGCCACAGAAAGTTAGAGGCTAAAGAAATAGGAATCGCACAGTTGGAAAGACTGGGAGAAAGTCTCCAGTCAACTCTACTTGGGAGGCTGCAGTTCTTGAGGGGATATTTTTCTGCTCATTTCTCTTTTGTCATGTTTATACACTGGACTGGATCCTGTATGCACTCCACACTGCTGAGCCTCTGTATTTTTTCTTTTGCTCTTTTTTAAATGGGAAGAAGATAAAAAGAAAGGCAGCTTCCAGTTTTTGTGAAGTGCTGTTGGAAGGCAGTTTAAGTGTAGTGAAGGCTTTGAGGCCAGACCACACATGATATGGAAGTAGGAGGCATTATCAGGGTCGTGCTGGGTGGCTGAAGAGGATTGTGCACCTACAGCTGGATGATCAAGTGCCTTCCCCTGCCACAAAGGTGATGTGGTGAGATGATGTCTTCCAGATGAAAAATAGACCTGACCTGCACTTTATTTCAGATACATGGGTGCTGCAAAATTCTGTTATCCTTCTCTCACTGACAGGGGCATTGAACAAAATGTGAGTTACTGGCTGACAGAGGAATGATTTGGTAGCTGTCTTCTGGCACGCAACAATGCCTCATTCTGTTCCAGCTTTTTTTCTTCTCTTTTAAGCCAAGCAAGGTCACACTTGAGTATTGCAAATGCAGGATTACTGTGTATTATTTACTGTAAGAACTGGTGCTGGTGTCACTGAGCTCCCACACCAATTCAACTGAGGTTTAACAAGGCCAAGTACCAGGTCCTGCACTTGGTTGCCCAGGGAGGTGGTGGAGTCACCATCCCTAGAAGCATTACAAAAATGTGTAGATGTGGCACTTGGGGGCATGGCTTAATGGCAATGGTGGTGTTGGGTCGATGGATGACCTTAATGATGTCAGAGGTCTTTTCCAAATAAAACAATTCTATGATTCTACAAACAAGGCATGCTGAGTTGTTTAAAATAAGAAATTGGGCTCCTGGTTGCACAGTACTAGCACTTTTTTTTCTTCCAGTCTTGATAAAGAAGAATGTAGGGAAACACATCAGTTCTGTCTGGCAGAACTACTGTGCATCCTCAATGAGTTAAATGGACATGAAAGGAATGTTTTCTGGTCTTCCTCTCATAATCTTCTGGGCATCATTTCTGTGAAGAGTGTAATAGCTGTGCCATACCATCTTACAGCTGGATGAGATGGTCTTTTCAGCTCACAGCTAGGGTTAGCAAACCACACTGAGGTTCTCATGAGTTTCTGGGCAAGTGCTATGCAACTTGTGGCTTGTTTTTGTGATCCTCAGGGTACTAATCAGCATCCCACCAATCTGTGGGAAGAAAAGCTTTATCCTTTCCTCTGCAACAAAGACTTCAGAGGGGTTGTTTTGTCTTACCTGGAAGATTTTGAATTAGCAAAATGTATTTAAAACATTGTAAACCACGCAAAAAGTAGCATATTGAAATGGTCATGAAATCCTACAGTGTAGTCTCGTTGGATAAGAGATACATGGATATAGGATACATTACCTGGATGCAGGTAACTGCCATTCTGTTGAGCTCTTTGTACTCTGGTTACATAGCTGGGATGGAAAAGATTTTAGAAATTGTGTAACACAACAGATACTTAATGGATGTGTGACAAAAGAGAAATTAAAGCTCAAAGTTCACAAAATATTTATCAAACGAATATGATTTTCTGTTCTTCATATTACTCACAGATGCTTTGTCATTCCCTTTTGTAGCTTTTCTTTTGTTTGTATCAAGCCTGACAAAAATTTGCATGAAATGTAAAGACATAGACTTTGGTAGAAGTGTTCTACTTGAGATGGTGGGAAAGAAAGCAAATCAGCATTTCAGGGCCTGTAAACTCCAAAGCCTCTTTGTCTTTTCCATCTGCTTCAGCTGTTCTAATGACCTTCTCATCCTAATCTTGTCTCAGAGGCTGTGTTCTCTAGTCCTGCAGTGCGGACCTGTGCAGTGGGTTGAAAATTCCTCCCCCCCAACATAAAATTGCCAGACCAGCTCAATTAGAAAGCAAATGAAGCTGTATTTACAAGCAACACTACAATCTAGAAATGAAATGCAATGAATATGTACAAAATGTGCAATAGTTGCATGTATGTACAATGTACAAACAACACAAGAACCTGCCTGGACAAACCAGGGGGCTACTAATAGCTTCTTCCTCCCAGCTCCCTTTCCTACCCCCTGTACACCAGACAAGAGAAAGAGCAGAGAGATGCTGTTAGTAACTAAACCACAGCAAGAACACATTCAAGGTCAGCAAAGCCAAGCAGTTAGTATCTGCCCAAGCGAAGGAAGATGAAAATAGAGAGAAAGTTAGTTGATACAAACTATCTTTGTTAGTAGTCTGTCCAATGGGATTATTAATACAATCATAGAAACTGTTAGGTTCGGAAGGGACCTCAAGGATCATCTAGTTACAACGCCCCTGCCATCAACAGGGACACCTCACACAGGTTGCCCAGAGCCACATCCAGCCTGGTCTTAAAAACCTCCAGGGATGAAGCTTCCACCACCTCCCTGGGCAACCTCTGCCAGTGTCTCACCACGCTCATGGTGAAAAACTTCTTCCTAACATCCAATCTGAATCTACCCATTTCCATTTTTGTTCCATTCCCCCTAGTCCTGTCACTACCTGACACCCTAAAAAGTCCCTCCCCAGCTTTCTTGTAGGCCCCCTTAAGGTACTTGGAAAGACACAATAAGGTCTTCTCAGAGCCTTCTCTTCTCTAGCCTGACCAGCCCCAACCCTCTCAGTCTGTCCTCATAAGTGAGGAGCTCCAGCCCTCTGATCATCCTCATAGATGAACTTATCGTTGAACTCATTTATCATTTAACTTATTTAACATTGAACTCATCATGAACTTTAGAACTTACCAGTATTTTCTTTTTTACATCCAATGGTGATATAGCTACATTCTACTACTTTCTGTTCAAGATCTGTGGGAAATTTTCAAGGTACAGCCTAAAACTACCACAACCTGCAATGCCAGGCAGCAAAAGAGTTCCTCTGGCACAAGCCACTTGTGCTGTTCATGCTTACCACCAACGCAGCTGCTGGCTTGACTAGCAACAGAAACCAACCACAACTGCTTTTACACTCCCCAGATCTCCACAAACAGCTCAGTGCTTACCAAGGAATGACAACTGCTCCACTCATTCTTCCTGACATTGTGATTGCAGGACATAAACGCCTCGATGACAAACAGCACAGTGACAAGCAAACCGCCTGTGACGCTGCGACTCGTCGTCCCAGCAAGTCAGTGTGGATCCCTTATAGGAAAAGGAGGTTCCAAAATCAAAGAAATCAGGGAGGTAAGTGTTGGGATGCCTGCTAAGGATGCTGGCTAGCTCAGCATCCCGCTGCAGCATTCTTTGTCACTGTTGGTCAGTGCACTTCGCTTCTTACGTGAATGTGAGGATGTGCTGAGTGAGAAGCCTGAAAAGTCTTGCTAGGGGGAAGCAGGAGTCCAGCACAACTGCACCTTTCTTCCTCCCATGAAGCTATAGACCATATAGGAAATAAACAGCTTTACAACATATTAACTGCACAATATAGCTAAACAGCAGTTTTAGCCACAGTTTCTCTTCAGGCACAACCTCCTTTCCAGAAACACTCCAGTCATTTCCAAATTAGCTACCACCTTTGCAGACAGAGGAAGACCCAGGTAGCACTGGGGAGTCAGGTGAGAAGATCAAGCACTTGATCTACTTTTTAGAAAAAAAATTGTTTTCATCTGTATCAGTGTGAGCTGAAATTCCCCCCACACCGACAATGACCAGGCTAGCTCAGTCTGGAAGCAAATGAAAGCTGCATTTACAAGCAAAACTACAATCTATGATGAAATGCAATGAATATGTACAAATAGACACAATTCACAACATTTACAAATATGTGCAATCAACAGAAAAGTACAACCAAGCTCCCTTTGCTTCCCCTGAGGGCACCTCCCAAGGGACCTCTCCCCCAGACCCCCCTGGCAGAAGGCAGAGAGACAGAAGCAGAGAAGCTGTTAACTTAGCTCACCAAGGTCAGTGTGTTATCTCCAGCCAGAAGAGAAGAAGAAGAAACAGCAGCCAGACAGCCCAGCAAGTTGCCCTGACTGCCCCTACTTTGTTTTGAGTAGTGGTTCTTAAACATTTCTATCTATCCAATTGAAGTGTTTTGAACAATTATTATTTTGCTTTCTTACACCCAATAGTGACTTATTTAAATTCTTCAGCTTTTTCTGCTTGGACTTTGCAAAGAAAAATTAAAAAGACAGTTTTAACCCATCACAGCATCCTCCTTTCCTGTTTCTCCCTCATTTCACTCTGCCATAGGTGACTTGATTTCATGTATTCTAAACCATTATTGACTTTTTTTAATACAGACTTTTATTTGTAGGTATTCATTCAATGTGCTGTGCTAGCAGCCACTTTTTCCTTTAACCAGGTAATGCAAAAATTGTCCTACAGTGCCAGTTTTAATTTTTCCATGCATGACTGTAATAACAGAGCACATGCCAGGCCAAGGAGCCAGTAATCAGTCAAACAAGAAAATTAGGTACATGCTCAGTTATGTGGACACAATCCAAATAAAGCATTTAAAAAAACCAAAAAACACAACATGTTTTTATTCTGGATTGTTACCTAATGAAACTGAGGAGAAGAAAATATTATTTCTGTGCAGATGTTTGGGTCGTAGGAAGCTTTCACTCTTTTATTCTCTATTCCCAACAAAGCTTAGTGAGAGAACTTTTTATAGATGGGAGAAGATACTTTGTGTGTTCAACTGCATTTCCTGTGTTGAAGGAAGCTGTTCAGTTTGCCTTACACATAGGACATTTCTAGCTGAGATTCTGAATGGCCACCAGACTGTTGGTGTTTGGGTCAGGGTGAGTCAGAAAGCCTGATGAGCAGCTTCATGCTCTCATCCTGGCAGGCAGTAAGCAAAGCCAGGCTAAAGCCTTGCCACTGTCAGAGCACACAGAGGTGATCTTAGCTACAAGGCATGATTTCTCTTGGTCCTCCAGATTTCTTAGGTGTCCAGGAGAACCCTCAGGCAACAGGAAGCCAGCTGATTTCTTAGTTTTGTTAAAGTAGGAGCTGGTGTGAGTGTGAAGCCTGTGCTGGTGAGTGCTTAGCTCTAGATTTTTGCAGAGTTTTATATTAAATGGTGGTAAGCTCATCCAGAGCACTGAGTGAGTGCCTTTAGGATACAGGCTTTGAAAGGTGAGGCTGTTATGAATGACTGAAGTGCTTATTCTGGTGAACTTAATTTCAGAAGCAATTGCCTACTAGTGGAGTACAAGGAAGTCAAAGGATTGTGTTTGGCCTGGTGTTTTGATAAGGCTAATGTAGCAGGAAGTCACAGCCTATATTTTCTTGAGCATAAGTGTAATGAACAAAATACTACTTGCTTTGTCATTGCTGACACATGACCAAAGTCGAAGACTAAATAAGACTGGCACTGGAAACAAATCCATAAATGACAGCAGTATGTGGCTGAGTATTTTGTGCTGGATGTACAGATACCCAGAACTGTTAAACAGCAAATAAGATCAGAGGGGGGGAAAAATAGAAAAGGAAAAGGAGCATCCAGTTTGAGATGTGTTCTAATTTTGTCATCACACCACACACTTTGTGTTCAGACAGGTACCCAGAAAGAACAGGTAGGGATGCAGTACCATTTTTAAAGGGAAGATCGCCAGAAAGAAAAATTAAAGCATGGCTGATTGATTAAATTATGGCAAAATTCCAAAGCCTATTATAGAGCAAAGAATTGGTATTGTGGCCTCAAACAGCACTAGTGAACAGAAAATGCAATCAGTAATTTAATCAGGTTTTGGGAGGAAGAATACTATGGGTCATATGTAAGCAGCAAGAAAAATTAACTCCTTGTTTTCTGACACAAAGTCAAAGGTTACTGCAAATACACTTTTTAAATAGCCAAAAACATTGCATTGCAGTAGCAGGCAGAAGAAACTTTTGTTTGTAACACATGGAAGGGCTACCTCAATGTGTAGGTTTTTCTCTGTTGACTAAGAGTCCTCTAGGATGGTTGTGAAATAGCATCAGGGATTGGTTTGGCCTTGTGTATTTTTTTCATTCTTGGGGTTGGTGGTTTGTTGTTGGTTTTGGTTTTTTTCTTTTGGTTAAGTAAGATACATTAGTGCCAAGATCAAATATTAAAAAAAAAAAAAAGACAACAAAAGTGACTCATTATCTCCTTGGGTTCATTAATGAGGTAAAGTTCATGATGTGCACATATTAGTCAACACACATGATTTAGAATTACTTTTGTACCATCCTGAGATACTCAGGACCATAAGGCAGCCCTAGATTTCATCCACAGTATCATAAAATCATTAAGGTTGGAAGGGATTTCAAGGATCATCTAGTTCCAACCCCCCTGCCATCAGCAGGAACACCTCACACTACATCAGGTTGGTCAGAGCCACATCCAACCTGGCCTTAAAAACCTCCAGGGATGAGGCTTCCACCACCTCCCTGGACAAACTGTTTCAGTGTCTCACCACCCTCATGGTGAAAAACTTCTTCCTAACATCCAATCTGAATCTGCTCATTTCTAGTGTTGCTTCATCCCCCATAGTCCTACCATTACCTGACACCCTAAAAAGTCCCTCCCCAGCTTTCTTGGAGCCCCCTTCAGATACTGGAAGGCCCCAAGAAGGTCTCCTCAGAGCCTTCTCTTCTCTAGACTGAACAGCCCCAACTCTCTCAGTCTGTCCTCATAGGAGTGGTGCTCCAGCCCTCTGATCATCCTCATGGCCCTTCTTTGGACACGTTCCAGCACCTCCAGATCCTTCTTGTAATAGAGGCTCCAGAACTGGATGCAGTATTCCACGTAGGGTCTCACCAGAGCAGAGTAGAGGGGGAGAATCACCTCCCTCACCCTGCTGGCTATGCTTCTCTTGCTGCAGCCCAGGCTCTGGTTGGCTTTCTGGGCTGCAAGTGCACACTGACAGCTCATGTTGAGCTTCTCATCCACCAGCACCCCCAAGTCCTTTTCGTCAGGGCTGTTCTCAAGCCAGTCCCTGCCCAGCCTGTACTGGTGCTTGGGGTTGCCTTGACCCAGATGCAGGACCTTGCATCCAGAGACATAAGTCAGCCATCACAGTCTCACAGTATATCAGAGGTTGGAAAGGACCTCAAGAGATCATCAGGTCCAACCCCCCTGCCAGTGCAGGATCACTTAGGGTAGTCTGCACAGGAAGGCATCCAGGTGGGTTTGGAAGGTCTCCAGAGAAGGAGACTCCACAACCCCCCTGGGCAGCCTGTTCCAGTGCTCTCTCACCCTCCCTGTAAAGAAGTTTCTCCTCATGGTGAGGTGAAATCTTCTATGTTTTACTTTGAACCCATTGTTCCTTGTCTTATCACTGTGAACTGCCAAAAAGAGCCTGGCCCCCTCCACTTGACACCCACCCCTCAGATATTGATAGACATTGATCAGATCCCCTCTCAGTCTTCTCAAGACTAAACAGCCCCAGGGCTCTCAGTCTCTCTTCATAGGGGAGATGCTCAAGTCCCTTAATCATCCTTGTGGCTCTAGTGGATTGAAGAGACATTTATCTGCAACTCATTTGATTAGGAGACCTTCTTCAGTTATCAGCATTTCTTTCCTTTTTTATTTTTGTTTATTATTATTGTTATTGAAAAGTACTCCATTTAGCATTGCAGCTGTCTCCCTTTCGGAGGGTTAAAAGACTTGTCCTGAAATTCAGGTCACAGTTTGATTGATTAACAGCTACTGAGGGCTAATCTTCCTGGGATGAAAGTGTTTGCAAATTGGCTTGCACAGGCAAATCCGTGCCCTGCCAGACCCCAATTAACCTGTCTGGACACGAATTTACAGGTGCGCTCTGCCACCTACCTAGCAAAGACAAAAGCTTTAGAGGTGCATTCCCTCCACCACACCAGTCAACCTGTGGCTTTTTTGAGAGGTGCTGTGGCCTGCCCTTTGCTGACGCTCCCCTTGCTTTGTTTCTGCTCTAGTCCACAGGAGCCCAGGTGCAGGTAGCAGGGGACATGTTGCCCAACTCCACAGAGCGTGCAGTGACCATATCAGGCACTCCTGACGCCATCATCCAGTGCGTGAAACAGATCTGTGTGGTTATGCTGGAGGTGAGTGCTCGGCGTATCACCCCTCGCTCGGGAGCTCTTCAGACACATTAGCCATTTCCAAGTGTTCAAGGGTTCCCCAGGGGTGCTGCCTGCCCTTCCTGTAGCAGGAATTTTGAGTGGGCTCTTCGACTGTGCCCTGCCTGGTGTTTGAGAGCTTCTCGCAGCAGGGCTTAGCAGTCAAAGGCCAGGGCTGTCGTGACACCGTTGGTGTCCAGCATTGAGCTGCAGCCTGTTCTGAAGAGAAAAGCATTTGATTCTGATGCAGGGCAGAAAACATCTTAGGTCTCCTTTCAAATATAAATAATTCTGAGTGGAATAACGTAGATTTAGCAGGGGGGGTTTGCTTCCTTAAGAACCAGTCACTTCATAAGGGCAGAATGTTTAATTTTGATGGCAGATTTTAGCTCTTAGATGAAATGAGGCAAAATTAATATATATCAAAGCCTGGGCATTTTAACCCTTGCTGAAAATCAGGCAAGTACATTTCTCAACTGTTCAAAATGAATAGAACTTAGAAAAGAAAAATATTACAGCAAATCAAAATTAAATTTTTTTGACTTAGTAACCATACTTTTTGACAAGGAACGTGAAACATCTCTGCTTTTATCACATTTTGTTTCATTGTGGTTCTTTATTCTTTACCTAAGTCTAGTCAAAGGCTGTCTCTCTATTATCTCTGGCACCCTACTATGCTGCTACTCTTTAAAGAGGGAAAAAAAGGTGGAGTGCTTGAGACAGCACTGTGGCTATTGGCTGTTCAGAAGTATGCAATGCATCAAGATGACATACAGCCTTGCATCAAAATGTCATCAGCTTAATGAAAATAAAAGCTTTAAAACAAGCAAATCCCCACTGTTTTATCATAGAATTGTTAGGCTTGGCAGGGACCTCAAGGATCATCTAGTTCCAACCCCCCTGCCATGGGCAGGGACACCTCACACTACATCAGGTTGCCCAGAGCCACATCCAGCCTGGCCTTAAAAACCTCCAGGGATGGGGCCTCAACCACCTCCCTGGGCAACCTGTGCCAGTGTCTCACCACCCTCTTGGTGAAGAACTTCTTCCTAACACCCAATCTGAATCTACCCATTTCTAGTTTTGTTCCATTCCCCCTAGTCCTGTCATTACCTGACACCCTAAAAAGTCCCTCCCCAGCTTTCTTGGAGCCCCCTTCAGATACTGGAAGGCCACAAGAAGGTCTCCTCAGAGCCTTCTCTTCTCCAGACTGAATAGTCCCAACTCTCTCAGTCTGCCTCCATAGCAGAGGTGCTCCAGCCCTCTACTCATCCTCGTGGCTGGTTTTTGGACATGTTCCATCACCCCCAGATCCTTCCTGGATTAGAGGCTCCAGAACTGGACACAGTACTCCAGGTGGGGTCTCACCATAGCAGAGGGGAAGAATCACCTCCCTCATTTTACTGGGGAAAAGTTGCTCATGCTTCAGTTTTTTTCTGAAGGACTTTGAGGAAGGAAGTTCTTTCTAAAAGTGGAAGAGGACAGGAAGACAATATAAAAAAAAAAAAAACCACACAAAAAAAGAAGTTTTTTGTTTGTTAGAGATGGAATATGTGATGTCAGTACTTATCAGCTTTGTGAATAAAGTGTAGTCTACTGTCCAAGTGACATTCATGGAATAAATAGTTACCTGCTAAGGAAGATAGGAAAAAACACTTCTCAAAATCAGAGAGAGAAAGAGAGAGTCCTTTTTTCCCACAGGTAGAGCTACTTTTTAATATCTGGTTTTAAGATAAGGAAGTATTTTGTTTTAGTGTTAGGCAAATAGTGAGCAGCACTAACAAGACACCACCTTACCTACAGTGAAGTGTGCTCTAATTTGCAGAGTATATTTAATTTGGCAAGAAACTTCAACTGACATGAGTAGCTAGTTAATTGTATGACCTTCATTAATGGAAATGACATTACTGTTTCATTCTGCAGTTGTGGCAAATGCACTGAAGCCAGCACAGTTGCACAGGCTGGGTGCTGCACAGGCACTTGAAGCCTTGTTTACAGACACCTGCTTTTGCTTCATTTCCGAGGAGAAAGCTTTGGTCTGTGATTTCCCCTTTGGGTCCTTGCCTTGGGCTGCAAGGAACAAGCTCACTTTTTGTACATTATGAAGTCCATGGTTATTCTCTGCTAAAGCTGAGAGGGTTTTTTTCCAACCCTCCAGCTCGGTCAGACAAGAAGCAGGATGGGGCTGGCCATTTGCAGTTGAACAGCTGACTTAACCAAGTTGGTAAAACAAGAAACCCTGATGTGTAGTGACCATTGTAGGAAGGATCCATAAGCAGGAGATGTTCTCTGTGTTAACAAAGCAAGAGCCCTGGCCAGATTCTTCCAACACAGACAGATTTCAAACTTGTGCCTGTAATTCATGAAATGCCTTTTCATGCCTAATGCAGCTCCATAGCCTCATCCAACAATGGCAGTAATGAAGGAACAAGTGCCTGCATTGCCTGTTTGGCTGTGTGGTTGGGATTGGCTCTTTCCCTCAAAGCCCAGACAACTGACCTCTGGCTTTCTTTGGGGTTGATGGGGTGGAGGGTGTCCTGGGCTGGGGAAAAAAAAGTTAGCTGCATGCCTTGTGTTGTCTTAGGTGACCAAGATAAGGAGTGATATTTTAATACATGCTCTGCTTCATTCTGCATTTTGATCACTTTGTGTTTTTGTCTGCAGTCCCCACCCAAAGGTGCCACCATCCCCTACCGTCCCAAACCTGCCTCTGCACCTATCATTTTTGCAGGTGGCCAGGTAAGAGCAGACACCATTTTGACTCAAGCTGGAAACCACACCGTCTTGGCCCAGCCTCAGCCAGCACCTGTTAGTTTTCAACTTTTACTCCTTTTTTGCTTGGTATAGTATTGATGTGCTTTGTCTACTCTGTGTGCTTACAGTTTGCAGGAAAGGAAACCACTGCACTGCAAACCTGATGCAAAATTGTGACGATCAAGATGTAAGATCCAACTTCTCTAATCATAGAGTCATAGAATTGTTAGGGTTGGAAGAAACCCCAAGGATCATCTGGTTCCAAACCCCCTGCCATCAGCAGGGACACCTCACACTACATCAGGTTGCTCAGAGCCACATCCAGCCTGGCCCTATAAACCTCCAGGGATAGGACTTCCACCACCTCCCTGGGCAACCTGGGCAACCTCACCACCCTCATGGTGAAGAACTTCATCCTAACATTCAATCTAAATCTACCCATTTCTATTTTTGTTCCATTCCCCCTACTCCTATCATTACCTGACACCCTAAAAAGTCCCTCCCCAGCTTTCCTGTAGGCCCCCTTCAGATCCTGGAAGGCCACAATAAGGTCTCCTCAGAGCCTTCTCTTCTCCAGACTGAATAGCCTCAACTCTCTCAGTCTGTCCTCACAGGAGAGGTGCTCCAGCCCTCTGATCATCCTCATGGCCCTTTTGCAAATTGAGAGATGCCCAAATTAAATGGTCCCTGAGTAGGACAAAACTGCTTACTGTAGTGGTTGTTTTTTTTCACTCCACAGCTCCACTAGCAGGTTAAGATGTTCTGTCAGTTTGCTGAGACAATCAAACAGCAGGATGTGCCTGCTGATGAAAGGCATCATTTTTCTCTCACAGTTTTCATATTTTTTTAAGACCAAATAAAACATTTGCAGTAAAAATTTGCACTTGTGATTTCTGCTGCTCAAAGTCCCTCAGGAGCAAGTAGCAACGGGGTTATAAATACTACATGTGTGCAAGTGTAAACATTCCCGACTATGCCTAATAACACAAGAGCAGCATTCCTGCTTCCTTTATATATAGTGAAGTTTTGACCATTTCCCATTCATCTTAAGCTATATCAGTAATGGTTCTTATCTGGCTTTAAAACCCTGCGTGCAGTGTCAGGTCTTCCTTTTCTTTCAGTAATGCTCTGAGATGAATCTGCAACATGCTGCTGAGACATGGTAGAAATTTGTTTTGCTGTCATCTGTTGCAGGGGGAATACAATTTTTAGCCTCTGATGAGCCAGCCATGAATGCAGCTGATAAGTACCCTAAAACCACCATAGGAGCCTCCCAAGGGCTCTCATGCAGCCAACAGGCTAAGGGGCAATGGAAGAGTGAGACTCTGAGAGCTCTGCCCAGCTTATAGGGAAATTTGGTCTCCTAAACCTGGCCTAGAAGAATGCAGCCATGTCTGTACTCTGCATTCACCTATGTGAAACCTCTCTGGCAGTAGATCTCCCCTACCTAGCCAAATCTTTTCCCCAAGATGATGGCAAGGCCTCTTTTTTTGGTTAGTAGCCCACTGGGAAAAGACATTCACCTGTATGGTGGACCATCAGCAGGCAGGTCCCACCTCCCATCCCATTAACCCAGCCCAGGTCCCACCCTGTTGTGGGGCATGGAGCCTGAGCTGTGTCTAACCCCAGCAGGAAATTTAGAGGTGATATGAGAAGGTGGGCACAGGGTTCTTGGTGGGGCAGGGGGCAAAAAGTGCTGCCAGTATTGTGGGTGGTGTGATGAATCATGCTCCCACAACCTGCCAGTATGCAAGGAAGCTGCTGTGCATCTCAAGAATATGCCAAAATGCCATTGCTTCTGACAGCCCATTGTAATGAGCTTTCTCTGAGCTTTTGTTTCACTTTTACCTTCAACTCTGCAATGATACAGAATCACAGAAACATTCATCTTGGAAAAGACCCTCAGGATCACCAAGTCCAACCATTAACCCTACTCTGCAAAGTTCACCCCTAAACCATATTCCCAAGCACCACATCCAAACCACCTTTAAACACATCCAGGCTTGGGGACTCAACCACCTCCCTGGGCAGCTCATTCCAATGCCTGACCACTCTTGCTGGGAAATAATTTTTCCTAATGTCCAGTCTAAACCTACCCAGCCGTAGCTTGAGGCCATTCCCTCTTGCTCTATCACTAATCATCTGTGAGAAGAGACCAGCACCAACCTCTGTACAACATCCTTTCAGGTACTTGTAGAGAGCAATGAGGTCTGCCCTCAGCCTCCTCTTTTTCAAACTAAACATCCCCTGCTCCCTCAGTCACTCTTCATAAGATTTATTCTCCAGGCCCTTCCCCAGCTTCATTGCCCTCCTCTGCACTGGCTCCAGCACCTCCTCATCTCTCTTGTATTGAGATACTCTGTGTGGTGGAAGCAGAGATCAGAGTGGTAAACGTGGAGACTTACTGAGCACTAGGAATGATATTTTTAGCTTCTCCACTGTTAGAGTAGTTCATGTCTCACAGCTTTGTTTTATCAGATTCTTTGGATGGTAACCTCTCTCTGGATCTGCATTTTTATTAACTTTTCTGCAGCTCTATTTGAAGCCCTACATATGCTATTGTAGTATCCATGAGCAGCAATTTTTTGTATCCTTTACTTGGGGCAAAAATTTTCTGTGTTCTCTTTGAACCTTGAGCTGATGTGTATCCAGATTCTCATCATCTAGACATAGTAGCCTTCAATTCCTGGTGTTCAAGCCTGCCACCCTAAGCTGCCTTGAAAAGAAGAAATCTGCTTCCTCAGTGGCCAAAGCTGAATTGAAATCTAAAATACTTTGCCAGAAGTCAGTCTATGGATGAAAGTTTTCAATCATTTACTCCATGCATGTGTTTACACTGCAGTGCTTTCCTTAAAGAAATGTGTGTGTGTACAAATGCAACAACCCCATGTGAGCAGTGTTTTAATTGCCACTGCCTTCAAAGACTCTCTCTGTATATGTTGAAACTGTTTGCTAGAGTGCTCTGAGCAGTTTATAATAAATAGTTTAATAGCTCTTGTCCTCTTTTACATTTAATAGCTCTTGTCCTCTTCAGTTTTATCAGTTAAAAGTGTTCTCACTGCTCGAATATGACCTTGTTGGTGTGAGACATTGCAAGAGATGCTTTCTGTGTGCTTTGAATTTCTGCATGCTCTGGCTAAGCAGAACTTCTAAAGAAAATGTTCCAAATCTGTTTGGGTGTCAGGATGGAAAGACACTCCATCCAGGCTTCATAAATGGAATGAAATGCTGAAAATAAGGTTTAATCAGCAGTACCAATTCCATCCAACCTTTTGGCTACGCTGTCGGAAGTTGTTTTTCCATTCCAAGTTGTATCATGCATGCTTGGAAGGGTTTGGTTTGTTTAATCCTTGCATATCCAGCTGCACCAGCAAAATCAAATTTCTAGTTTTCCTTAACAAATTTGGGATTCTTCTGCTATTTATATATTGCTTTAATTGTCTTGTGCTTCTCTGATACTGTATTGCATGGCAGAAGTAAAAGGAAGATGAACACTGTCTTGCCCTGCTCTGCCCCGGACTGATATTTAGCATATGCAAAGGTTAAAAAAAAAAAAATGCAGCATTCCTGCCTGATAGAAAAAAATTAGACATTTCCACCTACTGTGCTCCACTGTTGTTTAGATGGGTACTCACAGGGTGCAGCTTTGCTTTATGTTTAATAGCAGTTTTATGGTTTAAATTGAAGAAGGTTCATAGACCAAGACATGGCTGTTGTCACTAATGTCAATGCATCAGTAGGGAAGTTGCCCTTGACTTTGGTGGAAGCAGACCCTTAGCTTGTGTCCTTAATGAAATGTTGCAGTACAGATGTCTCAGGACATATCTACCACACCTGTACTTAGTATGCCTTAGCCACAGAAAGGCACAGTTCCTCTGTCACAGGCTCACAGGCTCACAGGGTGTTAGGGGTTGGAAGGGGCCTCTGGAAATCATTGTGTCCAACCCCCCTGCCAGAGCAGGACCACAGAATCCAACACAGGTCACACAGGAACACATCCAGATGGGGCTTGAAAGTCTCCAGAGAAGGAGACTCCACAACCTCTCTGGGTAGCCTGTTCCAGTGCTCTGTGACCCTCACAGGGAAGAAGTTCCTCCTCATGTTGAGGTGGAACCTCCTGTGTTGTAGTTTATATCCATCACCCCTTGTCCTATCACAGGGTGCAAGTGAGCAGAGGCTGTCCCCTACCTCTTGACCCCCAGCCCTCAGATATTGATTGACATTAATCAGATCCCCTCTCAGCCTTCTCCTCTCCAGATGAAACAGCCCCAGGATTCTCAGCCTCTCTGCATCAGGCAGTGCTCCAGTCCCTTCAGCATCCTTGTAGCCCTCCCTTGGACTCTCTCCAGCAGATCCCTGTCCCTGCTGAACTGGGGAGCCCAGAACTGGATGCAATATTCCATGTGAGGTCTCACCAGGGCAGAGTATGACATACTATCAGTGATAGGTTTTCTCAGCCTAAATCAATCAAATTACTTTTGGGGAGCCTAAGAAATTAAAAGCTGCCTTTTTAAAAAAAAAAAAAAAAAAACTAAGAAAGATACTTCAAGACCCATCTTGTACATGCTGCATTGATGGTTTTCTTTGACAACCAAATCAAAGCTACTCTGAGCTCTCAATGTTTGGTTTATTATTATTATTATTATTATTATTATTATTATTATTGTTATTGTATGTCCAGTTTGTTTGCTTCCTCATATGTATAGATGGAAGTAGGAGGGAAGGGTGACTTCTGTTAGGCTTGCTGGTGGTTTTTTTGTGATGGTTTCTTGCTGGTTTGCAGACCACTGCTTGGGAAGCACCCATGTAAAAGATGTCCTGTCAGCTGGGTTTGAAGTAAAGCCATGATCAGAAAGTGCCTATGTAATTCAGGCTCAAAGACCAAAGTGTTGTTTCCAAACCTGCTGTTTGCTCATGGGCCTAAGCCCTCACCCAGTGCTATTTCCAACTATAGCCAGCCTGAGGCTGTTCTGTGCTTGGCTGCATGCAGAGCCCCAGCTCAGCAAAGCAGTGTAACATCTCCTTAGGGTTGTCCTCATTTGCTTACTTAAGGGCCACTGATGGTAGCAATCACCTGTTTTGGTGGACTGGAACAATTTCCTTGTCATTTATAAACCACCAGTAATGGCCATTCCCCCATAGATGCCCATGAGCATCTCACTGAGCCCAGTCACAGCCTGAAAACTGCTCATGTGCATTAGGTTTTCCATGGTGTGTGTTTGGGGTTTTTTTCTTTTCTGGAAGCAAAATTCAGCTGCAGGAATGTGCATCGAGCAGCTGAGACATTAAAGATTTTAACATCCAAACTCCATTAAATGAATTGTTTTATCATTTGCAGAGGGGCCATTACTTTCTAAGAGGCCTTTTGTCAAATTAACATTTTGCAGACTAAGCTGATCAGCTCTGTTCCTATCATTCTCCCAGTACAAATATTTATCCATTGCAATTTGCCCTTTTGCTTTCCTGCCTGCCTAAGAGCAAGCACATTAAATTTTTTCTGACATGCCATTCCTTTCAGAAAAACACCACAAGATGTAATAGAAAATTGTCAGCTCTCTATACTTTTTAATTTGTAGGCCATTACACAGGATTGACCAGACCCATCTGGAAAGACAAAGGCCTGTGCTAACAGGTGCCAGGCATGCCTTCGTATCCTGCCTCACTCGTGGGAATTTTTTGCCTCCCTCACCTTACCCCAGTGCTGCCAGAAGCTATGCCCCTTGCACTGCTTTTTTTGATGCAGACAGGCTGGATTTGGAGAGGGGAGATATTTGGCTTCTTGTGGAAGATGAGACCACCACACCATAATGCTCCTATTACCAACCTGGTGTGCTGGCCCTCTGCCCAGGCACTGCGGGACAGGCTGCTCTCCAGCACCCATGCCCATGCACCCACTGCCATGGCAGCCTGGGGCACAAGCCCCATGGGGTGCACCAGGGCACATGTTTGGTGACTCTTAGCATCTGTGGCTGTTGGTAGCCAGATGATGTGGTTTAGAGCTGGCTGGCAGGTGCCCCTGCACATGGCAGTCAGGAACTGGATGGTAGAGCAGGGCATCCCGCAGGCAGATCTGCCTCCTCCTCGCTTGCCCCCCTTCAGTGTCAGCACCTCCCCATGTGCATTGGTACAACTGGGCAGATAGAGCAGCCAGGAGGGGAAGTGGCCACCCCTGTGCTCCTCAACCACCACAGTGGCCCCAGCTCTGCTCCTGGGAGACAGAGCTGGAATGAAGAGATGTCCTGAGGACTGAGGTCACCAGAGCTCACGCAGGCATCCCCTGCTCGCAGAGGGTATGCAGGCGTCCTGACAAAGGCCTTTCCATCTTCTGCCAAGCACTGTCAAGCAGCACAAGACAATTAAGCTTCACTCAGCATGAAAAGTGATGTGGGTTACATTTGCCTGGGGAGCCAGGCAGAGCGTTTCTGATGAGGAGTGCTGCTTGTCCCCCCTGACTGAGCTGTGTCTTAACTGTGCTTGTTTCCAGGCATTCACGATTCCGGGGCAGTATGCCATCCCTCATCCAGACGTGAGTCCAGCACATGTAAATTACTCCCTTTTTCTTCCTCTCCCTTTGATTTGTTCTGGGCAACATTTGCTTTCTACAGTTAGCAATAAAGACGTGGCCTAGGGACACCTTTCCTGACCCCACACACTGTATAGCCAAGTGTCAGCTCAGCTGCATCTCTTACCTTGTGTAATAATTGCTAGAAAGTACAATGGCCCAGGAACAAATTACAGTTATTCTTGGCCTTCTTTGCATGTGATATATTTGAGTTCTTTTAGTATGTAATTCTACAGTAATTAGTAAATATTAACAATAGCCATTACATGTAATAACAGTAGAGATGTCATTTATAACCAGTTTGGTTTGGTTGTTTTTCTGTTCTCTCTCTACAATAGATTAGAATGAATGATGAAACCTTTTTTTTTTCCTTTTTTTAAATATAATTTTAATTAATCCAGTTTTAGAACATGTAAGATGGTTTCTCTGCTCTGAAATAATTCCATTTGATTGGTTAGTTCTAATTTCCCATCCTGCCCTGCAGTTGACCAAGCTTCACCAGTTGGCTATGCAGCATCCCCCCTTTACTCCCCTTGGGCAGACCACCCCTGGTTTCCCTGGTACGTACCCATGACCCCCTGGGGATGTCCTTCTTCTTAACAGCTTTGTTTCCCGTGGTCATTACATCATTTTAATAATAAATGTGGTCAATGACCAGCAATCCTTCTGGTTTTACACATTAATCTCTGTTCTTTCCTCCCATACCTCTGTTACAGTTCCTTTCATCATTACTAAAATGTGCTGCTTTTTTTTTTTTTTTTTTTTTTTTTGTTACATATATTAATCAAAACTGCTTCATTTTTCCCACTGGCTAAACCCCCTGAGTTTCTTTGGTCCTTCTGAAGTTATTGTGGACCATACAGTATGTACCAGTTGGTCCCAAGTGAAGCACTTGGGCGTGCATCTAATCAGATTTCCAGTTTGATAAAGTGGTTCAGAAAGAAGGCAACACAACTGTGGAGCAGAAATGCTGATTAATGAAACTGTGGCATGCTGAAACTGCTGGCACAAGTGCCTCCCTTCCTACTGGATATGCAGACATAGCTACAAAATGCCATGGGAATTTAGTGGAAGTAAGGACTGTACATTTGGTCCAGACTTATTAAAGCTGAAGTTGACCTCCTGGTTCAAGAGTGCAGTTAATCCTGCAGTAAATCATTTTTACTGTACTTCACTAGAGATGCATGCTTGGCATCTAAAAACTTCCCAGAACAGAGGTCCATTATGTACTGGTACATGCTTTGTATGGCTAATAACATTTTATCACATACATCAAATTCCAGAAGCAACCTGACTCTTTTATACTCAGGGTAAAATAAGCATATGCAACTCTTAGTTGCATGTAAACATAAGTAACATATGGATGAGTCACTTTGTTTGTTTGTTTTTCTTTTGGTAGGAGTATTTATTTTCCACTTTTCTAGTTAGAAATGAGGATTTTTCTTTTTTTGGCATGGCTTTTCAGATAATAGTAGTAATAATAAACACCAAAAAAAAAAAAAAAGGAGAGAAAAAGGAGAGAAATAAACATTGCATCCAAAAATGTACTTTCATTTTTTTTTCATGATGTATCTGATAAAATATCTCAAAGTCATACTAAATTGCCTTTCCTAGCTTTATATTCTCCCTATTCCTGTCATTAACTTGCTGCTCCTTAATCTTCTACTGGTTATGTTTGTGACATGTATGTTTCTGTAATTTTTGCTGTGTGTTAGAGCAGTGGTTCCGATTTTCCTGAGCATTTTCCTTTTGTCCATTCAATTTACAAACAAATGTATGCTGCTTAAGAGTATTTTGTAGCATTTCCCTCCAAAAATTACCCTTCACAACATTTCTTCAGCAACTAATCCCACATATAATTTCTAAATTTTCCTAGGTTAAGTTCCTTATCTAATTTATTAATTTTTCTTGTCCATATCTATGTGTTTTGTTCTGCTAATTGTTCTTTTTGACTTTCATTTCCCATGTTCTAGAACTCCTGGTAGACAGGTCAAATTTTCAGCCACCCATTGATGTGTTTAGAGCAAAGATCAGAATTTAGGGGAATTTTCTAGAAGCTTTTTATGACCCTGTGGAATCTCATGTGACATTTGCTGCTTTGGTGGGTTAAAGGTTAATTAAAATAAGACTTATTTAAAAGTAGTCCAGCCCTGTGAGTTCTGCATCTCTTGCTTTCTTTCCTGTTTCAATAGCAGTTCTCTGTTTTTTCTTTGCTACTCCTTTTTTTTTTTCTTCTTCTTCTTCTTCTTCTTCTTCTTCTTCTTCTTCTTCTTCTTCTTCTTCTTCTTCTTCTTCTTCTTTTTGTATGTTCCTTCTTTAAAATATCATTTGTTGTGTCTTGCCCTTGTTGCAAACGACTGGCATAACATTTTCCCTCTGTCCCCTGAATAGGACTGGATGCCACTACTCCAACCAGTTCCCATGAACTTACTATTCCCAACGATGTAAGTGGACCAATAGTCAGTTTCACTTTCTCTTCTCTTGCTCCTCTGCTACTGGAGGGGAAAAACTCTCATCTTTGGCTGATTTGCAAACACTAATCCCCAGAATAAATTGTATGGCCTTTAGTCTGTTGGGGAAGGGATGTTAGGGGTTAGTGACATGCTGGAGAGTAGACGTGACTGTCCCCTCTCGTGTTGGGTCTCCAGTGATGTTGCTTTAGTTGCATGATGGCACCAATCCCGTGGTGCTTCACCACCTTCATTAAAGTCTGGCAGCCTGCTGCTCACAGGGGTCTTAGATGAGTTATCAAAATTCATCTCTCTCATGGCACTAACAGGCACAGTCCCAGGAGGGGGGCTAAAGGGAATGTAAATAATTGAAGCCCTGCATGCTGCATATGTTGGGCTGGAGACCTCTGTGGCAGGGGGGGGGAGAACTTGCACCACAGTGGCTTGTACCATGCCAGTATCCACTGCACCTCGAGTTTTTCCTAAGCAAAATATCTATTGTCAGTTATGTGAAGGGGCAATATAAGGACTTACTTGAAGAATAAAAGATAAAAAGCATTCCTGCTGCAGCAGCTCTGGACTGGCTCTGATCAACAAACACAAACAGTCTCCACAAACAGGATGATGCTCAGTCAGATACACAGCATGTCCTATGAAAACATTTTCCCCTTTTATTCACTTTCATTACAAATGAAAGTCACTTGGGAAATGGAAGAGTTCTCTTACAGTAAAAAAAAAAAAAAAAAAAAAAAAAAAAAGCTTTTAAGCATGAGTGGGATCACAAAGAGCAATTCTATTACCCAAGAGATACTGAGAATATTCTGTAAGCCCTATTAAACTCAGTGGCAATGATTTACAGTGAGGAAAAAAATAGAGAGTAACAAAAGAAGCAGAGGTGTGAGCCCTGTGATTTTTTGTATGCTCTTTGTTACGTAGAAGATGGCCTGCTGATTTATCAGTACCTGCTTTACAACCCAATTTATTGTGTGTGCAGAGTTTTATGGGAGCATGCTGTTTATCCTTACACTGCAAAGTTGTAAATCTCACTTTCAGGCAGATGTTCTTGCCATCAGTCATCCAAATCCAAGGTCACTCTTCTGACTTCACTTCGTTCATAGTGGAGAAAGAATGGGAGAAAGTTGGCCTTATTTCCTGTAGTGCAGTAGAAAAATTTGAAAAACCCCATCAATTTCTCATTCAGGAGGTTTGAAATTCCCTGGCTCAGCACTGTCCTAGGAAAATCAAACATGCACCTATGTGTTGTTTCTAATGGAACATTTTCCTGGCTGTGCAATGCATGCCTTGATGCTGTTGCTGAAGGAGCAAAACCAAGGCCAAAGAGGGGTTAGGCTTAGAAACAGCCTGCTGGGGTTCTACAGGTGGTTGAGAGGGAGGTGAGATGTTTGTATGGTGTCAGGGAGTTTGTTAAAGGACCAAGAGGCATTAGTGCTGCCCATGTGTGTGGTGCTGCAATGCCAGTGCAGAGGGGAGAAAGGACTCTTCATGTTCTGTTGGGCATCAGGGGCTGCTTGGAAATGTTGCAGTTTTCCCACACAACTCCCAAAGGCATTCACTTTACCTCTGTCCCAGGCTGTCAGCAGTGCCCTGCCAGCTGTCCTTGGGCTGCAGCAGCAAGTGGGGAACATCCCTGGGGTCTCCCAGTGTAACCATTAATACCAGAGTGCTGCAGCCCCAGCACTGCTGCAGCAAGTGGGGAACACCCCTGGGGTCTCCCAGTGTAACCATTCATACCAGAGTGCTGCAGCCCCAACACTGCTGCAGCCAGTGGGGAACACCCCTGGGGTCTCCCAGTGTAACCATTCATACCAGAGTGCTGCAGCCCCAACACTGCTGCAGCCAGTGGGGAACACCCCTGGGGTCTCCCAGTGTAACCATTCATACCAGAGTGCTGCAGCCCCAACACTGCTGCAGCAAGTGGGGAACACCCCTGGGGTCTCCCAGTGTAACCATTCATACCAGAGTGCTGCAGCCCCAACACTGCTGCAGCCAGTGGGGAACACCCCTGGGGTCTCCCAGTGTAACCATTCATACCAGAGTGCTGCAGCCCCAACACTGCTGCAGCAAGTGGGGAACACCCCTGGGGTCTCCCAGTGTAACCATTCATACCAGAGTGCTGCAGCCCCAACACTGCTGCAGCAAGTGGGGAACACCCCTGGGGTCTCCCAGTGTAACCATTCATACCAGAGTGCTGCAGCCCCAGCACTGCTGCAGCAAGTGGGGAACACCCCTGGGGTCTCCCAGTGTAACCATTCATACCAGAGTGCTGCAGCCCCAACACTGCTGCAGCAAGTGGGGAACACCCCTGGGGTCTCCCAGTGTAACCATTCATACCAGAGTGCTGCAGCCCCAACACTGCTGCAGCAAGTGGGGAACACCCCTGGGGTCTCCCAGTGTAACCATTCATACCAGAGTGCTGCAGCCCCAGCACTGCTACAGCAAGGCTGCACTCCAGACAGCACAGTGCCAAAAATGAGGAGGAGGGAGATGGAGGGACATGGGGCAGAGAGGGAGCTGGGTGAGGAGAGGCCAGCACCATGTTTCACTTGTGTCTTGTGTGTCTTTGCAGTCAGATGCTGTGCACAGAGGGAGGTCAGGGTGGGAGAGGCAACAGCAGTTGTGCAGCAAAGCCTGCATGGGTGTTTTGACTTTGCTTTCCTGATGAGCATCTCCTAGTCCCAGTTGTGATAGACAGGCAGTTGGTGTGGCATAGAGATTATGTATCTGGTTGAAGGTAAAGGAAGCTGCAGGCCCTTGTATGGGGTTGTGTTGTAGCCCTGAGGCTGCACATGGCCAGCCTCCTGCCTACCTTGACTCCAGGGGTTCCCTGTGCTGCATGGGTCCCACAGCTTTTCTTATTCAATGTGCTTATCCATGGAAACGTTCAGCATGCACAAGAAGAACATCAGACTTGAAAACATTTACATGCTCTACAGCTACCAGAGAGGTCAGTGTGTATCTGCGTGTGCTGCACTTACATCTTAAAACAAAGGTAATGATAAGCACATAAAGCCAAAGCCTCAGTGAGAATTTGATGGAGCAAAATTAGATATAAAGAGAATAGGGAGCTCAGACTTCAGCTTAGTCTATAGAATGTGGATAGCAGCCATTTACAATTTGCATAGCTTCAGATTAGAATAATTTTCCCTCTGGCATTAAGGCAGTGATAGAATTTTTGGGTTTTTTTAATAGTAACAGCATCATGCTGCTTCCTTCAAACACAATACTGATAATTGCAACAAACCTGTTTCTCAGTTACTGGAGAGATACTGGAGAACAAAGAAATGCATTTACAGAAAGTTATTTTCCACATGCTAAAAGCCCAAGCCTCCTTTCTGAGTAATGAATTCAGAAGATTTACCTTTCTAAGTTTTCTTATAACTTCTGCATGTTTCCAAAAAGGGAACAGAGAGGAGATTACTGCAGGTCCCTCTCAGAAGTCACTAATATCTCCTTTTCCTCACCAAAACTTCCTATAGGGGCATTTGTTTGCCTTTCTTTCCTTGCTGGAATCTTTTCTGGCCTTCCACTGCTGAATTTTACTCAAGTCTCAAGATAAAGTTGTGTTAACAGTGGCAAGTGTTTTGGGAAACAGAAGGGATTTTATCCCTGGGTGTAGCTGAATGGGCACAGATAACAGATATCTTCACAGAATCACAGAAACATTAAGGCTGGAAAAGACCCTCAGGATCACCAAGTCCAACCATTAACCCTACTCTGCAAAGTTCACCCCTAAACCATAGCCCCAAGCACCACATCCAAACCACCTTTAAACACATCCAGGCTCGGGGACTCCACCACCTCCCTGGGCAGCTCATTCCAATGCCTGACCACTCTTGATGGGAAAAAATTTTTCCTAATGTCCAATCTAAACCTACCCAGTTGTAGCTTGAGGCCATTCCCTCTTGTTCTATCACTAATTACCTGTGAGAAGAGACCAGCACCAGCCTCTCCACAACCTCTTTTCAGGTAGTTGTAGAGAGCAATGAGGTCTCCCCTCAGCCTCCTCTTCTCCAGACTAAACAACCCCAACTCCCTCAGTCTCTCTTCATAAGGTTTATTTTCCAGGCCCTGCAGCAGCTTCAGATTTCACAATCTGATCCCTCAAACTACCCATTGAGAGTAAATGAACAAACTATTAATAATAATTAAAAGGCAAAAAAAAAATCTGTCTTTTTAACAAAGTATGCATATTTTGTGTATATGCAAGAGAGACAGGCAGGGGCAAGTACCAGGAAAAAAACTTTCCCCTTGGAAAGCACCATGAACATTGTAAGAAAGCTACAAATCTGATCAGTACTCCATCCAAGTTGGAACAGCATACTGGAGAACCATCTCTATTTCTCCCTGGAGCCAGAAGTACGTCCCTGCAAATGATAGACAGAGGGGATGTGCAAAACACTCTTAGAGCACCACAGAATCCAACATCAGCTCCATGTGATGGCTCTGAGGAGGTCTTCATGGCCCTGCCTCTTTTACCAGAGATGGCTGGGGGGAGCTGAGCTCTGATCTTTCCAGATCCTCAATCCATCACCTGCAGAGGGGAAAAATGGTGCAAGCCCTTAAGAAAAACATAAGGGGCAGTGTCTGACTCTAGCAAGGCCACCACACATTACAGGCAAGATGGACCTCACCCTCCCTACAGCCCTCTGCAGAAAAGTCCCAAGAGCAAGTGCTTAGTTATAAAACTAAGCTGCTGACTAAGCCTATCTCAGGCTCAGACATTCCATTTGTATGAGAGGGTTCAAAACCACAATAAATTTACATTACTGCTGAGAGCCTCCCATGTAATAGAGAAATAATGCCCAGAGGGAAAAAAAATTCAGAACTAACCATATTCTATCAATTAGCAATATTAAAAGGGATGTCTTATGGCAGTAATTAAAAATAAGTATTAAAAAGTAATTTTTGATGCCTACATGAGGCCTGATTTTTGTTTCACCTTAAGAGAATGCCATTTGATTCTCAAGTAGACCAGTCCAGATGAGCTCAGGAAGCAGGAGAATGATTTTTCAGACTTAATATCCACCAGAAGCAAAATAAGATCATTGTGGGACAAGGCACTATTGAGCATTAATAGATGTGTGTAGAGATGCATATGTAGCATCTCTAGAACTACCTGTCCAGTTCTGGGCTCCTCAGTTTAAGAAGGACATTGAGATACTTGAATGTGTCCAGAGAAGGGCAATGAGGCTGGGGAGGGGTCTGGAGCTCAGCCCTATGAGGAGAGGCTGAGGAAGCTGGGGGTGTTAAGCCTGGAGAAGAGGAGGCTCAGGGGTGACCTCATTGCTGTCTACAACTACCTGAAGGGAGGTTGTAGCCAGGTGGGGGTTGGTCTCTTCTCCCAGGCAACCAGCACCAGAACAAGAGGACACAGTCTCAAGCTGTGCCAGGGGAAGTTTAGACTCAAGGTGAGGAGAAAGTTCTTCACAGAAAGAGTAATTGGCCATTGGAATGTGCTGCCCAGGGAGGTGGTGGAGTCACCATCCCTGGAGGTGTTCACAAAAGGATTGGATGTGGCACTTGGAGCCATGGTTTAGTTGTCAAGAGATGTTAGGCGATAGGTTGGGCTTGATGATCTCTGAGGTCTTTTCCAACCTGGTTGGTTGGTTGGTTGGTTGATTCTGTGATAATTCTCCCAGAACTGCCTACTGCTGACTTTAGGGAAGAGGATGGGAATTGGTGTTGGATCCTCACTAAACTGAAATGCAGACAGATCTGCAGTGTCGTTTGGGTTACAAAACAAGTAATAAGGAGGCTCATTTCTGGACATGGTTTTCTCAGTTTTCTGTATGCCTTCTTGCCAAGCCTGTGAAATTATCATAGTCCAGATTTTTGCATTATCCTGGCAAGGAATGTGAAGCTAATTACTATTATTAATTGTCTTGTAAGAGGCACAGAGTATTTAAGCATCTCTTTCCAGGCCCTGCAGTAAGTCTGTAAAGAACTGTACTCACATCTCAGGAGATTATTTCTCACTGTAGAGCACTCTGCCCCAACATTTCTAACTACAAACCAACCAACCAAACAACAAAACTAGAACTGGAGCTACAGAAGTCTATTTCTTCATGAAAAGCAATTGAAGAGCCCCTCCTTGCTCAACTAATGCAGAGACTTTGCCAAAGCAAATGGATATGCTCTGGGTTGGCAGAGGAGGTTGGCAGGGGAGCCATGTGTACCTGTGGACAGGTATGGTCAACCTCCCTGCTCAGGACAGCGGATATTAGGTTGCAGAGGCTACTCCTTGTCCATTTTTACCATGCTACATTTATTATAAGAAAGGAATCTGACTTTTTTTAAGCAGTAATTTAGAAAGCAAGTGGGCTCTATGTCACTTTCTGTGACAAGCAATTCTTTGTGGCATTGGACTAGGGTAAAACCCAAAACCTAAAGGTCTGACTGCTCCCAGTGCTGCACAGAAGCAATGAAGTGTGATGAGCATAGAGGAACAAATTGTAGGAAGCACCCAGCAGAAAGATGTTATTTTTAGGCTCTGTCAATGACTTCAGCATTATCAGGGGAAGGGGGGATGGGGAGAATCACATATATCTTTAGTATGATAGGGAACTGGGGAAAAAAAAAAGTGGAAGAGAGGGATCTGCATCAGGGACAGCACAGTGCATTGGGAGAAAGTATCAGCATCAAGAATTTGGAGTGAGACAACTCACAGAGCATCTTTTAGTCCCACTCTTCAAGACTCAAGACTCCTGATCAGGCCTGTTTATATTAGCACCAGCAGGACAGAGTAAAAGTAGAAAAAAGCAGAAATCATGTTTTAGGGCTGGTTTGTTCAAGTGCTGGATTTTTTTTTTTGGCATGAGGAGAAATGAGGTACACTGAGGCAGGTGTAGAGAAAATGAAAAGGGAAATGCTGTCCCTGGTGCTCACAGTCCAAGCAGTAGGGGAAGTCAGATGAAATTTTGAGGTGTACAGACAAATGATGATAGACACCACACATGAGCAAGCTCTGCAGGTCACTGCTATGACCCATGTTGGGCAGCAGAAGGAGAAATGGGTGAAAAAAATGAATGGGCAGACACACAGACTATTGAGCATAAAGGCAAAGATACCAGCTGCTGCTCAGGTAGTCTGTAAGCCTCAGGTGGGGACTTGGGATACCAATGGTCACTTGGTTCATACCTCACCCTGGCTTTATCCTTTTTGTAAGCATGTGCTACTGCCACAGCCAGAGACAGGCTGCCAGGCTAGGGGCACATCTGATCTGAGCTGTTCCACTCATGCCTTGAGAGCATTAAAATGTATGTGCATGTACATACACATGTGTGCGTCCATTTGTATATATGTATATTTATAGTCTAGATATTATTTATATATATATATATATTTATAGTATGTGTACTACACCATAGTGAATAGTAAGCTTGGTATAATCTATAGCAGGTTTGGTTCCTCTTTCACTGGCCAGCTCTATCACTTCTTTCCTGGAGAATTTCCTCTGGATGTATTCTGTGAGAGTAAAGCTTACTGTGTGTTGAGGAAGCAGGGCAGCATCAAAAATAATGTAGCACCTAAAATGGGCAGGGAGCCCTGATCTAGTGTGAGAGGTCCCTGCCCGTGGCAGGGGGGCTGGAACTAGATGCTCCTTGTGGTCCCTTCCAACCCTGACTGATTCTATGATTCTAAAATCCTTGAACACAGCTCTGCTTCCCCATTCCTTAACTTCACCTACTGGGCTTGGCAAAGCAGCCAACCCATGTCTATGAAACTGGCAGCACTGCACACAAGGTAGCTGCTTTCAAAGCCTAGGGCAGCTTGCTTTTGTGGCTAGGGGCCTTTGTGGGACTGAATTACACGTGGCTCATAATAGCTACGGAATGGCAGGGGGCAGCTGACAGCGTTGGAAGCATCAGTCTTGAAAAGAGAGACGTTTGGAGGTGATTTGGCACAGCCTCACCTCAAAGCAAGGCAGAACAGGTGGTTTTATGTAAAACCAAATGTCCATGCCCTTATTGATCACAGCTCTTTAGAGGAAAGCCAGTCCCTTGAACTTCTTCCAGAACCCTTCAGCTCTTGAATGTTCAGGTACTGCACAAATGTCATCATAACTAGTAGGCAATTGGAAAGGCAGCCCAGAGAAAGCTCATGCACTCCAGCACTGTTGTCCTTCCTGCATGGCAAATGAAGAAGTGAATTCTGCATGAGCTGCAAGTCACGCCATGGCTTGCAGGGCATGATCAGGGATCCCACTGTCACAGCAACAAAGGATGACGGTGGAGACTTTCAGACTGAAGGCTTTTCTAGAGAAGGGCATCACCAGTGTTCACGACAGGTTTGGACTGAATTCTTGCTGCCTAACTAGAATTTAGCTAGGAGATTGTGAATGCTGGTGGATGAGAAGCTCAACATGAGCCACTAGAGTGCACTTGCAGCCCAGAAAGCAAATCACATCCTGGGTTGCATCAAGAGAAGTGTAGCCAGCAGGTCGAGGGAGGTGATTCTCCCCCTCTACTTCGCTCTGGTGAAACCCCACCTGGAGCCCCTCTTACAAGAAGGATCTGGACATGCTGGAAGGTGTCCAGAGGAGGGGCACAAGGATGATCAGAGAGCTGGAGCACCTCTCCTATGGAGACAGCCTGAAACAGTTGGGACTGTTCAGTCTGGAAAAGAGAAGGCTCTAAGGAGACCTTATTGTGGCCTTCCAGGATCTGAAGTGGGTTACAAGAAAGCTGGGGAGGGACTTTTTTAGGGTGTCAAGGTAGTGATAGGACTAGGGGGAATGGACAACCTGGCTCTGGGCAACCTAATCTAGTGTGAGGTGTCCCTGCCTATGGCAGGGGGGTTGGAACTAGCTGATCCTTGAGGTCCCTTCCAACCCTAACAATTCTATGATGCTTAGAAATGCGTAGATTCAGATTGGATGTTAGGAAGTTCTTCCCCATGAGGGTGGTGAGACACTGGAACAGGTTGCCCAGGGAGGTGGTGGAAACCTCATCCCTGGAGGTTTTTAAGGCCAGGCTGGATGTGGCTCTGAGCAACCTGATGTAGTGTGAGGTGTCCCTGCCCATGGTAGGGGGGTTGGAACCAGACAATCCTTGAGATCCCTTCCAACCCTAACAATTCTATGATTCTATGACCCACCTAGGTTACAGACCTCATTGGAGGACTTTCAGCACATACAAGTGGCTGTCTCTTGAGCAACCTAGCAAGTGCCTTCTCAGAGCTGTAAGAGTACCTCTCACAATGTGCCACAAGAACCAGTAGTCCCAAGCAGTTCCTCTGCTTTGAATGTCACAATGACAGCCACATCTGTACACTGGACTGCTTGAAATTATTCTAAATAATACATTGTTATATATTTTTGCATATTTTTTACACAGGTTTAAATAGATAGGAGTGGATCTAGTGCTGCCAGTTTTGCTGTACATGGATGTTCTGGCAGGACTGCTTTTGCTTTCCCCACACTGAGGGCATACTCTAATAAAAAAAAAACAGATCCCACCACTGGCTGGCACTGGTGCTACCATCTGTGCTCTGGGCACTCTTCTCACCTGCTGCACTTTCACTGCCTGCAGGCTGTGGAGGTCAGTGAGACTGAGGTATAGGAAGGAGGCACTTGGGGATCCCTGTGCTGCTACCATCTTGCATATGCAGTCACATTCATGTGCACACAGAGCCAGGTCACAGGCCTCCTGGTAAAGCTCACATGGGGCTTCTGCAGTGGCATGTAGAGTTACATGCTAAGACAGGTCCTCAGGATAAAGACAGAGAGTTCAGCAAGGCCCTCCTGCTTGAACAGGCCCAGATATCATGTGTACATGTTTCCTGGAACCTCACTTTTCCCCCATTGCAGGTGCTGCTCTTGTGCCTGTTTTGGCTATCCAGGTCCCTGCTCTGGCTTTCTGTGTGCCTCTGAGCATGGGGCAAGATTTATGCTGGCCAAGGTTTCTTCTTTTGATAAAATGTCTGGATACTAAATCTGTCTCTAGCAGACCTTTAAAACACTGATAATTGAGGATAACACCAAAAAAGCCTTGAGATCTGGAGACACAAAACTATGTCTCTTCCTACATCTGCTTCTGCCTGCAGTTACAGAGCTGTAAATCCCACTGACTTTAATGGGGCAGTACCTGGCCAAGCAAGGACCACATGTCCCCAAGGAGGTCAGGGACTGGCAGTGCACTGGAACAGTGCAGAGCTGCACAGCAGCAGCTGTGGGTGGCCAGCCTGACTTCCAGCTGCTGCTCTCAGCTCGCTGCTGCCAATGGTAGTCAGGCTGGCCTGTGTTTTATATTTGTCAGCATCATGGTACGCTGTCATTTTCTGCCACAGAAGACAGCAAAACAGTCTGGATACTGAGTTGTAGCAGCAGAACTTGATTCACAGGCATATGGCCACACAGCCAATGGACTGCACTAGTTACTCGTTCCAAACAGCACAGCAAAAATCTTTTGATCCTGAGCTCTTCATGACTGTGTTTCTAGAATAGGACAAACTGCAGTTGAGTGGTTTTTGCTTGTGTCTGTGGCACTAATCTCAGTCTTTGTCCCGCTCCAGTTAATAGGCTGCATTATTGGCAGACAAGGCAGTAAGATAAATGAAATCAGGCAGATGTCAGGAGCGCAGATCAAGATTGCTAATGCCACAGAAGGCTCTGCAGAACGACAAGTTACAATCACAGGATCCCCTGCAAACATCAGCTTAGCACAGTACCTCATTAACGCAAGGTAAGTTTGCTTTGTAAGTGATAATGCTTCTGCAAGATTGCTCTGTCTGCTCTCCAGCCACTATCTGTCCTGGACAGATCCAGAAGGTTGCTTTGCAGTGTCCATTTTGCATAGCAGTATTCAATTCCTAGTGATTTGTAAAGCCTGTATCGTTAGAACCTGTGATTGCTGTTGGTTCATATGCAACAGAGCTCCATCTGGTGCATTTTGAACTAGAAAAGGTAAAAAAAAAAAAATCTGAATAATCACATTAGCATCCATCTAAAATACAGGAAGATCAATTAAATGGCAATCATAAATTCTTTAGAAGAAAATACTTTCCAGAGACCCACTTTACTGTCCTAAATGGCAAATATAGTGGAACAAATTGCCACACAGATTTAATATACTAACTGGAAATGGCTACTCTGGGTCATTGACATTTGGTTGCTAAAAGAGGCACAGAATTTATTTTTTTTCAGAGACAGCATCACAAATGTTTTTTTTTTTAAAAGCATTCCCTAATGGGACAGGGTGAGACTATCTGCTTCACCAGCTCTTGGTGCCAGAATGAATGAAAACACTGGCTGTTCAGCTAAGGCACTGTGACAGCTTATATCTCTCTCATCATTTTGATATGATTATTTAGAAAAATATTAAAATAGCTGCCACCTTCATTTGCAGTTTTCTTAAGTTCCCTTGTAGACAGTGGACTGAGGCAACATATTGGGGGGAGGAGGGGGAAGTATCTATGTATTTCATTGCCTTTTTAAATTTTTTCTTTTTCTTTTTTTTTTCTTTCCCCTCTCAAAATACTGTGATATGAATCAAGCATTGTGTTTAACTACGTTTGTTGTTAAGGTAGCAGAAAATATGTGATTTATCTGTGGAGCAGATGTACAGCTTCCTATGGTCTAACCTCCTCTCCAGCCCAGTTCTGTAGGGCACCACTAAATGCCACTGTATGTGTCTTAATGGAGGAAAAGGATGTTTGTGCAGCTCTGTGTTACAGTAGACAAAAATACTGTTCTTTGTAATTCAGCTTGAAAGTAGCCTCCTAGGGAAAGAGACATTGAGGGGTGGTGTGTCGTGAAACTTAAAGAGAAGCCAATTCCAGACTCCTAAAACAACCTACAGCTCTTTTGCTTTATATTCTTTGTAGCAAATATAAGTCACTTCCATAAGCCCTGTAATCAAATAAAAATGTGTTCCCTCCTTTAACCCTTAAGGATATGTTCTTCTCTTGGTGTTCAGGGATTCCCCACACATCGAGACGAGAATAGACCCCTTCATTTTTAGTTGCACAAACACCACATGGCATGCATCTGGATCTCAGAAGATACCAATTTAAGATCTTCAAGACAGCTAAAGCATGCAAATAAAATAATGCACTTACTAATGGAGCTGCAGTGAGCTGCTCACCAGAGACAGAAATGTTAGTGAACAAACCTCTGTTTGACTCACTTTAGAAAAGCCTGTGAACTCTCACACTTCTGTTTATTACTACTGCTTAACGATTCTCTTGGTGGAGTGGGATATAGATGAGGTCTTTTAACATACTTTTGCAAAGAAGAAAACTTCTCAGCAGCCATATACCACGGATGCTCTCTCTATACTCTGTGCAACCAGAAACAAAACATTTGCTGCCTGTTGAATTCCTAGATAGAAGTCGTTTGTTACCATCATCTACAATGAACCATCATCTATTATTATGTACCATGTATCGAAACTGTATTTAGATGAAGTGACTTCATTTGTAAGTGAAGACTCTTGAAGTAATGTATAATAAATTAAGCTCTAAGATAACATAGGACATTAAGGTGACTTTTTCATTTTTAAAAAGTGACACTGTTCCAGATTTCTCCTTTCACAAGATGAAATTCCTGTCCAGTTAGATGCCACTGCTGCAGCAGTGCCAGCTTGCAGTTGCGCTGGAGGAAGAATCAAGAAATGTTCAGGCAAGAGGGAGGTCTGCTTTAGCTGAGGTTTAGGTGCTCAGGCAGGTTTCTGAGAGGTAGTTCAGGGCTGCTGCTGCCACACTGGGAGCAGAATTCAGTGTTTGTCAGTCCTAACCCTGCCACCAGTACTGCTGTCTCTTTTAAAGATGTTGGCACAAAATAAACAGTGTTGGGAAGCACTGAGTACAGTACCTAGAGTGCCCCAGGTATAGCCTGGTATGTCAAAAGAGTAATTACAATAAAGAAAATCATATAAGCATTAAGGGTAAGGTGGACTTTTTTCTTTTCTCTCCTTCACAAGATCTGTTGTTCTCTTGGATTTGGTTTCCAGAGCTAGAGTGTCTATATAAATCAATGTCTCACAGAAGCATAGGATGTAAAAACAAAACAAAACAAAAAATCTGTCCACAGTATTTCTGAAACCTTCTGTGTGTCTCTTTAAACTACCCTCCAACCAAAGCTGCTGTCTGTAGAATAATTTATTGACTCATTTTAAGACTTTTATTGAAATCTGGTGTGAAATATGTACATAACATACTCTAAATTATAGATAGAGATATATATATAAATACATTGATTCAATATCAAGACAGAGATTTAAATCTTTCTATTGTATTGTTTTGATTCTGTATTGATTACCCAGCACTGACTTTTGTGTCCTAGATTGTTTGCAGTAGAATTCTCTTACTTTCCTGTACAATCTCTCGTCTCTTAACTGGTCTCCACTGTAGTAACTGATGGGTTTTCCAATCCCATCTTCTAGTTTTCATTAAGAATGAACTGTCATTTGGGTTTCCTGTGTGATATTCGACTTTGAATTGTAGATGAATTGTAGCCAGCAGCACTTGCCCCTTGTTGAAGAGCTGTTTCCCAAAGATTTTGTTTTTTACTGCGATTTTGGTGAGAGGTTCATTCACAGAGCTAACAGGACTGCCAATGCCACACTCAACCTTTACTTCTGTCACTAGTTTGGGGTAATGCAGGATGTAGCCTTCACTGTATATATTCATAAAATGTAGGTCTTGACATGAATGGTGTAAAATTTGCACCATTATATTTTGCATGGAGGCTGCCTCATCTGCTTTCACATTCAATTCTGTTCTATTTACAATTGGTTTGGAAAACTGCCACTGTCACAGGACAGCTCATAGCTAACCTGATATACCTTCACCTTCTGTGTTACCACTGGTAATGAATGTGAAGCAGAGCAAATTATTGCTTTAATTGTACCTGTATGAGTACAGCAGACACAGGGAGTACACCAGCATTTAGCCTGGGGAACCTATTCTCCCTGCCAGTGTAGCAAAATCTCAGGCTCCCATAGACCCCAAGTCAGTAAGGAATTTTTTTGTTGTTGTCAAATGCAAGGTAAGCACATTTGGAGTCACTGAAACACTGAGTCCTGCATTATCTTTCTATATGCCTCCCTCCCATAATAATACTGAGTTCAAAATACTTAAAAATCCTACTGAATTTTTCAGAACCTACTAAGATGTCACCACATAACTCCTGCACCCCAAGCTGAGGATGTATACTGCAGCTGGCTACACCAATTCAGTATTCCTGATATAAATCCCACTGTGCAAGTAGATTGCAAGCAGCATAGCTAATGGTGCAAGGATGCCTTGCTTTCCACAAAGAGCAACTCTGCTGCAAGGGTTAGAAAAATTGGGAGCTGCTCATCCATGGGGACAAACACCACGGGGTAGGAAACCAAAGCTTTACCTCCTATAAAGAGGTGCTTGTTTTATGCACTCACCCTTCTCCCTTCCCAGCCCCTAAGAGAAGAGAGGCACCTTCCAACTTCCCAGCAAAAGCCACCAAGAATTTAATACTCCCTAGAGAGTATGAGGAAGAGTGGAGTTTGATGCTCAGGTATTTCCCCTTTTCCTTCATGCTCCTCTCCCCAGCTCAGACTTGCTTCAAGTATCCTTTAGTGCTTTGGAAAACTCGAGTCCAACCTCTTCATCTTATCTGTAGTGCTTGTGTCTTTGCCCTTGCACAAAGCAGAAAGGCCTTTTAGTCACTCCATTTCTCAGCCATGAATAGATCAGAGGCTGTTACTCTCAAAGCTGCACATAAGTCTAAGGGGAGGAAAAGCAAGGCTCTTCTAGGTCCTGAGCAGGGTGACCCCATTCCCTCCCCAACCCTGTAGCCTGGCTACAGCTGCTCTCTAAGCCTGCGCACCCAACCCCTAGCACCAACAGGAACCAGCACAAACCCTGTGCTGGGAAGCTTCCACAGACCTGGTAGGACCCAATAAGGACCTGGCAGGTCTTCTGCATAGCCAGGCAGTCGGCTCACTAGCAATCCACTCTGGGAGGGAGAAGCTGCTGCAGCCTCTCAGCTCACCTCAGGAGAAAGCCCAGGAGCCTGATAAAAGAGTAATTACTGGGGGAAAAACAAAACAAAACAAAACAAAAAAAGCCCCAAATACTTGGAGTTGCTACATGAAGAACTGTAACTAGTGCGATTCATATGCTAGGCTGACATTCTTCACAGCTGGCTACATACAAAACGCATCCTGAAATATGTATTTAGGCTGTATGCCAACCCAAAAGCTGCAACAAGCAGACAGCAAATGGAGAATTAACGGAGAGCTGAGGGAGGTAAAGGTTTTGTCACAAGGAAACAACAATGCGTCCTTGGAAGTACTGTATGTTTGTGCCTAAAAATGTACAGAAAAGCCTCAGCATGTGGGCCAAACTCATCACCCCTGTCAATGGGTGGGAGTTAGGCATGAGGATCAGCAGCCTGCAAAGAGCCTGTTGTTGCTAAAGAGCCTGTTGTTGCCTTGGGCAGGGAGGTCGGGTTCAGTCAACTTCCTGGCGCTGGTGGGGTCCATCTGATGATGTATATGTATGTTGTATCCATGTAGTACTTCGTCTGTCGGATGTTGTTAAGCTCTCTGTAACCACTGCCACAAGTTCAGAAAGGATACTGTTGCTGTGGAAACCAGGGTGTTGGTTTTTTTTTTCCTCTCTTCTTTTTTCGCTCATTTCCTTATAATTAGACCGCATAAATATTTTGTTGTGCTTTAAAACAAAACCAAAAAAAGTCTGGAGAAGTTAGAAACGGAAGTGAACACTGGCTAATCAGGTTTGTTTTATATGAAAAATGCACAATGACCTCACAGTGAATGAAATGAAAAACTAACTTTCAAAAAAAAAAAGAAAAAAACAAACAAAAAAAAAAAATCCCACCCCAAAACAAACAAACAAACCAAAACCAAACCAAAACCAAACTACCAAAACTTTAGATGAAAGTATCAAATCCATGCTTAGGCTCCTCTCGTCCTAGCAAAACAACAAAAGGTACTATTTGTGTCACAAAATTGCCAAATTGAAAGCAATTGCTAAAACCCCCCGCGTCCCCCTTTCAAAACTACTGTCATTTGGAAAAAGCAAAATTCACCGTTATCAGTGCTGGGGAGTAAACTTCATAGTCACTTTTGAGTTTTCCTTTGTGTTTTGGTTTTTTCCATCTTTTTTGCCATTACCTGCATTCCTTAGATTTCCCTTTTTTTTTTTTCTTCCCCTCCATATGAAAAATAAACTAGCAACCCCCTCCACATTTTTTTTATTTTTCTTTTTTGAAAGAACTTTAGTCTCGATTATGTTTTCACCATCAAATCATTAAAAACCCTTTTGTTATTTCTCTTCTTTAACACATAACATGTTCCTCCTATGACCTTCATTTTCCCTTTTTTTCCCTCTCTCTCCCCCCTCTCCCACTCGTCTGTCCACCTTGTCCACCGATCTAATCCTGACCTTTCGTGGTTGCTGTCCCTCCTGCCATTCCTTCCTCCTCCTTCTCCTCCTCCTCCTCCCTGCCCCACCACCCTGGCTTGAACCTTCCCAACCTTTGTTCCTCTTCCTCTCTTCGTTTGCAGCTTAGAGATGGCTAAAGTCAGCACCCAGACCGCTTCCGTCACGACCCCTGTTGACCTCAACATGAACCTCTCTCAGTCTGCCACCCCTACCTCCACCCCCACCTCCATGGCCGTGCTGGCGGCCGCCTCCGCCGTTACCGTCAGTACCCCCCCTCCCCTACCAACTCTGCCAACCACCCACTATGCCGTTCCTGTCTCCAGTCTGCTTGGCATGAAAACTGTCCCACTCCTGGCACTAAATGCCGCGGCTGCCGCGGGGGCCCCGGGGAGTTTGTCCGCTTACACTGCCAAAATTCCTTCGACGAGTGGGGTTAAGAAATCTGACCGCCAGAAGTTTGCTCCATATTGAAGGGATGAGACACAATGCAAGCTTTGCCAGCTCTACCACGAGTCTCTGGTAGATCCTAGTTATCAAGGAAACAATACGGCATCTTTTATTTTTCTGTTCAATCGCTAGTGTTAACTGCTGCCGACTCAAGTCGTCTTCCGCTCTCCATAACAACTAACACCCAGGCACCACCTACCAACTAGTTCCAACAGCAGGCGGGTGCTAGCCCAGGGGCTTTCCCTGACAACACCTTCCTGATGCTGGGGCCACCGCTAGGGCTGGCCCTCCGGTAGCCCTGCGGCACAGCCGGGCTGCCCCCATCCCAGCAAGGAGACATCTGGAGAGAAAAGGTGCATAAATGAGGCAAAATCTGGACAGCCCACTCTCTACTGCCAGGTCCCTCAGTTCCAGCAATGCTGCCTGTCTCATGAATACACTTACAGCCCCTTCAAGGGATCCCACCAACTACAAAACAGATGGGCACCGCTGATGATTTCTTTTTTCTGTTGCTAACTGCCTGCAGATTTGGCACTTGTAATGATTGCTAATGCCCCTAAAATCCCATCTGATGTGCTGGCCCCCTCGGTCATTCTGTTGCCCTCAACAGATCTGAAGACTTCCCATCTTCCCTGCCCAAACACCTGCCTGTGAGCAACAGGTGATGGCTAGAAAGTACCAAGCCTCAGGTACTTCTACATACACCAAATAATGCTTTCTGGTCTGAGAAGAACTGCTAAATTAAAACTATTAGAAGATAGTAAGAAGTAGTGTCAGGCACCTGTGCCTTTCCACTTAATTCTTTTAAAGGCTGCAACAATTTTCCTCTGGTTTGGAAAAAACAGAACACTCCTTTAGGGATGGGGAGCATGCTCCTCCTTTTGCACTCAGATGATTTACCCATATATACCGAGTACTTATTTTTGCAAGCACTTAATAGTAGGTACAAGTCAGACATGGATAGTCACTTAACTCTGGTACCCTTTCCTGCATATCACAGCATCCCAGAATGTTAGGGGTTGGAAGGGACCTCCAGAGATCATCAAGTCCAACCCCTCTGCCAAAGCAGGATCACATAGGGCAGGAACACATCCAGGTAGGCTTTGAAAGTCTCCAGAGAAGGAGACTCCACAACCTCTCTGGGCAGCCTGTTCCAGTGCTCCGTCACCCTCACAGTAAAGAAGTTTCTCCTCATGTTGAGGTGGAACTTCCTGTGTTCTAGCTTATATCCATTATTCCTTATCCTATTACTGGGTGCCACTGAAAGGAGCCTGTCCCCTTCCTCTTGACACCCACCTCTCAGGATATTTACAGACATCAGTAAGAGCCCCTCTCAGCCTTCTCTTCTCAAGACTAGAGTCCCAGTTCTCTCAGTCTTTCTTCATAGGAGAGATGTTTAAGTCCCTTAACCATCCTCATAGCTCTTTGTTGGACCCTCTCCAGTAAATCCCTGTCTCTCTTGAACTGGGACGCCTAGAACTGGATATAGTATTCCAGCTGTGGTCTCACCAGGGCAGAGTAAAAGGGAAGGAGACCCCCCTCTAGACCTGCTATTTTGTTCAGCCAAAATGATTCGGTTTTGTTAGGCTTCTTTACAAAATACATCCCTATTGAACTCATCACTAACTGTGCAGTTGGGTTGTATTTTAATTATGGATAAAATCTAGTGTTAATCAAAGAACATGCAAAGATTGCTGCCTGGACATCCCTGTAACGAGACATTCAGATTAAATCAGAGCCAGAGACCTAATGTCAGCCTAGTCAAAAAGAGCTGGGGGATGCAATGGCTGGTTACTAGCTGTTGGAACTAGTTTTTAACTGCATTTCCTTTTTTTTTTATTTTCCATCCACCTTCTTTTTTAATTTCTGTTGCATAACCCAGTAATGCAATATTGCTTTCCTCTGCACTTCTGAATCCAGAATCCCATTAGCCTGCCATATTCATCCTCTTTGCACTCCTTGGACACAAAGCTTTAACGATTGAACTGTATTCAGTGCATTTTAATATAAACTAAAAACACAATGCAAATGCAATACTTTTTAAGACATGGTATTTCAAAGTGTGTTATTATTATTGTATAGGGCTAAGTACTATCTCAGTATTTTGTGTCTCTCTGTATTCTGTGGGCTTTTATTCACCTTAGTACCTTTGCACTAAGTTGTGTCACTGTAACCATTTGTAGAACTGCCACTGTTACAGTTTGCACTTATCCAAACTGGGTTTTTGGTTGGTTTTGTTGTTTGTTTGGATTTGGCTATTTTTGCCTCCTTTTTTTTTTTTTTTTGTTGTTTGTTTTGGGTTTTAAATTTTTTTTCTTTGTTTTTTTTTATTTCCCTCTTTTTTTTTGGTGTTTGTATATAATGAAGGAAACACTGGAAATAATGTCAAGGTACCTCAGCTGTTTAACAGCTCTAGAAAACTGCTGTACAATTGTTCTGGACTATTGTAACTGTTTCAATAACTGACATTTAAAAAAAACCCCAACAACAACAAAAAACACCCCACCAACCTCTGTGTGAGAAAACTTGCCTGCACTGAAATGCTGTTCTATGCTGGTTGTACTCAAGTGTTATTTTTTTAATAGTGAGAAGATTTTTTTCTTTTTCTTTTTTATTTTGTTTGTTTTTTTTTTTTTTTTTTTTTTTTTTTTTTTTTTTTTTTTTTGCCTTCTATATTTCCTTTTGTTTTCCTTGGTTTTGTTTCTACATTTTAGGCTGTCTTCAGAAGTTACTGGCCTGGGGGCTCTGTAATGTATCTCATCATGCCCTAGTGCATTAGCCACCAGACAGGACTTTCCCAAAGCCCCATGAGACAATGCTTTCTATGGACTAATCTACAGAGGAGTTTCTGCCATTTCTAACTTTCTTATTATTCTGAGACATCAAAAGAAAATACTTCCTTTACTCTTTAAGCAACTGTGCTTCCTAACTCTTGTGTTGCTTTCATTACTGTTCCAGTTTTAACACTGTTGTGGCTCATAACATAAAGCAAAGTTATTTTCAGGAGAGTTAATTTTCATTGATGTTCATGCTTTGGCTAATCTGTATGAAAGCATGGGCCATTAGTGTTCTAAACCACTGTATTCAGCTAGAGACTTGACAGTAAATTAAATGAGACATTTTTATAAATAATTTTTTTTCCTGATTAAAAAAGAAAAAAAAGAAGAAAAAAAAAACTACAAAAAAAAACGTGGTAGCTTTGTGCATACAACTGTTGTGTTGTTTAAACTTTGTTCTTTGTAACCAAGTTGGTAATTTGTCATTTGAGAGAAACTATTTTATGGATTGTCAAACTAAGATCATAGACAAATTGCTTGTTTTCATTAATGATTAAAGGTTTGGTATCACCACGTTTAAGGTCCCAGTGCTCATTGGGAAAGAGTGCAACAACTGTGCAACGCTGGCAACGTTAGAAAGTACATCAGCCCCTTGTCAGGGCTGATGAGTCTTTTCATCATTACATGGAGACAGATGGTGTAATTAGTAGAGTAAGCAGTATTTCCACAAAACGTTATTTGTTTTCTAACAAAGTTGCTCTCAGAGAACCTCTCACACTGCATAGAAACAACAGACTTTAGCTTCTCGCTGTAAGAAGTCACTGGTTTTGTATCTCCTGTTTTTCCCATGCTGCTTTTAAGATCAGATACTGGGGAAAGAAAAACAGGAACAAAAGAACGAATTTGGGTACTGGGTACATTATTGGTAAGACCCTTCATATTTCCCCATTCTTAGCAGCACTATTCCATGGCAAGGCTTCTGAGCAGCACCTTTCACCTGCCAGGAAACTAGCATGACAATTTGAATTAAAATCCGAGAACAGAGCTGGCCCAAGGGAAGCGTCTCATCCTGCCCAGAGCCTCTGCTGAAATACTGCAGCCACAGCCTCCAATTATCTCTTCACAGGAGAGTGAAAGAATGGGGCTGGCTGCTTGCATACAGCACTTCTGCCCACCTCTCAGGGTACTGGCAATAATTTCACATTTACTGCTTCATCCTCATGAGAAAGCAGAGGTTTTGGCAGTGCAAGCGAGTAGCATCCTTAATGAAGTGAGACTAATGCTGTAACCTCCTTCCCTACTCATTCCCAAAGGCAGGAAACATACACCCGATATGAAAGTCACTGCCCACACCAACTGTGTGTTTCCAAACGAAAGACAGCACAAGTTCTGCCCCTAGTATGTCAAACACTAGTTCTGGCTCATATGAATTCAGGCAGCTCAGGTGAAAACAATAGGCAGTATGAATGCTGGCTGTAACAGTCAGCCAGAATGAAAACAAACCAAGTTAAAGGTATTCAGCCACACCACCTAGTTCATTGCTAGTGGGCAGTGTTTTCACAGAATCACAGGTTGGTAGTGGTTAGAAAGGACCTCCAGAGATCAGGTTGCACAGGAATGCATTCAGGCAGGTTATTGAAGTCTCCAGAGACTCCACAGCCTCTCTGGGGCAGTCTGCTCAAGTGTTCTATCACCCTCAGAGCAGTTTTTCCTTAGTCCTCCTGCTTCCTTCTTTCAGTTCTCTGATGGAGTCAGAAGGCATCTAAGACCCAAAGGTGCATATTTGTGCCAGTCAAGGCTCCCAGGAAGCTAACAGCATAAATCTCACTTATGTCATGAATGTAAGCACCTGGTAAAGAGCCACAGCCTCATCAGGCTGCACTTGCAAAGTGTTTCTGCAAGGTTGCACACAACAGCTTTAAAGCACACACTGAACCTTCCTCATCCAAACTTGTTTTCTTGCTTTCTTCATTTTTGAATACCCAACAGCATGCAAACCAGAGCACATCACTGGGACGGAGTAGATCCAAATCCAGTTTCTACCATAGCCTCATATCTCACAGCTGAATGTTTCAGCACCTTTTTTTAATGTACTCAGAACAGGACCTTCTCATTCTTGGATGAATGACAGGATAAGTGAACAAGAAAGTCACTTATGCTCACTAATGCAATTACTTTACAGTGGCACAGCTGCTACAGAAGACTGAAATTGTTAGGCTGCTCATCTAGATCACAGGAACTGTACATTCAAAGGACAGCATTGAGAGGAGTGATGTTTTAGGTACTGCTGTAACAACCAGTTACAGAAGACATCACTTCCTCCACTGTATTCATGGAAGAAGGATCTGGTTTCAGTATCTACAGAAGGGAACTGCTCACATTTTTTTTCCCCCACAACTAACAGGCCAGGATAGCTCTAAATGAAGTGAAGAACAAAAGTTTAAATGAAGGCAAATGCTGAAAAACTGCTTCAAACAAGAAAATTTCCATCTCTTGGTCAGAGTGACACTTTCTAGAGATCCAAGTATGTAATTGCCTTTCTTGCCACCACAGCACTTACTCCATGGTTCCAGAAGGAACACAGTAATGTTAATTAAATCAGTTTCTGCATCAGTGCACGTGTCCTGTCACTCTAGCAAAAGGGAATTTCTGAAACATTGTATGCTCACACTGTGGCTTCTAACGACAGCCACAGCATGACTCCTCTGGGTTAAGTGTCTGATTTCCCAGTGCAAGCTTTCTTGATTATAAGAAGATAAAATACTTTAAGTGCTGAAAATACTTGAATCATAGGGCTCCTCTCATTAAAGCTTTTTCTAGCTCAGTATTTTTAAGATGATGAAATACAAAGAATTTAATTACACTGGCATGCAATTAGCAGAATTTTTCTCCCCTCAGATGGGACTTACTGGCATGGGGGTGGACCAAAGCTAATGTTCACGCTCTTTTTTTAACTATTATCTGCAATTCTGAAACAAAACTTAGAATTACATGCTTTAGTGGAGAAATGACAGTCATGCTAGCAAACAAGTACACTGTTTTGTTTGTTGTTGCTGTTTTAGTTTGCTTTGGTTGGTTCTTCTGTACCAAATACAGATCTTTTTCCACATCTACTTGTAAGTCATGACTTAGAAGAAGCTTCTTTTCTCCACGGCAGGAGAGAAAGTAGCACACAGTCTACCATTTGTGATTGATTGCACTTGTCAGAGAACAGCTAACTACCAAGAACTTGCAGTTGTAGCTGTAGTCAGCTTCTCCTTGCAGAGCTGCTTCTTGAACTCCGTTTCAGAAACACCTGCATGCCTGCACATACACATTGTGTCCCCTCAAAGTCACTTAGCAGTTTCAAACCCACTGAGCCGGGGGAACCACAACTATTTTTTAGTGGTGTGGAACTCCAGTTCTTAAACTTGAGCAATGCAGTATTTATTACTTTATCAATAAATAAGGATTGCAAATGCTATGCCTTCCCTCTTAATCCCAATTCTTCAGTTTTCTGGAGGTCCTGTAGATTAGAATTAAATTGTTGTTCTTCTCAGTTCCACTATGACAGAGGTTTAAAACTTCACTTTTAATAGTGGCTATGTACAGAGCTAGCTTTTAGGACTGCTTTGATCTTTACTGTTTAAAAAGGGAATTAAAAGAAGTTAATAAGTTATAAAGATATTAGGAAAGCATGTGTTTTTAAAAATAATTATTTTCTCTGGTTAATCATCTGAGTAGCTCATCAGAAGACCATAAAATTGTTTTCTGGCGACAGACTTAAGATATAAATGAATTATGCCTGTGTTTTTCTACGGCTCTGGGCAACCTGATCTAGTATGATGTGTCCCTGCCCGTGGCAGGGGGGTTGGAACTAGATGATCCTTGAGGTGTCCCTTCCAACCCTAACAATTCTATGATTCTATGATCATTTACTGTGATAAATTAGCTTGACTATTCAGTAAGGTTGGGATAATTCCCTCTTTTGCCTTACAGCCAGGCTACTTCCATTGCTAAAAATGCCCTCTTGACACAACATCACTGGCCACATCAGATACAGATGGCAAAGTCACTCCTATCTCCTTCACAAAGCTGTCTAAAAGCTTTCTTTCAAATGCTGAAGAAATGTACAGTTGTACACAATTAACTGCATAAAACTTATATACAACACTATTTGTGGATCTATGAGATTCTTCTAAGGAAGAAAGCACTAACTACTGAACAAGCAGGAGCAATGAGGGGCCAGTGCTGTCAGTTACTCCCTCAGCAACCCATACAACCACTGCCTGGTCCATCATCTCTACTCTTTCAACAGACATTATGCGAGGATAGATTGATGACTTACCCAGTGTTTACTCCTGCCATCTATTTTTGCTAACTATAACAGGCTGCACTGGTTTGGATTTGAATGTACAAGCTCCCTGCACTGTAACTAAACTCTCTGCCTTTAGCTTCTTACTTTAGATATCTCTAAATAAGAGGGCAATTGAACTAAACCCCCTGAACTGTATTAGTGCTCAGTTATTTTCCTATTTATCTGCAGGAAACTGTGATTTGCAGATTCATGTACAAAATTAAAGTTTCAAATATAGGTACAAAATGCAAGTACAAGTTATAAACTCAGAGATTAACGTTTTTGCACTGTAAAAACTCAGTGTAACCTGACTTCAAGCACATCTGTTTAAGAAGTAAAGCCAAGTGCAGAGAATGGTTCTAAAGTTCAGCCTTAACAAGCCAGTGTGCTTTGGTGAGTGAGGTTGGAGAAAAGCAAAATAGAGCAATGAGAAACTTAGCTCTCCTCAGAATGAAATTGGGGAGTGTCTTAAGTTTTCTTTTGAAGAAATTTGTTCACCCTCTCAGCTGGAGGTTCTTTGTATAGTAATAAATGGATCTTTCATTACAGCATAAGTACTTTCTGCATTGATATTCAAATGTTTCATGCTATAGAACGGAATTTTATTTCATATTTGGCCCAACTACATTTTCTCCAACTTGCCAAAAGATTTTTTTTTCCAATGCTCTCTGAATGTTTCTATATTTCAATACTCTCTGAATGTTGCTACCTGTACAACAGCAACAATTCATGGAAGACTGGAGTGTTGTGTCAAACATTTTAGCAGCAACAGCTACTCACACTTAAAGTTATTAAACCAACAAAATGGCTGTAAGCCAGCACAAGTGAGCAGGAATAAATGGATGCACAAAACTGCTCAGGACCATTGCCTGAATTTTGACAGCTTTTTAAATATAAATAGTTGAACCCAGGAACCAGGAGTGGTAAAAGACCATCTCACAATATGGAAAGTGCTCCCACCATATCAAGTCTTTCTTGTAAAACATGCAAATCACACACCTAGCTTTAGTTTTTCTTGTTGTTGCTTGGTTAATAAGCATCTTTGTAGCAGGTATCTAGAATGCTTCCACAAGAACAAATCTTGTCTTTTCCCTTTAAAACCTCACTAACTGGTTTTCAAACCAGAATAAAAACAAAAAAAAAAGAGCAAAATGTTAAGCTCTTCCTTTACTTTTGATAAAAACCAAACCATGTATTTTTTCCTAATTTTTTAAAGTCCTCTGCAAATTTGAATTTAAGATTTTCAAATGTAAAAAACAACCAAAAGAAGTTTCATTTCGCTTACCAAAGCTCAAGGTAGTTTTGGTTCTTTGTGCCTCAATCTTGTCAAGTTTGCTCGTTCTTGATTTTACTTCATCTGTATTTATCAGAACAGAAATCAATTTTAGATGCTCTCCATGTGCAAGATAACCTTCAGGAAAAAAAAATATTCCTCTTGTTCAAGAAATGTGAGCTATGCTACACTACAGCTGCACTAAGCAAAACAAGATACTATAAAGAAAAATACTCAGCACTGACTACAGCGTAGCACAGAGAATACACTGTGGAGAACCTGTAGCTCAACATTTCTGTCCCTACCATGCACAAAGAAACTGTAACAGATACTGAAAAAAAATGTACATATTTTATTGGAAGCTGGGGCAACAGACAGAGGAGCATTTACAAATTTTAAGATAACATAAACTATGTAATATTTTCTTTTCCCTATTCCCCCAGTCTGAGAAAACCCCTCAGACTATCACTTTTCAAAGTCCTTCACTTCTACACACAAGAGTCCCGAGACTCAAAATTACCAGATACGTCGAATGCTTCCAAAACCTTAAGAGATTCTTCAGTTACTTATTAATTCTATTAAAATACCTCTGGTAGGAAACAAATAATTTTAATAGGAAATGTGGATTCCATATGGTAAAACATTAGCAATATACAGTTTTTACAGCAAGTAATAGACCACTGCAGATCTACAAAGATGATTCTTTTCGATCCAATTGGATTTTACCGTCTCACGATCCGCTTTAAATAAATATTTAACAAAAGCCCCTCACTTCAAACAGTGGAAGTAACATCAGCGATAAAGAGACTATCAACCATGTTGCAGAAATGCTACAACAAAGCCCCTTTCACCCGCCAGTCTTGAGACAGCAAATCCTGCAGTTCTTCTTCATCTTCGCTACCAATAGCCTCATCCTCTTTCTCTTGTGTTGCTCTTAATCTCATGGCTTCCTTTAACTTCTCCTTCATCAGATCCTGGCGGTTACGCAAAAGCTCAACACGGCGGTAACATTCACTGTTGAAAAGCAAACCACTTGTTAACACTTCAGGCCCGTCAACAGTAACTGGATTTTCTCCAGTGCTGGACTTCACTTCTCCAACTTGGGATGAAAGCTTCTTGTAAATTTAAACCTAAATTTCAATATGCTACTGCACCTTCTCTGTGTTAATCGAGCGGAAATAGACCAGAGGAGAGAGGTGTGGTCAGCTCTCTAGCCATGAGATCTAATCCAAACACTTTAACAGCTGCAGTACCATCACAAACCGTTTTTTAAAAAGCACAGATCCAATATCCACTTCCCACACAAGAACAGACACCATTCCCTTATGGTTTTCATAGATGGTAGAATTGGCCATTGATTTTGATAACTTAGTGATGGCATCTCTGAAAATAAACAAAGCAGCACAAGTGTTTGGGTTCTTTATCTGCTTACTGTGTGCTGTAATCAAACATTTATAAAGAAAACACAATTCACAAGTTTCAGTTTTCCATTTACTTCAAACGTTCCGTCCTTGAAATACATTTCCTAACAATTATTCTAGCCATTTTAACAGGGCATTTTGTTGAAAATGCCAAATAGTATCAGGCTGATTTAAGTACATCTTTGCTTCTTTCATTCTTATTTGCAAGGAAGAATCAACAAGGAAAGATTTTTATCTGGATCCTCTAACCTTTATGTATTGGAAATACAATTACTTACAGGCAGTCACAGGTGAAGATTTGAAGGCTAAGGAAAACATTAATGTCACTGGAATGAATACGATTTTTAATTCAATTCACAATAGCCTGCATTGAAATACACTCAGAATACAAAGCTAAAAAAATAAGTATTAAAAAAAAAAAAAAATCTATTTGAAACTTTTATTTTGGGGAAAAATAATTTTGGCTACAAACTTGAAATTCTCTACAAATTCCTGAATTTGGTTCTACATACTATAGGATCCTAAGGTAATGGGAAAACTGAACGCTCAACCCACACAGGTTTAGCTCGAGCCCTTTCCAAAATAATGCAAACACTGTTAGAAGATATTTCTGTACTACCAAAGCTCAATTTGAGTCCCAAACTATTGTTATTATATGCTGATTATCTGTAGCATTTAAATCTGTCCAGGTAGCTTAAGTGTTGCTTTAATTCTCAGTGTCGTCTTTTTGTTGTGAATTTCATTAAAATCAGAATTAATCTTTTTCTTTTCAATCACTACCATTGTCATAATCACTGCTAATGAGCATGTAAAGCCACAGGATAATAACAATGTGTTCCACTAAGCTGTATTTCAGGTTACTGAAGAGCTTAAACTAATGCTCATCCAACTGCAACACCTACCATTTCAACAAAAAAAAACAAAAAAACAAAAAAAACCAAAAAAACAAACCACTTCAATTACATGAAATGCATCATTCCACAAAGCCTTTAAGTAAGCTTTCATTAGAAATGAGGAGAGTTAGTCACAGAACAGGAGGTTTTCAGTACAGCATCTGGATAATAACAATACAAGTCTCATTACTGACATTTTAATTGCAGTGCAAAGGATCAGACCTTGGGGTTTTTTTATGTCCACATAAAAATCTAAATCAATCCGAATTCACAGACAGCAACAAATTAAGGCATTCGACAGGGGGAAGGGGGAGAGTTTGTTCAAAGTTTGCTTTCTACTTGCTTTATTTTGCCCATGCCTGCTTGCTGTACTTTCAGTGATTTCAGTGCATTCTCTTTGCAAATAGATAACCTGGCACCAAAATTCATGTTTTTATTAGGTATTATTTTCCAGCTTGATGGGAATCTTGTTTTTGTCCTTCCAATATTTAGATGATTAATTAAAGTTAGTATCACAGAAGATTAACACTGAAAATGTTCTTAGTGCTCTAGACAAATAACGATCCACTACTGCTAGAGAAAAGAAAGTTAGGAAAAACTGATCTACTTACATCTGCTCATCAATTTCTTCAATCTGACGATCTAGTCGTCCCTCCTCATCATCTTCTGCCACTATTGCTTCTGAAATCTAAATCAGAAAAGTGCTAAGAAAATTCACCTTCATCCCAAATTCCACTGCTGTTAGTTTTTGATGTCTGTGTCTTCCCTTCCTCTCCTCTACCTCAAGTCAATGTCAATGTCCTATACATATACTCCCAACCTTCACAAAAGACTCTGGAGGCAAATACAGAAAAAAAATTATCTGATTTAATGGAAATTCTTGAAATGGAAATGTTTCTTCTTAAAACTAAAACTAGTTTGGCTGCTATAGGGTTAACCTTTTGAATTTTTTTACTATTTGAGCATAAACTTCGAGCATCCAAAGTCTAAGGTTGAAAACCAATGCTTGGGACTTATATCACACAAGGTTATTGAAAGTGTTGAATATTCCACTAGATCCCGAAGTGTTTCTAACCTGTTATTTTTTTCAGCATATACTTTCTCAAATCTGAATGTCTGGGAGATGCTATGCAATCAATGGTCCACGCATAACTGAGAAGATTCCTTCTAAGCTGAAGAATTATCTGAATGGCAAATGCTAGCAAAATGTATCCACCACTGCTTTTGTATGAACATTCGCTCTGTTTATAGTGCTGACTGCTTTAAAATGAGCAATGATCAGTTTTTTTGCACCACTTTTCTTAGCAGTTGACATATGAGAAATTACTTACAATTAAAATGTTAAAAATAGCTAATACTCTAGGAAAAGACTGAGGACATCAGGTATCTTTAGTCATTTAATTTTGTACGAAAGGGCAAATGAAAACCTGTTCCAGGAAGACTTTCCACGCAATTCTAAAAAGTAAAAAAGTACAAAAAGACTGCGGCCCACTTATGTGTCTCACACAAAATCTTTTGTCAGTTTCCCATATCTGGGACTTCCTTTTCATTACATTTAAATTAACCAAAATAACCCCCACGTGACCTACACTTTTATAGATAATTTTTGAAAAAGATAAACAAATGGGTGGTATTTTGCTTTGTGTCTTTCAAGGTTAAAATATGAATATATCTCATCTAAAGAAGAACCCACAGTTATGTCCTGCTTGCATACAGGATGCTGATCTGAGGTATATGCTATCTTGTTTAAATACAATTTAACAAATGTAACTAGATATGTATCGATGACTAGATCCTGTTCAGAAGGGGTTTTTTGCACCTTAATTTCCCTTAAGTGGAAAAATAAAAGGAACCCTTTGCTCATTTATAAAGTGCATTTAACCACACACTGCATTGCAACAAACAGCTGACAAATGCAGATGTCAGTCGTTCTGCAGAGCTGCATGAAACTGCTGTTTTACTTATGGTGTATAATATTTAGAATTGATAAAAATAGATTCCATTACTTACTGTGTTGACCTGTCGCATTGCCTTTTGAAATTCATCCCATTCTTTGTCCATCTGATCCTTTGGAGCATCAACTTTTCGTACCTAAGGAACATGACAAACAAGCTTATTGACAATTTACATCTAGTGACTCTTTGTGGCACTGTAAAACACCTGGAGAAATAGGGCAAATTAGGCTGTGTTCTCAGTGTTGTTAACATACTTCAGTCTAAATAATGTATATGAGTAAGGAAGTGCAGCTGCAGGATGGTTTTGAAGAAAAAAAATCTGACTCTTCTCCTGGATTAAGACAACATCCTTGACTGTAGCATTTAAGAATAACTGATTAAGCATGGATGGTGTAGAACATTTGGAGTAACAGAAGTGACCAAGTCTGTTAATTTGATAGTTTGTAATTTCACTATGTCTGGTGGTAATTTTTAAATTCCTCTGTAAGCTGCTTGTTCAATTGTATATACTAGCTATCTCACATGCCAAAAAAGCAGTGAATTGTTTGCCTTTGGCAGAATATAAAACATCAAACTGCTCAGTCAGTAGTCTGACTGGTGTTAGATAGTCTGACTGTATTTCAAGCCTAGTCTAATTTTGTTGGCTAACAGAAGAAAGTACAGCTCCATACCAATTTTACCAACATGCAAAGCTTTTTCTTCTGTCATAGGTGGCATGAATTACTGAGAGAAGAAGACTGAAAAGCAGTAGCAGTAGGACTATGTTTAAGATATATAAGATAATGAAAACCAGATTGTGTTTTTAATACAAACAAACAAGATAATCTGCTTGTGCAACCACAATTTAAGACTGGAAAATGTGACACATTACCTGCGTTAGATGGCAGGTAATGCCTGACTCTGGACTAGGTAGAAATTATGCAGCTAGGAAACTACGCAGTTTGAACATGACACCAACTTTTTGCATTAGTTTAATTTTGACTTCATTCCTCTCTTTCGGTAACCTATCAGTTATCATCACGGTAAAGGCAACATTTTGGTACATTTTGTTCCTGAACTGTACAAAAATCTAGTATGGATTAAGTTTACAGAATAAATTAGAAGCTTCCAAACAAACTACATACTGGGAAGTAATAGCCGTCATTTCATTCTTCTGTTCTGTGATTATTTCTATCATATGTGTATGTACTGTGTTATTACACATTGTGGTTGTCTTTTGTAATTCATAATTATTTCTATTTCTTAAAATAAATTTAAACACTAAAAATATTATTTTTCCTTGAAATATTTATCTAATCAAGAATTTATAGGCTTTATAAATTCCTGATGTAAAGAATACACATTTTTTCAAGTCCACGATCTCCGTTCCACATGCTCACTAATGATTCTGAAAATAATTATTTTGTGTGTAATTCCAACACAGAATCAATGCAGCCATCTCAGTATAAGAGATGTCACAAACATTTTCCTTCCTCTGTATATTAGCTACATTTAGAAAGGGCTGATTAAAGAGAAAAATGCTTGCAAGCAATTGAAGGAAGATCTTACGGAAACATATATCCATTTGTAAATTTTATCAGCTGAAACAATAACCAAAACAAAACCAGTGTCCTCACAGATACAAGCAGATTCTCCTTTGCTAGGCCTTCCTGCTTTGCACAAGCTTCCCAACCCATGGTGAAATAAGCATTTGAAAAACTAACACTCCAACTAGTGATATGCGAAAAACAACAACCAAAAAAAGGGTGTGGCTTTTTCAGGTAAGTATTTCAATATTCAACATGTCATTATTGAAAAGTAATCACATATGAGCCTGTGGACCTGAGTGGTGCCTACAGAATCTTGCCAGAGAAAATAAAAGACACCCCAGCTTAAAATTGGTACAGTGGGACTAACTGAACACAAAAACTCCACATTATTTGCAAGGTCTCCAAATCTGAAGTCATAGCCCAATCTCACAACTCAATTTAAATACACCAACACCCTTCCACAGTGTGAACTATAGGGAACTAGAGAAAACAGAAAAAAAAAAACTTTAAGCCTGACACACTATAATTTCAATAAAGCAGGCAGGAAAAGTGTCAAATATCTGGCAATTTTACAAAACAAATCAAAAAAAGGTTTGTATTTCAAACATTGTTTATTGTACTCATCATTTGGTACTGTGCAAGTTGAAGGGAATATTAATGGTTTTGATCAAAATTTCAATTTTTTTTGAGCAACACATTAAATGTCCACCTTTCTTTTCCAAGCATAAAAAAACCCCAACCAACCACCCCCTGAGTTGTAAAAGACAAAAGAGCTGAAGACCAAGTTCACTGTTGCAGTATACCAGTATACCAGTACTATAGTCTATTTTCATTCTACAGGATGTAAGTATTAGTCACACAGCAACTCCTAGCACTTTTGAGCAGATCTCCCCAAACATTAGAGAACTGATTTTATATCCTCATTTCCAAAGTAGAACTGGCTATACAAATCAGGTGGAATGCTTTTCCTGAGGTGACTCAAAGAATAAAGTAACAGGTAGATTGTCCAAATCCAAGTACAGCATTTTAACCAACACATCACATTTCTTTGGTTTTCTTTAAAAGCCACTAAGAAAACACAATTAAAAATACCTTCAGAGAGATGAGTTAACAAGTTCTTCCTGTCCACCTCTGTTTCTTTTTCATATTTTCTAATTAATGCAGAATGAATGGTTCAGTTGCACCAGGAGAGGCTTAGACTGGACATTATCAGACATTTCTTTACCAAGAGGTTGGTCAAAGGCTGCAACAGGCTTCTTATAGAGGTGGTCGTTCCCCCAAGTCTGTGAAGTGTTTAAAAGGCATGTGGACAATGCTCTTAATGCTTTAATTTTTGGTCAGCCCTGAAGTGGTCAGGCAGTTGGACTAGATGATCATTGCATGTGCCTTCCAACTGCAATAGTACTATTCTATATTCTATTCTATGTAGTTCAGTCCTTTTCTTATATTCTGGTATAACCAATTACCTGGGAAAATGTCCTTACTACTCACAAAATCATAACAACTGGGAAAATAAATCCAGCACATAAAAAGAGCAGATCACTTACTTTTGCATCCACTTCAGGATCATCAAAGAAACCTTCTGGCAAAGCTTCAGCAGTGTTTTCTTTCCTGAAATTTTTGATTACTATTAACACTTTACAGTCTACTTTATCATGAAGTTAAAAATAGTCAAGAATAAAAGCCATAATCTTTTATAAAAGAGCCTAGAAATGGAGCAAGATTCTAACACACCAAGTTTTGCCTACAATCCTTGTTCTTCAGTTTGGTCTTACCTAACTTACAAGGAGCTGCATAGACAGGTTTAAATCTCACTGTTAAACAAGAGCCATAGGTTAGGCTTCTCCTTAAATTATTTTTTTCCAGCATGCTGAACACACATTTTAAAAACACAGTCTCTACTTTAGAAAGTCTAATAAAGTGCCCAAGTGAGCTGAGCCATTACTACAGAACAAGCAAATGGTTTTCTTTAAACAGTTAAAAGCAGTGGCTGACATTAAGCCTCTAAAGTATCCTGGGTTACAATTAGCAAGCAGAGATGTCTCATAGACACTACGTGGAATTGCTCCATTTCTTATCCTGCCCCTAGGGTGCAAACTGTTTGAAACCATGTTGGAGGCTGACACACATACAAACTATTCTGAATACAAGTTAACAAAATGACAGATTTCTAAGTGATAGCAGTCTGCATTGCCTTGAGGAATGATTATTTACAGTTCCCAAATCTATTAATATTTGATTTGACTGCTTACCTTTCTATTATCTTCTCTTGTATCTCTGCTTTTTGTATGGATCCTGAATGGGAAACTATAGGAGCAGCTGTAGTTTTGCTGTCAAAGAAGTCTACAAGAAAGGACAACAGCATCTGAGCAAAAGGAGCAAGAGTTCAAGCTTCTGTATAAAATTCTGACTAGACAGGCATTTCAATTAATTCCTTACTGAATCAAGGGATGAACAGCCAGACATTATTTCAATTAGAATCTATCATCAATAAGCATGCTGAGAAAACACCGCTCAGTAACAAATTAGCAAAGAATCTCCTTTCTCTACCAACATTACATACAATAATCAGGTAATAGTGAATAATTAGAAAAATAAATTCAAACCCTTCAATCATCAGTTAATACACAGCTTCTCTTTACTGAATTACTTACTATTTCAGTCAGTATTACCTGCAGGTAGAGAATTAGTTATTGATTCTTGAGTTGGAGAGGGCAGTTCAGTTTTATGTGTAACAGAAGATTTGTTTGATTGATCTTGTTCCTCCTCTTCATCATCATCATCATCATCATAATTTCCTGACAATAAACTGGGACCTGGATGCTTTGAAACCTGTTCATTTGAACCACCTTGCTCCATTTCTTCAAAAAAGTCTGCAGGTAGCCTAGTAAGGAACACCAAACATTTCACCAAGCTCAGCTACAGTCTAGCACCCATAACCTATTCAATCTGTGAGCAATACAACTGTTTAGATATAGTGCCCAGCTACCCAGGTCACCACTGGCTGAAGGCAGCACATACTTGTTGCTTTCATCTAAAGCTCCCCAGAAATGCTCAGGTTAATTCTGAAAACACCATCTGTATTTTAATAGTCAATATAAGAAACATCAATAAAATACTGTAACAAAATGTATGTAGAGGAACGGCAGCTTAGGTAATTCTGTTTCCACAGACAAATTTCTTTCTATCAGTACACCTGCTGTGAACACAGTAAACAGAAAATGAACAGTTCAGCATTCGTATTAGCATCATGTAGACCTTGATAACCCTGGGGTACCTACTGCAGGTTACAAAAGCCACACAGGCTCAGCAATAAGAAAAAAGATTGCCTAGATTCACTGCAAGCCTCCAAGCCAAACAGTTTTCCAGGTTATATTTTAACATAATCATACTGATCCATTTAATAATGAACATACCTCTCAACTCTTCATTTTGCACATATGTGCAACATTTCTAAAGGTGCTGTCAAGATAACAGCATTATAGTATCTATGAAAGATAGTAATAATTTCTCCTGTGAAGAAGAGGAGGCCTCATGTGACACATACCAACCCCAAAAAGGTGTCTGAATACCATGAGTAGTATTAAGATGCTTAACCCAATCCCTTCAAGTCAAATACACTCCTATGAGAGTTCCACTTCATGATGTGCATTTACATGTATTTAAGTGACAAAAATATCTTAATAAAGATGTGTTCATGACATTTTAGTAGTTTTTGTGAATAAATGCCATTAAAATATTTAAACATACACTCAAAATTTGTCTCAATTTCAGACTACTATCTCTTCTGCAGTATGCTAACATTAAAGATTAGAATACATGACACATCCTAGTTATTTTAATTCTAACTATGTAATAGTTAGAATTGTTAGGGTTGGAAGGGACCTCAAGGATCATCTAGTTCCAACCCCCTGCCATGGGCAGGGACACCTCACACTAGATCAGGTTGCTCAGAGCCACATCCAGCCTGGCCTTAAAAACCTCCAGGGATGGGACTTCTACCACCTCCCTGGGCAACGTGTTCTTGTAAGTCTGATAGTAGCAGTAAAGAACTCCTGTTTTGTCAGGGACTCCAGAGTTAACACCATGATTTTCTCATCTGCACTGAGGGAGTTGCTGCCATATTCAGGAATATACACCCACATTAAAAAATAAGCAGAAGCAGGGATCTGCTGAATCTCTTTGGCTAGAAAGAAGAGATGAGGCAGAACCGGGTGAGAATGCAGCAGCTGCTAGTCACAAACATCTCATGTGTAGTACTTACCCAGATGTAGATGTATGTGGCTTTTCATCTGTACCTGTAGAACAGCCAAGAGTCACTTCTTACCATCCATGCTTTTAAAAGAAATATCCCTCAAACTTCATAAAGACACACTTTCACATATTTACATATTTAATAGTATCAAGGGGAAAAAAAAAAAAACCAACAAAACTTCTCTTTCCTTTGCTATAAGTTTTCATGTGTGATTTGAGGTACACCAGAGGCTTGAAGATTAGTAACACCACTTCTGGGAAAGTGCTTCTACCGTTCAACTTACACTGTTTGTGGTACTGTTTAGACCAAGCCCACGTCTCCATAATCTAATTTAACCAAATAACCCAAAAGAAAACTAGGTAAACTATCATAGTAAGGTTTTCTCCTACTCAGTGAACTCACAGAGCAAGACAGACTTTTTTTTTCCCTTTTCAGCAACATCAGGCTGACATTTGCTCAACATTCTTGTATATTCACACTCAGTTCCACAGGAAAACAAAACAAAACAATCAAAAGCATTCAATATGTGAAGTGGCTAGACTCTGGCACATACTTGACAAAAGTATTTTTCTCTCCTCACCTTTGACTCTCTTTAGCTCTGTATTTTCTGTGTCAACCGTTTTTCTCTTGACAGGATGAGATGATGTTCCAGCAGATGAACCAGTTGCTGTCTGCTTTGTGCCTTTTAATTCTGCAACTCTCTATGAAGAAATACAAAATTCAGGAGCCTATCCTATCAGGAACTTCTGGATTCCAGTTTACAATACAGAACACTTTTATTAAAGTGAGCTAATATCTTTCTAGAACAACATCGCTGAAACAGACATCACAGATACCAAAACCAAGGTCAATGTTTCTGTGGAATGATGTGAAATGAGGGCAGAGGAACTGACACTTGCACAAGAGATTCAGTATGAGTAAGAAATGAAAGACTAAGATCATTGACGTTTACAGCAGTAAGGCACCGGAGGAAAGAGCAGGAAGGCTGGACTCATGCTGAAGGTCCTGGAATAGTAAGTGCTTTTAACATTAAAACACAACAGTAGTTTAAAAACACACCATTGTGCCTTGCCATGATTGTCTACTCAATGTGGCAATGAACACGGAACACCTCAGTTCTTCTGGTCTTTTCCTCAGTACTTGCAAGATTAAAGGCAATCTCTCAGTTTCTGCCAAGAAGCAGCTACAGAATTTTAAAGGTTAACAAAATTTAGATTTAAGGCTGCATCCAACTTACAAGCTTCCTGAAACCCATTTACAAATTCTTTTTATTGCTAAACTATACCAAAACAGAAAGCGTATTTTCTTAACCTCATGTAGCTGTCCCTTCACAGCATACAGGTAACAAAGCAATCCCAAGAGTGGTCTTCAAGTCCGAGCTGAAGACAAGTGACAGTTTTTTAAAACATGTCACTAACTTGGGCACAGCTTCACGTTAAACAGTACACCTCTTGAAAGACAAAGGACGATTCTCACAGGTGCTGGCCTCTCAGTCGCTGCACACGTTTTAAGCAAACAAGACAAAATGATCAGGCTTGATTTCACACTGCGCTCTCCCGGTAGATGCACCACCGTGACCTATCAGCACACACCTCAAAGAGCAGCAAACCCCGAGGCTCACTTAACGCCATATACCCTCCCCAATCCTCCACCCCTCTCATGTGGACCCCAGTTTTGTGGAATCATAGCATTATTAGGGTTGGATGGGACCTCAAGGATCATATCTAGTTCCAAACCCCTTGCCATGGCCAGGGACACCTCACACTACATCAGGTTGCTCACAGCCACATTCCCTGGCTGCAAAAACCTCCAGGGATGAGACTTCCACCACCTCCCTGGGCAACCTCTTCCCGTGTCTCACAACCCTCATGGGGAAGAATTTCTTCCTAACATCCAATCTGAGTCTACCCATTTCTGTTCCATTCCCCCTAGTGCATACCTGACACCCTAAAAAGTCCCTCCCCAGGTTTCTTGTAGGCCTGCTCAAGATACTGGAAGGCCACAAGAAGGTCTCCTCAGAGCCTTCTCTTCTCCAGACTGAACAGCCCCAACTCTTTCAGTCTGTCCTCATAGGAGAGGTGCTCCAGCCCTCTGATCATCCTCGTGGCCCTTCTCTGGACACCTTCCAGCATAGCCAGATCCTTTTTGTAATAGGGGCTCCAGACCTGGACACAGTACTCCAGGTGGGGTCTCACCAGAGCGGAATAGAGGGGGAGAATCACCTCCCCCTTCTGAACACAGAAAAACTTCTGAACAACAAAATCCCAGCCGGTGCAAGCTGAAACCCGCACCCCATGCCAGCGGGCAGCCAGGCCCGTCGGAACACCGGCACCACCCGCTCGCCAGCCAGGGCGGGAATCCAGCGGCCGCTCACCTCACGGTGCTGTTTGCCCAGGACGTGCGTCTGCCACAGCAGGTCACTCTTCACGGGCACGCTGCACAGCGTACAGCTCAGGTGCCCCAGGCTGTTGTACGTGACGACAGCGGCCGCCGTTAAGGAAAGCAGCGCGCTGAGGCGCGGACCCTCGCCCCTCACCGGCCACCACCTCCCACCCACAGCACCGGGACGGGACGCGCCAGCCCCCGAAGAGGGGGCTAAGGAGCTCAGTGCCGAGGATATTTGGCAAAGGGCGAGTCGATCCGCTTCTTCCCCGCGTTCTGCCGCTGCTTCTCCCGCATGAGGCGACGCAGCTCCTCCTGCCGCACCTGCTTCCGGCCCGAGCCCACCCCGGTCGCCGCCATCTTTTACCGACGCGCAGGAGCAGCTCCTGGCTCCGCCTCGCTACGCCAGGCACGTCGGGACGGCGGCGCTTCGGAGCTGCCCTACCCTCGCCGTGGGGCGGGACCAGCCTCCGGCGGGGCGGCGCCAACGGGGCGGGGCCCGCCCTCGGCTCCCCGAGTTAGAGGAAGCGGAGCAGAGGTAAAATAAACTTTGTCAGAGGTGTAGCATTAAATCATCTGGCTTGATGAGGATTTTCAGTAGTTAAGCCTTTATAACGGAGAAGCACGGCTGTCCAGCTAACGGCCACACCTCTGCATAAATATCCTAAAAAGTGTCCTCAAAACAAGTAAAAAAACCCAAAACAAAGAAAACCCCACTACACCCATATACAGAACCCTTCAGTATGCAGCACAACTCAGTGCTTAAAATAATTTAAAAAAATAATAAAAAAATAGAAACAAACTTTTCTTTATGCCCCAGCATTACTGCCAGTCACAGTAACATTCCAGGCCCTTGGGAGGCCTGGCACAGCCACCTCTTCCTAAACACTTCCTACTTGCCTGCACAGTGAACTCCATACCACGGAGCAGCAGGCACCTTCCCCACTAAAATACAGCCCGTTGACAGCATTGAGGAACTGCATCATGACCAAGGACAGCAGAGAACTTTCCATGTTTTATTTATACCTTTCCATTTATGATAGCACAATAAAATAACTGAAAAAAAATATTCTAGCCTCAATTTCCATGGTGTTAAGTACTCCACCACAAACCACGAGTGACTATTAACATTTTTAAAAAGCGTGTGATAGATGCATTACTCCAGGTTTACAGCGACACTACCTTCAGGAGGACTTGGCCACAGAGGACACTGCTACAACCATTGTTATTTCACTGTTCCCAGAGACCAAGCCATCCCAGGGCTTCAGGCTCAACAGCATCCCTGAACGTGGGGTTGGTTTGTCTCACACCAACCTACAGGAGCTGGAGGAGGAAATGGGGCGAGGAAGCGTGTAATTCGATTTCCATCTTCATAGATGACAAATTTTGAGTAAAACCTTTTGCTCAGAAAGTACATCTGAAGTGTGTAAACACAGCCAGAGTAATATTGCAACTGGAGGACGATGATGGGCTAAGTGCAACTAAGGCAAATGAGAGTAATTTCTCTTTTGACATGATCAGGGACGACAGTTGAGGTGAGAAAATGATTCAGTACCAAAATAGGTATCACACTAACACCTAGACTACAGAATCAGTGAGAATACAGCTTAAGCATGATTGAGGTCTATGTTTACCTTTACAAATTCTGAAGCATATTTAAAATCTCCTCTTCCTTCCTCCCATGCTTGTAGGCTGCTGTACTTTTCAAAAGCATGGAAGTTTGCTTTTGCTGAAATTCAAGGCTACTATGAAAAAAATGAAGTGTATGACTTGTCTTTCAAAACTAAGTATAAAAGTCAGTCCACTCTAGGAGGTCTCAGGTAACTCTAAATACAACCATCTGTTTTCCAAAATGGATCAACTAATTTTTATATTTGGAAGACAAAATATTTTATACTGCGTAAGTTTGTCTTTATGCACACATTTGTCCTAGAAACCAAACACTCTGATACCAGGAATTACCACTGTAGGGTAACTACAACTCAGAACACCCACCCCTTGCTGAATCCAGATGTCCTGGTGGAAGAGCTTCATCATCATTCCCTTTGCTTCAAGCACCAAATTATCAGAAAATCTGCTATGGATCACCTTAAAAGTTAATCCACCTAGCTTTGAGAGAGGCAGAGGATGTACTCACACAAGCACATCTCAAAAAGCAGCAAGTTTCTGGAAAGGAGCACTGGGAAGATGATGTCTGCCTATAGCTGTAGTGTTCTCACCCAAGAGAGAAAAATATAAAGGAGCAGCAGTCATAGCCATGACCACACATCCCAGTTCTCTTCATGAGCACAAGAAGACACATGCACCTGTGAAAGTTCAATTATTTGAGAGAGTGAGGCTCCTTTCTGTCACAGGAAAGTGGCTCATTTTGCATTCCATGATTAGGCAACAGTATTGCTAGTGGTTTAAAAGTTAGCTGAATCTGATCTGGAAGCAGCACCAAGCTAGGTAGGGCTTCACAAAAACAGCTACAACCAACTCTTCTTCCTCCCAACCTTAAAGTGCAGGGAAAATGCAGCATGACCAGAATGGTAACCTAGGGAAAAATACAGTCCTACCAAGCATGCTATTTCCTAACATGGTAAAGACAAGCTTCCTAGGAATTTAGACCTTAAAATCCTCCACAGATGCTGAGAAGAGATTTACATATGGGGAAAAAAAACCCAAACAAAACACAAACCCCAAAACCCAAACCAAAACAAACCCAAAACAAAAAAAAAACTTTGAAGAAATTAGTTAACAGTAAAAAATATGGCAATTCCAATTTTGGTATGGTCAAACACATTTTTTAGAGTAAAAGTGACCTTTTCCAATTAAGGGCTATCACTTGAATTTCTCCAACAGCATTTCTCACTGAAGAAATGTTCCTCCAGTTACAAATATCAAAGATGATACTTTAATAGTAATACTTCAGCTACTATTTAATTTCTATAATTATCAGAACATCTTTTTATACACATTTCCCATTTTCATATTGAAAGGACAGGAATCTCAAAATAGTCACATATTTATAAAGGCTCACTACCTAAAGGCCATTTCAAAATATTCTCAGTCTGACTCCTTTGAGACAAAAGAGCTTTTTTTCCACAGAGAAACAGGCTCCTTAGCAGTCACTGCTGATCTCCTGACCACAAGCATCAGTGAAACAGCAACTGCCACTACACGTATGTTAGCTAGGGGCTCTGATCAAAAACTGCAAAGTTGGCTGCACCTGCAGACAGTTACTATCTGCTGCAAAAAGCTTATTTTTCACCCAACAGAGAAGGTCATATGTGGCACATATCTGACTTCAAGAATCAGTTATAACCCTCAGATGCACAGCACTGCTAAAATTAAGTTGTGTCACTTTGTAATGTTACAAAAATTCAATTAAAATTACCTTAATGGACTAGAAATAACCACTGCAATTTGCCATTAAATCCATAGCATCATGAATTCAGTACAATCAGAAAAAAAAGTATAAAAACCACTTTCAGAATAGCTCCTTAGTTATATGTTGCTTGAACTGAACTCTTGGTGTATGAGCAGCATGAGTAATCTCATTTAATTTCCCACCATAACTCGAGACAGAACACAAATAATAAAAATAATAACCTATAAAAAACCACAGTACATCAGAAATCTATGTAAAAGACACACATCCCTATCAAGGAGCTCAGTAACAACTTAAAGCACCACTCAAAATTCAGTACCATACATGTTACAGTACATTCCATTTATTATGACAATTTAAGGCTAAAATAGGTATGACTCCCTTATAGTCAAGCTTTCTTATATTTATAAATGCATACAAACATTAAGTAGATACAAACACATAGGGGGTTTCTTATTGCTCTGAACTGTCTACTAGAATGTTCAACTCGCCTGCATGTCATCCATCTCGCTTTGCCTTTTTCAGTCAAGCTGAAGTCCTACAACTGCAACTTATGCCACTTGCAAGATTACAGACCTTCTTTGATTTGAGCTGTAAATAAATTTAAAGACCTATCAGAAAAAACTGCCCATCACTGCAAACTTTGTGACTTAGTTAACTAAACATTCATCCATGAGATAAATAACAATTCACCACGAAGGTTATTTCTGCCGTTCTTCAGGAAGGATTTTCTTTTCAGAATAAGAGGTCTAACCAAGCAGCAAACAAGACAATCAGCAAATGATGATTGGCTGGTACCAGTCTAACAGACCGGGCTTTTTCAGAATGAAACAAACCAAAAAAGAAGTGGAATACGTGCTCCAAAACAAAGAGCAAACTTTTCTTCCTGCTCATAGAGCAATTATGTTTCCTAATTACGTAGGGCAATGCCTTCTCATTCCGCCAGTGCCAAATTCTTTGACTGTAGCTTGTCTATTTCTTGTCCAATACTTCCTTCAACGGTATCACACTGGGCAAGAAAAACCTGAGAGTAAGAAACAAACAAATGTTATTGGAGATCCAATTATAGCAATGGTAGATGCTTCTTAAGGACAGAAACTGCGGTTTCCATCATGAATTTGAAGAAGCCAACTCAACAACCGCCTTCCAGTTCAGCTTTGATAGCAGCTTATTCACAATTTTGGTTACCCAGAAGCCAAAAGAAATATCATATTTGCTAAGGCAATAATGTGGTTGCCCATCCTCACCTGTCCTGCCACTGAAGTACTTTGTGTTGATCCACAGTTCATAAACAACAAGGATCATAACCATTAAGACAAGTTAGTGCTTCAGTTTGGAACACGATTTTAAACTCCTTTCTATAGGAGTTCTGTAGCCAAGGGTAGTAGTGACAGACCTACTTGGTCAAACCCAGAACAAGGTTTCCTCTAACTAAGGCCTCTTCTATTTTTCAGGACTACAGGGGTAACATGAGGGGTTACTCATCTTTATGAGTAACTTTTGTGCCCAAAATGACAAAAGGACACATTCCAACAAGGGCAGTCCACAGCACCTTACAAGTTTCTTACAACCTGCCCACGATTCTAACAAGTATAGCAACCCACACACAGCAATTAAGAGTCAGCAGCCACTGGTCACTTTGCTTGTGCTGTACATAGCGCACAGAAAAGTGTCAGCATGTTAAACCAGTTCTTTTAGGCCAATTCCAATGCATGTGAGCACACTGTAGCGTCTGAGCAGACTTTCCCACTGTTGATTCAGGTCTTGCACTCAGTTTTGCTATGTCTGCACTGTGTTTTAACAGTCAAACCAGACAGATATTTAATGTTAACGTTAAAATTACACTAAGAAACTTCATTCCCTCTAAAGCAGCAACCTGTTATGCCAGGCGAACGTTTCTCACTCACTAAGGTGTTTTGAATCATCTGTCTTCAACCAATCATTTGAGCCAGCATCAACTGATGTGTAAGGGATGAAAAGTCAAGGCAGTAACAACCGCAGTTGCTGGTTACAAGTGTTGTACATGCGTCACCCAGTTCAGGAAGATATATGCTTGCCAGCAACCCAAAGCAGCAAAAAACTTCCCCTTGCTTTCCTGAATACTTAGGAGTAATAAGCATAACTTGCCATCATTTTCTGGCTCTGGAAAAACACATTGTTGGTCTGAAACCCCTCAGATTCCTCTGCAGTCCTCAAAGGGTTTATAACCTACAACTGCAGAACACTGTGCCTATAAAAGCACATAAATAATTCTGACTTCTGCTCAGCAGAGTCTGTTTTGTTTTACAACAGTTCTTACACAAAGCTCCACTTATTTCTGCAATAACTTCACCCCAGAGTGCAGCTCTAGTATCTTGCCATGAAGTTTACAGCCATACCTCTATTGCAATATTTTGCTGCTTTGGTTAGGCACATGGAATCAAGAGCATGTTCAGAGCCCTAGGTAATAACATAAATATGCCAACAACTATCTTTGTTTCAGTTTGTATTAAATGAACTTAACTCTGCAACTAAGTACAAAGTGTTCTGTCCCTAAACCTATAATAAAAAACATTTCTACTATGAAGTACTTCTTGGTAAGGTTTCCTCTAAAACAGATGGCTATTAAAAATAAAAAGAGAAAATTAATAGAAAGTACTTCATAAGGTTACAGTAAACTCTGAATACAAGGTACTTTTGCAAACAATTTTAGGAGTTTAACCTGTGACTGAAGCTACCAAATAAAAATAAAACAAGTAACATAGTAGCATTACCATTCATTTATAGAAGTCTGACTTTGAGGAGATGGAAGGACAAATTCCATTATTTATTAACAAACATTCAGTTCATGGTCTCAAAGGAAACAATGCCTAGGAATTTATAAGCATTATACAACAGCAGAGGAATTAAAAATTCCATTCCCCGGCACAACTGCTCTTCTGTACAGGTTTTAAGTTAGAGACTTTGTGTCCAGAGAAAGTTGGTCCACTGTAACAGAAGCTAAATTATCCGAAGAGTACTACTAGCAAGATCCAGAAGGGGATAGCTGACACAGGAAAGAAGGAACAATCCTGTTTTCTTTATGAGTTACCAGAATTACTTTACATCATCAGGAAGCCATAAGGCCAACCACTAATGTAAATTGCAGACATCACCTGAAAACAGCGTGAATTACAAAAATCTGAGGTTTTGTATGCTGTTTTATAAAGCTATTAAATACCTCTCAAATGGAAGTCATAAGAAACACCAATGTAAAGACAAACATTGAAGAAAACTAAGTGCTAAACAGATCTCATTTTCACAAACTCTTGGTATACAAATGCCTATCATTAAAGAAAAAAACAAAACAACAACTCACCTGAACCTTTTTTACCAATGCTTTCTTTTTCAGTTTGCAATCACTGAAATTCTCTGGCAGAGTCTGCAGTAAAATAAACAAACAAGTTGATGCAGCTTAACGTTGAAATTAGCATATTAAACCTACAGCAAAAATTTTATATGTCAAAGACCCCTCTGAACAGACATCCTGAAAATGCCATACCTGCTCAGTGAGGATGATTACAAAAGAAGGAATGTAGAAGAAAAATTAATGAAGTCAAAAAGTCAGGGATGCAGCATGCTGATTACAAAGAACTGGGCTAAAAAATTTACCATTTGTCTTTAGGTAACATAGAGCAATAGACTGCATGCACTGCTTCTATCTGCCGTGGTACACATTACCTGTTCCACCAAGCCTCAACTGCAGTATTTTTCAGACTATAATATGTACTAATTTTTTATTAACTCAATCACTTGCCATCATTAGCATGTATCACCAGTAATGCAGGCTTTGCCAGTCTAAGCTGTGTATTTGATCCTTTCTGGAATCTAACCACGGAAGGCCACAACACATCAAGTGTTACATGCTGACATGTTTAATTTAATTCAAACAGCATCCTTTTCTGTACTCCTACCACTCAATAGATTCATGGATGCCATCTTAGCAACTTAATACACACTTTGTCCTTTTGGAGCTATGTGAAATTTGGCTGTTGGTGGGGAACAATGCTCAGATTTATGATGCTTTTTTGAAATGGTAAGACACCTGTACATATGATTATAATTATATAAAGTATATGTGAATACTCTTAGAAACACTGTGCTCTCATTGTTGAAGATGCATAAAAATCTTCACTGTTTGTCACAGCTATACCTTTTATTTTCCACCCTAGGTCCATATCAGGAATAAAGGTTTCCTGGTACTACTCTCCCTTTTGTTTCAGCTAAAATGCAAGCATTCCTGAGAGGTTTACATACATATTCTAACAATTATATAAAAAACCCCAAAATACCAAAACAAAAATACCTACCAAACCCCCTCTTTTCTTCTACTGTCTTATCAAACAAGCATGGATTTAAATATAGGAGTCTTGTGCATTAACTTAAGACAGAGTTAAAAATACAAAATGCACTCAGACTTCACACTCCTTTTTTTCTTGAAAAAGCATTTCAGCTATTTACAAAGCTGTGCCAGCTGATCAAGTCAAGGATTTTCTGTGCTCTGGTCACCAGTATTTGTAGTAAGTAGCATATTCTGACTTTTACTCCTGGACCAAATGTTTCAACTGCTGAAAGAAAGGGCATTTGGGGTGATGCACACACACAAATCTTCAACTGTAGATAGAACAGGACTCAATTTGTATTCCTTCTGAAGAAATCTTCAAAAATCTGCACCATATGGGAACATCTGACTATGTCACAGCATTCAAAAATTTGCTTATAAAAAAATGCTCTTAAGATCCCTCCACCCTTACTGTTGTGGAACACACATTTAAACACATTTAATGTTAAAACGTTAAGTACAGCTACTTTACCCAAAAGGATCCCTTCAAGACTTTCATACCTTTGGCAGTGACATCTCTCACATACCAGTACTGTAGCCTACCAATCTACTTCTCTACTTCATAAATCACTTTTAAATTGATAGTTCTTGAACACATGAAGTCTAGTAAAAAGGAGTTTTAGTTCCAAATTCAGCTCGTCCTATTAAAGGAGCTTGTCTACTTACAATAGGAGGTTGACATCATGAGAGAAGCCTTCTCAACCTTAGCACTCTATAACCATACAAATCTCATTCTGTATTAAGCTGGATGATGTTTAAACAATGTATGACAGCCAAGACACTTTAAAAGAGCTTTCACAACAATTCTGCCAAAGAAATAAACTGGAATCTTTATAGTGTGAGCTTTTTGATACATTTCACTTCTACAATGCATCCATGCTTCTGTCTTAGCAGAAGACAGGTCCCTTGGTCCCCCTTACCTTCTTTTATCATGCTGTTGATTGAACCAATAGCACGTCTCAGAGATTCATCAGAACTTGCTTTTTACTTGGATAACAAAAAGAATACTAAATACTCTTATAAAACAGTTCTGAGATACAGATAAAATACTTTCTGGATACTTTAGGCTCTTCTGCTTGATTTTCTATTTACCTTTATTACTTCAGTGGACCCCAAGGTTCATACACATACCGTTTTGTGGCTGTCTATTGCTACCTCTGTGTATTGCACAGTACAGCTCAGTGATATCTCAGGAAGTTGGTGGCCTGTTGGTTTGATCTAATACCAATGCACTGAACTGCTACATTTTGTGTAAAGACTCCACCCAAGTACACCTATCTCATATGCAAGATTTCAAGGTTTCACAGTTTTCATGCCAAAACACATAGCTGCCTTTGTATATTAAAGCAGATAATTATGGACACTGGTACATCTAAGGTAACCTCCATCACTTCTATAAAACTCCCCACATATTTCTTGTGTTAAAAAAATGAGGCTCACCAATTTCACTGGCTCTTACACAACAAAGTAACAAATCACTATGACAAATATTAAAAGATACTAACTCCTAACTAGATTAGCTCTGGCTGCTCCACTTCCACAAGACACAAAACAAAGGTACAGAGATTCCATTAGTTCCTAAATCTAAACATGGAAGTCAGTAGATTATAAGTCTTCTAAAATCTTGTACTAAACCTGAAAGTCCCTTGTCCAGCACCATTTGTCCAGTGTTATTTAGAGTATTTTGTTAAGGATATAGATAATAGCATCCATTACGTTTAAGCCACATAAAAAGTACCAGAATCAAAAGTAAATGGGAAATTCAGTTTGGGTTAATTAGCAAGCAGTGAACTGTGTTTTCAAGGGTGCTTGCTGAGTTTCAGAACTGTACAGTAGCATAAAAGTAGTGATCCTTTTTTAATAGGACCTGGCATCAGAAATAAACTTTAATCCCATCCAAATAACTGAAACAGTTGTCACATCATTGTTATTTTCATAGCACATAGTACATCTGCCACTTCAAACAGGGAATTGGTTATATGAAGTCTGCATGTCTAAAAGCATTTAAGAACTGTCAGCAAAATATATTCCTCTACATGAGGCAGAAAATAAATATTTTAAAAACCCTTTTAAAGACTTTAAAATACTTAGTATGCTATGATTTTAAAAAGTATTTAAGAACTCTTGGCTATAACAAACAGCAAAGTCTAGCTTACAATTGAAGATGAGTTCATGAGCTCTCCACCATTCCTAGAACACATCCATATCGTACATTTGATGACAGACAATTTCAATGATTACTTCTCATTTTAGTCTGCTAATGAACTTTGAAAAAGTGACCATCATTTAAACTACATTTGGTTCACTAATTATAGGCACTTGCATGGAATCTTTCTGAAACAATACCATAAAGGGTCACTGTACAAAGGTGTAGACCCAAAGACATCACTACCACAGAAAACTACCATTTTTCAGGATATTATGATCATGACATGCAACATAATTATATAATGAAGTTTACAGAGAATGACCAATAGGCAGAGAAACAGAATAAGGACATGCTCAGTTGCATAATCTTCTGTTCATCTCTGCACATGTACCTTATTCTTACCTAGCTCTCAGCTAAAATATATAGAAATGTGACGTAAGGTTATGATCCATTAATGACTGTGAAGCACTTGGATATACCCCAGTACATTCCACAGAAAGACTCCAGTCCTTAATACTCAGGCATCTCAAATAAAGGTAGTGCCAGTCCACATACAACAGACCAGACAATTCTTCAAGACCTCCTTGTTCCTATGCAATACAGAATACATGGGTCTGGATTTGTTTGGTTTCTTTTTCCAGACCTTTACTGTTACTATGAAGTTTAACATGAAATTTTGCCAAGACAAACCAGAAGGGTAAATGTTGAGCAAACAATACACCCATTTCATGTAGTCTTAACAGGTTGCTGCCCCAAATGAAGCTCTCCTGCAGAATGGGGATGCACATGCAGGCATTAATGTCACCATTTAAAAACAGGTGCTGCCAAGTAGTCTTTCTGGAGACATACAGGGGCAGGAGCTGGACATTAAAAGAAAAAATGAGCAAACCACTTAACTAACTTTCAAACCTTTTTTTTTTTTAATTTACTATTCTCAGATATCAAATAAATGAACAAGAAAGACTTACTCTTAACAGTAAGCTTCTATTGGGAATTGACTCTGTTCTGTGGTTGTTTACTTACAATGGCATCAATCTGTTCCAGGATCTTCATGAACTGCTCAGCAGTTGCTTTTATCCTCTTGTCCAGCTGTTTTAGTGCTTCTGCTTGGAGATCTTTTGCTAAAAATCCCTGAGAGGAAAAATAGGAAAAGAAAGACAAAATTATTCCATACCCTACAGAATACTCTAGCTAAGAAGATCTGACAATTCTCCACAGCAGAAAACATCTTTAACTATTTCTGTAAGTTGCAAGTATGACAGGGACTCCAATCTCAATCTGTGGTCTACCCATCTTTGAAATGCTAAATATAAGAGCTGCTAGTCAAACAATGCAACAGGTAACAGACTTTCTCCTCTGGACCTTTAGAAAACTTTCCATGTTTTTCTAGATCTAAATAATATAATTAATGCAATAATATTTACCTTCTTCCAAACAGTGCCATATTTCTATTTTGCAAACTCATAATCAACATTTGAAATTCAGTAAGAATTTTACAGGACCCTTGGCCAGTATTACTCACTACTCAAAACCTTTAAACACTATTTAAAAAAAATATATACCTATAAAACTGTTTGACAAAGATATAAAAAGATACAAAACTGGCATACCTTCTGGATACTTGTGAACTCTTTATTAACTTCCTCTAACTTATGAGCTATTTGCTCCACTGACTTCTCCAAATCTTTTAACTTCTTTAATTCAGCCTCTTCTTCTGGACTATTCTGTGTATTCAAAAACACAACATTAACAACTATGGAACAAAGAGAGACACTACACAGCTAAAACAGCAACAATGGTGATGCAGATACAGACTTACACTACATACTACATTGTGGTTATTCTTTCCTTATCTATCAAATGTGCTTCTTCCAAAGCTTAATTACAAATACAATCAAAGGGGTAATGCATACAAATACACCAAATGACATTCATTTTAAGGGAAAAAGAAAAGTGCAGACCTTTCTTGCTGTCATTACCTTAGCATCTTTAAAGTAGAGGCAATGTATATCACCAGGTACTGCTTTTCCTCTACTTATCAAATCAGCCATGAATCATTTCACAAGAAATAATGCAGAGGACTCAGGAGCTACAGCTTTTCTTTTTTTTCTTTTGGCCATTTTAAATCAGAAAAATAAGATGAGCAGATATGGTCATCAGTGCACAGAAGAGTCATGAATATCGACAAGCAATGGATTAGGCAGAATTCTGTCAATAATGTAAGGCAGAAATCAGTCAATAATGTAATTTCAGAAATGTACAAACTGCAGAGTTATTTGTAGTGCAATGTGAGACTGAACTAAACTTTGTGGGTATGTAGAGAAGATAAGCTTTATGATGCAACCTGTTCAGAAGATGAATCATTGAAGGAAATTACAATAATTTAAGAGAAAAAATAACAGGCCCAAAGGAAACACTTACCCTTTTCCCAATCAACATGACTTTGCAACCATTTTTAACACCAAGTACTGACAATGGCTGTTCCAATTCTTTTAGAGACTTTCCTAAACAGAAAATGAGAGGAAAAGAACAGTTAAAAAATAACTTAGTAGTGGAAGAACACCTTTTCAAAGATATTTAAAACATGGACACCTGAAACTGATTAGGATGAAAGGCATCATCTTTAAGAACCATACACAGATTTATAAGTTACCTTTGTATATCAGCTTCTGAAAAGGAACTGGAACTCCAGTAACTTGTTCAATAAGTGCAGCCATGTCTTGTAGTGTAGGTTCACCATCTTCTTGTTGAGAAGCAACCTGAATACTATGTTTCTCATTACCTAACAAAAACCAACAATGCTTATTGTAACCCAGAAAATATTACAGAGAATCAATTTCAAATATTTCCACCAATGCAGAAAGTTCTCAAATCACTGATTCTTATGTACAATCACAATTTTCAACCAAAGGTTTCTCTTGCATTTTCTTCATCTTAAGAGCGACTTACCTCATCTGAAAATTTTGTCTTGCATTTGAATAATCTGAAGAGTTCAATCAGGCATATTCTACTGGCATAATGTTCCTGTCAAATACTATCCCCCACCTCTTTTTGAGAGTGCAGATGGTATCTAGACATCTCACAAGCGACAGCGTGTAAGCCCACACCTTCCTGACATATTTCCTACCCGTAGGAATGTTTCATGACATGTGCCTTGGGGCATGTGACAAACTTTACCACCTCCTTTGCTCTCTACTCCTCATACATAAAAAGCCAACAACAAATGTCTATCCTGTCTCCCCTCCACCAGCCACGTGAGAGAATTCTCATAGTCCAAAACCTATTTCTCCCTGTAATACTGATGATATGCAGCCTTGACCTCTTTGACAATTCTCTATGCCACTTTCCACTTACGGAGCATCCCATTCAGATTCCCAAAGATTACTTGCATGAAAACGCCAGGAAGTTCTTTCGGAAAAAAAAGGAGCATGTCTATTAACGCCTGTTTTGCAATAGATCCTTTCCATAACACTCTGCTCATGCACACTTAAGGCCTGTCAATCTGAATGCACCCACAGGAATAAGACACCACTGGCTGCAGGGGAAATCAAGACATATTTTTTACTTTGCAGGAAAAGAGAACTCCTTAACAAATACCAGAAAGAAAACTGCTACATGCCACCCTTCATTCTGAGGTGTACCTGTCTTTAACAAAGAAGAGTGCTAGAAAAATTGACTTTAAAATGTTCCAGCCTCTCAGAGTCACATAATAAGTGACACTGTGGCCTCAAAACTTTGTAAGCTTCAACAATATTTCTTAATTTCAATATGGTTTTAAGTTCAAAATCACATTATACAAACCCTCCTCCAAGCACTTTCCATAAACAGACTTTCTTCCCAGTTAGTTTTGAGGGGAAAAAAAAAATCTTAATCTCAATGTATTTCAAAAGATCATTTGAAATATAAAACTGTTTTGTGTCAGCAGCTGAGAGAAAAAAACAACCAAACAAGAGAAGAGCCAAAGTTTGCACAGCGACAGAAAGATTTAATTATGAATTATGAGTACCACTTTAGGCTGGCTGTAACAAAAATTTACCTGTAAATTCACGATGGAAAATACCTAAGGGGTTAGAACTGACTGGTATCATAGCTTGTCAGTTTGCTTCAGTACATGATGATACTAATTTTAATTAACCACTGGAGCAAAATTCCCAAGTATTTGTTAAAAAATGCCTAAATACATTTAAGAAACGAGTCAATTCAATTTCTTGCAAATTGTCAAGTGATAAATGTAGGTCTACTAACATTCTTTAACTCTTTCCTCCATCGTTCTCCACTTTCACTCATGCCTGCAAAACTGTAAAAGCATCTGAGCTAAGTAGGAAACCAGCATCTGACCACAACAGGTGGATGTGGCTGAAGTCCAAGATGAATATGCTTTCTATTTGCTATTTTTTTAATTATAAAGTAACTACTAGATAAGAAAATAGCTGGAAATATAAAAACATTCCCAGGCAAAAAAGACTGTTGTCAAACGGGAAGATGCTGGAATTATAAATATGTTAATATCATTAAGTTATTGTCATTTTTAAAAGAAAACCCCAACGATCAAACGGAGCTTTCTGAAGGTATCAATAAGCACACGAATCATGGAAGATTTCACAAAGTTGCTCACCAAATACTTAGATAAAATTGACAAGTTTTACAAAATAATGTAGCAGTTTAAAAACATGAAGGAGCAGGCAGAAGTAAACAATAAGCTCTAAAGTGCAATATATATAATGCAAAAGGAATAGCAGCAGAATTTATTGTTCAACAATTTAAAAATAATGCATAAAAAAATAACAAGTTTTGTTAACTAAGGTCTATCCCTCTCATTCCTCCAACTTCATCAACATTTAATCAGTATTTTCCGTCTTACAACAACTGTGGATTCCAAGCTATTCTTACCTCTTTGCAGTAACCATGTGCACACTAACTACATTTTCCCTTTCACCCTCTTTTCCCTCCTCCTCTTTCTCTTCCTGAGATCAAAAAGGCTCAATCTTATCAGCTGGAACCTCTTTCATCAGGCTGGTTCATACTACAGAAATCACCACTTTCTGTTGCAATCTTTCAATCACTACCTACAAAGGTTCAAACTTATTCAACCACCAAAAGAGCCCATCAGGTAGTACTTGCCTTTAATACACAGTGCTGACTTCAGTGATTTATTTAATGTAGATGAATGCTACTACCATTAAAAAACAATCTCTGCTTTGTGGCCTGGCGAGGACAGCCTTTTCACCCACTCCCACCATCTACAGTACATCTCAATCACACAGCATATTTGATCATCATGTTGATATGGAAAAAGTTGGGTTTGGTGGTCTATTTTTTTCTTTCCTTTCTGTTGGCTCAGTGTAAGTGAGCGGGCTTGAAGGAGGCGGTGGCAAAAATGCGGCCAGTAGGGAAGTGAAGTAGCAGCCAGGACCCAGACCAGGCTAAGGAGAGGGCGAGCCGTGCTCTCCTGAAGCTGAGGCAGGCCCGCCCGCTGGCCCTGAGAGGCCGAGGACGACGCCGGCACCCCGCTGACAGCCGCGGACCCGCGCAGGCGCCAGGGGCATTTTCTGCCTCCTCGAAGCCACAGCCACGGACGCTCAGCCGCCAAAAGCGGTCACACTCGCAACCCCAGCACCGCTTCGCGCCGCCGCCCGCGCGTTTCCCGCTGACCCCTAGCACCAGGAGGGCAGCCACGGGCCTGCCCGCCCCGCAGTGCTGGGCGACAGTTAATGGCCGAGGCAAGGTTCTCAGAGTGGGGTGTGTGTCCAAGGTTCGCGGGGGGCAGGGTATGGGACCCCCCGAAGCCGGGAGCCGACTCGCACAGTGCGCTAGGGCCCGAGGCACGGGAGCCAGCTCGGGATAAGGGGCGCCGGGTGACGCGCCGTGAGCCCCGCTGAGCTCGGCAGTGGCTAAAAGTAGTCCCCGCCCACCACGCCTCGAGCGGCTCTTACTGTAAGTGACGGTGACGGTTACGGGGGCTCCAGGCGCCGCCATCTCACCCCACCACAAGAAAACCGTTGTGCAGGCGCTTCCCGGGGCGCGCCGGTAGCTCGTCACTTCCGCCCGTGGCCGGGAAGGGATGGGGCAGCAGGATGTGATGCTAGCAGGATATGACGTTCCAGGATGCTGGAATGTAACGTGACAGGCGGCCGCAGAGGAGCTCTCATAAGGCTGATGTTTTGGGGTAGCACTGACGCGGTGACAGCATCAGCCGTGTGGTGAGAGGGCGGAAACCATCAAGCTCATCAGACGCTGGCACTCTGGCTGGGAGAGGGACGCCTGCTCCCTCCTGCTGGGAGAAGCAGCGGGGCCAGCGCACCAAGTCTCGGCGTGCCTAGCAGCAGGTCCGGCGACTGACCTGCGGGGTTTGGCAGCTGCTGTCGGTGCAGCAGCCCAGCCTCGAACCCGCGTGCAGTGAATTAAGCCCCGCAGCTTTTCCTACCGACTGCTCCTGACAGTAAGCAGAGCTTGGTATAAAGGTGACGTTGTACAAGGCAGCGTGAGAGGCTTTCAGGATCAAAACCAAACTCCACCTCTGGCAAATCCTGTGCTTCAGCAGCACAGGAAATATGATAAGAAGTGGGGAAGGGGGAAAGGGCAGGTTAAGGCCAAATTAGTTGCCAGAAACACCACAAAAAAGGATGCACTCATCTACATGATTTTATGTCTCCATAGAATACATAACAATAACCCTATTTATTACAGCTTTCAAAAGGGTTACAAGTACAATGGCATTAAAGTCTCAAGACCGCAGTAGTTTAAAAAATGCTTTTGATTTTTTTGTATCAAATAAGCAATAGTAAGAAGGAGCTATTTTACAGAGAGCAAGCAGCAACATAGTCTTAGTTTCGAGAACCAATACAAGACAAAAAATACCTTCAGCCATCAAAGCCACCACTACTTTACACATATCACTTTGTCCAAAAAACACAGAAACCAAAACCTCTTTAGAATGACTGCTTCCACCGAAGGAAATTGTGCCAAAGTTTCCATTAATAGAAAAGTCAGTAGTAGAACAACTTTCTTCAAAGAAAGAATACTGCCAGCCATTCATAATTGTGTTCTAGGGTGTAGTGCTATTTAGGTTACACTGGAAGGAAAAAGTTTTCCAGGATTCTTAAAAAAAAAAAAAAAAAGAAAGCCAACCAACCAACAAAAAAATCTTAATTTGTGAGGTGTAGTTCTTTATATCCATTGTGCTTTTGACACATCTATGTTGCAGGGATCTTTGGCAATCCAAATTCATCCACCAAGACACCGTCCTGTAAGACAGAAAAGAAGCAACAGGTTAACAACTCTCACCAACCAAATAATTTCACAAAAGTTTCCTCACAATTCCTATCAAGTGATTTATCTGCAATTGCCACTGTGTATCAACTAGAATCAAAATAAAAGCATGAGTGTTCTTCCTCACTATGAAGCTGTAGTAAAGCCTTAAACATACATAAGTCTTATGTTTTTAAGAATGACTATACTAGAAGCTGCAATGGTACACTTAAATAGAGTTACAAAATGTCATTTTAGCTCTTTTAAAATATAATAAAGAACATTTGGTACACTGTATTCTCTCCTATATAACATCCAAGATACGTAAAACATTAAGTGCAGTTTTGTTGATACTATTAAGGATTCCAAATACCAAGAAAAAGACAATTAACACAAAACAGAATCACAGAATCAACCAGGTTGGAAGAGACCTCCAAGATCATCAAGCCCAACCCAATCACTCAACCCTGTCTAATAACTAAACCATGGCACTAAGTGCCTCATCCAGGCTTTTCTTAAACACCTCCAGAGATGCTGACCCCACCACCTCACTGGGCAGCCCATTCCAATGGCCAATCTCTCTTTCTGGGAAGAACTTTTTTCTAAGATTAAGCCTAAACTTCCCCTTGCACAGCTTGAGACTGTGTTCTCTTGCTGGTTGCCTGGGAGAAGAGACCAATCTCCACCTGGCTACAACTACCCTTCAGGCAGTTGTAGACAGCAATAAGGTCTCCCCTGAGCCTCCTCTTCTCCAGGCTAAACACCCCCAGCTCCCTCAGCCTCTGTTCATAGGGCTGAGCTCCAGGCGCCTCACCAGCTTTGTTGCCCTTCTCTGGATACGTTCAAGGAACCCAACATCCCTCTTGAATTGAGGGGTCCAGAACTGGACACAGTACTCAAGGTGTGGTCTAACCAGTGCTGCATACAGGGGCAGAATGACTTTCCTGCTCCTTCTGACCACACTACTCCTGATACAGTCCAGGACAACAAAACAATGTATTTTTGCTTTTGAATAGGAAAGGACTCACTTTGTTTTTTGTGTCGGTAGGTGTGACCTCTGGGATTGCTGGAGCAGATGCAGCTTCATCTAAGTAGGAATTGTCTTCATCAGCTAAAAGCTCGTCACCCAGAGCATCCAGTTCTGAAAATCAATTATGTTGGTTGAAAAATTATGCAAGGAATTCCTTTTGCAAAAGAAAGTTGCTTTTACAGAGAAAGAGGTTTCATACCAAAATGGTTACATTCATAGTCATTTAACATTACTTAGTCATCAGTAGGGAATACACACACACTAAAGAGAGAGAACCTTCTTCCCTTCAATGTAGCATTCCATTAGTGTGTATCTCATTTTTGTCTCATACTCTGCTACTGTACTTAATGAAAATGCAGCTTTTATGTTTTAAAAAGTGATTTTTTTTTAATTTTTTACACATATTGAAAGTATTTGACTGGGAGAAATTAAAAAAAAGAAAAAACAACTGCATGATTTTATGATGATTTTTACATTCAGTAATGTAAAAATCATTGTCCACCCTCCTAACCTGCTTCCAAGTCATCTTCATCGATCTCTGGTGTTCCATAGCTACGACTCAGTGCCTCCTGGACTTCATTGGCTTCTTCCATCATATCCTCTAACTGATCTTGTATGTCCTGAAGCAAGAAACAATTTCAACTGGTCAACAACTGAATAATTCCAATATACAAGGCCCTCAGCTTTTTACCACAAAAGCCATTTTTTTGAAGCACGACTCAGTTCTACAGTGTGGCTTTTAAATTATAATAAATGTAAAAGGTAGAAAAAGAGGAACCTTGAAACAACTCTGCAAAATTAAAGTGTAAATTCAAAGCCTCAGAGAAATTACTCAGAGTCCAGCACTATCTTAAAAAGCAGGACAGAATGAAATAGAGAGAAATTAAATCCACTATCTGAAGAATAAGCACTAACCTGACCCGTGCCACAGCAAAACTTAGAAGCTACTTCAACATACCTATTGGTGCTGTTATATGTTTACAAGTAAGGAAACACACTTGCCTAAAGGTTTACAATGCAGGCCATATAGACAAACAGCATAAGAAAGACCCCTTAAAGAAATTCAACCCTAGCATTTGGTAAGAGTTTAAACGCAGCATACTTTAAACTGTATTTAGAGACCTTATGGAGGGGTTTTATGCATTTTCTGAAGACCAGGGCAGACCTTGCAGTCCTCTTCAAATTATTTTTTATTGTTGCGTTTTTTTGTATTATTTTGTTTGTTTGTTTTGGGTTTTGGTTTTTGTTGCTGGTGGTGGTGGTTTTGTTTGTTTGGCTGGTTTTTTTTTAATCCAGACACTAGATAGAACTGGGGGAACAAAGAACTAATCTGTATGTTGCTAACATGGTGGGAGGAAAAGGACAGAAAAAAAAACTATAGAAGGAAGCATTCACCAGCATTTATGGTCAAGTGTAGTGGAAATGAAAGGAGAGATTATAGAGCCCAGCAACAAAACAACAGTCAGTGCAATATGGCAAACTGATGGTGCAGTACCAGAGAAATCAGTAGAGAATTATGTTTGTGACCCCTTAAAAAGGAAAGGTAACTTAGGTGAACTAAACCAGCCCATCTTTAAGTTACATAGTCCATTCATCACTATTTCAGTACATCATTTCTATTCTGTAATTACTTAATCTATAGAAGCTCACCTCGATTTGATCAATTTTGACCTGCTTGTAAGCTTTCTTCATTTCTTTCACCCCCAGTTTCATCGCATCAACCTAGAACAGAGTCAAACAACACGCTTGTATCTGATATAGCACACACAAATTGCACGGATGTGAGATTAACATAGTGGTACCGTTGTCTTTGTATCCTTCAGTGCTTGAATAGTGTAATTGGCTTGTTCCATATTGAAAGACTGCTGTGACAGGTTATCCCTCTGTTGTTCGTACCTATTGAAAACAAATAACAGCTTTAAAACACCACACTATTTATTACCACAGAAATTCTTAATAAAAAAAAAACAAACAATCAGCAGCAGTAGTCTAAAGATAGTGGTAACATTTTTTGTTATAAATAATTGCAGAATAAATATCTTCATAAAAATCCATTTTTGTGTATTTAAAGTTGACAAAGCTACTCCTGAATAAATTTCTGTTCTGACATCCATGTCATATGTGTATAGGCTTACACAGTAGGCAAGGATATAGCAGCAGTTTTAATCACTATAAGCTAGAGGTGCCTGTCACTGCTCACTAATGCTCTAAGCAGAATGGAAAAGGTACCAGCTATCCAAACCACAATGGCTCTGCATGGGAGTTCTGCAAGGCAGGGAGGAGGGGGAGGGTAGGAAAAGGAAATGGTTAAAGATTACCCAAAAACAAAAGGGAGCCTTTAAAAATCAAGAAATCATCCTTCTCGAAGCTAAACTTGTATCCAATCAAGAATGCAAAATATGTCATTTCAAATATGAAAATCAAAGCATGAAAACACTGACTCCTTCTGCAAACATCCAAGACAGGAGGTCTGCAAGGCAAGGATGATCCAAACACATAACAGCTCTTAGACAAGGATTGACTCAACATAGTACTGTTCAACGTGATGGAACAGAGATGACTGAGTGATATGATAGCAACCTATTATGAGACCTGGTGACTGCAAGTAAGGGAACAACTATTTGTTGACTAGCAGGCAGTATAGTGTTGGGAAAAAAAACCAAAAAAAAACAAGAACAAAAAGCCCCACAACCCTAACAACCAAAGCAAACAAAACCAAGAATCCAAGCAGTTCTCTTCACATCATCTAACTAAACTATCCTTACCATAGGATATTTTGGATGCTGAGAATTCACAAATACTTAACCAGCAATTGAGCAAGTCTACATGTAGAGGTACAATTCATCTGAGGGACATGAAATACAGGACAATATGAGCTTTGGCTCTGATGGTATCTTGCAGTTCAGGGACTGTAAGATATTCTAGTAAGATGACATAATGACGGACTGATAGGGGTTGGAAGTGACCTCTGGAGTCCAACCCAACTTCCAGAGCAGGTTTACCTAGGGCAGGTTGCACAGGAATGTATCCAGGTGGATATTCCAGTATACTACATCAGACCAGACCACAGGATAGTCTATCCTGTCTGTTCTAGGGGTTTTGCACAGACACAATTATCTTCGCTACCTGTGCTCAAGTTCTTCACAGTGCCCATAGAGAACAGGTAAATTTCTAATAACGTGCATTTAGGTCAGCTTGTCCCAATCCAAATTTATATACTTGCATACGAATAAGGCAGAAATATGCCTATGCAAAATGTGTAATGAGTGCTTCTTAAAGGCTGGTTAGCTGCTTCAGCATTTTTCTTCAAAGAATGCTTGCAAGCAAGAGTACTGAAAAGAGATATGAGAGCATGCTACCCCATTTGAAGAAAACAAGCTTTCATTAACCCCAGGGAAAGGTTTAAACTTACATTCGCTTCTGCTTTAACACTCTCAGTGCTTTCTGCTTTACTGTATTCTGAAAGACACAATAGTGTTACATCAGGAAAATATTTTACATTTTTTTGCTTGATTATACCATTTAAACTTATCACATACAGGTTTTCCAAAAGATTCCTCAGTTCCTAGTCCAAAGAGTTCAACACCAATCACATTCAGCATTTGTCCTGCATTAATGATTAACCAAGCAGGCTTGTATGTAAAGCTTCTAATAGAAAATACTTTCCAAAATTCTGGCTTTTGATTGCTGCTTACATTATGTGTTCATTGTCTTTCGAAAGTGGGGTTTCCTACTACCTTTCTCTGTAAGTGCAGCCTGAATATAAATTTGGCTGATGAACAAAACGAGACTCTGTACCAGACTGAATTCAGGTAATATGAGGAAGAAGGGAAGCAAATTACATCTGACTGAGGAATTACATTACATATGGTAATAAATAAAAGAACAATGAAAACACTGTTCAAAGATGCATGTCTAAGAGATACTTTAGAGTAAAAATAATCCTGCAGGATCTCATGTCCCATCAGTAGGTCAAGATGCAATTCTAAGAACCTGATGAACTGGCTTAATCGTGCCACCACATGAAAAGAAGCATGAGTCACATCCTCTCATGCTTAAATCCCACAGAGGATTCTTACCTTTGCAGGCCCCTCTCTCATCTTCTTCATTTGATCCTTATACTTCACCAGTTCTGCATCAAGCCTAGCAATTTTCTTGTCAATTGACTCAGCTCTGCTATCCACCTTTAATATATGATTGGAAAACCAAACAAAAAATATTTATTAAGGTTTTATTCAGGTATTGAACAATAAAAACACCCTCAGTTTCATTATGTTTCTAATTCAATTGTTTCTTTACTCAGTGATTTTATAAATAGTTAAAATCTGTAGAGCATCAAAAACAAGATTCAAGTGAAACACCTTCTACAAGGCACACAAGAAACATTCTGAGGTTGCAGGAAGCTCCACCACTGCAACATGTTTGCATCATTTTGAGATGCTCTCTTGCATATACTCAAGTCACAATCTCTCCTCAGGAACTCTGGTAACATACAGTGCCAGGGACTAAACTGGAACAGAAAAGAAAAAACTAATTGTATCATGCTGGGAGATAAGGGGAAAATGCAAAAAGGGGAAAGATGTGTTTAGTAAGGCTTCAGGTTTATTTTTGGCGGGAAGAGAACATTAATCCTTCAGAATGATACCTAGATTACTGGTTGCCTTTAAGAAGGCCAGACTTAACCATTTTTTCAAAGGTGCCCAAAGTGTCACAGAAAACACTTTTCCCACCACTTCCCACAAAGCAGCAGTTCAGCTGCTCTGAATTCTTACTGCACTTTTGCTCCAAAATCCCAATACTAGCTGCATAGGTCAGTAAGAACCCTCCAACAGGCAACTCTAACAGCCCTGCTGCAAAGCATACCACAGAGTTATCATTATGGGAATATTTTAACCTTTCTGCATGAGAGGGTTAAAAGCTGTAATCACATAACCAAGCACAAGTACAGATCATTCTGACAGCAGCCAGAAACTGATAAAAAGGAAACAAAGTCGCCTTAACATGAAACTGGTATCACAGCACTTCTCTGGAATCAACAAAATAAAGCTTTTTAATTTCTCATTCCAAGGACCCTCTGTAGGGATTAAATACTATGACACTCCAACTATAGGGTGATGCTGATCAGTGCAAATTCACAGTACTGACTTGCTAATAGTCTGGCTGAACATGTATAATTATGCAGGTTTTCATTTTGGTGTTTCAACTGATCCTTTCCAATCTTTGCTCTATGACAGCAACTTGCATTTGCCAGAGGCATCCTGAAAGAATATTTTATAGGAACACACAAGACATTAAAGTGTCTGGACACAGCTGGTATTGAAAAAAAAAACCACCCCAAAAAAACCCAAAAAACAACCAAAAAAAAACAGATATCAAGCTTTCCATTACGCCAAATATTTTCTTAATAGCAAGACAAAGAAATATTTGTGATTTTAACTCCTGTAGGTTCAAAATGTAGCACCTCCTTAAGATCTTCATAGCCAAGACTACTTCATAGGAGAAAACCACTTATTTGGTTTATTTATACAATGATTCTTTTTGACAGCACTGACAGGAAACAGAGATAGATCCTCCTATTAAGTACATACAAATTTCACACACAGAGAACCTCAGCTTTTAAAAATTAGAATGGACCAAAGAGGGGAGAATGGGTCTAACTTATCCAAAAGAAATTTAGACTGTGTATTAGGACTTGAAGAGCTGCTTTCTATTATTCCCAAATAAAGCATACCGAGGTACATTTCCTTGCTAAAAAGGGGCCCCAATATAAACAAAAGAAAGTGATTGTGGCATCCCAAATCTCCATTAAACAAAATCACAGCTTGATTTAATTTAAAACAAACAAAAGATTATATGAAACTGAATTTTAACCTTTTTGTCACAACTGGCAACCTTTTGTTCCTGTTTCCTACTCATCACTACTCTGAAAAGCCATAAATTACCAGTGTTTCTTCCATGAAGTAAAAACAATACTAATGCCACAGCTCCTGACACAACCTTCCTCCTACTGGCCTCATGACAGCTTTGAGTCACCTGACTGTACTCAGCCAGGAAGAATGAAAAAAATTCTGCCACTCAGTGCAATGTTGAGGCTAGCATGGCAGGAGCAGCAAGACAGCGAGCAGAAACTCCAAGGGAGAGAAGGAACACACCCTCGGAGAGTGAGTGGAGAGAGAGGAGGGTATCACAGGACCAGTTGGCAAACTCTACAGTAACCAGTCATTGAAGAAAAACAGAGAGAAGTGTTTCCTGGACTTCAGCAAAAACTTTACATTACTGATCCCACAGAACCAGCCCTTTAAATGCAACAATCTTGTACTGCTGCACAAGAATTGTCTATCTTTTTAATAAATGGTAACTATGATTGCTCATCAAATACAATAATTCCTGACATTTAATGGCTAATTACCACATAAGTAATGTGGTAAAAGACTTACAAAGCAATAAAATGTGTCTAAGATTGAAAACAACACAGAAGTGATATTATGTGGGTCTCAAAACTCTGGAATTTAATATGATAAGGAAATGGTACAAGTTTTTTAACACCTCACACAACTCTCTTTAATAACTCACATGCAATTTAAGAAAAAAAAAAAATCTAATCATATCTCTAATCCTTTAGCAGGACCTGTCCCAGAGACTTCAGTACTATGAGAAGGACCCTACAACACAGCAAGTCTTTCACGGATCAGACAGATTACTTCACGTAAACTGGCAGAAAAAGTTAACTAATGAACTTCAAACTTAAAGTATGTTTCTCCCCATATGTACTAGAACACATAACCATCTTAAATTTTAATTCCATCCACAGAAATTGAAAGTCAAAACAGAGCAAATAGCTAACTTCATGGATCTCAGTAACAGTGGTTTACACACTTCCTGAAAAGCTGAGCTTGGAGCCAGCCCTTCATCTCTCAACTGACCAACACAGGCTCTTGATTTTGTATCTTAAAGACCACCCTATAATTCACCATCCAAGTTGCCACATATGTAAAATAAATCTTCTTTTCAGTTAACCTGTCTTGTACAGCCAAATTTTCAGAGGAAAAAAATAGAAGAGGATCAAAACTGCACACAGCTCCTGGTTATGATGCCGCTGACCACCTCTTTGGGAAAAAAAAAGTCTTAAATTCCTGGCATCGCTAGTCCAAGCAGCTGTTGAAATTACACTTTTATGTACCCCAAAAATCCACTTGGATTGAACAAACTCCCAATGGAAGACAATCTACCAGCATATATATATATATATATATATATAGATATAGATATAGATATAGATATAGATATATATATATATAAGAAAGTTGGCTTTGTTATGATTTGTCTCAAAATTGGAAAATGCAAATTAACTTGGAACTGCTAAAACCAGTCCTCAAAACTCTAATAGACTAATACAGATTTCGCTGCTGTGAGGAAGAGATTTCCTGACGTTCTGCTTACAACACAGAAATAGCAAATTTTAGCATTAAATTAGTAACAGCATCTTGAATTTTGGAGTTCTAGCCATCCACCAAAGCATTTGCTGGTGACAATAGTAAAGCTGATCCTGATTTCTGAGCAATAGACTTTATTTACTCTCCTAATTAAACATACTTGGATCTATTTTTGGGTTCAGTATTGCTAAAAAGCAGTACACAATCTTCAGCAATAACATATAGGGAAATACAGTGTGACTGCTTCTCAGCCCATCCCAGACACTGGCATATGCAAGAGCCTGATGTGCGTGGGTTTGTGTAGGTAGCACTGACAAATATCAGATATTTAACTCTCTTTACTGGGTAGCAAAATAAATCTTCTGAGAGGAAAATGGCGATTTTTCACAGACTTTTGGTTGTCAGGTCCCAGGGACAATGCTCAGTTAGCCTTGGTTAACCTCCATACATACCACAATCATTACTGACCTGTAACCTAACTTTATTAACCACCTTAACATTCTTTTCAGGCAAGCCAACCCTCTAACAGCTGTGCTCTGCCACATTTCCTCAGCATTTCTTTCTTGGTCTGAGCTTAACTGCTCTGCACACATCCTCATCACCAATCCTACAGCAAGCTCGTCTGCAGTAGACGGAATGATCTTCAACAGATGGTGAGATCTGCCTTCTCACCTTCCGTGCTGGACAGAGGGGCTGGTTCCCACAACCTGGTCTGTCAGGTGTTAGGGCAAGCACAGCAGTCCTCAGATGGAAGTAGTAAAAATACCCATAAGGACATAAAAAGGGCCAGGTCTTACAGGTATATTGCATTTATCCACTTAGGAGATGTGCTTCTATGCACAGGACACAAGTGTTTGTTACGTGTGGGCATATATAGGCACAGGTGTGCGTGTACATCTGTACTCCTGCACACACTGTGCTGATGCACAGGAGCATGCTAAAATATACACGTGCACATACACATTGTATCCAAGCATAAGCATGTAGCCCATCCAACCTGGCCTTAAAAATCTCCAGGAATGGGGCATCCACCATCTCCCTGGGCAACCTGTTCCAGTGCCTCACCACCCTTACAGTGAAAAATTTCTTCTTAACATCCAATCTGAATCTACCCATTTCTAGTTTTGCTCCATTCCCTCTAGTCCTATCACTAACTGACACCCTAAAAAGTCCCTCCCCACCTTTCTTATAGGCCCCCTTAAGGACACAAGAAGGTCACCTCAGAGCCTTCTCTTCTCCAGACTGAATAGCCTCAACTCTCTCAGTCTGCCTCCATAAGAGGTGCTCCAGCCTTCTGATCATCTTCGTGGCCCTTCTCTGGACACATTCCAGCACCTCCCAATCCTTCTCATAATAGGGGCTCCAGAACTGGACACAGTTCTGGGGGGTGGTCTCACCAGAGTGGAGTAGAGGGGGAGAATCACCTCCCTTGACCTGCTGGCTATGCTTCTCTTGATGCAGCCCAGGATGTGATTGGCTTTCTGGGCTGCAAGTGCACATTGGTGGCTTCTGTTGAGCTTCTCATCCACCAGTACCCCCAAATCCTTTTCTTCGGGGCTGAACTGAGGTGTCACTGCCCATAGCAGGAGGGTTGGAACTAGATAATCCTTGAGGTCCCTTCCAACCCTAACAGTTCTATGATTCAAGCGTGCACATATGCACACACTCATGTACAGACACAGTGCCCGCACACTACTGCATTTCCATTCGCGGGTGCGCAGCCGCACACTGCCTTCCCGACGCAGAGGGGTAGGCCCTCCGCAGCCACGCAGGCCCGCACGTATCCCGTGCAGAGCCAGGCACACCGCCCGACACTGACTCACGGACGGAGCTCTACACCCGCACCCGTAAGAGGGGAGACAGGAGCGGCCCCCGAGGCGCCAGCGCTCCAGCCGCGCCCTCAGCCCCGGCTCCAGGCTCCTAGCCCCGCAGGAAGCGCAGGCCGAGAGCACCCCGCAGCCCGGGCTGACCCTACTGCCCCCGGTGCCTCCCCGCCACCCTCTCCCGTCCTTCCCGAGGCAGCGGCGGCGACCGGGCCGAGTAGTGAGCTGACAGGCCTCGGCCCTTGGCGGGAGTGGGGGATCCGGGCCACTTCCCCCAGAAAGGGTACTCACCGTCCCGATGCAGTCGGTGAGGCTGGGCGGAGGCGCCTTCGGCTTCGCTTTGCCGAAGAAGCGGTTCATGGCGGCGGCTCGGTCTGGATCCCGGCAACGACAACAGCAGTAGCTCCGACCCGGAAGCCCCCGGCCGGCACTGCGCGGCCCAGCCCCGCCCCAAAGCGGGCGGAAGCAGCTGGACAGCCGCACGCCCGCAACTCCGCCAGCCGCTTGGCGGCGGTCACCACCGCGGGTCACGGGGAGTAGGGGAAGGATGCACTGTAACGGGTGACTACAAGTGCAGTACCTCTTCAGAACTGGTGTCACCTCTTAGGAGAACACCCTCCACGTTATAGCAGCGTAGACGTATCACTTATTTCCTAGTACCAAAAAATATCAAACCCCTGTAATACTTGTTTTATTTAATTTATTTATTATGTTAGGAACACTTGTGGGGTTTTTTGCACAGAAGTTACTGAGGGCCCAACATATCTTTAGGCTTCACCCACTGATCAAACTGGTCTGATGTGAGGAATCCCAGCTTTATAGCAGCTTCTTTTAACGTCGTCCCTTCTTTGTGCGCAGTTTTAGCAATCTTGGCTGCTTTATCGTATCCTGTAACAAAACAAAAGGAACAAGTTTGCCATTTGTGGTTCCAGAAGACGCTTGGCCTTTGGGGAATTAATTCCATCAATATTGCTGTTACTGCTTAACACAGTTAGCAGTAAATGTGCACCAGATGTTCACACCAACGCCTTACTTAAAGGGAAAGTAAATTGTTACTCTGGTTTTAGAATTCATTAAAAAAAAAAAAGATACTGTAATCTTTCACTTTTCATTATTAGCAGTCAAATCAGGATGATAGGTACTCAAATCCTTCCAATCTGCTGGCTTTGATTCTTGCCAGAATTACCTATATAATGCATGGTTCAACCACTGCAAGAAGAACACATCTTTTTCACCTGTAATACTAACTGATGTTAATTGGCATCCCCTGAACATTGTGACAATACGTGTAAAATAACATTACTGCAAAATATTTCAATATAATGTTTTGAGATGTTTCTGAGCCTTAAACCTACCTATATGCGGGTTCAGAGCTGTTACCAACATCAGAGATTCACTCATTAGTTTGTTGATCCTGTCTGTATTGGCTTGGATTCCAACTACACAGTTGTCAGTGAATGAAACACAAACATCTCCAAGAAGTCTTGCGGAGTTTAAAACATTTTTAATCTAACAAAAAAAGGAAAGAAATACCAACTATTACATTCAGGCATTAATAGCTGCACAGTCTGGCATGTTAGTTGAGAACCAGTGCCCACCCTGCAATATCCACCTAAGGAGCACCTATCAGGCTATTTGTACAAAGAGAGTACAGTGAATAATAATATGCCTTCTTCCTGAGCAGGATAAGATCAGCCACTCTTATTTAAAGGCACAGCAGAAGAACTCTTCTGTGAAGATGACCACAGTATGTCTAATTGTTTTGGTTTAACATTTAAGACATTTGATTCATTGTTATTTGCCCCACTGTCATTAACATATCAGTTAAGACTAAAAATAGTATGGTAATGTATAGCGTTAGTCCTCTGCTTTGACAATCCATAACATGCTGCTCCTTATTTTTTTGGAAAGGTGTCTGTTTTTATCAAAAATTATCTTCTGTCAGGTACATTGCTTGGTATTCTCTTCTGTCAGGTGCATTAATGTGATTTATTTCCAGGCCCCACCTTCAAAAACGGGTGCTGTATGTTTAGAAGAAATATGTTGAGATAAGTGCAGAAAAAAACCCCAAACGCTAGCCTCAGCAGGTGCAATAAGGAAGAGAGAAACACTGATCTTGTTATAAAATTTCCACTTTTTTTCAATCATTTCTAACTACCATAATAAAAAAGCAGTATCAGTCAATACAGGCTGTGTAGAAAAAGAATATGACATGCTGCTTCCTTTGTGCCTCTTATATCTAAGACAACAAGAATTCAAATTTTTTCCTTTTATTTCTATTTAGCATTTGAGTATTTTCTGCAAGTAACCATAGGGTATTTTTAAACTGTCATCCCCACCCTAAATCTATGCTATTCCTTCAACATCTTTATACACAGTTCTCTACAATCCTCTGATTTGGTGCTTTTATTTATGTTCTTTGCCTCAGTTTCTCCTCTATATTTTTCCTTTTTGGTTTTAAGAAAGAAAAACAAAGTAAATAGCCTGAAGAAGGAAATAAGAATTATGACTTGATGTGAAAACTTCTGAATTTCAGTACAAGGCGATTTGTAACACACTATTAACTTCACCTTTTATTAAATATACAGAAGCAGCAGTATGTATCCTGCTCACACTGTAAAAGGCAGAAAATTTAAATTCTGAAGTCTGTGATTAATGATTTGCAATTTTACATAACTCACTTGCCAAAAGCCTGTAATCCACTGGTATTCAGTGGTAACAGAAATAAGCACACAGTTCCTAAATAATAAATACAATAATGTAACAATAAAAGTATCTTAATTTTCAGCTAAAATACAAATTGCTTTTGACTCTGGACAAAATTTTGTCTCTGTGCTCCTCTCTCCTTACTTCCACAGGCTGATGAGAGACACACATTGTGAAGATAAAAGCTTTATCTGCAGAAGATAATGTTAAAAAGCTTGCCAGTTCCCTGTGAAAATAATAAGGAATTACCATAAGAAAGAATAAAATTTATTCTCACAATTTATCAGCTTCTCAGACACCTGTACTGACCAAATAGTCACTGAGGGTTTTTTCCCCACATGCTGATTATACAAATGATGATTTAAAAAGACCACCAAATGTAAAGCTTAAAGAACTTACCATCATGGGCTTAAAAACATTCAGTTCAAAGTGTCCATTGCTACCTCCTACAGTAACAGCAACATGGTTTCCCATAACTTGGGCTGCAACCATAGTTACAGCTTCACACTGGGTAGGGTTCACTTTTCCTGGTTGTGGAAGGGAGAGGAAAGATTAATAAATAAGAGAGAAAAAAGATTAACAAATAAGACAGAATGACAGACAGGCAGGCAGGGAGGCGGACAGGCAGGATCTCAGTTAACTTAAGAAAAGTATTACTGATTTGTTAGAATTGCTTTCTAGTACACTCTGTTTACTTTGTCAGGAAGAAAAATACAGTGGCCTCCTAACAATGAAGTTTTATGGTTGATTTCATTTCTAGAAATCATCCTACTAAGAACACTGGTTGTCTGCTTTTTTAAAAGCCAGATATGCTCACATCCTGTTTCTTTTATTTATCATACAGGAAGAACATGCTTAGAATAGTTTTGGATGTACAATCTTCATATGTATATATTCCTTTATGAGAGAATCAATGAATGATTACCAATATTACTTCTTTTCTTATCCTCCCATATACTGGGATCATTGCAGAAGGGAAAATATAAGTACACAACACTAAAGCTAGGGAGTAAAGACAGAAGTCAATTTATAATAAAAAAACTGCAATAATTCATAGTTTAGATCATTTAAGCTTGTTTCAAAAAAGCAATTCTAAAAGAAGGCTTTAAGAAATATGCCTGTAAATAAAGCCTGTGCAAGTAACTATTTTTATGAATACAAATTTTGGAAACTATGACAGAAGATAAAAACTAACAGAAGTGTTCAATCAGGGACTTAATGACATTTGTGGTAGTGTTTGGTAATCATATCTGTTAGGAGTTAGTGGTCCAAACCAAAACAAACAGGCAATTTTTCTCTGTTCATTTTCTCTGTACCTGGCATGATGCTGCTTCCTGGTTCATTTTCAGGCAGGATGAGCTCTCCCAGTCCAGAGCGAGGTCCAGAACCCAGGAAACGAATATCATTAGCTATTTTCATCAGACTACAGGCCACTGTGTTCATAGCTCCACTGAGTTCAACTAGAGCATCATGAGCCGCAAGAGCTTCAAACTTATTTGGAGCAGTAACAAAAGGCAAACCTAGAGGGAGGTGGTGAAAACATTAAACCTGTGAGGCACTTCCTTGCAGACATAAACCACATATCAAAACCAAAATTAGCTTAATAAAAAAAACATATTACTAACAGTGTAAGATCATTTCACTTCTCTAGACCTTTCCTCACAAACAGATTATATTCAATATAAAGAACACAATAAAATCACTAAAATACAGAATATGAAATTTGAGCATCTACTCACAACAAAAGTACAAATGCCAAGGCTTCACACTGTGCTGCATACTAAGCACTCCTTTGCAATAAAATATTTTGTGAATGTGAAATGCCTCTTACAAGTTAGTCCAAACTTATGTATTTCTTCCTCTAAATTCAGTTTAGTTCTTTAGATTGTCAACTGCTGTGATGCTTTCTCTGAGTTATGGAAATAGAGGGGTGTGCAGCGCAGCACCAACAGCAGGATAAAGTAATCACAATGGAATTAGCTACTTAAAGAAAAAATATGCATGCAAATATCAATACTGGAAGGGAACAACAAACCAGATGGAATATGTGAAAGCTGATTCAGACTGAGAAAGATGCCTGAAAGTGCTGCCAACAGCAAGAGGACAGGAGCAGGGGAAGCAACAGCTCTGTTTACATTAATTAAATACCTGGGATTTAAGGCTTGGTTCCACAATGAAAAACATTTCTTCAGGGCTTTGCCCTGGAATAAAAGTCTCAGCAGAATTTTATTAGCTGTAATGGACAACACTAAGGAGGTGCACAGGGATGCTGAATGTGGGCTGGACTCCTGCCCCACAAAACTACTGGTCTGAGCTTACATTGTCAGTTGAATCGAGTAACGTAACACCGTTTGCTAGAGAAACGGCAGAATTTCTACTGTGTTCTGCAGTTTCTGCCAAACACCAAATCCCACCCAATTTGCAGAGGCTTTGGAATTGCACAGCTGCCTTCTCAGTTGCAGAAAGCATTCCAAACTTTCAGTTTTGCCCCTGGTAATAAACTTCTCCTGTAAGAACATGCAGAACTTCAGTAGTCTGCCCAACTCCTAACACCACCAAGCACCCAAACAAGCCCTGCACTGTTTCTCAGCAGCTGTCGTTTTTATGGCTCATTACTTCCCTCTCAGGGTATAAGAGAGTCTTTACCTTCTATAAGACAGTGAATAGACCCATAAAAAATAGTGTTGATTCAGATTGTTTAGCGAATTTAAATGACAGACATGTGCATCATTTGGAGGCATTTTAAAAACTGATCCTGTGAGAGATCTGGTTTGCAGACAACGATAAAAATGGCTCTGTAAATTAAGTTTTGAGATCTATAAAGACAGCATAAAATAAAAAAAAGACAGTTAGCTTTCACTCTTTCACATGAATAAACATAGTGGCTTTGGGAGGTGTATTTTCCCTTCATTTGTGCCAAGTCACTGTAAATTGAGAGCCAGAGGAGGCAAGATCAAGACAGAAGCATTATAGCTGGGCTAATAATAGAAGGCCGAAACTGTATCCCTCTCTCCAACAAGCCTTGCTAAGAAATTTCAATCACTTCCAATGCACTGAGTATAATTACAAAAATACATTGCATGAAACATCTTTTAAGTATAAGGCACATAACGTACAACATGAACAGAAAATTTCATGTTAAAATATAAAGACAATTTGAGAAACTTATGAGAAGTATGGAAACAGCAAGATTTAGTTTGAATTTGACTGCATCTTTCATATACTGCTTTACTGATAACTCTGAACTATCATTCCTCACCTGTCAGTTCAGCTACTTTAGCAGCAACTTTCTCAGCAAAGCCAATTCTTGTGTTTAGTCCTGTACCAACTGCAGTCCCACCAGCTGCCAGCTGATACACTCTTGGCAAGGTTGATTCAATCCTAGCCACACCATACTTAATCTGTTGCACGTAACCACTAAATTCCTTTGAAAGAAAGGAGATAAAAATAAAAGAACAAAGACAACAACCAAGAATAAGCACTTGGAATTACTTGGGCTTTTAAGATGACTGGACTAATTTCTTTGAAAGAACAAAGGCATTGAACTTCACACAGATACTAAATCTTAGCATGTTTTCCCCAAGAGGGAAAATTGACATATACTAGAACACTGCTCTCACAGTATGAACAAATTACACATAAAAACAACCTACATATATAAAAATGTGGTCACAATGCATCTTTCTCTTGCCTTCTATCTTGGTCATGTACTTATCAAGATCTCAATCTGAGGTAACTCAGCATTCTCATGATACAATTACAGAAACATATCTTGGGCTTTCTTCACTTAATTTTACTGAGTAAAAAACTCAACTGTGCATTCTTGGAAGAAAACCACAAATTTTACATGGATTTTTATCAGATCAGTTTAAGTTAATTCATTATCAGGTTATTGACATTCTTGACAGCATAATAACAAAGGTTTGCTATCATATGTCTCTCTCTCTCTGTATATATATATATATATATATCTATATATGAGAAGACACACATATACACAATCAAATATTTTCATTCCAAATACTTAGTAGCTTTGTGTGTTGACAAAATCTCACTTATGTAAGTTTACAACCTGCCTTCCTTCCTTCAAATGTTATAGAAATACCACACTATGTTATTTGGTAATGGAACACAATTTACAAGTCATTTTATCTTACTACTGTTAGAAGTAAAACACATGGAAAAAAATTAAGAAAATTTATGATGTAGTAGAGTACAGCATCCAGCAAACTCTGATAGAGATGTAATACTCTGACTGAGATTCAGTCAGTTTCCTCTCAAGGTATCAACTTAATTTGGGCCTCAGCTTCCTCCAAAATATTTACAAGAATTTCCAAATGAATGCATAGATTTATTTTATATTTTACCTGTCCAAGTGTAAGTGGAACAGCATCTTGTGTATGAGTGCGACCTATTTTTATGATTTGGGAAAACTCTTTGGATTTCGCTTCAAGTGCATTCTGTAGCTTCTTTAGTCCAGGTAACAACACCTCATTGACCTCCTGGGCAGCAGCAATATGCATTGCTGTTGGGAAAGTGTCATTTGAACTCTGTGAAGGAAGTTCAAGAAGTTTATTTACAAGCTTTTCTCACTATCTTTACTGCAAGATATACATGTATGGCTTTATTCTCTTTGATTTATAAACAAGAAGAAACTAAACTAAGAGCAAGAAACTTGGCTGTGTTCTACAAGCCAATCTGCATGAATAACCAAGTCTTCTAAACTCCAGTTCAGCACCTTATTGATGTCAACTTTTTGTAACTATACCCACAGAAAGTTAATTACATGAGTAGACTGTTCATAAGAACACTGGGGCCAAAAAAAAAAAAAAAGACTTGCTAAAGTACCTGTAAGACAAAAGTAACAAATAGATGGATGATTTTAAAGCAATTGCAGGTGGCTTTAACACATCTGTGTCTTCCTTTGGTAATGTTAAATCCATTCCCAGGATACTGAGTAAGCACAAAATACGAGGAAGTGATACAAGGAAGTCACTGGTTAAATTATCTAAAGAAAGTATTGAGAGTGAAATATAATAAAAAACACCTACCATGATCCTTGGAGGAGGAAGAAAAGAAATGGATTTTTAATTTACCAATTACAAGACTTCAACCATTTTTTATTCTTTCTATATGCTTTATGTAATGCACTATGGAGATACATTGTAAGTATCCAACCTTTAGAAACTGGATGTCTATTTAACTTCTTCACAACTGTCTGCAGTAGCAGTAGTTGTTACTAAAACAACCTCTGCCCACTCTATCATGCATGAATTCCTCTGTCCTAAGATGAAAACTTATTAGTCTAAGAAACTCATCCTGTCACTGACTAAATTTCACTTGAACTGAAAAACATGGAAAATCGTTGCCAAAGATGTACACAACCCCCTTTTTAATTCAAATCTAAACAGTGGCTAGAAGTAAATTAAAAATCCACAATTAAAGAAATACTTTTTATATTAAAGGAAGTAAAATGTGAGTATAACGACCTGGCTTTTGTTAACGTGATCATTTGGATGTACTGGGATTTTGCTCCCCAGTTTGCCCCCCATTATCTCAATGGCTCTGTTACTGATGACTTCATTGACATTCATATTAGTTTGAGTTCCAGACCCAGTCTGCCACACCACCAATGGAAAGTGATCGTTGAGTTTTCCTTCAGCTACCTGTGACGAAAAATGACAGAGAAAAGTTGTTCTTCCAGAACAAAACAAACAAACAAAAATAGAAAGCATGAACAAGAGCATTTTATCCAAAGAATGTTCTCTATTATATTTCTAAACACATACAACAATTATGAATTTAATCCAGAATAATTGAGAATTTGATATCAGATATTAAAAGGGCAAAACACTTTTTCTAAGCTTCTTCAAGATGCTGAATTCTGAAACAGAGAGGAGTATGTTATTTGATTCATGCTTCACAAGCATAAAAGATTTTTTAAAAGTCTTTCAGGTTTTATGTTCTGTTTCCTGAACAATGCCAATGATTTTTGAAGTCCTAAAATATCTGCACCCTTCTCAAGTTTTAAAGTAGTTTGGATTCTAATCCTCCCAGGTAGGACTAGAGGTAGTAAGTATGTAATTGTTTCCCCTTCCACAGTTACTTGCTCAGATTAGTAATATGTCCTAGGGAAGGTATTAAAATACCTGAAGTAGTTTTGCAATCAAAGCACATGAAGTGCTTCAAGGAATTGATTCAGTTTTCTGTGTCTCCTTGAGCCATGATCACCCTTTGGGTGTCAGAAACTGGATAGTGCTTGACTGTTTACAAACTTTTCATCATGAGAGCACTGCTTTCTCCTAGGAAATCAAGCTCAACAGCTGCACAGCCTCATCATAAACACTGATCACAACTAGGTAACAACTTACATTAGAGGCACTATGGAAAACAGTCCCCCAGAGCAGAGACTGTTTTGCTATAGCCCATCTGTCATGCACATGCAGTAAACAGTATTTGTACAGCTGGACTATGAAATTTCTCAGAAAACAAATTCCATACAGGCAAGTTCCAGACTTCTTACACCTCCAGACATTAGATTTTGCATCAACAATATGAGCTGGCAGATGGTTGCTGGTTTCCCTACTACTGCCCAAGACCTACATAGCTGTAATTGAGAGATGCCTGAAAAGTACTTGTAACTCTCTTTAATGTACCTCAACTGCAGCTATGGTACACATATAAACAAATGAAAGAACCATGTGTACTTAAAAAGATCCATCTGTATTGACTTGCTGCTTACCCATAGAAGGCAGGTCCAGATCAGCCAAAAATAGCTACACCAACTCACATTTTCATTAGGCAGGCTGTAACAACAACTCTCTCAATTCCAAACAGAGCAACAGATACAAACATTCTCCTGATTTATCTACATTTTTGGAGCCTATTCAACCTTATATGCATTTAGAGATTCTTCTGAATGTGTGTTTGTGATAGTATCAAAATCTTGCTTTGAAGTACTACCCCCATATATATTAACCTCAGAAAGGTCAAGAATGCAAAGCAAAACGATCTGTTGTCTCAACTCTGAGCCTAGATACCTATCTCCATGTTATTAGGATATACTAATCCTCCTGGAATCATGCTTTTCAGGAAAGGATGTTATGTATTTCCCACCATCCAGAGATGTAAAGTTCCCACCTCCAAGAATAACTTGATCCCTTGCTCTATCTATTTAGCCTGGAGAAGAGAAGGCTGAGAGAGGATCTCATAAACGTGTACAAATATGTGAGGGGTGGGTGTCAAGTGGAGGGGGCCAGGCTCTTTTTGGTGGTTCACAGTGATAAGACAAGGAACAATGGGTTCAAACTTGAACACAGAAGATTTCAGCTCAACATGAGGAGAAACGTCTTTCCAGTGAGGGTGACAGAGCACTGGAACAGGCTGCCCAGGGGTGTTGTGAAGTCTCCTTCTCTGGAGACTTTCCAAATCCACCTGGATGCATTCCTGTGCAGACTCCCCTAAGTGATCCTGCTCTGGCAGGGGGGTTGGACCTAATGATCTCTTGAGGTCCCTTCCAACCTCTGATACACTGTGATACTGTGATCTTCTTCAGTTACATTAGGACATTATTTTGGAGGCAAGAGAAAGCATAGCGCTGCTGACGTGTTTCTAAAACTCAGCAAAAAAGGCCCAAACAACTTTCAGAACCCATCAATCTAATCTAAGAAGCATTTAGCCATCAAAAACCAGGAGAACCCTAGAAACCACAAGAAGAGACTGAACATATTCTGGAGTTCTCCAGAGCCCTTGGGACTTACGGTGCTAGAGCTGGTAGAACAAGGATAAAGTCTTCTGCAAATACTGAAATATTTTTCAGCTGGTTAGAATGAGAAAGTTCTGTAAAACAAAGCTTATAGATAAATGTATCTGCTGATTTACACAATACTAATACACCTGGCATTACCATACCTCATATAATGCTCATTCACAGCTATGTGCACTTGGATGACATTTATCCTGAGAAAGAGGAGATGCTTCTGTCTGTCATTTCACATCACATCCTCTTTAGCTACAGAAGTGATACTTAAAAAGCACAGATTTACTATTTAGCTTAAGTCTGAAGAGGAAATAAACAAGTAACAGAGAAACTTTTCAAAGTGCAGATGGTATTCACATTACCAAGCTGCAATTGCTTGAGAGTTTGGAGACTACCAAAATAAAAAAAGCTTTGCTTGGCATGTTCAGCATATTAGCTGAATGAACTGAGATTCAATTCCCCTCCTAATTTTTTTTTTAATACTCTTAATCTGGCAAGAGTCAACACTAGGCTGTAATGACTGGTCATAATAGAGGGGAGAAATTGCACTGTTTTCATAACTTAATTATCAAAATATATTTGAACATTCTATCATTTCTGCAAATGGAAGAAGTTAAAATAGTAAAACATTATGTAAATTATTTCTTAACCTGAAAAACAAAGTTATAATAAAAATAAATGCCTCCCTCCACCAATCAGAGAAATAAAAGCAGTCTTCCTTTAGCCTCCAAACTTCCTGTCTTCCTGTAAAAATCTTAACAAAAATACAATGACACTTCTGGTATTTCAAACAGTTAGTTCCTACCTCATTTGCTGCCTTAACGATAGCATCAGCAACCTTTGGGTCGAGACCATAATCTTTATTTACTTCAGCAGCTGCTCTCTTCAAGATGCCAAAAGCCCTTATAACTTGAACCTGAGACACAAAAGCAAGTTTAACTATGGTTGTTGTTTTGTTGTTGGTTTTTTTTCCCCCCCAAAGGCCATTTCAGGAACACACAGCACAGGTCTAGCTCTAAACCAAACTTCTGAACTTAAATCCAGCAGTAGACCACCAAGCACACCAAAGAGCAATCAGGTCCCATGACCTGTGCTCCCATGAACAGTAACATTTATCCAAGCAGTACAGAAAGCAGTACACAGCTCATCCTTTCTCTCCAAGTCCAGGTATGCTTTGTGTATCAAAATAGATGACATGTATTAAAATGAACTAAAAAGGAGAACTGGTACTACTTCCAAAATAGCCTTTTGAGAGCAAACTGACACATTTCAGTACATGGAAAGCCTTGGCCTGACAAAGTCCATGCACACTAATGCCCTATGCACAGCTACATGTGGAAAAAAATACCAAGCCAACGCTTCACTAAAGACCTTCAGTAACAAGCTACATGAGGCTACAGCTAACAAGCTATTCCATTTTCAGAAAAAATGAATGACACATTGCTATCATCCTGACTCAAAAAATTACACAATGTGGTAAGCAATTATTCAAAAGCAACAATCAATTTATTTAAATGGAACAAAAACATTTCTAACACAGGACAGTATCTTGCCATGGAATTTCTAATTTCAATTAAAATTCAAAGTTGCTTGTATTCCCAGCAAAAGTCTAAGAAGAATGTATTCACTCTCACATCCAAAACATATTTAAAGAGAAGAAATGAACACATCTTTAAATTACTTACTGGCATTCTTTCTGAAACACCTCCAATCTTGAAGTTCATCGTAGATCTTACAGTCTGGGCACCATAGTATTTGTCACTTGGGACCTTCAGTTCACCAAAGGTATCATATTCTATCCTAAAAGCCTCTTGAGCAGACTATAGAAAAAGAAAATTTTAAAAAAAATGTATTTCAGACAACAGTAAACAGTACATCCTCTTTGAAAGCAGAGTCAAGAAAACATATGCAAGAAAAGAGGGGGAAAAACAAAGCACACAGCTAATCATAGGTATTTTTTCTACTTATATTTTCATACTTAAGACATTTTTCTAGTTTGAGCACCTGTCTCACTGCAAGTCACAGCTACTACCATCGTGTAACCTAGCAGACCCAGTGATGACAGGCAGCACTGCAAGACTTAAGACCTTGGCTGCCCATTGTACAAAACACATCAACCTGACAAAAGACTTGGCTTCTTCTCTTTTGAAGAATTAGTAACTTATCTTACAATTTACAGAATTGGCATTTCATTAAAACTAAACTGAAGAACTAGCACAGCAAAAATTCACCTGGTTTCCTCCCAGGCAACAAACATGTAACACAATCCCTAGGTGAAATCCACACTGCAAAGGAGAGCTAAGAAAAATAATGAAAAGGAGCAACTGACTAATCTAATACCAAGTTACTGACAAATAACTCTTTTCTCAAGCCTGACAAACCAGGGAGACAGTTGCCCTAGCTGTGCAACACAAAGAAAGTGCACCTAGAAATACACTGTGCAATATTTATCTAAAACAGTATTTCTGTATCACATATACACCTAGCATGCATTACTATCTAACACAGCCTGTGGTAAATTAATTTCAGCTGGCATGCACCAACTAAATAGTAACTTTACCTTCTGTGAAGCATTTGTGATAATGTGATCACATTAACATGCAGCTTGACGAAGATTATGTGACTGGGCAGGAAGCAAGAGCAGTTTACTCTTCCTCTCCCCATGCCTTTGTCAGCAAAGTTCTAACTTGCTGTAAGAAAGGAGTTCACAGAATTGTCAGGGTTGGACAGGACCTCAAGGATCATCTAGTTCCAACCACTTTCCGCTAGATCAGATTGCCCAGAGCCACATACCGCCTGGCCTTAAAAAATTCCAGGGATGGGGCTTTCACCACCTCCCTGGGCAACCTGTTCCAGTGTCTCACCACCCTCATGGGGAAGAACTTCCTAACATCTAATCTAAATATACCCTCCTCTAGCTTGGATCCATTCCACCCTAGTCCTATCACTACCTGACATCCTAAAAAGTCCTTCACCAGCTTTCTTGTAGGCCCCCTTCAGATACTGGAAGGTCACAATAAGGTCTCCTTGGAGATGCCTTTTCTCCAAGACTGAACAATCCCAACTATCTCAGTGTCTTTATAGGAGAGGTGTTCCAGCTGTCTGATTATTCTCATGGCCCTTCTCCGGACACGTTCCAGCACCTCCAGATCCTTCTTGTAGAAGGGGCTCCAGAACTGGACACAGTACTCCAGGTGGGGTCTCACCAGAGTGAGGTGGAGGGGGAGAATCACCTCTCTCACCCTGCTAGATATGCTTCTCTTGATGCAGCCCAGGCTCTGGTTGGCTTTCTGGGCTGCAAGTGCACACTGCTGGCTCATACTGAGCTTCTCATCCACCAGTACCCCAAAGTCCTTTTCTTAAGGGCTGCTCTCAAGCCAGTCACTCCCCAGCCTATACCGGTGCCTGGGATTACCCCAACCCAGATGCAGGACCCTGCACTTGGTCTTGTTGACCCTCATGAGGTTGGCTTGTGCCCACCTCTCCAGCCTGTCCAGGTCCCTCTGGATGGATCCCTTCCCTCCAGCGTCTCTGCTGCACCACACAGCTTGGTGTCATCAGCAAACTTGCTGAGGGTGCACTCAATGCCACTGTCCACATTGCCAACAAACAAGATCAGTCCCAGTACTGATCCTTGAGGGACTCCACCAATCAATGGCCTCTACCTGGACATGGACCCACTGACAGCCACTCTTTGGGTGTGGCTGTCAAGCCAGTTCTTTATCCACTGAGTGGTCCATCCATCAACCCGTATTTTGCCAGCTTGGAAATCAGGATGTCATGTGGAACAGCGTTGAAGGCTTTGCTCAGGTCCAGGTAAACGACATCAGTTGCTCTCCCCTTGTCTACTGATGTTGTGACCTTGTCATAGAAGGCCACCAGGTTTGTCAGGCAGGATTTGTCCTCGGTGAAACCACGTTGATTGCACCAAATCACATCTTCATTTTGCTTCTGCCTCAGTAGTGCCTCCAGGAGCATCTGCTCCATGATCTTACCAGGCATGGAGGTGAGACTGACTGGCCTGTAGTTCCATGGGTCATCCTTCTTCCCCTTTTTGAAAATGGGGGTTATGCTTCCCCTATTCCAGTCAGTGGGGACTTCACCAGACTGCCATGACTTTTGGAATATAACACAGAGCAGTTTACTGACCTTATCCACCAGTTCCCCTCAGCACCCGTGGGTGCATCTCATTGGGTCCCATGGACTTGTACACTCGCAGGTCTTTCAGATGGTCATGAACCTGATCTCCACTCACAATGGGCAGTTCCTTCTTCCAGCCTCTGCAATTACCTTCTGTGATTTTGTGAGAGTAGCTGGAGCCCTTGCCAGTGAAGACTGAGGTAAAGAAGTCATTGAGAACCTCAGCCTTCTCCATTTGTCACCGGTTCACCTGTTTCCTTTCTGAAGGGGCCCACACCTTCCCTAGTCTTCCTTTTGCCATTAATGCACCCATAGAAAGTTTTGCTATTCCACTTGACCTTCCTGGCTAGACTTAATTCTAACTGAGTTTTAGCTTTTCTAACTAGGTCTCCTGCTGCTCAGACAGCTCCTTATATGCCTCCCATTCTAACTGCCCTTTCATCCACTCCTTGTAGAGTTTCTTTTTGTGTGAAGGTGTGTCTAGGAGCTCCTTGCTCATCCAGGCAGGTCTCCTAACACTCTTTCCTGCCTTCCTCGTTCTCGGTACACCTCGCTCCTGGACACAGACAAGGACCAGCTGTCCTGCGCCCGCCCCGCACCTCTGGCTCCTCTAGGGTGTTGTTCCATGATACTCTGACCAGCAGCAGATCCCTGAAGTGATCAAAGTCTGCATGCCTGAAGTCCAGGATCATAAGCTTGGAATACATCTTCCTAGATGCCCTGAGGAGCTTAAATTCTAGCACATTGGGATCACCGCAGCCAAGGATGTCCCTGAGCCTTGTCCCTGAGTTCATCCTTCCCCAGAAAGGGAGATTACCTTCTTGCAGAGTCTTCAGGGAAGGGAGTAACTCTTTTGTAATTCTTATCATACATAGAGCAGAATAAACCCAGCTTCATAAGTAGGGTATATATACCTATACAATGCCAGGCTCTGACCTAAGTATCAGGTCTGTGTTGCAGTGCAGTGAAAGAAGAAAATCAAATGTTAGGAACTGTTAAGAAAAGCAGAGGACAAAAGAAACATTGCTGTGCCACCACAGCTCATGGATGCTCTGAAGTCCTTGTGTAGATTTGGTTCTTTTGTTTCCAAAACTGTATTCCTGGAAACTGGGTTATTTCACAGACAAACCAGACACTCAGAAAATCCTGATGTGAAAATGAAGAGCCTGGATGAGAACAATAGGAAAGCATCACATACGTTTTCACAGCTCTTACTTTTCCCTAGGTATCCACTTCTGAAGTCAGGCTGTTCCTCTCTTTTTTCTCGTCTGTTCTTTTTGCTCCTTGTTTTGTGGGTCTCAGTCTTCAGACAAGAGCACAGCTGAATATTGGGTAGAACACCCTCCTCTGCATCACTAATTTTCCGCAGCAGCTTGCCCTGGTCCACATCATCACAGATGGCAAGCTGCAAGTGGTAGTGCTGGGGGACATTCCAACCTTTTTAATGTCCTAAGTATCATTCCAGTCAGGTAGAGATGCTCCACCATCAAGTACTCCATCAGCCACGTACCAAAGATGCCAGCCCCATTTGCTTAGGACACTCTTGCAGAGTAGCTGGTGCACGTCATGCAAAAGAAACTGCAGCCCAGCCCACAAACAGCAAGGATTGGCTTTCACACTGATATTTCTGCTGTTATTTCCCATACCTTGTGTTTGACTGACAGTCTCCCAGATACTGACCCAATAATAATAAAAAGCTTAGTATGGACCCATATGCCATCCCTATGTTCTTCAATCCTCTTTAACCCATTTTAATCACATATTATTCATTCACGTGCTAACAAGAAACAGAACACAGTCACCACTTCTTTAATATCTTACTACCAAAAATCTTTAATGTGGATGTTTGCAAGTCTTACTGTATGTGTGCACATACCAATATTCCAACAGCAAGGATCACGGATGTACAGTCTCTGAAATGCCTGTTGTTACAGTGCGAGAGCTGAAATCCCCCTCCCACACCAACAATAACCAGGCTAGCTCAGTCTTAAAACCACCACACCTGCTTTTGGTATTTGGATGCTTTGTGTAAGCAGAGAACATCAAACCTGGATAGAGAATAGAACTGGATAAAGAGAATCAACTCAGTTTCAAGCCCAGCTCTTGTAGTTCAACCAGTCAAAGTATCCACACTCAAACAACATAAAAACATTAAACTACTGTAACCTTTTAGACAAAAAAGCAGTTGCACAACTGATTCCTCAAACCTGCATCATTCCAATGCCAGCAATGGTGAAACAAAGGTAAACAGAATCAGTACCTCCTTGTACAAGTACTTTCTAACCAATCCTGTTATTAAAACAATTCTTTCCCTATCCAACTCCATGGTACACATCCACGAATTCCAATGAAGTTAACAGAGTAGGGTTCTTTAAGCTCAATGTCATTTTCTGATTAATATAGTAAAAAGCAACATTAGGTAAAGAAGCAAAGTGATATTTTTTAGACATGCAAAAAGTAACTAAACTTTAACATTACTTTCAGACTAATGCAGCAGTGTGTAGAAGTCACTGCCTGAATTTTTATGCAAAAAACATTCTTTCCCCACTCCTTAGACAGAATTCATCTCTTGAACACCTGGCTTTATGAGCTGAAAGTCCCAGTTCCCGTATCTAAAGGGAGGGGAACCTACTGCAAAATGGTGCAGCAGTAGCACACTGGTAACAACCCTCGACTTCCCCACCAGTGGGCAACAGGAGAAGCAACTCTTGCCACAAGCCAAGACAAACTCCCATGCTCACTTAGTTCCTACCATAGCCACAGGAAGCCTCAGCTCAGAACTACTGTTCCTCATCTTTACAAGACAGATTACATATAATTATTTTTAAGAAGCTTGACAAGGTGTCCTTTGCCTCCCAAAATCCCATGGACTCACAGTCCAAAGCTTACACAGTTAGACAAACATAACTGTACTTTTACCTTGCTGCAGGGAACAAATCAGCCAGAACTGATTGCACCATAACGGCACACTGGGGATACTCAAATGGCAGAACTGCTGTGCTATTGTTTCCTGTGGAAAACTACATTCTGATTTGAGGATGCAGCAACTTTCGGATGCAAGTACTTCAACTCAAAACCCCAGCATTTTTAGGATGTCAAAAACAACCCATAAAGACCAGCAAAAAAATGAATTTGTGCTCAACTGCTCTTCTTTAGCAGATGAAGAATGCATCCATTTTTAAGTGTATTAGAAAGCAAACCCAAATATTTTACAAGATTCAGCTGAAGAAGAACCACTGCGGACACAATTCCATTTGAAACTTCATCTGTGATTTGGCTCTGAGTTAAGGTAACACAACAGTCATACTCTAAACAACTTGTACATCTGGTCGTGTCTACCAGTGGTATCCCAAACCACAAATCTGGCTGCTGAAAAATCTCTGCAAACATTAAAAAGCAGGGTGGGTTTTCAAAATTAAAATGCTTGTTAGTACATTGGGTTTTTTTAGTGATCTTCTTGGAAATAGAAATGTAAAGTTTTCCGGTAAGAATTCACATGCTGCTTTAGTTCCAAATGTGCTGAAGGACATTTTGCTGTAACTTCCGCTGTTATTTAAACCCAAGTAATTAAAAGCATCTATTTACAAGTAGTATTTCTCACCAGCAAAGATTAAAATACATATATTTCATGTAATGCTGCAGCCTTTCATAAATACCAGGTATTTACAGAATCACAGAATCAACCAGGTCAGAAAAGACCTTTGAGATCATCCAGTCCAAGCTATCACCCAAAACCATCTAATCAACTAAGCACCAGGTGCCTCATCCAGTCTTATTTTAAACACTTTCAGGGACAGTGACTCTACCATCTCCCTGGGCAACCCATTCCAATGGCCAATCACTCTTTCTGTGAAGAATTTCTTCCTAACATCCAGTCTAAACCTCCCCTGGTGCAGCTTGAGAACAAGTAAATGAAAACCACAAGCTATAATGGTTTTCTTAGATGATGCCAAACAGAAAAATAAAAAAAGGGACATGACCATCTCACAGGCCAACGGTTTACAAGTTACACAGTCTGTGCTGACACAGGTTTTCTGAGACAGGTATGTATTGCTCACCATGCAGTGTATTCACTCACTGGGAAGCCTGCTTTTTAATGCTATTTTCTGTACCCTAAGACATATCACAGACTGGGAACTTGGTATTCTAATTAAATTTCTGAACTATTTCATCAACCCAATGAATTAGTAAAACCCTAATCAGCCTATTTTCTGCTGCAATTCTCCTGACAGTCTAAATCACCTCCTTCTTTTAAGGAGAGAACTCACAGAGATGCACTGAGGCTAAGGTTTTAATGCAACGCCCAAGCCGTCATTATCGAGACTCGGGGCTCCTTATGCAAACAGCATTTTCCCTTCTACACTGAACTCCGTGCAGCGAACAAGTCCTACGCACGGTACAGCCCAGCAGTCAGCTATCATACGTGAACAATCACTGAGGATGTCTGCCAGAAGACACAGACTAAAAGCTCCCTCATGTTGAGGCGAAGATTTCCCAGATTTCTGTGAGGGTACAGTTTTCCCTTATTTGTTCCTCAACAGTTTTAAGAACGGGCTTGAAACGCCTATGGAAGAAGCCGCTGCAGGCCACAGCCCTGCCACAGCGGCTCCTGCGGCAGCTCCTCTCCTGCCCATCCGGTGGGATGCTCCCGCTTCCCTCAGCGGCCTTGGGCCGACAGCTAATGGCCGCGCTCAAGGCTAATCTCAGCCCCGGGCAGCACGCCGATAGACCTGCGCGCCGCTCACGCTTCCAGCCCCGGGGCTACAAATCCAAGTGCGCCCGCGTTCCGGAGCGGGGACCGGAGCGGGCCCGGGGCCGCACGGCGCCGGGCGGGGACAAGCCCCACAGCCTCGCCGACGGAAGAACTGCCGCTTAAGCTTGACCAGGGATGGGGGCAACACCTTCCCACTGCCACTGCTCTCCCCACAGGGGAAACACTACGGACCGCATCCCTAGGGGCCGCCGCTCCCCCTCCCCGCCCCTCTCCCAGCGCGGTATGGAAGGAGGGCCGCGGGCTCAGGGGGAGGAGTCACGGCGGCGGCTAGAGGTCACTGCTGTCCCCAGTGCCCCCTGCCCAGGGTGCTCACCATGGCGGCGTGCGGCGGCGAACCCCAGCGGCCGGCGGCCCGCGGGGGCGGCTGTCGCGCGAGGAGACCGACGGAGCAGCCGAGGCGGCGGCAGGCGCGGAGTGAGCGGTGCATGGCGGCAGCGACGGGGGAGCACCGCGGGGGCCGGCCGTGGGGAGGAGAAAGCGAGCGCACCCGCCCCGGACGAGCGTCAGGACGACGCGAACGCCCATCACCGCACAGGCTCCTCCGCGCCAATTGGCTGCCGACGGAGAACCGCCTCTATGGCGGGGTGGGGGCTGCAGGGCCCAGAGACGGGCGCCTGCGCAGGGCGGGCGGAGGGCGCTCTCTCGCCCCAGAGTGCGCTGCGAAGGGCAGCGGGAAAGGCACTCAACGGCATGCGCGGAAGAAAGGGAAGTGTCAAGACATTCCGCTTCATTGCAGGCTTTTTAAAGACGTATGAAATGTTATTCCCAGCCTTTCCCTAACACTAGTCACGGCTCGCTCTTTAAAAAAGCCAAGGCAAGCCCCTTTCCCCTTCCTGCCCATGCACTGGTGCTTTTGCCTACCAGACTGGCGTTTCTACCAGTCTGGTCTCACCTCCCTGATGCAAGGTACAGAAACTAGAGTGAAATAACAGTGTATTCAGTTTTTCCAGCCACCACCAGCAACATTCCAACATTGTTGTTTTTTCAGCGTTCATTTTTTCCAGCAACAGACAACATTCAGCAGTTGAGAAAACAAATGTAAATAATTAAGAAATGCCCCATGCAATTGCACTTGGTAACTCCCAAGAACTGGGCACTATTCACAGAAATGCCGCTAGAAGCTGCTTTGTTGATGCCTTACAAGTTAGCCCTTAGCACTAAACACACTCACTTCAAGTCTGCTAAGCTTTAATATTTAGGTAAGTCTTCTGCAAGAGTGCTCCTTGATTGGTCTGAGAGACAGTCTAGGAAATGCACAAGAACCATCACAAAAACAACTTCAGATTTCCAGATACAGTAAGAGTTTAACGATTAAAATTATACCATGAACAGAATATATTTTGGAGGAAGTAACTGGAGATGTAGATTGTTCCCTGCAATAAAACATGAATATAACAATTTATACAATTTTAGCTTCAGAAAAAAAAAAAAAAGAATTACTAGTGCATCATTTGCTTTTCATTTTACTTACAATCAGCAATGATGCTGCTGCTGCTTAAGTCCCCAATCATAAAATTCAGTAACTCCATCTTGCCTAAAATTATTGCAATGCATTTCTTGCTCTTAAAATATAGAAATGTATATAATTACAAGTGAATAGTTATAACAGCACATTCAAACAAATCCAAATACTCTCTTTATTTAGACACGTTTTGTGTTTTCCCTGTCAGTTCTGACAGACTGGTGACAGAACATAAGCTGTCCTTCAATTCCATGTTCATAACTGTACAGTAAGCCACAGCAAAATACAAGCTGGAAAAAAGTTTAGTCAGCATTTTTCATTGATAGTGACAATAATATTTTGCTTTGCTTGTGCTATGCTTATGTACACTAATACCCCTCTGGGAGAGGTCTGCCAGTAAATTTAACTTATTAGTATGAGCGAATAGCAGGTGGGACAGTTGCACAATCTTCTTCATTCAAAGTTCTGTCAATCACAGGTCTGTATTTCAAAGTAACCTAAAGTAAAAGAGAACAAATAACTTTAAGACAAACAAACCTCTTGTATCTAAACAACACAGTTTAGCTAATTACCACTGACTGAATTTCTTATAAGTGAAGCTTGGCCTTTAAAAAAGCATTTTGGATAAAAGTGAAGAGTGATAGTTTCTATTTCTTTTAGCTCAGAAAGTTTTGGAGACAGCCCAGTGGATCAGTCAGGAGACAAACCTGTGTCAGTATCTTTCCATCCTCAGCCATTCCTCAGCAAGTATTCTCACTTATCCTCTAACTAGATTCAAGGAAGTTGGAACTTGGGGACAGGAAATTAAGAGGATTCAGGAAATTAAATATAAAAAAATAAACACTATTTTTATAGGGTCAGACTCCAGTTCTATATTTGAAATATCATTACAACTTTACCCTAAACACCAACAAGTTTTGCTACCACCAGTGGGGGGGGGGGGGGGGGGGAAAGGGAGGGAAAGAAACAAAAGCAAAGCTACAAGCTTCTGAACTAGCCTGATACAATGGAAAAACAACTCCAGCCAAAATCACAGTCATTTCCCAAAGATAAAAAATAACTTCTCCCCGTTATGCCTACTGTTTAACCACAGAATAGATGTTCAAATTTTCCCCCACGTCTAAGTACAATGAACTATATCAGATTTTGGTGTCTTTCAGAGAGGCTGCCTGTTGACAGTAATAAGCTCAATGTACCTTCCCAGATGGGATGTCTACATAGGAAAGTGTGTGCTTTCTCCAGTGCTCTTCAAATGGCTTCCGCTGCTGGCCTTGGAGTGGCTTAGAATAGTCAAACTCATCTATCCGTAACTAGGGAGAAAATTAGGTTAGTATGGACCAGAAGTTACATCTGCAAATCACTTCACAACCACACAATTAGTTGCATTCCAATTACAACTGTAACACAGCGTGTGTCCTAATAACCAGCAACTACCCACATCATATTTTAAATACTGAGGTTTAACAAACAGTTTAAAGGTTATGTTCTTTACATAGCACAATTATTTTGCTTGAAGCCCTGTTTATGCATTCATAGGATTATTACTGTACTCCTGTTTTACACCTCTCTAATCAGTGAGATGCACACGCTGAACAACTCTCAAGATCGCTGTCAAATACAGCATGATTGGTCATTTTATGTATAACAAATAAAAACAAATAGAGCAGATGGGATCTTAAGCAAATCCTACACTAACTCGAGACTCTGAAGACTGTACTTCAAAGAAATTACAGAGTTTATATAATTCATCCAAGGACACAAACCAAGGAAATTCAATCCTACAATCCAGGCCATAGACAACATTTATACCTTATAGTCCTCTCTGGCATGAGCACCTCGGGACTCCTTGCGAGCCTCAGCACCATATATGGTTTGTAGAGCACAGAGCATCAGGTTTTGCAGTTCGAGGGTCTCTACCAAGTCAGTGTTCCATACAATACCTAGTAAAAGATTAAAACACTGTGGAAGATGTTCTACAAACAAGTTATTCCTCTATCCTGTTGACGATACGTCGAATCAAACCAGACCACGCTCTGCCTACTGCACAGTACTCTGCAACACTGATTCACTGATTCCTACACCTTAAAAACTGTCATGAATCTTAGAAAAATTCAATAGTTCTACCAGCTGTCCCGGTTGCATGTGTACTATGAAGACAAAATTACATCATAGTCTTGCCCACTTTATTTTACCTACAACCCAGTCCCCATACCTCTTTTCAGATCGTAAGATCTGTCTAAATGATAGCTCTTTAAGTAGGATCCATAGCAGATCAAAACAGGGCTTTCCCTTCCTTTCCACCCTCCACGAGGAAAAAAAGTCTGCTAGTTATTCAAGGCTCTTCTTCATTTAAGCATCTCCAAGGTGGACTCAAGTTCACTTGAATGAATGTCTCTTCATTGATAAAATCATTTGATCCCATCATTTTCAGCTGTTCTAACACTTTTCTTGATGATTGTTAAGAGCTGTCCAAGAAAGCCAGTTCTACTTTTGAGTGTTAGGATACATGCCAAATAGCAGTAATTGGAGAGAAATAATGTGAGTGGACAAAAGATCCATCTTCAGTTGTACTTCACCAAGTTCTCCTAAGATACACTGCAAGACAAGCCAGTGTCTGCATGCAGCACTGCCTGCTCAGCTAGGGAGTGAAAACTGAAGTGTTCAGCCTGTGTATAGTCTTGGTACCTTTCTGCAACTCCCTGGCCTTTTCAGAAGATATTTACAAAGTTCATCTCAATAACTGAGTAACTTCTTCCCACCATCTTCTGAGAGGACAGAAGCTAGTACTTGATAAAGTTAAATCTGATTTCAGTATCTGCTCCTTCGAAAAAGTATGCAACCAGCAAATGATCAGTAATATAAAGTATTTGACCAATTACCACGTTCAGCAAGTAGGGCTCTAAAACCAACCACTTTTCCCAGAGAACACTCTGCCCAAGGTGTACTTTTTGCTGTCAAATTACCTCTGTCAAATGTCTTTAGATGAGCCAGATCACTGTAAATTTGGCTAAGTTTTTCACATCCTTCCTGGAGCACAGAACCAGTCCGAAATACAGCAGCATGGTTTTGCATTGACTGCAAGACAGTAAACCAAAATCCGTTTCACATACTGCATTTGCATCATATCCCACATTATTTCATTAGTTCCAACAGAGCTTGATATAGAGCTGTTTTGACTTTAAACATGTCTGCAGCCTGAAATAAAAACATCCTTCTGTTTCAGAGGAAACCCTGCTCTATTATACAGTCAGCAACTACCCTGGAGGAATAACCATGAAGAAACAACTAACTAAACTGATAGTCTTGGCTGTGCCCAAATTTCTCACACTGCTATATACTTCTGCAAAGAAAATCCTGGAGAGTACTCCATGAAGTGACCAAACTGCCACTATTGCTTGCAGCTTCTCTCACCTTATACTTGGAAATTCACCAGGCTTACCTTCTGCATGTTAAGTCGCACTTCCGAAGTTCTTATGGTTCCATTAGCAAACCTTAATTTGTCCAGATTAGCAACTGACTCTTCACCAGCATTTGGTTTTATGGAGGGAACAGTCTCACCTAGAAAGAAAGTTTCAGTCAGTTCAGTAGGCTTGGTTTTGGTTTCTGACTGTTTCATAGACCAGCATCTATTAAAACTCAGATTTGATTAAAACACTACCTGTTTCCTCCCTCTGATATACAGGTTAACTATAGTTCCTGAACTCCCACCAACAGTATCCATACATTTAAAAACACAAGTTGAATATATGAATCATATTCTTTCCGGTGACAGCTTGTATGGAATTAATGGATTTTGCTAAACTCTGCTCTTAGTACCTTAAAAACAGCATTTCATGCAAATTCTTCTAAACTATGAAATAAGCCTTGTGGCTTCTTAGCACTTTCTTCTCCGTTTCGCTTGTCTCCTCACTCCAAACCCCACCCCGTTCTCTCTTGGACTTTTTAAGGGACCAGGGACCAGTCAATAGGCTTGGCTGTCACACATGAACTCTGCATTCTCCCTCTAATAGCAGCGCCCATCTGTTATTGGATAACAAAACAAACAGCATCTTACCAGCACACTTCAACTCACACATAGGTTTGCATTCGAACTAATAAAAAACTTCCTGCAACTTCAAACTGAAAAGGAGCCAGAAGTATCTAAATAAACGTTTACTCAAAGCCAGAGCTAATAGGCAGCACTCAACCTAAGCTGGTTCCATCAGGAACCATTACTCTGTACACATTGTACAGTCAGACTGTAAAAAAAACATCTTATTAATTTGGACATTAAGCAAACCACCTTACTAATTTGGACATTAAGCAATGAGAAAGCAAATGACTACTGGATTTCAGTGTAACTGCCTCTCCTCTTACAGTATTCTGTTGGGGGAGAGCGGGGGTGTAGTTTGTTTGTTTTCTCAGCTCAGTAACTGTTGCTGAACCAGATTTAAAAAATATTCAGCAGTGCAAATCCACATATAGGAAATGTTACAATATTTAGTATCTCTCTCTTATCACCTGCACATGTAATCCACCTCATAAATCAACAATGTGACAGTGCATTCCACTATGCAAAAGGGCCTAGCATTAAGACAGCCTACATTTTGATGCAGATCCAAGATGCAGTGCAGGATGTAGAGAAGTCAGGCTTCATATCCAATATTCTGTTTTGCTAATTTGTGAAAAATCTAAACTGTTTTGCCAATAGCACTCACCCAATTCTACTTTTAAAAAGAGCAACTCATGACACAAATGTTAACATACATCATTAGCACAGCAAAGAACGTATCAATAAAAACCACAAAGTGGTTTCTGCCTTTTCTAACAAATAGGAGTATGCGTCTAGCATTATGAATTTGAATGAAGTAGCAACTACTCCTTGCTGGGCAGAAATGAAGTCATAAAGGCAAATGTCTCCCAAAAAAGTGAGACTTACCAGGCTTGCACGTCGCTGCAATGGTAAGGGCACAAGCACGACCAAAGACCACCAAATCCAGAAGAGAGTTTGCTCCAAGTCTATTTGCACCATGGACAGATGCAGAGGCTGCTTCCCCACAAGCATATAAACCTGGTACCACTTTATCTTCACCATTCACATGTGTGATCACCTGTCATTTCATGCAGTCAATTAATACTCATTTCTTAAGCAGTTTCTAACAGTGCAAACCTCCTTATTTCCAAAGGCCATGCGCATGTAAGGATGAAACACAGCAACCTAAGGTTTTCTCCAACTCTAAAGCCATAGATATCTTAGTTCTCAAGGGTAGCCTAATACTTTGTAAATACAGATGGCACTAAAACCTAAGACTTCTTTAGTTACAAAAAGTATATGGCTCTGTTTCATCCCAATTCTGCAGCAAATAAGAAAATCACACAGAGAAGAGCTGATCTGTACATTATTTCTAAAGCAAAATTCAACAAGCACAAAATTAACAAGTACAATACACTGAAACTGAAAAATTGACTTATACTAGTTAGGAATTGGGGGAATCTGCTTTACTGTAGAGACTACATGAACATGTAATTAATATACATGAACCTGAGTCATAGATTGTAATAGAGCCCTACTTTGGCCTTTGTTCAACTATGTTATCCTCAACTTAATAAACAGAAAATTGTTGTCATACATGACATCAACTCCCTTTCAGATGTTCCCTGGAACTCCCATCTCCAGATGGACTAGAACATGGTTCAAGTTATTTATAAAATCAAAGCAGACTGTGAGTTTTAAGTAGTCTGACATCATTATTATAATATTATTAATGTTATTCATCATCCTTACATTTACGAAAACCATCATTAATGCTTTAATACTTGGAAAATAACTTCTTATAAATTATGATTAAATATATATAAATACACTAAAAGTGTTATTACTTACCTGTCCTTTGTAGTTAGTAGGAATACCTCCCATATTATAATGCACAGTAGGCAGAACAGGAATAGGCTCTTTAGTGACATCAACTCCAGCAAATATCATAGCTGTTTCTGAAATTCCTGGGAGACGGGTTGCTAGCTGCTGTGGTGGCAAGTGGTGCAACTGCAAGTAGACATGGTCTTTTTCAGGACCACAACCCCTACCAAAACCAATCAAACAAAAATAAAAACAACAACAAAAATCAACACTGGAATACAAAACAGGAATTCTGAAAAAAAAAAAAAATCAGTATTTCTAATCCAATTAAGTTTGATTTTTTGGGAAAAAATATTCTTTAAATGTTATCAGAAGACAAAGTATCTAGTATATTTGAAAAGACTGTTGAACTTGACAGAATGTAGGCAATTTTTTCACCTCCCAGCTTTTTTTTCCACAATAATTCACACTATTTAAGACTTTAATCCACTGTATCTCTGCAGAAATATGTAGTAAGTGAAGATAATTAGGCAAAATAACAGAGGACCAAATGATTTCCATTCTTTGCAGTAACAGCATACGCATTAAAATTGCTTAAGCAACCATCTCCAGATGCACTGTTGCAGTGTGGTGGGCTGAAATTCCCCTCCCACATTAACAACTCCAGACTAGCTTAGTTCTGAAGAAAACGAAGCTGTACTTCAAAAGCAAAACTACAATCTATAATGAAATGCAATGAATATGTACAAATACACACTATTCACAACATTGACAAATATGTACAATTAACAGAAAAACACAACAAAGCCCCCTGGCCCCAGAGGGGCACTGCCTCTTTCCCTGCCTTCCTTAGACCCCCCTGGCAGAAGGAAGAAAGCCAAGAAGCAGAGAGATTGTTAAACCTAGCTTTTCAAGGTCAGTATGCATGTGTGTATGTTATCTTCAAAAAGCAAAAGGCCAGAAGAGAAATGCAGACTGCCCCACAGAGAAACACCAGACAGACAGACTGATAGACTGCCTGTACCTTGTTTTGAGTACTGACTCTTAAACATTTCTCTCTCTCCAATGGAAGTGTTTAGAATAATCATTATTTTGCTTTCTTACACCCAATTGCAATTTATTTACATTCTTTTACCTTTCTGCTCGAACTCTGTGAGAAAAAAATAAAGGCACAGCCTTAAAACCACCCACATGCACTGAAATCAAACAGGAGACTCCAAACAGGAGTCTGTACTCTGTAATGTCTGGTTGCAGAGATAAAGTTTGGCCTCCAAGATCTTAAAGGTCTTTTCCAGCAAGAACAATTCTATGATTCTATGCAGTCTAGTATGATCAAATATTTACTCTGCAACTTCATTAAGATCATATAACTAACCTTCCTTCTCGGATTTCTATGGTCATAGATCGAGACACTACATCCCTGGAAGCCAGATCCTTAGCAACAGGTGCATATCTCTCCATAAATCTCTCACCCTGACTGTTAATTAGAATACCTCCTTCTCCACGACATCCTTCAGTTATAAGACAGCCAGCCCCATAGATACCTGTCAAGAAAGAAAATACCATCAAATAAGATACTCTCTAGACAGCTTCATAATCAGAATGACCAGGACCGAATAAACAAAGTCGTCTTGCAAGTCACAGAGGTAGATTTTTATTCCACCCTAATCATACCACTAGTAACTGTCCCCAAAGGCTGCTTAGAATCAACTATTGCTGTTCCTTTTGAACACTCTTCCTGAAAGGTAAGCAAGTTGACTTGGAACATCCGTGATGTCTAAAAATATTAAACCTTATAAAGATCTGCAGTCATTAATACGCAAGGAGAATTTCACAACAATTTTGCAGACTTCCAGCAATTACTTTGTTCAAGATTTTTAAGTAATTTGAAGCTGATAATATCAAGACCAGTTTACTCATCTCTGTTTCTTCTTCTCCTGTACTAAGGTAGTACAGGATGGCTTCATACAGGTGGAAAGCCAAAGCTCAGTTTTCCTTTAGAGAAGGAAAACCTACATCTATTAGCTTTTATGACTGGTCATCACAGAAAACAAAAATACCAACTCACTCATGCACTTGACAGTTACATTAAAAGACATAAAATTACCACACAAGCAAGGAAGCTTCTTTGTCTAGGAATATCTTATCTAAGTGAAATGAACATTGGATCTCTAACAACTTAAAAAAAAAAATTAAGTCATCCAAAAATGCCATTTACAATTAAAACTAAGCATTTAATGGACTTAAAAAAAAAAAGGACACTTTAGTTTGTTGTCCACAGCTTAGATAGTAATCCTTGGCTATAAAAATCAGTTCTACATATAGACCTTTATTTCAGCTACCTACTTCTACAAAAGATTCTAGTATATAATTCCCTAACATTTGCACCTATCCTGTTGCTCCTGTGTCTAATGTCAAATCCTTTAGCATTCTAAAGACAAAAGCAAATGTACTTTTAAAAGATGAAGCAGTTTCAGCTTGGAATTCATAAAACCTGTAAGCATTGTGAAGACAGCACCTGAAAATATTTAACACTAAACTTCAAATTAAAATAGTTGAGACCTTTCTCATAAATATGAGAGTAAGACAACATATTCAAAAGCAGTTGCAGACAAGTCTAAACACCTGTCACAAGGAACTAACACATTCCTGAAGTGCTGTGGGAAAGTGCAAACTGAATTGGGCACATTTTAAAACAACAAAAAAGAATAATCTGTTCAACTCATACAAAAATCATGTTGGAAGCATCATTTCATATTTTGTACCTGTAGGGTGAAACTGCACAAATTCCAAGTCCTGGCAAGGAAGACCAGCTCGTGTGACCATAGCAGTGCCATCCCCTGTACTGGTATGGGCAGATGTACAACTGAAGTAAGTGCGGCCGTACCCACTACAGGACACAAACGTTAACAGAATTAGCAGAGTCAAAAGAAAAAAAAAAAAAAAATCACTAGAACATAAACTCTCAACTATGCTGTTTGCACAATTGTGGAAATGGAGCAGAGAGTTAGTAAGCAAGACGTGTAAATTTTGCCACCTCCTGTACCAAGTCCAACAAAAAAACAAACAAAAAAAGAAACACAAAAACCCAAACCAAAACACCACCAAAACTGGTATTGCCCTGTTATGGTCAACTGTTTTTGAAAAACAGCTGGTGACAATAGGTCTATAAAACAAATAGAGTAACAATTCCAAAGGAGGATAGATCATTTAGAATCAGAAGCCTTTGCACCTGAAAGAAGTTACTTCAGAAAGTTCTCTCAATCATCATTAGCCTTAATTCAAACTATTACTAGCAGCTTTATAAAAAAATAACATGTAACAATGATCTCTATCCTAGATATGTCCCTTATCTTACATTCTTACATTTCAGAACTTAGTTGACTAAAATAAGGTATTAGACATTAATTCTTATGCCTAAAACAAAGAGGTTACCTTTGAACATTATTGAGAACTGCCAACACTCTCAATTACAGGACACATTCTCAGAAGTATCACTCTACATATCGTATGTAGAATACCCAAGATTGAAAAGATCATTGGTTTTAATAAAGCCAAATTATGTATGCAATCAAACTAAGTATTTGTCTTTGACAGGTATGTTTATAAATACTTTGTGTACCGAAACACAAAGGAGACAGCCATATGCAGCAGAAGACTAATGCATCTAACATTCCAATAAGCATGTAAGAACTTTTTCAACTAATTTCATCCTACAGCAATTAAGATCTACAATGTTGAGACCTTAATGCAATATTCTCCAAGATGTTGAAAAAAGTGGTTTCCTACAGGAATTCCTCAGAACCCTAAAGATATACACACATGCTGGCAAACCATGCAATAACGTCTGCTTCAAACAGCATGTTCAAAAACCAAGACCATTTGGACCATACATGTTGACTGCTCTTACACATTCCAAATGTATGCCATTGCTTTAGAATCCAAACTTAGACCTCAGACTAAATCTTAAACTTGGCCACAAAATTAGTATGTGCTTTCTTTCAGAAGGAATGACTGAATTCAGTTGTACTGCTTTTGACCAAAGAAGCAAGAGGACAAGATGGATATACAAATTATGCCTCTGAAGTCACCTCCACACTATGGATTGAAATACATGTACAAACACACAAACTTCCAACTAGCAGAACTCTCCAATTTCTGTCCTCCATCACAATTATTACATTACCCAGTGGCAATGACAGTGTTCTTTGCTCTGAAACGATGTATAGTGCCATCTTCTATGCAAAGGGCAATAACACCACGACATTCTCCATTTTCCATAAGTAGGTCCAAGGCAAAATATTCAACAAAGTAGCTTGTGTCATATCTTAGAGACTGGAGGAAAATTTGGAGGTAGAAAAAAGAAAGAAAAAAAAAAGAGGAACTGTAAGAAAAATGCAGAAACCGAAATAACCTCTCTTCAAAACTGTCAATTCATATGGGCTGTACCAGGATACAAACCACTCCCACCAATTCTCAGGAAAACCCATTTCCTCGTAAACAGTTATTAAAACGTGCCAATGAATCTATTCTAGAACAAAACCCCCACAAATATTTACCAACCACTTAATTCTGCTAAGTCATAGCTAGTCAACAAGACTTGTTTCCCTCTGCATCTGGCAACACTTCAGTCAGCTGCAGTGTACATGTACAAGCAGGTTTTACTTAACCTCTCACAGAGAGGTGGAGTACATGTCCAGGAGCCTAGAATACCAGCAGAGCAGCAGGCATCAAGTCAAACATTCTTTCATGCCCTCGAGGAAGAGACCAGTGTCTGGCAGCACTGAGCACTTGGACTGCAGCAGTGGAGAGCAATTAGCTAGCTACTAAGTAAATAAAAAAAAGTATTAGCTGCTAGGTAGTTAGTTTCAGCTTTTAGGTAACTTATTACCATTTTAACATAATCAAATCTTTCTTTAGTTATAGTTGGTAGAATTCGTAGAACTACTGGAACACCAGTCATTTACTTGCCACAGAACAATCCTAGAAATGCACAGTAGGTCTTCATGCCTTATTTCCCCCTGCTCCCTGTTTGAAGGCTAGTGAGAGAAAATGCTGCCTTGCACCCTGTTTCAGAGTTCTGCACTGCTGCTGTGTCAGATTTTTTGAAAAACAAACAAAAAAAAGTTTTGGGGAAGGGGTCACAGAATTTCTCTTTGGACCTAGTTAACATACACAAAAGCCTTAACCATGAAAAACTATTACAGACCACAAAGCTAACAGTGCATGCTCATTAACATATGATGCCTTCCAGGAGCCATTATAATTCTGATCTTTCATTTTATTCTATTTCTGTCTATTCCTGCTAAAAACCAATCATCACCTAGGCTACATCCTTCAACATTGTATAAGAAAGGATATAAGGAAGGAAGGAAACTCAGAACTGTTATCAATCACACTCTTGGATTCCTCATTCATATGGGAACAGCTAAATATTTTGTTAGTTTTTTTGTTTGTTTGGGGTTTTTTTGGGGGGGGGTTTCCCTGCCAGATTACAAGGCGGGAGGGGGGGCGGAGGGAAGCCAGAAAAAGTATCCGTAATTGCAAATACAAATACCCAGACCAAGTTCCAAGTTTAATTCACAGCTGCTCACCCTGCCATACAGTGTATGTAACAGTGAGTGTCCTGTCCTGTCTGCAACACAACAGCATCTGTGAGCTTGTCCTCCTTTTCCAAACTGAAGACTCTGTCCACCAAACGCACGCTGATAGATTTTTCCTTCTTCAGTTCTGCTGAATGGCATCCCATAATTTTCCAGCTGTTGAACCCAAATACAAGTATCAGAAACACTTGCACCTAACAATCCAACAAATTATTTTACTATGTTCCTAGTGAAGAGATCTCTTTGGAAGCTTGTCTAGCTGACATCAGTTTCAGTGAGTCTCACCTCTATCACCGCAGCTGGGGCTTGCTCAGTCATGTAGTGTATGGCATCCTGGTCACCCAGCCAATCAGACCCTTTCACTGTGTCATAAAAATGCCACCTCCAGTTATCATCCTCCATGTTTCCCAGAGCAGCATTAATCCCTCCCTGAAAAAGAAAAGGTATTTTTCTACAATTTTATTACTGAAGCGCAGCTTTAAAAGGTTTTCCTCATTTCTGTTAAGAATCACGTAACATTTACACTGCTATGCATAAGATTTAACATGGCTGTGAAAAACCTGTGCAATTTATCACAGTTCACAATGGTTCTTATCTTGCTCTGTTTTGTGTAACACAGTGAATTGCAAAGTTATATTGAAGGCTGTGAAACACCACTGAATAGAATCTAAACGTATATTGCCTCCTTCTAAAACACTTTCAAGTAAATATGCATTATTTATAAAAGGAAGCAGGGCCTTGAAACATGATGTTTAAATGTATATCCAAATCAGCTTTCTGAAAGCAGGCATTCCTTAAATATTTGTCCTAACTCATTTCTCACCTGTGCAGCAACAGTATGAGACCTGGTGGGAAACAGCTTTGTAACACATGCTGTATTAAATCCGGCTTCTGACAAGCCAAACGCAGCCCGCAGGCCTGCTCCTCCTGCACCCACAACAACTGCATCAAATTCATGGTCTACTACTGGATATTGTGTAGAAATCTGGAAACAGAAATCGTTTTGTTATGATCATAAATATTTCAAGCTATGTCAAACAAGTTTCATGTAGACCCAAGCAATATACATTTAATGTTCTTAATAGACTCTTGCAGCAAATGCCACATCTACTATGTCCTCTCTTGGGTGGAAATTATCATTAAAAGAAACACATTTCAGTAACTCAGTCTCACTATGTGCTGGAACTCAAAAGACCTACTAAAAGCCAAGCACCTGATTTTGTCATGTCTCTCAAGCCTAACATGCATTATCTAACCTGTTAGTTAAAATATAAAGAAGTACAAACATACCGAATCAGAAACCTTTGTAGAAGCACTTTTCTTTCCATAGGCTGTGAAGTGTAAGTTGCGTGCAAGAGTCTGGCATGCCGCTGGCCACTACGGAAAGAAGTCAAAACAACTATTACTGAACAAAAAAGTTTCCACATTTGGAATGCTGTGATTTTCAACATTCACAGCTACCTTTCATTTATAAAAAAATTCTGTTTACCACTGGTAGCACATACACAAAACTATTGTATCAACACAGTTTAGAGCTGCGTGCAAAGAAATTCTAGCTTTTCTATATTTGCATCCGGAACAAACAAACAAAAAAAAACTTTTGACTGGATGAGAGAACAGATTATAAGAACAAGCAATCCTTGGAATCTGATAGAGAAAGCTGTTCCACCTTATCATTGTTTCTAAAGTGAGACATGTTTCTCTTGTTCTCATTCTCTATTAACTAGTGACAAATTTAGAACCATTTATTAATACCCAAATGAAGCACAAGGGACACAGCTTTCCACTTCTGTAACATTACTCACTCTCCTCACCACTCAAACCTACCCAGTATCTAGGCTTTGTTTTGACAGGTTAAAACACTCAGAATTTTAGTCTCCACAGCATAAATATCCAGCATCTTGGAAACTGGTACTCCTCCTTTACACCATTCAGAGAAACACCTAACTGAGGCGACTGACAAGAACAGCAACTCAAAGCTGTACTAGTGACCTGTGCAGTGACATCAGCACTTCCCTATTTAAAATAGGTCCTAAAATGAACTGGAGTGGTATTTGCCTTTTTCAACAACTTCTATGCTCATGGTTCAATCACCCTATAATATGTTAAGAAGAATGTCTTTCCTCTCATATCACTTCCAAATGTTTCCCTCTTCCCCATCCCCGAAGTAAACTCCAGCACACGTTCCTCAACCTAGTTGCATAATTTATTATACTAGCTTCTTGACATTATCTTCTTGCATAACAGTGAGTGTAATGTCTCATTGTATTTGCTAACATATTTCTGGTTTTCAGTCATCTTTAAACGAGATCAGGCTTAACACTATTCATAATGAGTTATACAACTACTTTCCTCCAGCAATTACTTTCCCTCTTCTACTCAGCTGTGTTATCATGCTTTGGGGCACTTCCATGCCCATCTTAATATCTGTATTAGTAATCTTCACTCATATTTCACAAACAGAATCAGATCAACTGGTTCACCACAGTCAGAGGGAACTTACATACCAGATATTGTAATTCATCTGCAAAACAACTTAACAATCATAGCTCAAGCTACAACAGGATGGCCTCCCTGCAGCAAAACCACTTTCACACACCTGGATTTATACATAGTATTGCTCAAAGACAATGCAAAATATTGAGGGGAAAAGCCAATACAAAAAAAACGAAAAAAATCTCAAGAGCTATGAACTATGGTTATACTCTAAAGCCCCAAAAGCAAATGTCTTTTTATTTTTCTCCTATCCCAGAGTAAACAGTCTGCTGCAAGTTCCAATCAGAATTCTCCCACAATGCCTTGCAACTATTACCTTTGAAAGAACTCTTTTATTAAGAACATGCTATAAGGAGTTAAACAATGCGTTTTGCATCAGAGGACTCTGGAAATATACTATTAAAAAAGCAAAATGACACCACTGTTCAGCAGACTGTTTTTCTTCTCATATCCAAGGTTTTGCAAAACAGTTTTCAGAACTGCTCTTCCCATCCATACAGGCATATATACATGTACACATTTTTGTTAAAGGTGTATGTAAGAATTTCTGTTGCCACTACGTTTTTCAGAAAAAGTCTGAAGTTCACAAAGCAGAAGAAGATGCTACCCTAACTTTGCAGTAAGCGCTGAACACACTAATCATCAACTGTTCTTCTACTGGGAACATTATGGCCCTTAGGAATTTAAAGGTCCAATCAAGGCCAGTACACTGCCATCTAAAACATGCAGACACTCTTTCAGCCCTTCTTCCTCTCAGTAGATTGTCTTTCCTGCACTTGCTTTAGGAGACTGGGATTACAGCTGTATTTATAGGATCCTCTTTGGACACATTAATTTTTATCAGCTGCGAGATCATTATGGATACAGTGAAAACAGTGGAAGGAAACTGAAAACTCTCGCTTCATCTCCGAGAAAAACAAGCCTTCACCAAAGACTGGTTATGGATCAGCTATAATAAAATTGTCGAACCTTTAAGAAGCACGTCCTGGAAACAACTGCTAGCCAGATTTAAGCAACACGCAGACATACACTAACTTCCCACGCAGTTCCAAGAGCCAGCAGTAAGCTTTCTACCTAGGTGAGGGGACTGGAAGGTGCTGAACCTGTCATACTCTTTCAGGGACCTTCACCATCGCACCCGCTGCCTTCCCTCTGTCCCTTAGGCTGCTCATGGCCTAAGGCTACGCCACTCCCTTTCCAGAGCAGGAAGCCATGCCCACAGCTAGTTACCTCCAAGTAACCGGTCCCAGGAGCGGAGTAGCAAGCTCCAAAAAAAAAACCGGAACCGAAGGGCACATAGCGCAGTAAGGCCCTAGCAGTCCCGCTCCCGCGGCTCTTCGCCCCGGGCCGCGTGATGGCCTGCCAAGGTCACAGGCGAGACAGCGAGTACGGGCCGCCGCCGGCCGCCGCGCACCAGGCCGCAACGAAGGGCGGGCCAGGACGCGGCCAGGCGCGTTCCCGTGCCGCGGCTGCGGAGAGGGGCAGGAGACGCGCGGGGTCTCTACACTCAGCGCGCCAGCCCCCTAACCGAAGGGGCTTCTCCTCGCCAGACCTGCGGTCTATTTCCCTTCCATCGGGACGCCGACCAGAAAGGCAGAGAAGGCCAAAGCGGGCCGAGAACACTCACCGCCCGCGCCGCCGGCCGCAACCAGCGTCTCGCCAAGCTCCGGGAAGCCGCTACCGTCGCCGCCATTTCGCAGGGAACCGGAGGTACGAACAAGGGCGCATGCGCGAGAGCGCCGCTATCCGCAAAGCGCGGCGGAAGAGACTAATTGTGTAGGGAGAGGGGAATTACGGGGCGGGTGTCTGTACGCGGGGTGCCGGGACGGGGCCGGTACTTGGGCTGGTCACTTTGTTGTCCTCCTCCACGCTAGTGGGCCGGCCCGGGAGGGGGCGGGGCCGGCATGTAAGTGACAGCGACAGCGTCCTCCGCGGCTCCGCGTTCGCCAGCTGGTAGGTGATCGCCCCGCTCCGGCAACCGCGGGCTGGGCCCACGCTTCCGCCCCGCCCCAGGTTCGTGCCGGGCTGGTGGCGAGGCTGCGGTGTGTAACGCGCGGGACTTGGAGGCCTTCGTAAGCGGCAGCAACATAATCTAACGTGCCGCCGGCCGGGGAACGGAGTGGGTGCTATCAGTAGCCGCGCTAAGGCCCGGGAGCCCACCGCGGAGCGATTCTGACCGCGACGAGGTTGACGGTTACAGAGTAGGCCAGGGAGCCCCTCGCCGTGTGAAAGCACGGCCGTTCAAAGTTCTCAGCTAACGAGGCCTCCGTTTGAGGGTCTCGGACAAAAATACCCATCTCTGAATTATGAGTGGTTCTGGTGAGAGGGTGGTTGTGGGAGCGGTCCTAGGGTCGTACGTACTGCTAAGGCCCTGTTTCTCTCTTGTAAATCTAAGGTGCCTTCATGAATAATTTAAATGACCCTCCCAACTGGAACATCCTGCCAAACCGACGAGAGCCTGGGGATGAAGGTAGCAGGTGGAACTACGCCTTGCTGGTCCCTATGCTGGGCTTGGCCGCCTTCCGTAAGTAGAGCCCAGAGCTCTCTGCTGGAGCTGGCGTGTGTGGCTGTGCTTGGGCGGCTCACCTGCTAGCCACAGGGAAATCTGTGAAGCAGTGTAGTGATAATACAGTAATACCCCATTTAGGGATTTCCTTCGTCATTTATAATGTTGTAAAAAGTGTTTACTGTTTATAACATTAAGGCAATGGCCATTTTTCACACAAAAGAATTGAGTCCATATTTGATAAGCTCTAGTTTACAAAGCTCTCTCGGGAGAGTGGTCACATGCTAGAGATCCTGAAGGTAACAACCCATAGAATTGCTGATGTATATTTATTTACTGGACCTTGAAGGTTCTCATTGAAAACATCCACTTTGGTTTCCTGTGACATTACTTTCCTTCAAGAAGGCTGTGTATTAGCATTAAAAGACATACGGGAGATTTTACTTCCATGGAAGCATGATCATTTAAAGTGACTTACTGTGAAACATGGACTCACAGAAATGTTCTGTGGGATGTGAGTAGAGGTGAATAGCTCTGGGAAGGGCAGAAAAGAAAATTCTTTTCCACTTAATAACTGCTTTAGAGTCATCATTTATTATATCCATCATTATGTGCGTTATACTCATGTTTGAAGTCTCATTTGTATATGATAGGTTGGATCTGGACCAGAGAATGTCAAAAAGAAATAGAAAGAGAAAGAAAGGAATATTACAAAAAACATTCATCTTTACAAAGAGACCTGGAAGCCAAATACCGGGATATAATCACAGAAAATCGTCGCACAGTTGCTCACTTGGAGTTGGAGCTTGAAAAGGAACGCAACAGGACCCTTAGTTACCGAGAAGCCCTCGTGTCCCAAAGTCGTAAACTAGTAGAAGAAAGAAGGCTCCTAGAACAGGAGCAGGAGAAGTTAGATCGAGAAAAACGAGTCCTTCTGCACTCGGGAGCAGCAGGTAACTTGTACCAGAGTTGTTTGGTAAAGGAAGAAGAGTGGCAAAAGAGAGCCAACGTTCTACTAAAAGAATTTGAAGATGGGCTTAAAGAAAGACAGGATATCTACTGCAGTCTTGTTGTGCCTAGAAGCCAGAGACTAGAAATAGAGAAAAATCTGCTAGTTAAAGCAGCAACTGATCCAGTTGCCGTGGCTCTACAGATGGAAAGTGGTTTAAAAGATATTTTCAAACATGACAACTACTGTAGCAATCTGCTGAACAGAAACAAAAGCCAAAATGGAAAACTCATGTGGCTGTATCTGAGATATTGGGAACTAGCTATTGAACTACAAAAGTTCAAGAGGGCGGAAAAGGCCATTTTAGGAAAACAGTAGGGGAAGTAATAAGATTTAATGTGATTCACTGCATAGTAGGAACAATCACAGTTTAGTCGGAAGCCACTAAATTCTCCTATTGTGTTTATTTCTTCTCCTTGTTGCACTTGTATTTGCATGGGACATGTGCAGTGTTGGTGCCTTTACTTTCACTAACAAGCTGCAGTGAGCTGTGCATGCTCTTAAACTCTGTGAGTATGTATTGCAGACTGCAGTATAGAGATACGCCAGCCTCCCTAGATACCAGAGGCAACAAACAGAATTCAGTTCAGACTGATTTACCTGGTTGATGGTCATACTCCATCAACAGAGAGGTGTGATTTGTCCTCCCCAAGTGAGATAGCACATTATGCTCCTTATCCCTGATGTTTTACATTGTCTCTCAAGGCTTTTTTTTTTTTTTTTTTAAGTTTTTTTGTTTAAACAAGAGTGGTTTTGAGGCAGATGTTTGGGGGAGGCTATGTTTGAGCAAACTCCTTGCAATATGTATCCTATGTGTATATATGTACATTTATGTATATATGTGTGTAAATGTGTGTGTGTATAAATATATATCATAATATTCTGAGGGGGGAAAATAGTATGATCATGTTTCAAATTAATCAGTGTTACATGGTCTCCCAACTTGATATACAAATAGTACTTTATGACACATCCCTAATGAAACATCCAAAATATGCTAATTAAAATGACACATAAAGAAACAGCTTAATGGAAGCCTTATTGGAGCTAGGGATCCATACTTGGAATACTAGAAAGTGTGTAAATCCAATATTGCATTCATATCTTACTGAAGATGAGAATACTTACATTAAGAATATTCACATTTTTAATGTGTCAAGGTTTTAGTTGTAATTCAACACTGTGCCTCCATTATAGATGTCAGTGCTGCCTCTGCATCCCAGACTGCTATCTGGTTAGCTTGCAGGAACCTCCATGAGTTATAGCCATTGTGCCTGTCACTGTTCCTTAGACAGGTCCTATTTATTTGTAGATAAGAACTCAAATACAACCTGCACTGGGAACCACTGCTCCCCCCTCTATCCATCTCAGTTCTCACAGAACTAAGTATGCTTTCCCACAATTCCTGAAGTTTGAGCTAATTGTTCACCACTCCACTTGAACGTGACTGTGAAAGCCTACAGGTATGCAGACTTCACAAACTTCAAAGTTGGAAGCTTTTTAATATAGTTGGCACAGTAAAATAAGTCTAGATTAAAACTAACCAAACAAAAAAAAAAAAAAGAAAAACACAACCACCCTAAACCTTGAGTATTTGTTGAGTCCTTGCAGCAGTAGGAACCACCTTTTTCAAGTGTGCCATGCATTTTGGAGAATAGCTCTTTTCTTTCTTCCTTCTTTCTAGTCCAGCCTTAGACCTCAAAGGGCCAGTGTTTACCCTTTTGTTTATAATGTCTGGTCACCTCTGTTACTTGACTTTGGTTAGTGTTGATAGGTTGTCAGTTCTTTAATTAGCAGTTGTTTACTGAGAGCCACACATGACAAACACCTTTGCTCTAGGCAATCTGCTACTGCATGGCTCAGAAGCAATCCAGCTAAGTAAATGCCTATCCAAGTTTAACAGCACTCCAGAAAATGTGGATTTGCTTTTATTATTTTTTCTAGGTTTTATTTTGAGCACAGGTAAATTTTTTATAGTAGTGTGTGCAGCGTAATCCAGTTACTCGTCAAAAATACCCAATGTGAAACAAAATTATTGAGCAGAATGCATGTTTCCCAACTGCTCAGTTTTCCAGTTGTGATTCTCCTCACCTTTGTAATGCTAATTATGCTGTTGTATTGGTTTATTAAACTTTTATGTATTGATTTTTTTTTTAACAAATTGTAGTAGATAGACCTGGGGAAAGAAAAAAAAAAAAGAGATGCTATTCACAAACACTGGAAAGTCAAAAACGTGTCTGGATGCCAAATGAATGCAGGTTGGTAGATGAGAACAGAATTGAGTTACTGCTCTTGTGTGACAGCCTGAGCCAAGCTGCTGTAGCTGCCCATATGCACATGCCTGGCTGCTCAGTAGAACAAACCTGTTTGAATTTGTCCAGTGATAGGACAAGGGGCAGCAGATGCAAGCTGGAGCATAGGAGGTTCCACGTGAACATAAGGAAAAACTTTTTCACTGTGAGGGTGACAGAACAGGGGAACAGACTATCCAGAGAGGTGGGGGTTGGACTAGATGATCTTCTGAAGTCCTTTCCAAGCCCTAACATTCTGTGTGTGATTCTGTGAATAACTTACCTGCTTGTGTTTTCCTCCAGGATGTGGAAAGTGTCTGACCACGCAACTGTGGCACATTTCATATGTACATACAGGCAGTTGAGCAAATCAGCAGCCAGTGAATCAGTGTATTTAAGATTCATGCCTTGAAATTGTATATATTCATTTGTTTTTAGTGTTAAAAGAGCATAGAAAAGAAAATGTTTATTTTATATTTTTTTTCTTGTAGTCACACTACTAAAAATGTTTAAAGAAAGGGATAAAATACTTCTACTTTTTCACTATAAATATGTAAGTGAAGCATCATATGCTCAGTTGTATGGGGTTGGGTGAAATGCAATAAATGTTTGGGTTTTGCTTTCACTTTTTTGTAGGAGTGTCAATTATTTGTACAACTAACGGTTGAACCACTGTTCAGGGACACTTTGCAGATCAGTATATTAAGACTGAAGAGTTTTTTGATGAGGACTTTTAAAAGTGTGTAACCATTTTAGAAGCACTGGTTCTGTTAGCTTCTACCAAAACTTGTTTGTTGGTATGTTACGTATCTTTGAAACATTCTCTGTTTGTAGGTTATTATGTTGAAAGTTCTATTGTGAGCTTTATCTTGCCCAACAGCTATTATTTTGGATTGGTTATTTGTTTGGAAATGCACATATGTATGTAGAATGCAAGAATAATTTGTTTTCAAAATATTTAATGGAACTTTCTTTTGTTATGAAAGTGGTCAGTCACTTGTTAAGAACAATAAAACCCTTGCATATATCTGCACTGTTTTGTAACATGGGCAGGTTGGATGGGGGGAGTTGAATTTGCTATTTTATTCCATCTTTCCAAACACAGTGAACAATTACATTTTTACAAAATGGACAATTTTAAATGTGGCATGTAAAAAGTTTTGGCCTTGGTGCTGAGAACAGAGTATATTTGAAAGTTTTTTTTCTTTCTTAGGAAAGAACAGCATCATGAAACAGTATACCTGCTTTAACTAAAGATGAGTGATTAAGGATGACTATCCCTCTGAAAGACTGAGGTAAATCCTTCAGTCCTGTTACCCTGTTAGTTGTTTAAGTAGGGTACTCTACCTCCTTCCAGAATCCCTCTGATGTCTCCTTCTCATTTTTCTGTGTGGATTTTCTCATCTTCCTTCTGTCTGTGAAGAACTGCAATCTAGCTGCTCTAGGAGAGTGTTCAGACACTCTGGAAGTCTTTATTCCCTTCATTGACAATTCTTAATCTCTGTGGCACAATGCTTTGCATTTACCCATCCCTTGTCATCACAGCTAAACTGGCCCCAGTCCATGCCCCACAGGGCAGTAGGCACAGTCAGGAGACCTGTTGAGACAGCTTGTGCTTTCAATAAAAGCAAAAGCCATATTCTGTTTGGTCTGTCAGTTGTGTGATACAGCTGCTGTCCTGAGTGCATGCCCAGAAAGAGAAACAAAACACACTCTGGACTTCACAGAGCTTGAACTGAGTGCTAGAAAAGGGAAATCTTCTTTTTAAAGTGCTGCTGAAGGGGATCAGGTAAAAAAGGAGCACCCCCGTGGGTCTGGTCTTCTTTTGCCTAAATAGGAGCTGCCAGAAAACCATTGAGTAGACAACATATTCTGCTGAAAGGTTTGCTGCACTCTGGAAGTGACAGCTCTGTTTAGGCCACCCTAAAGGGAAGCATCCTAGGAAGCCACCTGTTGCCTCTTGCTCTTTAAATCATGCTTTTGAACACTCCCCTGGGAGGATGAGAAAATACTAAGTATTCCTCTGTGGAGGACACAAGGTGGAAAGAGCGGTCAATGGTTCAGGTATTGTGGCAAAGTCAAAGGAATTTAAATTATTACTGTGACAAAACGATGTGATGTGGATGGAACAAGTTTTTTACCATGAGGGTAGTGGAACGTGAGAACAGCTTGCCCAGGGAGGTAGTTGAGGCCCCATCCCTGGAGATATTCAAGGTGAGGCTTGGCAGGGCTCTGGACAACCTGTAGCAGTACATCAAAAACTCCTTCCCACCCCCATAAAGTCGGGATGGGGGGAAAACAGAAGCAGAAAAGGGAGCAGGGGGGAAGGTACTTTCCCCCTCCCCAAGGCTGTGGTCAGTGGACACACATGGGCCCTTTCCCCGCAAGCTGTGTGTCAGGCACAGACCCCTGTGCCAGGACAAGCCTGGGCATGTTTAAGCAGACAAGTGATGGTAATCAGTTTTCTGCCCTTTTTGGCTTTTGGAATATGCTTTCTGGTACCATTTTACAACACAGAATTAATGTGGGTGTTTAAATGGGTGAACTGCAGAGCACTCTCTTTCTTGGCTTTTTCCCCCACAACACAAAATTCCTATATTCTGAAGGTATTCTCAACCAAACATAAGAACCTGTACAATATTTCATAACTTTAGTTACATGGGTGGCAGAGCTAAATTAATAAATAATATTTTTATCAATTCCCCACCTCACCCCTCTTTATTCATAACACAACCTAATCTAGTTGAGGATGCTCCTGCATACTGCAGGGAGGGTTGGACTAGATGACATTGGAGGTCCCTTCCAACCCAGACCATTCCATGATTCTGTGCTTCTGTGTGAAGGCTTTGCCCGTGTGCATGCCAAGGCCACCTAGTCATTAACTGAGCATCTGGTCCTGGAGCTCTCCAGCTTGTCACTGCATAGCTGAAACAACAAATGGATCTGCAAAGAAGGAACTCACTGAAATTTAGGTAGCTTGGCAATGAGGAGATGAACTGATCTGCCAGCCACTTTACAACAAAGCAACCATCTGATTGCTGCAGGAGCCCTCCTCACAGTCAGGATCCTGCCAGAGGTTTCCCTAGGGAGCACCTGCTCATAAAAAGGAGCTTGGTAAACTGATAGTCACTATCTGTATATTTAGATCTATTGCTTAACCACTTGGGGTGATGGATTCAGTGCACAGCCAGGGATTTCCAGTTGTTGATTAAGGAATTGACCGAACCATGCATAATTTGTACAGTCAGTTTTCACTGACTGCCTGTGCAAGCATGGGCACATGGGGCTGTCTTTTGTTCATAGCTAAGATGTGCTTCTTACCTAGCTGAAGGAAATCAGCAAGAACTGATTCACTTCTTGCATCATGCATACACTGTAGTGATCACATAGAAGCACTGGAACAACAGTTTGGGGAGTCTCAGTCCATTTAGCTGAAGACACCATTGAGATATGTTTGCAACAGCAACATCCAGAGAGCCATCCTGGTCAGGTGATCCAATATGTGCTGCGAGCATTACTCCAGGCAATGCATTCCAATTAAAAAAAATAAATAAATACTCTGTCTGTGAATATGTGCAGCAGTATACTCAGTCAGCAAAGTCACAGTGGGAGAGTGAGAAAACATTTTACAGCACAGAGAAGTTTCTAACTCCTGGAAAGTGGACAAATTGGTCTTGTAAACTCGTAAAAGGTTTTGAAGGCAATGAAAGAAACAAGGAGAACCTCAACACCTGACCTAGACCAAATCAGATTAAAAGACCTCATGTAGACTAACCCCCAAAGGACTGGTATTAGCAGAACTTTGGCATGGATGGCAACACATACTGGATAGTATCAAGAAACAAAGAACTATTTTGATACTAAAGTCAACATACGTGGCAAAACTTAGAGACCTATCACAATCTGATTAACCATCTCAATACTCTTTCCATGGATTCTGACAACCAGGTAACAAAACCTTGGCCTGTTAATGGTCAATGCTTGACAGAGATGCCTTATAGCTTTCTCTGAGACTTAACAATCCCTTCAAGTCATCATTCAATATGCTAGAAAAAAACCACACACTCCATGTGGGCAGTGGTCACAGAACTGAGAGAGGCCTCCTGATCAGTGACACATAAACATACCTTCTGTTTCTGAAGGAAAAAGAATCATCTGAGCATGTGGTCAGATGAAGCTTGATCTGGAATTGAGAAGGGATCACGCTGAGCCAATTACCACCAGGGTCAGTGTCAAATGAGGGGATCCAATGCCACCAGATTAATCCATTATTCTGCAACCTAGATAAAGATAGCTATGGATTCCACCAGGGCAAAACTTGTCATGTGGTGTTGGCCTTTGTGTCTTGCCAAGCCACACAGAGGAGGGGATGCAAAACACTCTCTCTCTTGTAGCAACCTTTCTGCATCTACATTGGTCTAAAAACTGAGGAGGAAGAAATGCCATGGCTTTTTTTCTTACACAATCAGTGACTGCAACCACTGGAAGGTGTTCAGTATAAGCCAAACAGGAGGCTCTGAAAAATATCCTGGGTTGAAAATTTACTTCTGGATAGGAACGTCTAAATCCAACTATTGAAACTTGACTTTGGGTTTTCTAACATGGGAAAAGCCTTTATGGAAAGCTCACAACTTTGAAGACATACACAGTACCAAGAATAAAATACTTGGTGAATCATGCGCATCAGAAGGGGGCAACGTGGATCTTAAAAAATGGTCATACCTCCCAGCTTGTACCTGTACAATTTCTCAATTCCAGCAGGTCTAGGGAAGTTCTTCTCCCTCTCTACTCTGCTCTGCTGAGACCACACCTGCAATCCTGTGTCCAGTTTTGGGCTCCCCAGTTCAACAGAGACAGAGACCTGCTGGAGAGAATCCAAGGGAGAGCCATGAGGATGCTTAGGGGACTTTAGCATCTCCCCTGTGAAGAGAGACTGAGAGCCCTGGGGCTGTTTAGTCTGGAGAAGAGAAGACTGAGAGGGGATCTGATCAATGTCTATCAATATCTGAGGGGTGGGTGTCAAGTTGAGGGGGCCAGGCTCTTTTTGGGTGGTACACAGTGATAAGACAAGGAACAATGGGTTCAAACTAGAACATAGAAGATTTCAGCTCAACATGAGGAGAAACTTCTTTACAGTGAGGATGACAGAGCACTGGAACAGGCTGCCCAGGGCGGGTTGTGGAGTCTCCTTCTCTGGAGTTTCCAACCCCACCTGGATGCCTTCCTGTGCAGACTCCCCTAAGTGATCCTGCTCTGGCAGGGGGGTTGGACCTAATGATCTCTTGAGGTCCCTTTTAACCTCTGATATACTGTGAGACTGTGATACAACAGTATTAAGGGTGCTGGCCGACAAGTCACCTTTGTGGCAAGCTTTATTCCAAATGCACAAATGCAGTCATAGCATATCCACAGAGTACCACCGCATGAGAAATTACTCTGTAAGGAGTTATGTAAAAAGTCTAATGAAAGGTTATGTATAACCATCAGAGAGAGTGAAAAGATGAAACATTACTGGGGGTTGTTCAGCCTGGAGATGCAAAGCTCTGGGGAGGCCTTACAGGACTTTGAGCAACCTGATCACTGCTCACTGTAGTTGAGTTGCACTAGAAGAACTTTAAAGGTCCCTTCCAACCCAAATCTTTCTATGATTCTATGATACTGGTAAAACAGCCCCAAAAGTGCTTGCTACTCTGTATAATACCAATGGCAACAACCAAATAACTGAAAGCAAATAGTCCCTCTGGAAATCAAGAGTCTATGGAGGAGTTTGAAGAATTAGAGAGTTGAAGGAGCGCAGAGGGCTGCCATGATGGCCATTTGTGCACCCCCAACAGCCCTGTGGTCCAGGCTGACCTCATCCAGCTGCTGGAAAACCCCCTCCTCATTCTTCTCTTTATAACTGCTTGTATTTCTGAGGCACTTCAGTTCTAAACCTGACTTACACAAGCAGAATGAGTCAGCTCAAGTGATTGGTGCTTCATATTATTAAATTCTACCTCCCCCTTGTGGCTCTTTTATCCAGCAGACTCTGCTGTGCTGGACTCCTCTGGAGCTCTGTTCAGTGCTATACAGCCAGAGCAATCTGAACCAAACACAACTGGATAAAAGAAGATGAGAAAAAATGTGGTGTTTGGTGACCAAGACAGGATGAACTTCCCTTGACCAAAGAGTGTGTTGTGTTAGAACTCTATTCAAAGGTGGTATGGAGTGGCTGTAGTTCAGCAGCCTACTTAGCATCTCACTGTATACTACAGCACTGGAAAAGAAAACAGCAAGAACCTTGGTATAAAAAACACTGTCCATTGTTTAATGAACATAGCAAACAACAACCTACAACTGTCAACAGGCAGCAAAAGAGACATATGTGGTGAGGGAGATACAAGCAACAGAAATTTATTGGCTAAGAAATTTAAGGTGACACTGGCCATCAAGAGATCAGATGTTTTGGCACCATCCGCAGAATCATTTCTACACCTATGCACCTTACCTGTAGTTCCCCCAAAAGTGATTCCAAAGGTGGAGTATGTTCTTTGAAGATGAAAGCATATTTTGGCCCTCTTCTGAATGTATGCAATGTGATGTTAGGAACAGCACATCCTTACCTGGTGTCAAGAACAAAACCAAGGAGACACATGCTGTTGCTGGAGCTGATATTATTTCAGTGAAATTTTTATACACAAAGTACCAGTACACACAAAAATAAACATTGAGCCTATTTCTTGGAGACAAGAAGGAGAGAAGTGCCATTTGAGCATCAGTGCAGCTCAGTTCCTGATGAACTACACCAGATACAATGTTCATAGCTTATTGTCTTCAACATTCTGTGGCTAAGGAAACTGTTACTTCCACAATAAATACAGACTGACCCTTTGTAGACATGTCAGATTGCTGAAACTCCCTGACACCATAAAAACACTGCAGAATGGGATGCTTGTGGAAGTCATTGTTTATGACATCCTACCTCTGTTGCATTCCAAAGAGCATGAAAATTTTCAATGACAGCTCAGTTCTGTCCTGTTTCTCTTCTGCAATGACACTTGCTGAAACAAAAGGACTTCTTTCTCATCTGGAGAAGTTTACAATCTCAGGGAAAGGGATTTAGCTTCCCAAGTTTATTGGATTTCTCCACAGCCTCCAAGGTATCTATCCCCGCTTGAACTGCTGTGGTCTGATGGCAGCAGCCATGAAGCACACACACAGGAAATCAAATCGTGCCAGCTGAGGAGCTGTGTCTTTTGGTTACTTATCAGGTAGAGTTTGAGAACAACAGAGCATAAAACTTAGATGAAGTTAAAAATCTACAGAACATTTCTTGGCAAGGTAAACTCCATAACTACCTGCTGTTGATTATTAGCCTTAAACTAAGCAACTCTGAAATATTTTGCCAGCACTTCTCCCATTCTAATATGATCATTAATGTCCCCTAGGCTGGAGATTGAGCCTCTCCTTTTTTGTAAAATTGTGAGCTACCTATGGAGAAGTTGTCTAACTTTTCTGTATAGCCTATTTTAACTTAAAAAAAAAAAAAAAACAAACCAACAAGTAGGTAAAAAAATAGGGGCATTAGACAAAAGTATAAATATGTCACTAGAAATGTTGTAGGACAAAAAAAATAAATAAGGAATCTAAACATCAGATCAGGCAAACTTCATGAAGTTTAATAAGGACAAGTGCAGGGTCCTACATCTGGGGAGAAATAACAACAGGCACCAGGACAAGTTAGAGGCTGCCCTGCTGGAAAGCAACTCCACAGAGAAAGACCTTGGAGTGCTGATGGACAGCAAGTTCTCCATGGGACAGCAATGTGCTCTTGTGGCCAAGAGAGCCAATGGGATCCTGGGATGCATCAAGAAAGGTGTGTCCAGCAGGGCTAGGGAAGTTCTTCTACCTCTCTACTCTGCCCTGCTGAGACCACACCTGCAATCCTGTGTCCAGTTTTGGACTCCCCAGTTCAAGAAAGACAGAGACCTGCTGGAGAGAATCCAAGGGAGAGCCATGAGGATGATTAGGGGACTTGAGCATCTCCCCTATGAAGAGAGACTGAGAGCCCTGGGGCTGTTTAGTCTGGAGAAGAGAAGACTGAGAGGGGATCTGATCAATGTCTATCAATATCTGAGGGGTGGGTGTCAAGTGGAGGGGGCCAGGCTCTTTTGGGTGGTTCAGAGTGATAAGACAAGGAACAATGGGTTCAAACTAGAACATGGAAGATTTCACCTCAACATGAGGAGAAACTTCTTTACAGTGAGGGTGACAGAGCACTGGAAAAGGCTGCCCAGGGGGGTTGTGGAGTCTCCTTCTCTGGAGACTTTCCAACCCCACCTGGATGCCTTCCTGTGCAGACTCCCCTAAGTGATCCTGCTCTGGCAGGGGGGTTGGAGCTGATGATCTCTTGAGGTCCCTTCCAACCTCTGATACACTGAGACTGTGATACTGTGATCTATTTTCTCCTGCGTTCGTAGATAACACTTTGCAGAACACGTCTTGTTTAGCAGCCAATACTGGGAAAGGATTGATTTCACAGAGGTTTATTAGCCGTAGGAAACCTCAAACTTGAAGGAGAAGTTTCTCTTCGAGCAGCGGAGCCGGCTCTGTCAAACAAGCAAGGGATTGTGATTACCGCGGAGCAGTCCCAGCTTGTTTGTTCCAATCCACAGGGTGGCAATGTAGGCAACCCCGCAGAGCAATTGCTTGTAAAGTTCAAGCCGGTGCCATCCCTACCCCAGGTCCTTCAGAGAAAGGTGCTGTGCCTTCCAAGATCCTTATCCATGCAATTAGACTGATAAAGAAAACTGAGCTCAATGCTATGCCAGCATATTTGCTTCTGCAAATATTTAACAACTGATAGACAAATAACAGCCACCGGAACCTGGCATTATTGAAGTAAAATAAACTGCACTGGAAAGACATTTGGGATTTATTCTGTAGGAAGAAATCTGGACCGTGTTTTTGGACCCTGATGGAAACTGCTTGCACGTGAAACTCAGCAGAGAGAAATTTTTCTTATCATTTGTTTTATGTTCTATCAGTTGTGCCCAATGTAGTTTGATTCCCAAAGGAAGCTACATTCATTTCTTCCACATCCCCTTGCACTATGCTTAAAGAGAAACATAGAATCATTGAGTCATAGAATGATTTGGGTTGGAAGGGGCCTTAAATATCTAGTTCAATCCCCTTTTCTCCATGTGCAGGGACACCTTCTACTAGACCAGCTTGCTCAAGGTTCCATCCAACTACAGTAGATTACAAAAATTCTACACAGGATGTCAGTTGTCAAAGACTCTTCATTACAAAGAGACATTAGCCTGCAGTTGTCAGATATGTTGTGTGGACAGCATGCAATCATGATCTGATTCAGTTATTGAATGGTTCTACAGGACTTTGCAAATATTTAGAATTAAAGCTTGCAAGTCAGGGAATATAGAAATACTATGGGGAGGATGTTTGGGCTTCCTATTTGTCTTCTGTCTGCTTATTATTATTGCCTCATATCCCCTACAGCATGAATATTAGGATTATCTTCCAGTGATTCATCAGGCAGCATAATAACTCAGATGAGTTGTGAGCTCCTGAACGGTGCAGTTTCTTGCTACTGATTAATAGGTCAATGTCTTTCTGTGAAACTGGAAGTTGAAGAGCTGATATTTGAAAGTTACCCATTGCCACTTATAAATGAAAATGAAAAGTCAGTGGACTACTTGCCACATGACCATAAGTGGATGTATTAGCTGAGCTAAATAGGAGATACACCACATGCAAAGATTTAGGTAAAGGTACAATGATAATGGTAAACTGTGCTGAAAGCAGAAGTGGTGGTTTAAGGGGAGATTATAAATGCAGTTCCTCAAGGATTAGTTTAGGAACAGTCCTCTGTCATTCTTTTACTCATAAATAGGGACAGCGATACATTAGTGAAATACTCATGATACAATCTCAGAAATATTGTGGATGCTGAAAAAAGTATCATTCAGGAAGGGCTGAGTATCTCCATGTACTGGGGAAGCACAAACTGGGGGAAATATAAAATATGCTTTTGATGACTCAGAAAAAGAAGTTCTGCTGCAAGAGATCAAATCTTTAATTGGAAGTGCCAAAAAGGAAGAAAGGTGTCGATCCAGTGGTTGATTTGGAGGCTGCTCATCCACAGAACTAACAGGTTCATGAAAAAGACAGACTGACAGAGATATGTCAAGTCAAGTTAGTGGGATACTGAGCTGCTCTATACTGTTGTCCACTCTTTTTTTGGGCTAAATTTTCTATTCCAAATGATAATGAACAGCCCTCTTGGGACATAAGAGGACTGGAATTCTGGATCAGCCTCCTAGAAATAGGAAGTACAAAGAGAAAAAATTAAAAATGAATCAACTCGGTAAGGTTGCACAGGGATGCTGTGGTGTGTTCACCTTCTTTGGCAGGGGCTAGACTTACAAGACCTGTTTTAGTTCTTCATTTTGACCACCCTGTATAATTGTAACAAACCTTTAGGGCTCAGCTGATAAAATTCTTTCTTACAACACATACTGTGTTAGATTTTAATTACGGTGTTCAATGGCAAGTATTTACCTTTTGATAATGCTGAGGTATACACTGAACAGTCATGTTATAATTGTACTGAAATAATGAGGATGTGAGTAATATTTGTTAACCAATGTCACATTTTTATTTTTGACCAGTGTACATAGGGTCATTGAAAAGGTGAAGGGACCTTTGATTTCAAGCCCTTTTACAAGATGTTATGTTCTTCAGACCTTGCTCTATAATGATAGAGGCATTAGGGTAAGCAGATTTCAGTTGTGATTTTAAAGGTCAGCTTTTACAATCCCTTCCATTCTGCATCCTTTTTGTCAGAGCATTTAGTACAGGAAGATTTCTCACAGAGAAGGAAGAACATGTTTTGGTAATTATCAAGACCCTTACAGTTTTTGTAAGCATACACTATAGGAAACTGAATGTAATGGTGATTCACCAGCAGTTTGTCCTTCTGATTAAAAAAAAAAAAAAAGTAGTATGAAGCTTCTATATTCATTCTGAAGCTAGTGGAATCTTTTGACTCCATATTTGCTAGGGCTATATTTATGTATTTATTCAAGTCAGTTTAAAGAGGGGAGTGGTAAGGGGTGTTTCATAACCTTATAGGCGATCATAGTTTATAGCCAAATTATCTCCTGAATTACATTAGCTGAAATCAATGTGTTCTGCTAGATGAACTGACTGTTCCATAAAACCTTGGCAGATAAAGCATTAATAAGTGTCAGAGCTGACTTGGTCAATTGAATGATTTGCTGACGCTTCTCTTTACCAGAAGCCTGCACTTTCTAGTTTAGTGCCAAAGGTTTGCTATATATAGCTGAAGACAGCAAATAAATGTTCTCTTTTTGCACAGATTTCTAACTAGCTGCCTGTCTCATTACCTCCTCACTGGGGCAGAGTTTTCAGTCAGGAAATTTAAAATATGGTGAAGCTACAGCTGCCCAATCCTGGCCTGGAGGACAGGATACCTTCCCATGCAGAACTTGAGGTCCTTGAGAAAGAAGAGGCAGACTCCAGACCAAAATGGGATAACAAGGCTCAGTATATGCTGACGTGCGTCGGGTTTTGTGTGGGCTTAGGAAACGTGTGGCGTTTCCCATATCTCTGTCAGAGCCATGGAGGAGGTATGTCTCTAATATAATCTTTAATAACTTAACTTTGGTCATAACTTTGGCTAGATTTAATCTCTCTTTTGGGAGACAAGTAATGGAATGTGTCTAGAACTGATCGGAACCTGTAAGAACAGTGATGTTCATCTCTAGAGTACTGTCTAAAGGAGCAAGTTATTTCACAGGTTGCCAGCATCCACTGAAGTCATGTTAATGATGGAAGAAAAGGAAGGCACAGGGCTGTCACTTTGCATACATGCATAGATATAATGTGTATTTTAAAATATTATAACTTGGGAGTATAACCCTGACAATGATCTTTTCATAATAGCATTTTCATTGGTTTTAGACTCATGTGTATCAGCTGCAGCATTAGTGTGTGTGTAATTAATGATAGGAGTAACAGAACTAAAGTAGTTAAGGATAAGAATATGTTTTTAGCAGATAGTGTTATTAACTAATTTTAAATTCAAATGTATGCTATATTATTTTGCTGCTCTTCCTTAGTGTTCAGGTTAGGACTGAATGATCATGTAAAAATTGGTGTTACTGCTTTGCTGTTTGTTTTTAAAAATGATCTTGAGCTGAACCATTCCTCAAATATTATATGACAACAGAAATTTCTCATTTTCTGACAGAGTTTTCTGCCTACTCTCAAGTTATTAACTGCATTTCACTCTAAAGCATGTGTAAAAAGTATTTATTCCTTTGTGACGTTTAGTCTTGAGAGAATTTTTTTGTCTTAAAGAGGGATATTTCAAAGTAATTTTCATCAAATATATGCAATGAGATATTAAAAAATTGCTCTTCTGAGTTAGAGTAGGGACCAAGGAGGGCTGTATGGGGAGTTGCTGGTGCAAATAACAGATGACCCAGTTGCCAGATGAGATGCTTTTAACATTGTTTTCTAACATGGGCTGGTGTTTAGGGCTTGCAGTGCAAACTGAAGGTTGTTTGTGTCACAGCCAGCACACACCCAGAAAATCATAACCTCCTTTCCATGTGTGACAACTTTAATTTGATAAAGTGGATGGGTAATCTCCAATATTCATGGTACTCTTCAGCTTCTTCTGCTTAATCTCAGAAAGTGGACATGCCCGGTTTCCCAGGGCTGATTTTCTGACTGATGTCAGTGAAGATTTATGAATTGCTTCTGTGTGTCTGTCAGTACTGTGTTTTAGTTTATCCTTTGCATCAGTTATTTTTCTTTCCTATAATCCTGTGGTTTGTCCTTGCTCAGTATCACTAACAACAGTTATCCACAAGTTCTTGCTTTCCTGGGACACTCTCACTCAGATTTGAGGTGGCAGTTGAAAGGCAGCACACAGCAAATAAATTATGTAGCTGGCTCTGGGCTTAGGGCTACAGCACAGGAATATGTCCCTGTAGCCAGACTTGTTGCTTTCTCTATCAATTTTGCATAACACCAAGTGCTGTGACTCATACCAATATGTAATTGTGAGCATCAATGCCTTCCTGTGGATTCCTAGAAAGAACTCCTTAACTTCATCACACGTGAGGGTAGAGAGCTGTTGTGCAATCCTTCCTTCCTCCCTGCTGTACAGTGCACCTCAGCCTCTCCTGGTATGTCTAAATCTGACTCCTACCACCACTCCCATCCCATCATTACAGCATCTGTTCTCCAACTTCTCCCTTCCATCACACACACACACAAAAATGTGCCTCTGTAACAGATTAGGAGAGAACTGCAGTGTTGCAAACCTTCTTTCAAGTTAACTAACACAAAGAAAGCATACATCACACTCATGAGTGCACTAAGGAAGCTCCATCTCCCATAGTCTTTCCAGCACCTTCACTCTGGATGGTGTCTGGATTCCCACTTCATGTCTTCACGATATTGCTTCACCTGATCCTGGATGCAGAGCAGCAGAAATCCCTGCTGCTGCTGTCTTACACTGGAGATGGGGACCATGCTGCTCCTCAGTCCAGTCCTGGCATGATTATTTCAGAGAGTCCTCAAGCTCACTTTGGATCTGATGGTGTATTCTGGCTGTGCTTTAGAAGATAGGAAAACATGCAGCAATTTACCATAGAGTAAATATCTACAGAGGATGAGAAAAAGTCCTATGTGATCACAGAATTAGAGATTGCCTCATAAAGTGCATGCAGAACCAAGGCTGCACACATTACCTCACTAAAAGAGTTTCTAGTTTCTGAGGGTTGCTTTTGCTGTCTTCTTTGGTTTTGAAATATGAGTTACGGTGGATGAATGTTTGGAGTCATTTAGCATGGGTGAGGCAGCAAGGGTGTAGATAGCACTTCAGCAGTGACACTTCCAAATAAGACTACTTTATGAATCAGTGTTTATACATCTTATATCCTCCATGAGGTATAAAATTTACCCCTTACATTTCGACTTCTAAGAAGATGGATTTTTTTTCTCTCTGCAGATTGACTGCAGCAGCAGGAGTTAGGAGTGCTGAGTGTATAGATAACTCTTATTTTCATGTGTTTGAATTTAAATCCAGAATTATTTGAAGGCTGCTTCTTCCTAAACACAATACTGCAATAGTGTTTTAACACTGTAATACCCAGGTATACAAAAGGAATGGTTACATATTTTCCTTACACTTGTTTTCAAAGATTACAAGTTTGTATTTTTTTTAAATGGAATATTTACCCCCAGTAAAATTTAGTAAAGCATATTTCATCCTTGTCATGTCTTGAAAGTTGTAAAATACATCATTACCATAGGACAACTAGATTTCAATATATATACACAATGTAAAAAGCTGTGGTGTTTGCCTTTCACCAGCTTAATGAGATCGAAATTTCCTTTCATTTGATAGCTATCTCTGACATTGCACATAGCCTTTGTTTAATCTTTATTGAGCAACATGTCATTTAATCAACTGTTAAACATTTCTGTTTCATCCCTGATGAGTATAATGAAAAAAAAAAAAGAAGAGGATGTATATTTAATGTTTAAACCATTGATCTAAAAAAGAAGCCTCTAAGTCTACAGCTCACATATGCCTGCAGTAAACCTTGCCACTGGGTATGCCACAGTGAATGAAGTGGCAGTAATGACATCAGCAGTTCCTAGCTGATAATGATACCCTCACTACTGTTGAGATCTGAGAATCTGATAGTATGGAAAAACATCCCCATCTGAAGTCAAAGAGGAATTATGTGAAAGCAATAGTACTTTTTTTTTTTTTCAAGTTGACATTAGAAACTCTTAGAATAAAGAGAGATTGATAGCTGTAAAGGTGTTCAAACCAATTATTATGTGTTCTGAAATACAGTGCTGAAACAGGATGAGAATTTAATATCTCAGCTGTACAGGTTCTCAGACTGGACTCAGACTGGAAGATTACTCATTGCTTATACACATCTCTACAGCATTTCTTTTCAGATTATTGGTTTATTTGTTAAGTTCATAAAATGTGACAGCTTAAAAAGCATTGGGTTTATATTTTTCTTTAAAGTTCCATATAGCAGCTTTGTAGAGTTATTACTACCTCTTCCTGCCCCCCCCCCCCCCCCCCCCCCCCCCCCCCCATTATAACTTTTTCAGAAAGGTTGGGGAGAAATTGAGAAAAGTGGAGATACAGCAGAGGTAGATTTCTGAGCTGGTTGTTACAACTGAACCCTGGGAAGAAAAGAACCCAAGAAAGAGGAAAAAAGTGACATAGATAACTGAGAACTGTCATTTTATTTCTCTCAAAAATATAGGGATATGCCTACCACCAAATATAGGTAGATTTACTTATTTTTCCAATTCTGACACGGCACACCTCACATTTTTAATTCATCAGAGATCTCATACTATGCATGACTACCTGTTCAAGTCAGAGATGTTTTAGTTGTATCTGTTTGCATAAGGATATAGACTCTGCACTGCAGCATATGCACAGAACATTTACTTTATACCTGTGGTAGCAGAAGGGGTGGAGGGAAGCCCACCTGCTCCATGTGTGACCGTATCAGAACCTGAAATTCATTTTCAAGTGATTCCAAGGTAGTGAGGAGGCTGGGGAGCTCTGAGAACAGGGTTGGGCAGCACACCTTTTTCAGGTGATAGATGGCTCCACAAAGGGTGTCCTCTCCTCTTTTTGTGGCAGCATAAGGAAGGTTATGGAACCTCTGTATCTGATTGCTCTGTCAAAGATGACTCATGCTTAAAGACTACTTTTATCACATCTTAACAAAGATATCTCAGTAAGCATCTAGAGACCTTGGGAAATCCCCTGGGGTTGACAGAGCACTTGTGACATGTCCACTACAGAAGCTGAGAATCTTGCAAAAAATTCTGAGAATCTTGCAGCAACTCTCCACAGGAAGAGTTATGATGTGGGGACTGTGTTGCTTCTGAATCTCTGTCTTGGAGGGTGAAGCATGATTTCTACCCAGACTGCTAGAGCTGGTTGAGTGGAGGTGCACTTAGACCCCACATGGAGTACTGCATCCAGTTCTGGAGCCCCTATTACAGGAAGGATCTGGACATGCTGGAGCATGCCCAGAGAAGGATGATCAGAGGGCTGGAGCACCTCTCTCTCTCTCCCTGGAGGTTTTTAAGGCCAGGATGGATGGGGCTCTGAGAAACCTGATCTAGTGTGAGGTGCCCACGGCAGGGGGGTTGGAACTAGATGATCCTTGAGGTCCCTTCCAACCCTAACAATGAGCATCAGGAAAATGGAGTCCAAATCAGAAAACCATCAGCCTGCTTTCTATTGAAAGTGAAAAGTTGAGAATACCTTTAAATGCAGTCTAAAGCAAATTCCTGTATGGATTCACAGCAATCAGCCTGACCTTCTCCCCCTTCTGATAACAGAGATTGTAACTACTAAAAATAAATGTTTTCTTGACAAGCATGATAAGAAACAAGTGGTCATAGATTGGAAGGACTATAAAAGGTGTGTACTTCCTTATGCAACAAGATCCTTGCCTGGGGGAAGAAATTTCTAATCAAGTCCTCAAACAATCTTACCACGACCTGATGAAAAAAAAAAAAAAAAGGAAAAAAAAAAAACACACACAGAAAAAAAACCAAAACAACAAACAAAAACACAATACCCCAAAAAAAACCCAAAACCAAAACCAAAACAAACCAAACAAATAAACCCTCAAAATAACCCAAAACCCAACCAAACTGACATATTAGGGGCAAAGATTGGTAAGCAATGCACCTGTGCAGAACTAACTGCCAGTCCATTCTAAAGTTTCAAGAGGGAATCTAAAACCCATTGCAAGGTGAATTTCAGGATGGCAAGGACTTACCCTGAGTGGAAATGTGAGGTGTTTGGATCATGTAGCTGTACAGATCCACCTTTTGTATTTAATTACTACCATTGCTGAAGAAAGACTTTACCAGAGAGAGGACTTTACAGTACAGCAAGAGACCTATCCAGCATCCAAAAGGGGAGGTAACAAAAAAAGATCCACATAGAGCAGCCATACAAACTTTGTAGAGTCAGGTTTCAGACTCTTAGGAGGTGTCTTGAGCTTAAAACAAAAAGAATGCTCTGCAACTAAAAATTGCTGATATAAAGACACTTATCTTGTCCTTATCTAATCTTATCTTTATGAGAGCTGTGGTAGTTTGAGGCTGGGGTGCCTTTAAGAAACCACAAAGTTGCAGAGCTCCAGAAGGTCCAGAGTGTTCAGGAGGTGGACCAGGAAGCGTATTTCATTCCCATAAGTCCTGCATCCTTATAAAACTGGTTACAGAAGCAGTTTTCTTCCCTTTTCCCTCCCTCTCTCCTCCCAGGCTGTTATCTCTTGCAGGGGAAGCCTGGTGTCAGCCTTGGCAATGCTGCCAAGTAGGCCTGGAGCAGCCTAATTGGGGAACAGGAGCTGCCAAGCTAAATTTTTGCTGCATCATAAATGTGTGGTATGAGGGATAGAGAGGACTTGGCTGGGTCAGGGGGGGACATGAAGGCTTGGGTCTGTTGGCCTGGTTTAAAGGGAGGTTTGTGTGAAGCTTTGGGTTAATGAGATTCTGTGTAAGCCCACACTATGGATTTTGTGCATTTTATATGTTTTCCACTGCCTTGCATTGCAGTTTGTAGTTGTGAATAGCAATTCCATTTAAACTGTCTGATCCTATCCAATCCCTTGCATGACCATTTTTCTTTTGCCCCTTTTGGAAGAGGTAAAAGAGCAATCTGTCTTGTTCTAAACTAAGACAAGAGTTCCTGAACAGAGTGCAACAGGAGGGAAACTGTGTGCCAGCCTGACATAAGGTTGGAGTACAGGACTTGTACTGTTGGCAGCTCCATTTCACAGTATCACAGTGATTCAGAGACTGGAAGAGACCTCAAGAGATCATCAGGCCCAACCCTCCTGCCAAAGCAGGATCACTTAGGGGAGTCTGCACAGGAAGGCATCCAGGTGGGTTTGGAAAGTCTCCAGAGAAGGAGACTCCACAACCCCCCTGGACAGCCTGTTCCAGGGCTCTGTCACCCTCACTGGAAAGAAGTTTCTCCTCATGTTGAGGCTGTCAGTCTCTCTTCACAGGGGAGATGCTCAAGTCCCCTAAGCACCCTCATGGCTCTCCTTTGGGTTCTCTCCAGCAGGTCTCCAGCAAGTCTCTCTTGAACTGGGGAGCCCAAAACTGGACACAGGATTGCAGGTGTGGTCTCAGCAGGGCAGAGTAGAGAGGTAGAAGAACTTCCCTAGCCCTGCTGGACACACCTTTCTTGATGCATCCCAGGATCCCATTGGCTCTCTTGGCCACAAGAGCACATTGTTGTTCCATGCAGAACTTGCTGTCCACCAGCACTCCAAGGTCTTTCTCTGTGGAACTGTTCTCTAGCAGGGCAGCCCCTAACCTGTACTGGTTCCTGCTGTTATTCTTCCCCAGATTTAGGACCTTGCACTTGTCCTTATTAAACTTCCTGAGGTTTGCCTGCACCCAGCTCTCAGCCTGTCCAGGTCACGTTGGATGCTGCACAGCCTGACAGGTGTCAGCCACCCCCCAGTTTGTATCATCAGTGAACTTGCTGAGGGTACTCTCAATCCCCTCAGCCAGGTCCTTGATAAAGATATTGAACAAAACTGGACCCAGTAGCCATCCCTGGGGAACACCACTGGCCACAGGCCTCCAAGTTGACTCTGTGCTACTGGTGATGACCCTCTGAACTCTGTTGTTGGGTCATTTTGCAATCTACCTCATAGACCAACCATCTATGCCACATCTCCTGAGCTTTTCTATGACAGTGTTATGGGACACAGTATCAAAGCCTTACTGAAGTCAAGGTATATGACATCCACTGCCCTTCCCTCATATACCCATTTGCTCATGGTTTCATAGAAGGCTATCAGATTAGTCAGGCAGGATCTCCCCTTGGTAAATCCATGTTGGCTAAACCAACTCCAGGCCTCCATTACCATGAAGACATTGCATTAATGATCATCTCTACAGCTCTGGTGTTGGCTACATCGAAAAAATACCCCACAGAGCAGAAAAGCAGCAGTTCAGCTCTTCCTAAAAGCATTCAACTGTCTTGGATTCAAAACTATAGTTTCCATTCTTCTTTCCATTCTTCTTTCACTTTCATCTTTCACTCTCTTTCTTTCTTTCCTTCTTTCTTTTTCTTTTTCTTTCTTTCTTTCTTTCTTTCTTTCTTTCTTTCTTTCTTTCTTTCTTTCTTTCTTTCTTTCTTTCTTTCTTTCTTTCTTTCTTTCTTTCTTTCTTTCTTTCTTTCTTTCTTTCTTTCTTTCTTTTCTTTCTTTCTTTCTCTTTCTTCCTTTTTCTTTCTCTCTTTCTCTTTCTTTCTCTTTCTTTCTTTCTTTCTTTCTTTCTTTCTTTCTTTCTTTCTTTCTTTCTTTCTTTCTTTCTTTCTTTCTTTCTCTTTCTTCCTTTTTCTTTCTCTTTCTTTCTTTCTTTCTTTCTCTTTCTTTCATTCTTTCTTTCTTTCTTTCATTCTTTCTTTCTTTCTCTTTCTTTCTTTCTCTTCCTTTTTCTTTCTTTCTCTTTCTTTCTCTTTTTCTTTCTTTTCTTTCTTTCTTTCTTTCTTTCTTTCTTTCTTTCTTTCTTTCTTTCTTTCTTTCTTTCTCTTTCTTTTTATTTCTTTCTCTTTCTTTCTTTCTTTCTTTCTTTCTTTCTTTCTTTCTTTCTTTCTTTCTTTCTCTTTCTTTTTATTTCTTTCTCTTTCTTTCTTTCTTTCTTTCTTTCTTTCTCTCTCTTTCTTTCTTTCTTTCTCTTTCTTTCTTTCTTTCTTTCTTTCTTTTTCTTTCTCTTTCTTTTTCTTTCTCTTTCTTTCTTTCTTTTTCTTTCTCTCTTTCTTTCTTTCTTTTTCTTTCTCTCTTTCTTTCTTTTTCTTTCTTTCTTTCTTTCTCTTTCTTTCTTTCTCTTTCTTTCTTTCTGTCTTTTGTTCTTTCTTTCGTTCTTTCTTTCTTTTTCTTTCTCTCTTTTTCTTCCTTTCTTCCTTCTTATGTATTTTACTGCCCATGATTACAAAGACTGTTTGTAATGAGAGATAACCATAATTCTAATGCAATTTTTCAAGCATCTGACTCTGCATTTTGGTATTCCACTGCAGTGTTTTATGTTTTCTCCCTGTTAGAGGTACACTTTATTCAGGGGGGAAAAAAAGAAAAGTCCTGTACTAAGCATGTTTGTCATAATTAAAAAGATTTGAGCCCTGAACTTCAGATGTCTTCTGCTCAGCTGTTCCTGGAAAGTTATTGGTTATTTTATTTAATAGGCTTCTGCCTAACCTTTCAAGGGATCTTGCTTAGCTCTTTCAACTGCTTCATATAATTGGCATGAGTCACAATTACAAAACCATAATGTGGACAAAAAGAAATTCATTGCAAGAAAGTAACTACCCTTCCTCCACTTGCAAGCCAAAGGTGGCTTCTTCAAAGTTTAAATTTGAGAGTATATCATTTGTGTTTACGTTTGTCACTTGGAAAGATGTATCAGTGTGAGAGCTGGAATCACCCCCACAGACAATGACCAGGCTAGCTCAGTCTGGAAGCAAATGAAAGCTGTATTTACAAGCAAATCTACAATCTATGATGAAATGCAATGAATATGTACAAATAGACACTATTCACAACATTTACAAATAGGTACAATCAACAGAAAAGCACAACCAAGCCCCTTTTGCTTCCCCTGAGGGGACCTCCTAAAGGGCCTCCCCCCCTAGGCCCACCTGGCAGAAAGCAGAGAGTTAAAAAGCAGAGAGACTGTTAGACTTAGCTCGCCAAGGTCAGTGTGTTATCTTCAGCCAGAAGAGAAGAAGAAACAGCAGCCGGACAGAAGCCCAGCAAGCAAGCCCAGAACTACAACTCCAACTGCCCCAACTGCCCCAACTTTGTTTTGAGTAGTGGTTCTTAAACATTTCTATCTATCCAATGGAAGTGTTTAGAACAATCATTATTTTGCTTTCTTACACCCAATAGTGACTTATTTGCATTCTTTCACTTTTCCTGCTTGAACTTTGCAAAGAAAAATTTAAAAAGACAGTTTTAAACCATCACAAAAGAACAAAAACTCCTACTTGAAACCACATACATGATGAGGCCCCCTGTTTGGACAATCAGGAAAAAGCGCTGTTCAGAAACTGGAGAAGGGTTTCCACAATTATGCTTACAACTCCTTGCTATATCAAAAGCCCTCAAAACTGAATTTTGTGCTTTCTTGTAGTACATCACTGATGAGAAACTTTTTTTTTTTTCCTTATCATTTTCAGGAGCCTTCATGATCCCTTTCTTGATTTTGCTAGTCCTGGAGGGTATCCCCCTGCTTCATCTTGAGTTTGCCATCGGTCAAAGGCTGAGGAAAGGCAGTGTGGGTGTCTGGAGCTCTATCCACCCTACCTTGAAAGGGGTTGGTAAGTCCAAAGAAGATATAAAAAGCTACCCAAGAAAGCACAAACCTCTGAACTGACAATCTTAAGAGCAGGTCTTCAAGATCTTGTTCTGATGTGTCATAGAGATTCCAGGATCTATTCCTTTCCCCTTCTCGATAACTCTCCATTGTTGGCCTGCACTAATCTTCATAAGGCACTATGACAATTTTGTGTCTAATTCCCCAGGGACTATGTGTCCAATTAAAACCTTTCTTTAATTTGAAACATAGAGCTTCATAGATATTTTCTGTACTGTAGATATTGGCTAGTTTGACCACTAGGATGAACATTTAAATGTGCCAAAATTTTGTTCTTTATCTGTTCTGCAGCTAAACCAGCTGAATCTTTCCCTCAGCTGGTCTACCAGACTTCAGCTCCATAATAAATCACTTTCTTACATCTGAGAGAGGTACCATGCTGAAAGCCATAGAAACAGGGTTTTGTCAGAGAATACTTCACATCTGCATTAGACTTCTGAGTATGCAAACACTCTATTTGTCAGTGTAGTAAAAGTATCATGACGCACACAGCATTAAAAACTTCATAGCTACATCATTACACAGGCAGTGGAGGAGGTGCCCTCTGAATATCATGGAACACTTGGGAGGATGACCAAGCACCAGGCACAGGTGACCCGTAGAGGTTGTGGAGTGTCCGTACTTAGAGATACTCAAAATCTGACTAGGCATGGTTCTGGGCAACTGGCTGTAGATGGCAATGCTTGACCAAGGGTTTGGAGAAAAAAACTTCCAGAGGGCCCTTCCCACCTCAACCCTTCTGTGATTATAACACTTGAAAGGGAAGAAACACAGTCTGTCAAGACTGTTGTCTTCCACTGTGTCTATAAATCAGTTACCAAAGATATTTTTTCACAGAAGCACAGAATGATAGGGTTTGGAGAGGACAACTGGAAACCATCTAGTCTTATGCCCCCTGCCAGAGCAGATTCACATAGAGCAAGTTGCACAGGATGGTGTCCAGACAGGTTTTGAATGACTCCAGAGATGGAGACTCCACCACCTCTCTGGGCAGCCTGTTCCAGTGCTCTGCCATCCTCAAAGTAAAGAAGTTCCTCCTCATAGAATCATAGAATCAACCAGGTTGGAAGAGACCTCCAAGATCATCCAGTCCAACTGATCACTCAGGCCTAAGCAATCAACTAGACCATGGCACCAAGTGCCTCATCCAGTTTAGATGGAACTTCTTATGTTCAAGTTTGTGCCCATTACCTCTTATCCTGTTACTAGGCACCACTGAAACCCATTGCATCTGGGATTTTTCAAACTTCTTCAGAATGTGAGAACTCTCAGAAGCTACTCCTTAGCATTACTTGTGCCAGGAAAGCTACCAGAGGGATTGCTTGGGAGCAAGGGGAAAAGGAGAGGTGCCAGCTTGAATCCTGAACCTTTTTGCAGACTGTGCCTCCTGGCACCTATCCATCCTATACAACAGAGATTAGCAAAACACATCTGCTGATCTCTGCAGTGACATCGTGGAAGGGGAATTGAGGCAGAATCCCAAGTGAGTTGAGAGTTACATGTACCCAGCATCCCAAACTCCCTAGATATCATCAGAAAAGTCTGTGAACAGGGCTGTGTAGTGTCTGCATGAAGTCCAGTCATAAATGTGACTCCTAAGTGTCAGCTTCCGTCCCAGAATATTTTTAGGTTGTACATCTGTGTAGGACTCACCTGTCAAAACTTTAGCTATCAAATCCACAGTGATTAAACCTATACCCAAAAAAAAGAAAGGATCAGGAAAGGCTATGAACCACAGAATTAGGGTGAGGAGGAGAGCAGATAAAGGTTAAGGCTCATATCATTTATTTTCATGTATCCTACAGACAAAGACTACCAAAATTTACGATTTTTTCTGATTTTTTTTTCCAGGCATAGCAGCAATGTGTGTATCCTTCCTGGTGGGTTTATATTACAATACAATTATTGCCTGGGTAATGTGGTACTTCTTCAACTCCTTCCAAGAGCCCCTGCCTTGGAGTAGCTGCCCTCTCAATGCCAACAGAACAGGTATATTTCATGAAAACCTGTATTTTGTAGGGAAGCACATTTTCCCATTTCTAGCAATTAGCCCAACTGTGCCTCTTTCTGTAAAACAACAGTAAGGCATGCCAGTCCTCTTGGGAACATTGTGTTCTTTTCATACTTGTGCTTTGTAGAAATTCACGTTATAGGTGATCAGTGCTTGACCTTTGAGACAAATTTTGACTCTTTTATGACTCTTCAGGACTGATTTTGACAGATGTGTTCACATACAGAATATTCACAAAGTGCCAGTCTAGCATGGGCACTGATATTTTCCAGATTTAGACAGTGTGTTTCATCCATCTCTTCACCAATAGATCTCCATTAACATATTGGGGAGGAAAAACAAAAAAAGGAACAAGAAAAGAAAAGAAAAAAAATTGCATAAGCTGTGTGCAGCACCTGCATTTCTCAAATTGACAACAGTCTATAGCTCCTTGAAGACTGCTTGGTAGCAGCAGCTTTGTTTTCTGTGGTTAGCCCTGCATGAAGCAGGGTTTTTCTGGGTGGGTCAGTCCTTCAGAGACCTTTGCTCCTCTCCTCCCAGAATAATTATATAAGGCCTCATATAAGGCCAAGACAGGGCAGAAGGCAGAGGTCAGCACACTGCAGAGAGCTGAGAATCCAACTTGAGCTGACAAGACCTTGAACAATGCCCCATAAAGCAGAAAAACAAAGTGCTGCTGATCTGAAGGAGGTGTGGGGGTGGAAGAGCTGCCTGGCTGCAGGAAGATGTGGGCCACACTCCATCAGAAAAGAAAGTTCAGGACGTGGAAAGCCCATAGTTGTTTGCTTGATTGGTTTTTGGTTGATTGGTGGTTGTTTTTTTTTAAAGAAGAGATAGGAAGTGTACCATCATTGAAAAATATCTCATTACCTCTTCTATTAAAAAATAATTACATGCAATTTTGAAATCCTCTCCATGCTTTCTTTGGCACAAGAAGCTTAAAACCTCACGTTTTTGTAGGAAACAAAACAATTATAAAGATAAAAGAGTCTTTGACTGTTTTAATGATTCTATCTACATGATTAATCAATAGAAACAACCATACAGAATCATAGAATCAACCAATGTTGGAAAAGACCTCAGAGATCATCAAGTCCAACCTATCACCCAACACCTCATGGCTAACTAAACCATGGCTCCAAGTGCTATGTCCAATCCTTTTTTGAACACCTCCAGGGATGGTGACTCCACCACCTCCCTGGGCAGCACATTCCAATGGCCAATTACTCTTTCTGTGAAGAACTTTCTCCTCACCTTGAGCCTAAAATTCCCCTGGTGCAGCTTGAGACTGTGTCCTCTTGTTCTGGTGTTGGTTGCCTGGGAGAGGAGACCAACCCCCAACTCCTTTCAGGTAGCTGTAGACAGCAATGAGGTCTCCCCTGAGCCTCCTCTTCTCCAGGCTAAACACCCCCAACTCCCTCAGCCTCTCCTCATAGGGCTTGTGCTCCAGACCTCTCACCAGCCTCGTTGCCCTTCTCTGGGCATATTCAAGTGTCTCACCTGTGAGGGAAGACCCCATTGGATTTCAAGTCCAACACCTTAACCACTCAGCCATTGCTGCTCCTGAAACAATAGAAACAATAATAAAATCTGTATTTAAATCCACGTTAAACGATTGTCTTTCAAATCTCTCATCGGCCTCTAAGAATCTGAACTTTCCCAACAAAAAAAATCATTGGTATTAGGCAGTATGATCTAGAACCTTGCTGTTTATCATTAAACTTCCTTTTTTTTTTTTTTCCAAATAAATAAAAGACATACAGAATGAAAACCGTTTTTGTGGTTACAGATTACACAGAAGAGTGTGCCAAGAGCTCTCCTGTAGATTATTTCTTCTACAGAGAAACGTTAAACACCTCCACTTCCATTGATGATTCAGGCTCTCTACAGTGGTGGCTTTTGCTGTGCTTGACGTGTGCATGGGGTGTACTGTACGTGTGCACGATCAGAGGCATTGAAACAACAGGAAAGGTACTCTTGTGGTTTGGTTTGGGTTTTTTATGAGGTGGTATTCCTTGTGCTGTTGTGATTATTTCATGTAGACTTAATCATACCATACAGACTGCCTGTTCCTTGAGTAAGAGCATGCCTGAAACTTCATGTGCCAGCCCCAGTGCTGCTTTTTGAAGAGGGAAGCTGAAGGAAGTGGAAGTTGATTTGATTTTATTTATGTGGAGATTTTTGTGAGCAATTAATATTCCATGTCTTTATAGGTCCTAATAAAACGTTCTTTAGGTATGTAACAGTGTGAGAGCTGAAATCCCCCTTCCACACCAACAATGACCAGGCTAGCTCAGTCTGGAAGCAAATGAAAGCTGCATTTACAAGCAAATCTACAATCTATGATGAAATGCAGTGAATATGTACAAACAGACACTATTCACAATATTTACAAATATGTACAATCAACAGAAAAGCACAACCAAGCTCCCTTTGCTTCCCTCAAGGGGTCTTCCCCAAGGATCCTCCTTCCCCCAGCCAGAAGGAGTTCCCCCAGACCCTCCTGGCAGAAGGCAGAGAGTCAAGAAGCAGAGAGGTTGTTAGACTTAGCTTGTCAAGGTCAGTGTGTTATCTTCAGCCAGAAAAGAAGCAGGCAGACAGAAGATGAGCAAGCTGAGACTGCCCAACTCCCCAACCTTGTTTTGAGTAGAGATTCTTAACCATTTCTCTCTCTCCAATGGAAGTGTTTAGAACAATCATTATTTTGCTTTCTTGCACCCAATAGTGATTTATTTACATTCTTTCACTTTCTCTGCTCGAACTCTGTGAAGAAAAATTTAAAAGTCAGCTTTAAAACCATCACAGGGTATTACCACTTTAACGTTAATGTTAACATCAACTGCAGAATCAAGGAACTCTCTTTTTTTTTGCTGTGACCATTCTCTTCGAAACATACACCCAAAGATTTCTTTGGGTTTGTGCTATTCCTCAACATTATCTCCTAGAAGAGTGATAAATATCCTGCTGCCCTATAGAGCCAAACCTTGCACTGGCAGCATCAACCTGATCTCAGGGTGCAGATTATCTTTCATGCTGCTGTTGAGTGATCTGAGTTGAATTTAAGCCACCACAATCTGTCTTAAATAAAGCACTCAAAATGTTTATTACCAAAATGCAATGCACATACTCTTGAGCGTAGCTTTCTGTAGTATATTAATGGTGACTTGCTTGAAACTTATTGTTAGTCACAGTGCCTTGTTTATTCCCCTCTTTTCTTCCTTGCAGTGCTATTTTTACTCAAGGGTTGTACTTTATTTAAGTGTTTTGTATACATGCTCCTTGTGCAGGCTGTTTATGTGACATCAACCCTTCCATACCTCGTGCTTACCATTTTTCTAATCCGGGGACTGACACTGAAAGGATCAACAAATGGAATTGTGTTTCTCTTCACCCCTAATGTAAGTCACTGTGTGATTCCTGCCTGAGTGAAACACAACAGACTTATCTCTGTAATTAACAACCAGCTGAAAATTAGTCCTCTGCATCCATGCTTTTCTAGCTGTCTCTCAGACACCTTTAAAGTTTTGCCTCTGGGAGGTGAATCCTTTGACTGGATGTAAAATACACACATCCTGTCTCTTTCTCCACACCCCATCAAAATAATGCTATAAAAAAACAGAAGGATCATCATGGAGCAATGCAATGAGGGTCCTTGCTTTCTTTCCCTGTATGCTAGTTAAGGATGAGTCTAACTTCAAAGCACAAATTGTCCAGTTGGTCCAGAACCCACCTAATCAGTACAGCTACATGGGCAAAATACCTAAGAGGATGAGTTAACTATAAAGAGCTTTTAAACAAGATTAAAAGGGGGTTCATTTTCCATGAGAAGACCTCTAAATAATCATTATTAATCTGTCCAGTTGGTCCAGAACCAACCTAATCAGTGCAGCTACATGGGCAAAATACCTAAGAGGGTGGGTTAACTATAAAGAGCTTTTAAACAAGATTAAAAAAGGGATTAATTTTCCATTAGAAGACCTCTAAATAATCATTTTTAATGATCAGTGATAAACACCTTTTCTGGAAACAGGCATGGCAGCTGTCAGCTATGGAAATTAATTTGTTTATCAATTTTGAAAATAGTTGTAGAAAATCTACACCTGGGTTTTCTTCTTAAAAAAAAAAAAAGTATTTACTTATTTGTTAACATTCTACCAAAATGGTGAACTCTGCATGGTTAATATTAATGTTTTAATTTTTATTTAAAATCCTTCATATTCATTCTGATTATCAATGTTGCCTATGCTTAAAGCTGTCTGTCTGGTGCCTCAGGTGACCGAGCTGGCTAACCCAGTGACATGGCTGGATGCAGGTGCTCAGGTGTTTTACTCTTTCTCCTTGGCATTTGGAGGCCTCATTTCATTTTCCAGTTACAACTCTGTTCAGTAAGTAGCCAGGCAAAAGCCAAGTTTTGCATGAATATTTTGTTCTTCCAAATGAAGCGTGTCCACTTCTGCTTTACCCTTACATAGCAATTCCTCAGGACTGGGACACCATCCCCTCAGCATGTAAGTCACATCTCTGACTGATCCTAGCTCTCCCACAAGTAAAGATTTCAGGTACCAGTGCTGGTTGGCTTCCTACAGAAAGATGTGGTGATGTAAGGTAGAAATGAAGGGGACTGGCTGCCCACCACCAACTTAGGAGCAGCAGCTTGCTGTGTAGGAGCACTCAGTTCACAAGGTTGCCCTTTGTCTCCTCCACTCTGCCAGAACTGAGAGATACACATAATTTGAAGCAATCTACAGACCAGAGTTTAAATCTTTTGCTTAGAGGTAAGAAGCTATGTCTAGGTGTTTTGCCAGCTGGATCCAGTGTTGGTTCCTTCCTTTACATATGTGATAGGGCGAGAGAAGAGATGGAGTACTGCATCTCTTCTCGCAGGCAGCCAGCAGCAGAACAAGAGGACACAGTCTCAAGTTGTGCCAGGGGAGGTGTAGGCTGAATATTAAGAGGAAGTTCTTCACAGAGAGAGAGATTGCCCATTGGAATGTGCTGCCCAGGGAGGTGGTGGAGTCGCCATCCCTGGAGGTGTTCAAGAGAAGCCTGGATGAGGCACTTAGTGCCATGGTCTGGTTGATTGGATAGGGCTGGGTGATAGGTTGGACTGGATGATCTTGGAGGTCTCTTCCAACCTGCTTGATTCCATGATTCTATGATTCCAGTTCTGGAGCCCCTATTACAGGAAGGATCTGGAGGTGCTGCAAGGTGTCCAGAGAAGCGGCACAAGGATCATCAGAGGGCTGGAGCACCTCTCCTGAGAGGATTCACTCATTCACAACCAGAATGAGCTTGAGTGTTTTACTTTGAAGAGAAGGAATACATTTATCAAGCCTGTCATTGAGAACCTCATGTTATAGTGAAAAAAATGACATGAGTCAGGAACATGTGCGTTTCAGTGCAGGGCCTTCTGCCCACTAGAGCCCTGTTTGCACTGCTATAAATGAGGAAACATCACAGTGTCAAAAGCCTTGGCTGGACAGGCTTGCCTTTCCTCTTGTCTTGAAGGAGATCATAAAATTAAATATGACCACACCAGGTTAATCTCAACAGTACTGTCTTGGCCAAGAGAAATGCAATATCTAGAGGTTTACAGCCTTCTCATAAAACCATTAACTAATTTAGTATTGATTCCTTATCTTGTCTTTCAGATGCAAGTATCTTTCTGGCTCTGCAATTTTTTTTTTCCATCTTAGCACAGTTATGCTGGCAAGCACCTGCAGCAGAGATGTCTCTACAAAGCAGTTTAGTTTTCACAATGCAATAGCTCACCTGTCCAACTTTATCAGCAAGATGTTCCACTGCATTTCCAAAACTTGAGGACATCTTGAACAACCTTCTGCCCAAAAAATCAAACAAAGCTGTTTTTCAAGTGCCTTGGGCTGCTGCAACTTCACTGTTATCAAAGTTCTGTGGAAGATTTGGCCACTTTTCTCTTCTCAGTATATGAATTCAAACTCAAATCCTCTACCTTGCAGCAGGAGACCCCAGCAGCTAAGAAACAGCTTATGCCAATGTGTGTCTACACACACACATGGAAAGCAGGAGACATCCTTTTTTTTTGCTTCATTTTTCACTTCCCATGAGCCAGGCATAGAAACAACTCAGGCAGTTATTCCTTATGACTAGGATTATTTGTCTGGGAAGTGGGGCAGAGGGGGAGCGTAGCTATTAAACTGCTTAAGGCACCACATTTTAATTCACTGAATCTATCATTAACAGCCATATTTGTATATTCTTAGAGAGCATAGTGATGTATCTATGCATCTGTAGACCACTTCCTTTTGTTAGTCTTGGCAGCCAGTTTTAGTAGTTATTTTGGGAAAGTGTCCGAGATTCATTCTTCTTTGCTCTTTGAATTGCAGCAACAACTGTGAGAGAGATGCCTTGATTATATCAGTGATCAATGGTTTCACATCTGTCTATGCAGCAACTGTCATATACTCCATCATTGGATTCAGAGCCACAGAAAGATATGATGACTGTTTTGACAAGTAAGTTATTGAAAACAAACAAACAAAAAAAAAACCCAGGGATTTGTTTGGTTGGGGCACAAGCAATTGTTTAATTTTCTAACATTTCTTCTGAGGTTGTTGGGCTTTCATATATTTCAATTGATTGATTGTGATTGGCTTGGGATGCTCTCAGGCTGAAGAATTACTTTCATTGACCACATTTTGCCTTTGAACATATATAAAATGTTTCATTCCTACTGGTAATCTTTCAGACTAGTAACTAAAATCACAAATGTTCCAGGCTGGGAAAATAGGAGCAACTACTTCTCTGTTGGTCTGATGATAATGGATTTATTCCTTCTGAATCATATAGTATCAGCCCCACAGTGAATGATAATTATTTGAGCCAGTGAATGATAATTATTTGAGATGTTATGTGAGGAACTATGTTTTCCATTATTCCCTGATGTTTCCAAGAAGTAATAAGGGACAAAGAGGATATTCCATAGTTTAATGTGGGTTGTTTGGGTTTTTTTTTTTAATAATTCTTACAAATAAAACCACAGCTTATGTAACAACTCATACTGACAAAGAAATTAAATGTATAAAGGTAGAATCAGTTAGTGATATATTATTTCACTAAAACATGCTGGAATATAGAGAGTTTTAGAGGTAAGGGTGAAAAATTTGCAACAATAGATATGAAATATTCTGAAGGAATGTATTTACTTGACAGGATAACACAAGTTTCAATACAGCCGGTTCTATGAAAAATTGGATTTTACATCACATACTTCATAAACAAACAAACAAACAATGGGTATTAGGCTGCTGCTGTTCTTTCCACTATGTCTGATGTCAAATCCCCAAAGGCCTCCTAACATAGCAGCCAGACTGTGAAGTTCTGCCTTGCAGATAACTTTCAATGAACCACTGAAAGCACTGCTCACTGAAAGCTCCCTGTGACCAAGCAGTTCTGACAGTCCTGCAGAATCCTGACCATAGCTGGATCACAGGGTAGGCGCTTTAAGTACTGCTAGTGACCCTGTGTACTGTTTTGGGAAAATATCCTAACGAATTCATTAAATTCTTCCAATTTCAAGTCATTAGATGAAGCTCTACCAATCACTGAAAAATTGTCTAGAAACTCTGGGGGGGAAAAATGCAGAATTCACAGTAGTTGATGCCTGATGAGCTGATATATGGATGGAACACAGTTTGATCTTTGTGTCAGCTCTGTATTTAGGTTGCCTTCTGGAGAGCTTTATTGTCTCATCAAAGGTACCTAAATTTACCAGAGCAATTCAGACTCTGTTCTGACTGAGGCTGCCAGGCTCTGTGACTTCCAGTCAAGTTCCTCCACATCAGCTTTAGAAGTGAATGATACACAGCTGCAAACACATTCCCAGAAGCTGCCTAATCTGGGATCTGATGCCCAAACTGCAGAGAAAAGATGAGCACCTAGCCTTTGCACATGTCTCTAGCATGCCCATCCGTTTAACTGTTACCCGTTGCTGTGAAAAACAGCATCAGACTCACTATGGAAGAAGAAAGGATTATGCAGACAGAATATTGATGGACTTCCCAATTTCAAAACCCAATGCTGAGCAACAAAAACATTGCTTCCTTTGTCCCTCTGTAGAAGAAAATGTGCTCTTAATAACTGGCTTCGTGATGAAAAGGAATCCTGAGGATGCTTTAAGAATTTAATATTTTTTAAAATATTAAAATAAAACAATTTAATAATAAAATCATGTGAATTATTTGTATTTCTTGTTTTTTTTTTTTTTTTCCCAGAAATATTCTTACTCTGATGAATGCATTTGACTTGCCAGAAGGTAATGTAACCCAAGACAACTTTGAACAAATGCAGCAGCTATGTAACACGACCGATCCAAATACTTTTGCCAACCTGACGTTTGAAACTTGTAATCTGGAAAGTTTCCTGAATGATGTAAGTTTATCACCCTGCCTCATATTAATACCTTAAATATGATAAGGATGGTTAGACTCATAGAAACATAGAATTGTTAGGGTTGGAAGGGACCTCAAGGATCATCTAGTTCCAACCTCCCTGCCACAGGCAGGGACACCTCACACTACATCAGGTTGCTCAGAGCCACATCCAAGCATGCCCTTAAAAACCTCCAGGGATGAGGCTTCTACCACCTCCCTGGGCAACCTGTTCCAGTATCTCACCAATCTCATGGTGAAGCAGTTATTTAATTTCCTAACATTTCTTCTGAGGTTGTTTGGCTTTCATATATCTCAAGTGATTGATTGTGATTGGCTTGGAATGCTCTCGGGCTGAAGAATTACTTTCATTGACCACATTTTTCCTTTGAATATATAAAATGTTTCATTCCTACTGGCAATCTGTCAGACTAGTAACTAAAATCACAGATGTTCCAAGCTGGGAAAATAGCATCAAGTATTTCTCTGGAAATAGCTATTTGCAGCTGCAATAGCACAAGATGACTAGGGAAAATATTCCCAGAGCAAGGATGCTTCCTTGATGGAGCAAGTCCTGTTGTGATCAGTAGAAGTGTGTCACAATGCAGAAAGAGTGGACCTTGACACCAGTGTGAAAAAGCTACAGGAAGAATTAAATGGGTGCACTTCTGTTTTTGCTAAAAAGGTGGTAAACTACAGATGAGAACAGGGGCCTATAAAATTCCATGAAATATAATTTATATTGTAATTGCAGTAAATATATTGTTGTATTAGGAGGGCTTTGTGAAAAGCCTTGTGGCATAGTTTAGCATTCAGCAAGCCTAGTGAACACTAATGGGAATTTAAGTGCTGTGCAACGTTAATGAGCCTCATTTTGGAGCTTCTGACCTCTTCCACAGGGAGTTGAAGGAACTGGCCTAGCCTTTATTGTCTTCACTGAAGCTATCACCAAAATGCCTGTCTCACCTTTGTGGTCCATTCTCTTCTTCATCATGCTCTTCTGCTTGGGTTTGTCATCTATGTTTGGAAATATGGAAGGTGTGCTTGTACCTTTACAAGATCTTAAGCTTATACCCCCCAAAGTGCCTAAGGAACTGGTTACTGGTAAGTGCTTTTTAGAGACAATTGACCTCCTCTCCCATTAGGGAATGAATTGTATGCTGAAAAATCCAGCCACCACCCATCTACTTTCTTATCTGTCATGGTCGTAAGACTCCCAGATAACCTACTGAAGGTTTTCTCGCGTCCCCCACTGGGGCAGCTCCTGTGATGTTCCTTCTACACCGGCAGACAGCTGCTTACCCTGTGGCTTGTCCCTCAGCCTGCTCATGAGGATTCTCACCTCCTCCACTGTGAAGCTGAAGGACCTGAGCACTTCACCCAAGCTGTCCCACTGACTAGGAGGAAGAGGACCTGTTTCTCTCCTTGGCCTTCTCTTATTTTGTTTGAGGCATCTCATGCTGCAATGGAATTAAAAGTTACTTATAAAGCTTTCTGGTTACAGGGAAATTATCTTAACAGTTTGGGGGGTTTTCTTGTGGTTGATTGAGACAGAGACCTGCTGGAGAGAATCCAAGGGAGAGCCACAAGGAAGATTAGGGGACTTGAGCATCTCCCCTATGAAGAGAGACTGAGAGCCCTGGGGCTGTTTAGTCTGGAGAAGACTGAGAGGGGATCTGATCAATGTCTATCAATATCTGAGGGGTGGGTGTCAAGTGGAGGGGGCCAGGCTCTTTTGGGTGGTTCACAGTGATAAGACAAGGAACAATGGGTTCAAACTTGAACATAGAAGATTTCAGCTCAACAGGAGGAGAAACTTCTTTATAGTGAGGGTGACAGAGCACTGGAACAGGCTGCCCAGGGGGGTTGTGGAGTGTCCTTCTCTGGAGACTTTCCAAACCCATCTGGATGCATTCCTGTGTGGACTACCCTAAGTGATCCTGCTCTGGCAGGGGGTTGGACCTGATGATCTCTTGAGGTCCCTTCTGACCTCTGATATACTGTGAGACTGTGAGACTGTGTTTGTTTGGTTTTGTCCTGGATTTGGATGTGTGTGTGTGGGGTGGGTTGTTGGGGTGGGGTTTTTGGTTGGTGTTTTGGTTGGTTGGTTTTGGGGTTTTGGTTGTTTTGTTGGTGTTATATTTGTTTGTTTGTTGGGGGGGGGTGGGGTGTTGGTTTTGTTTGTTTTGTATTGTTCCCCTTTGCCTAAATACTCTTGTTGTGTTTTGGTTGTTTTCACAGGTCTCATTTGTTTGGGGTCTTACCTGATAGCATTCATTTTTGTGCTGAACTCTGGTAATTACTGGCTGGCTCTCTTTGACAATTTTGCTGGCTCTATTCCCCTGCTGATAATTGCATTTTGTGAGACGTTTTCAGTGGTCTACATTTATGGAATAGACAGGTATGAAATACAAGTTAAACATTGCTAGAAGCTGGTGCATGAATTGATTAGTTGGGTAACTGTGATCTTACTACATTTCAGTGCACAGAATCTCTGTTACAGAAATCATTGAAATTACACAGATGTTATTTGTGATTTAGGTTTCTAATACTGTTCTCAACATAAAGAAAAAATGCTTTATTAAGACAGGCCTTGAGCAACCTGGTCCCTGCCCATGGCAGGGTGGGGTTTAACTAGATGATCTTCCAAGTCCCTTCCAGCCTAAATCATTCTATGAATCTATGAATGAGTGCAGTGGGGATTTTTATTTGTGCATGAAAGCTTTTCACTTTATTAATACATTATAATAGATGATGTACCATAACAACCAACTAAAATAAACATTCCATTTTTAAGTAGGTAGCAGAATATTGCAAGAAAACATTAAGCAAGTGCCCTCCAGTGCAATAATATGAGTGCAAATAATTCCATTTTTAAGTAGGTAGCAGAATATTGCAAGAAAACATTAAGCAAGTGCCCTCCAGTGCAATAATATGAGTGCAAATAATTCCATTTTTAAGTAGGTAGCAGAATATTGCAAGAAAACATTAAGCAAGTGCCCTCCAGTGCAATAATATGAGTGCAAATAATTCCATTTTTAAGTAGGTAGCAGAATATTGCAAGAAAACATTAAGCAAGTGCCCTCCAGTGCAATAATATGAGTGCAAATAATTCCATTTTTAAGTAGGTAGCAGAATGTATGGACTTAAAGTGGCCACATTAGTGCCACTACAGCTCATTTACATTTTAAATATGGTGACATTTACAAATAAATGTTCTTCAGGGTAACAGCATTAAAAATTTAACTAGCAGAAACAAAGTCCAAGCACATTGGCACTGAGCTGAAAGTTTAAAACAGAGTTGTATCCCAGGAGGGTTCCAAAGCAAGGATCTCCAAGCAGGCTGCCAATGTTGTTGTACAGCAGGATGCAAATATTGGGATGCTATTGGGAAGCGTTCTTAGCTGATAGACATAGGCCTTTTATCAGTTGTAGCAGTGAATAATTATTAACCTACCCACTTTTTAGAGATGTAATAAAACAAATTTTGTCATATTTCTGTCCACAATTGAGGTAGTTTTAGTCTATGCCTTTAAAATTTTTCACAGGGTAGTGAGACACTGGAAGAGGTTTCCCAGGGAGGTGCTGGAAGCTTCATCCCTGGAGGATTTTAAGGCCAAGCTGGATGTGGCTGTGAGCAACCTGATGTAGTGTGAGGTGTCCCTGGCCGTGGCAGGGGAGTTGGAACTGGATGATCCTTGAGGTCCCTTCCAACCCTGACAATTCTATGATTTTAGAAGTTAGGGATGAAAAGATAAAATAAATTTATGCAGCTGAATTCCCTGTGTTGTTCATAGCTGTAGGACCAACTGAATAGTCCCCTCAGACACAGGAGAGCCAGACAAGAGGATTAACAATACAAGCCCTATGACTTCCAAAATCATTATTTTCTAAGAAGTGTATCCACATGGTTCTGCTTCATATGTAGAGATCATAAACTCTTTCAGGGCTGACTGCAGATAGTATCACTCTCAAGACAGGGAATGTTTCTTGTTGTGGAGACGTTTTTGCCCCATTGCTCACTGCATTCTCTATGAGTAACCCAAATAACATATCTTTAGGTGCTCTTAATAAGCATTAAGTTAAATATTCTTTCAGCACTCAACCTGAAAAAACTAGTAGTAATCCAAATTAAGCAAAAATTATGCACAGCATCTATTTTTTTTTTATACTCCAATTTACTTTTTTCTTTTTGCTATTATGTCATTCCTTTTAGTTTATGTATCTCTGAGATGCTTTGCCAAAAAAAAAAAAAATCATGAAAAAATACTGCAATATGTCATAGGGAAACTCCATCTGCATTAATTCTTTTGTGTCAAAAGCATTTTGTGCACACTTCACGGACTTCTTGAAGAAAGTAAACTTACAAATATAATCTTCCTGACTTGTGATTATATCTGCATTAATCTGAGCTACTTAGGTCTAATTCCTGGTCTTATCAATCCTCCTTTCACGCTGACATTAGCAAAGTCCTGGAAAGCTCAGCTGGGGACAGTCTGGGCTTCTCTGTTTATGAGCAGGAACCCTTTGATCCTGAGCAGTTTCTACTGTCCTGAACTTCCTGTTTTTCCTTCTAGGTTTAACAAGGATATTGAGTTCATGATTGGACACAAGCCCAATATTTTCTGGCAGATTACCTGGAGAGTTATCAGTCCTCTCATTATGTTAGTTATCTTCTTCTTTTATTTTGTGGTGAAAGTCAAAGAAGAGCTGCTTTACAGCGTTTGGGACCCGAGCTATGTAAGTATATAACCCCAAAATATTTATTTAGAATTATTGTATGTATCCTTCTTTAATGCAAGAGTCATAGTCATCTACATCCATCTGTCACTTGAAACAGTTTTCCAACAAAAAACTTACCTCAAGACACAAAGTAAAAATAAAAAGTAACACCTAGTATAAATAGTCCTCAACTCAGATGTGATGCCTGCAACCTGGATATAGAAACACCTAAGCAGATTTTCCAAAGTGGACAAAACCAAGCCATGAGTCCAGTTGCCAGACAAGACTGAAACAGATGTCAGCTCCCCAGCAGGGATTATGGAAGAGCTGAACATGTCACAGCCTTTCTGTCTTGAAAAAGCACCGAATCTGTGAAGCTGTTTTGATATTGCTCATATTTCTGTATGCATTTCAAATCACAGACCTACACTCGTGCTGGTTACTTAGCACTGATGGAAGAAGAGCTGTTCTATTTTGTTTCTTGTATAAGGCTTCTTCATTGTGAAATATGCTGTTCCTTATGTCAAGAGTCAGTACGAGTTACTGTTTGCATTGTTGTTATTTACAGCTCAGGTAGTTAGTACAGAGTAACCCCCAGGGAGTGCATCTCTGGAACAAGAGACAGATGACAAGGTGGGCATGAAGAGAACACAGGCTTGAACACAAACCCTGTGAGGAGAGGCTGAGGCAGCTGGGGGTGGTTAGCCTGGAGGAGGCTCAGGGGAGACCTCATTGCTGTCTACAACTACCTGAAGGGAGGTTGTAGCCAGGTGGGGGTTGGTCTCTTCTCCCAGGCAACCAGCACCAGAACAAGAGGACACAGTCTCAAGCTGTGCCAGGAGAAGTTTAGGCTGGAGGTGAGGAGAAAGTTCTTCACAGAGGGAGTTGTTAGCTGTTGGAATGTGCTGCCCAGGGAGGTGGTGGAGTCACCATCCCTGGAGGTGTTCAAGAGGGGATTGGATGAGGCACTTGGTGCCATGGTTTAATAGTCATGAGGTCTTGGGTGACAGGTTGGACTTTGATGATCCTTGAGGTCTTTTCCAATCTTATTGATTCTGTGATTCTGTGAAAAAGTTGTTTATTAAGAGAAAAGATCTTGCTAAACTAAAACACTGATTTAAAAATACATCTTTTTTAAACTTTTTCTTTCAGAAATCTTTCCTGATGGAATTCCAACACTATTTGTTACCTTAATGTTGGGTTTACTCTTCAGTTCATGTGTCAAGCCCTTAGTGGTGCTCATAACTGAAGGAAAAGCTGGATGCTAGCATAGCTGTGTATAGACGAGCAGGTGCAGTTTCAGTACATGTACACCTTGAGTGTACTTTTGTAAGACAGGTTTACACTGTATGCACTCTTGGTGCAGATAAATGTGTGGAAAACAGCAAAGCATTCACTTCTTAGTTTTGGATCTATGCACATTTATGCATGCCAGCTTCATGAAGGCCTTGGCACTTGTGACAAGTGGTGTCCCTCAGGGGTCCCTACTGGCATCTGTAGTGCTTAATATTTTTATCAATGTCATAGACAGTGGGATCAAGGGCACCATCAGCAGCTGTGCAGATGACACCAGGCTGAGTGGTGCTGTCAATATGACAGAGGGACAGGATGTCATCCAGAGGGACCTGGACAAGCTGGAGAGTTGGCCCAGGTTGAACCTCATGAGGTTCAACAAGAGCAAGTGCAGGCTTCTGCAACTTGGCCAGAAAATCCTCATTATCAATACAGACTGGGGGATGAGGTGATAGAAAGCAGCCCTGTGGAAAAGGACTTTGGGGTGCTGATGGACAAGAAGCTGGACATGAGCAAACAGTGTGAGCTTGCAGCCCAGAAGGCAAATCACATCCTGGGCTACATCAAAAGATGTGTGGCCAGCAGATCCAGAGAGGTGATTGCCACTTTACTCTGCTCTGGTGAGACTTCACCTGGAGTCCAGGTCTGGAGCCCTCAATACAGGAAGGACATGGAACTGATGGGGCAAGTCCAAAGGAGGGCCACAAAAATGCTCAGGATGTTGGAACACCTCTGGTACAAAGACAAGCTGAGGGAGCTGGGATGGTTCAGTCTGGAGAAGAAGACACTCTGGGCAGACCTAATAGCAGCCTTCCAGCACCTTCCAGCACAAGAAGGATGGAGAGAGACTGTTTACAAAGGCCTGTAGTGATAGGATGAGGGGCAATGGCTTCAAACTAGAGAAGAGTAGATTTAGATTGGATGTTAGGAACAGGTTATTTACTATGAGGGTGATGGAACCCTGGAACAGGTTGCCCAGGGAGGTGGTTGGGGGTCCCATCCCTGGAGAAATTCAAAGTGAGGCTGGACAGGGCTCTGGGCAGCCTGCTCTAGTTGAGGATGCCCCTGGTTGCTGCAGAAGGTGTTGGGTGAGATGACCTTCGGAGGTCCCTTCCAACCCAGACCATTCTATGATTCTATGATTTTCAATTACTTCATGTTAGTATTTATTAATGAATTAAATTAATACTGAATTAACATTAAATTCCACCTCTTGCAGAATAAAAAGCTGCATGTGGTACAGAGAAAAGCATGTTAGAAAAAAATGTGGGTTCCTTTGTTTTCTCTGTCACCTCATCTCTTCCGGGCCTCTGTAGATCTGCTTCACGATCTCTGGATTTCTACCAGTGCCCTCCTTAAAGCAGGAACTGTCAAGCAGCACACTTACTTTGTGAAGATTAATTTTTATTTTCACAAGACAGAGACAGAAAGAGAAATGAAAATGGGGAAATGGAGCTGCTTTCCTCTTTCTTGGCAACTTCATTTCCTTTTTAACTGGGTTTCAACCCTCCCGCACCCTTTGAATTCAGTCTTCCCTGAGGATCTGTGAGCTCCCTCATCCCCACACTTCATTATGCCTGGGAAGCATGTCCAAGGGCAGTCCCATGACTCTCCCTTCCTGGGTTTCTTTTTCTTTCACTCCATCTTCTTTCCATCACTTTTAAGCAAAAGTAAGTCCAAAACATCTGAGACTTGAAACCCACAAGCTAGATAATGTTGTGGAATTGGAAAATTATTGTGCCATTGTGGCTAGCTAATGTCTTGATCAGTTGAATTATTGAATATCTGCATGTTCCCAGGTATTTGCTCCTCATGTCTTTTTACAACTTGTTTGCTCTTTCAGGAGGATTTCCCCAAACCACAGAAGACTGAATATCCTGGCTGGGTGTATGTAATTATTGTCATCCTCGCTGGAGTGCCTAGTTTGGCCATCCCTGTCTTTGCCACATACAAAGCCATCAGGGATTGCTGTCAGAAAAGAAATGATTCCACAGGCCTTATCATCTCCTCATCTGACACCTCTCTCAATGGAAACTTAAAGCATTCAGCATAAAACCATTCCAAAAACGTGGAAGAATGCTTCGGTAGTGAGAAAAGTAACTATATATTTTTGTAAAGAATCCAAAAGTTCATTTCATTTCCAGAAAAGGATAACTATGTGGGTTCTTTCCAGGTAAACATCACAATGCAAGGCATTGTGAAGAGTGAATGGCTTGGTTGCTGGAAGCAAAACAGCCACATTTGCAAGTGATTGGGACACCAGGCCAGATCACTTATCCTCTTTCTGGTTCTGGAGCTATCTTTTTTGAAATTAGCCTGCAGTTCTTTCTTTGGGGATGTACTGCACTTGACATGCTCTAAGGACTCTTCCATGTGTAGTCATATTGGTTGGGTAGCCAATACTGACCTCTCTTGCACATGAAGTTGTTTTTACTTTATATACCACTGCCTTGCACAAAGCCACCAATATTCTTTGTCTCATGCCAGACTTAAAAATATTTAATAAAAACATTTCTAAGTATGACAATGAGAGCTTGATTCGTTTATAATTCTAGATATTTTATTAACTATTACTTTCAAGCTTGTAATAAAAATGTACATTTTTATATACTTTATAATTAATACCTTGGGTGATGGTATCTCCAACCACCCTAACTTTTGTTTACAAAAGAAGCATTCACAGGTTCAGCTATTTGGTTGTGGGGTTTACACTCCACATATAAAGAGAGTTAAATGATTTAAGCACAGATCTAACCTTTCCAATACAGCAATTCCCGTTGGGCATACAGGTGCTGTGAGCTGTGGGTTTCCCACTAATGGGATTCCATAGCAGATCAGCCTGGGACTCACCACTTGCTCCTCTGTCTGGTATCTTCCCAGATGCTATGGCTATAATTTGAGCAGTCCTTGGCTCAGAAGGCTGGAGGGGGGTGTCTCTCTCTCTTGTGTGCTTCCTTGCTGGGCTGTAGCCTCTTCTGGCTTTCAATTCCCTTGGAGCTTTTCCCCTTTCTGCCTTGGTCCAGGTGCAAGGCCTGGGTGAAGTTGTTGGTCTGATAGAGCAGATTCCTCAGCTGCTACTCCAGCAGCATTTGGCTCTTGTCACTGTCTGGGTGAGCACAAGGCAGGTTGTCTGACTTCTTGGCTGGTTTAAATACTGTCCCAAGACAATTAATGCCCTTTGGTAACACAGAACCCTGATCACTGCACCCATAGGATGGGGCATAACTAAACATGGCCAGGGGCACACACAGTTCTCAGCTGTGTTACAAAGTTAATCACACGTGCTGGACCCCAGGAAGTGTCCAGGTTTGCACATTCAGGGGTGCTTACAATGATAATCACAGGGGCTAGACATTTGCCTTGGCCCTCTGGAGCCCAGGAAGGGTCCAGGTTAGCACATTCAGGGGTGCTTAGCCACTGTCTGGGCTAGGGCATGTTTGGGGGTTTGACCTTTCAGGACAAAGCTCCTAGCAGACAGCACTGCTTTTGCTGTTAGCAGAAGACACAGTCTTGCAGTGGGGCAGCAGCAGTTCACAAAATGGCAAAGTCTGCCTTCTCTTTCAAGTAGGAGCAAGTGGTGCACCACTCACCGGCGAGGTTGGGGGGGATCCAAGGCACCCAAGCAATGAAAAGCTTCTTGCCCAAATCAGTCACAATCAAGGTGGGCATCTCTAGTTCATATACACACATGCACACCTACTTTGCAAATGCCTCAACCTTCTAACTTCCATGTGACCCAGAGGAGCTCAGTCAGAAGTCTAATTCCTTATGTGGTCACTGTAGAGAGAAATGGACACCATTATAGCATCCAGGCTGAATGCCAGAAGCTGTCAGTTCAGAGGTCCCGTCTGGAGAGGTGGCACTTTTATCCACAGGCAACCCATCTGTATTATTTTGCAGCTCCTCCTATGCCCACCTTTTAAGACAAGCAATGATCCAATTTACACCCTGATGCTCACTTATAATCGAAATACTCTCTTACAAGAACTAGGGATCTTTAGGGTATAACTGCTCTAGAGTGTATCTTTAGAGTAGGGAGTGTATCTGCTCTAAACAGAGAGTAAAATATCAGGCATCGAATGTGTGTTTGAATTATTGGGTTAATTTAAATTCCTTTTTCTTTTTTTTTTTTAATTATTTGAGTAAATCTTTAAATTCTTTAAAGGTGTTATTCTGCAATGGGAAAAATAACTGTTGTCAGATTTTCCTGCTGAGAAAAAACTTAGCCACTGAAAATGAATAAAAACTTAGCCATTGAAAATGAGGAAAAACTTAGCCACTGAAAATGAATAAAAACTTAGCCATTGAAAATGAGTAAAAACTTAGCCACTGAAAAAGAGTAAAACTGAGTTTGAAGCTGCAGGTGGCAAGTATGGAAATCAGTGTAGTCTGTTGCTCGAATGGCTTCAGCAGGGCACAAGGCATCTCCTGCTCCAAAGCACAGCAGCAGAAGGGGCAGTGGTGGTGGTTGCCCTGACAGCAGCAATGCTGTGTGAGTACTGACAAACCACACTGTGTGCCCCCTGAAATATCCCAATAGGGGACTGGGAGGCTGAGTTGTTCCACCTATGGATCTGGATGTTTGCAGAGCTAGGGAGACTTGTGTAGCCTAGGTGTGAAACTGGCTTCTGGTTGCATGACCTTGGCAGCCTGAGCATATTGGTATGCTTAGCTGCAGAACAGAACTTTATTTCTTCTTTAAGTATTTGGGAAAAAAAATTAATCCATCTCCACTTAGCTACTTTTCCTATTTTGAAACAGAGAGTCCAGGCATAAAAAGTTGATTTAATGAAGCAAAGCAAGTTGGCTGGCTGATCTGTTTAGTGTAGAGGGAATTGATTTGGTGTGCAAACTAGCAAACCCCTGGTATAACTTAAAGACACCAGAAAAACATTCTCACACACTTTCAACTGAAAGAAAGCATTCAGCTCTTGCATTCATCAGTAACTATTTAATGAAGAATGAAAATAGTCACTTGGGATTCATTGACAGGTGGGAAGTGATTAACCCATAGCAGCTATGGTGACAATGGACTAAATTCTAATGTCTGGACATAACATGATCTACTATTTTTATTATTTTTTTTTTCTTTTTTAAATCTGCTTTTTTTGCATGTGCAAAAGACATCCCCATTCCTTTACTCTATGAACAAGCTAAGAAAGAAAATGCAAACACTTCATTCACAGATTTTTCAAAGCATTTTACAATTTTAGTAGATCTATTGGTAAAGGTTTCTTTTTAACTATATTCAGAGTCACAGTTCTCTGAAGGTATGTCAGAACAGGAGAACAGAAAATAAAAACCTGTTTGATCTCGAGTTGCCCATTAACAACATGTTCCCAAGTGCTCTGACTATAGATGGAGCTGAAAAAAGAAGTCAAGAGTGGTTACTCTCAATATAATATCAATTCCTGGTTTTGCCTTTAAACTGCAGCTTTGGCAATGACACATTCCATTGCATCACAGAAAAAGAAAGCTCCACCCTCCCTTTCCAGGATTCTCCACTCATCCCACATAAAACCTGCAGAAGAGACAGGTTTGGGAGCATCTTTTCACTTCTAAGGAAAGGGGCTAAGGAGCCCAGGGCACTTCAGTGCGATGTCAAAAGATTCATCAGTGCCAGCTGAGCTCCTCAAGGAGGATGGCAGACCCAAGTGGGACAATAAGTTCCAGTACATTTTAAGCTGTATCGGATTCGCCGTCGGTCTGGGGAACGTGTGGCGGTTTCCGTACTTGTGTCAGATACACGGAGGAGGTAAGACTGCAATATGACCTTGCCAGAACTTTAAACCATACAATTCTGCTATAACTATACCATAACTCAGAATGGTCATGGATGTTTTGTGCTTGCATTGGGTGCTGTTTATTTGGTTTGTTTTGGTTTTTAACTATCTAACTCTCATAAATATTTTGCACCGGTTAGATTAGCTTTTTCTGTAGAAGTATATTTCGCTTTCAAATTGAGGAAGCAAGACCAGACTGATGCCAGCTCTCAGCAAAGCCAATGTTAAAGGCCTTACATTGCTCCTGCAGTCCTGATGGGAGCAGGAAATGGAACCTGCAGCTCGTTATGCTAAGGAAAAGTGAGAAGTCTTCGGGAGGCCTGAATGAACCAACCCATAGAAAAATGGTCGCTGCACTTTCTTTTAGGAAGGTGAGCAAGGCATTGCCCTCCCTTCTCTGATGCTCTTAGGTGCTACCTTATTGTCTGGAATTGCCCCTGCACAAAACTAAATTGCACTTTTTGATGTCTGTGAGACTATTTAAAAGGCTTAGATGATAGAACACCAACAGGACTGCCAGGTGGTGCAGACAGCTGCCCAAGCCTGTCCCTGGGCACCATTCCCACAAAGGATTCCTTTAGCAGCAGCTAATTTAGTAAATATAAATAGATCAGAAAAGAGTACTTCCAACCCCTAAGAGTATCACAGTCTCACAGTATATCAGAGGTTGGAAGGGACCTCAAGAGATCATCAGGTCCAACCTCCCTGCCAGAGCAGCATCACTTAGGGGAGTCTGCACAGGAATGCATCCAGGTGGGGTTGGAAAGTCTCCAGAGAAGGAGACTCCACAACCCCCCTGGGCAGCCTGTTCCAGTGCTCTGTCACCCTCACTGGAAAGAAGTTTCTGCTCATGTTGAGCTGAAATCTTCTATGTTCAAGTTTGAACCCATTGTTCCTTGTCTTATCACTGTGAACCACTCAAAAGAGCCTGGCCCCCTCCGCTTGACACCCACCCCTCAGATATTGACAGACATTGATCAGATCCCCTCTCAGTCTTCTTTTCTCCAGACTAAACAGCCCCAGGGCTCTCAGTCTCTCTTCACAGGGCAGATACTCAAGTCCCTAAGCATCCTCGTGGCTCTCCCTTGGATTCTCTCCAGCAGGTCTCTGTCTTTCTTGAACTGGGGAGTCCAAAACTGGACACAGGATTGCAGGTGTGGTCTCAGCAGGGCAGAGTAGAGAGGTAGAAGAACTTCCATAGCACTGCTGGACACACCTTTCTTGATGCATCCCAGGATCCCATTGGCTCTCTTGGCCACAAGGGCACATTGTTGTTCCAACATTCTGTGATAACTCACCTTTCACAGTAGCTTTTGAGTTGTGCCATGGCAGGCTGTCAAAAGCACAGTGAGACAGCAGATTGAAAGGTAATGAATAATACTGGCCAAAACAATTATGTGGAGAAACAGAAGTTCACACCTGGAGAAAATATCAGATAGAAAACATTGTTAAAAGCAAGCTTGTTCTACCAAGATAATCAGCATTACTTGATGAGCTACATATATTTGAATCAACCAAGGAAGCAAGAGTGGATGCTGCCTTTAATCGAAGGAGGTATTTCAGAAAGAAGTAGCCTCTTAGGGACTCTGCTGGATAGATAAATAAATGAGGTATAGCAGGTCATATCAACACCAAGAATCTTGGCATATATAAGCAGAGCAGTAGGAAGCAGGTGGAGATACTGCTATTTACACAAAGACTTCTGACTTCTTCTGAAAATCCACCTTTCAAGTTCAACTTGAAAAATTACACAAAATGCAGAAAAGCCCCAGCAATTGTTGGCCTGGAAAGCTCAAGGTGTGCAAAACTTCTGGGACAAGGAATGACTTGAGAATCCATGCTGTTCAGCTCATGAAATTGAAAATGAAAGGGTGTGTTTATCATAAGTATATAAACAAACATTTTCCATTACACATTTACAAGATGTGAAACCCAGGGAAACGTTCCCAGGGCGCCGTAACTGGGTGGTTAGAAAGTGTCACGAGCCCATCTCTGCCTTGATGATTTGATGGTATTATGGTGCACTGAGCTCCTGTGTCAACCAAGGCAGTCTCCAAAATCTCCAAAAAAAAAAAAAAAAGTTAACACACTTATCTTCAGCCAGAGGAGAAGAAGAAAAAGCAGCCAGACAGCCCAGCAAGTTGCCCTGACTGTGGACTGCCCCACTTTGTTTTGAGTAGTAGTTCTTAAACATTTCTCTCTCTCCAATGGAAGTGTTTAGAACAATCATTATTTTGCTTTCTTACACCCAATAGTGACTTATTTACACTCTTTCACTTTCTCTGCTTGAACTTTGAGAAGAAAAATTAAAGAGACTGTTTCAAACCATCGCAGTAAGCAATGGGTGCAAGCTGTTTCTCTGTGTTTGCCCATGAGAATGGTTGGAATGGTCACTTCAGTTAGTAATGGATTAATGAGACATGATAAACACTTTTAGAGATGTCACCCCATATGGCATGGACCTGAAGGAAGGATGTTTTTCTCAAGTAGGAGCTGTAGGTCAGACACCCTCCAGCACCTCAGGTGGCCTTTCTGTCTTGGAGCAAAGGAACAAAAGCATTCAGGATTGACATACGACATAATACAACTAAGGTAATGTGGTATTTCTGTAATGCAATAAATAATTAATGCAAAGTGCTTAGTGGCAGGTTTGAAACTCACAGATGTGACCATAGTAAGATGCAACTCCTCAGCACATCTCACTACACAGACCTTTTTCTGGGGCCACCAACTGTCTGAGGCTGCCTGAACTTTGTGCTTCAGGGTTTTGTGCAAATGTCTGTTATAAATTAAAACAAAATATTGTTCTACTGACCATAAAAAGGTTCCCACATCTTCCCATGAAGCACAAAAGGCTGCTTCTCTGTGCTGGAGGCAAGGGGCTAACTAGAGCCAGCAGTTTTTCAACAGGTTCAGATCCCTGCCTCACTTCAGGAGACTAGCAACACTTGCCTCCTACTGATGTTTGATTTCTCCCCTTTATCCTGCACTCCAGGGTCCCCAGCATCCTTGCCCTACAGACCTCTTCCACTCCAGGAGAAGAGGGAGTTTGAGTGCAAGTAGATCCTCAGTGACCTGTCTCATGACTGCACCAGGCTCAGAAGTTCTGTTTGCTTCTGTGTCCAGCTTCTGAGCACTGATGCATCCCATAGTAGCTGCTAGGAACAAATGACAGGATTCAGAGCAGGTTTAAATATAATAAACATAGGAAAATTATGCAGGGACAAAGGTTGAGTTTTTCCTTTGCTCCAAGAATAGTAGTTTTGCCAACAAAAATAATCAGTTTCAAATGGCTATCAGGCTCTAGCTGCACATAGGTGCTTTGCATCACTACAAGACAGCAGTGAATAAAGGTCAGGAGGTTCCACCTCAGCCTGAGGAGGAACTTCTTCATTGTGAGGGTCACAGAGCACTGGAACAGGCTGCCTATGGAGGTTGTGGAGTCTCCTTCTCTGGAGGTTTTCAAGACCCATCTGGATGTGTTCCTGTGCAACCTGTGCTGAATTCTCTGGTCCTGCTCTGGCAGGGGGATTGGACTCAATGATCTTCAGAGGTCCCTTCCAACCCCTGACATCCTGTGATCCTGTGATATATGGATGTACAGCCAATGTTTGGTCACTGGATTTTAACAAAGGGCTCAGAGATCTCAACATCAGGACAGACTTTGCAGCAAAGTGCTGTGGGGTTTGCAAATAATTTATTCCAGAAAGCTGGTGTTGAAAGAGTTTGAGTGAGTCATGAAGACCACCAAGAAGACAGAGCTGTTGGGTGTACACCAGTGTATAATGTAGCTGAGTTTTACCTCTGCTGATTTAAGGCAGTGATGTGGTTGGGGTTTGCCGAGTACTCAGATGCAAAAGCCCAATAGATTTTGAGGAGTGCTGGAGTATAAATCCTGCTGTGTGTATCTGAAGATGTCAACATGAGAGAGAGCAGCAGCAGCATGGTTAATGAGGAGCTCTGAAAGCTTGCAGTGGTTCCCACAGCCACAAGTGCAGCAAAACCTGGTGTGGATATGGCATGTGCTCTAAGGCTGAATGGCTTCTGAGGTAGAGATCACAGTTTCTCAGGTGGTTCAGGTGCTACCCAAGTGTTTAAGAGTTAGGCAATGCACTTTTCCTCATTTCTAGCTCTTTTTTAAAAACAAGAGATAAAAAATAAGTTCTTCTCATGTCAGCTGTTCTCATCAGACCTCTGGACCTTACTCATTGCACGTCAGTGTTACTCAGTAACTTGAATATAATATCAGTTTTGCTGACATTTATCACCCACTGTTGTTACTGATTATTTGGGTTTATTGCCTGAGTAAAGTTAGTTATTTACTTTTCATGACTAATGGATGTGAAGGTTGTTTGCCACAGTAAGTGAGTGGTGACAAACGCAAAGGTTCCCAGGCAACTGAGATTGAAAAGAAGTCTCTAAATGGCCCAGTGTATAGTTTGTCCCTAACAGCTGAGATTCAAGCAAGTCATATAGCTCTATATGCACATATACAAGCATCAAGTATCCTTAAAAAAACCCCAACCCAGTCCTAGCTGACCCTTACTGCAGTGCTTGACTTTTGATTACAGCTAGTATGTATCCAATACCCATGGGTCGCAACTATTGTAATACTCATGGGTATTAAAAATATGCATAATACCCAAGCCTACAAAGTGACTGAAAAATATATTTGATATAAAATAAAATTTCTTTCTAGGGAAACAAATATACATAAACACTAAAGTCTTGCTAAAAAGTCTTGCTATGTATCCAATACCCATGGGTAGCACCTATTTAATACCCATGGGTATTAAAAATATGCATAATACCCAAGCCTACAAGGTGACTGAAAAATATATTTGATATAAAATAAAGGTTCTTTCTAGGGAAACAAATATACATAAACACTAAAGTCTTGCTAAAAAGGGGAGAACTGTTTGCTTCTGAGGCAATGATTTACAGACTTTCATAACCCATGGCCTACTTTACCTTTAGCTAGAATTTGAACTACATCTTGCTTGCTTGCTTGGCTCACTTTGTCCTCAGAAGGAAAATAAAATCTGAGAGGAACAAAAGGTATACCTAGAACATACTGTAAGAAAGAGGTGTGGGGGGGAAATTGACTTTGATAGAAAAGTTAATGGTGTTACAAGGAACAGACTTCATTTTGTGCATTGTTACCATGTCCTGCTCAAGTCCTCAGTGAAAAGCTGCAGCATTTGGGATCAGTCCTTTCATAACTTCTTGTACTTGGTAGCCCTTTACAGTTCAAGTTTATGCTTGCAAGGGAGTGCTGCTCTCTTCCATCCTTTAGGCACAAGTATTTCATAGAGAAGTTCACCAGGGTTGTTTTGTGAGTTGATCTGTGGGTGTTACCCACCTATCATCAAAATGGCTATTGTCCCCTTGGTTTTCTGGACATAGCTTTAGCTCCTTCATCATCACACTAGAAGAGATGGTCATTTACATATGAAACTCAACCCTGCAAAGCTTCAGAGTCTGCAACTTTTGCAACATGACCTGTAAGACAAAATCAGTGCCATCATAAATATGACATTTATAGTAGTGTGATGGTTTGAAACTGTCTTTTTAATTTTTCCTTGCAAAGTTCAGAACAGAGAAAGTGAAAGAATGTAAATAAGTCACTATTGGGTGTAAGAAAGCAAAATAACGATTGTTCTAAACACTTCCATTGGATAGATAGAAATGTTTAAGAACTATTACCCAAAACAAAGTAGGCATTCTGCACATTCTGCGTTCGGCAGTGGGGGCAGTTGCTGGGCTGTCTGGCTGCTGTTTCTTCTTCTCTTCTGGCTGAAGATAACACACTGACCTTGGCAGCTAAGTTAACAACTTTCTGCTTAACTAACTGTGCTTCTCTGTCCAGGGGGGTCTGGGGGGGAAGCTCCTGGGAGAGGGAGGCCCCTTTGGGAGGATCCCCTTGGGGGGAAGCAAAGGGAGATCGGTTGTGCTTTTTCTGTTGATTGTATATATTTGTGAATGTTGTGAATTTTGTATATTTGTACATATTCATTGCATTTCATTGTAGATTTTAGACTCTGCTTGTAAATACAGCTTTTCATTTGCTTCCAGACTGAGCTAGCCTGGTTATTGTTGGTGGGGGGGGAATTTCAGCTCACACCGACACACTTTTTATTTTTGGCGCCCAACGTGGGGCTCGATTGCTTGTGATTTATTTCTGCTCAGATTAGGAAGCAAAATGAAGCTGTTTTGGATTTTGAGTAATTTTATTTCATCTATTATCGGTGTGATTGTTTACAGATGGGCCGTTTCCTGCATGATAGACAAGATTGTGAGATATGTGGCATATAAGTCGTTTCTTTGGGTTAAGAACAAGTTACTGAATGTTGGTGAATTCTGTTGTGGTCTTATTGGGCTAAGAAGCTATGGTAACTCAACTATGGATGTGCTAGCAGACACATATGAGTTTGTTACTCCTCTTACAACTACAGAGGGTCTTTGTAACCAGTGGTACCCTAGATATCTTGTGCTTGCCTTAATTATTTGTTGCTTCTTGGAATAATCATATGGCTACTGATAGCACTGTGTCAAGAAAGACATAAGGCTACTTGCTCTTCCAACTCTGCTGTGAATGTGAAAACCAAGCCAGTAAATTTGGTGGCCACTGTAACCAGAAAGCGTAAAGGAGATGCAGATGCTGCAGGAGATGGTGCAGATGGAGATGAGGGTCCTTCTACTCAGGGTCCCTCTGTTAAGAAAGATCCTTCTGATGAGGAAGAGAGGGTTTAGCCTTAAAACTCTGGTAGACCTCTTGAGACCCCACATGGATGATGGAGATGTAGGTCAGGATGTAGACCCTGGTAGATTAGCAACTGCTGGTAGTGGCCTCTGAACTCAAAGAAATTCAACGGAGGATTAAAATAGGATTATGGGGACAGCGACCTCAGGATGATGATGATGATGATGATGAGGAGATGACATACAGTCAGCTAATGCACCCAGACAGGAAATTAGACATGTGAGGAAGGATTACATCAGAGGAGATAATGAGCCAGTCCTGTCTTGGCTAGCCAGGTGTTTTGATATGGGAGCCCCAGCATTGGTGGTAGGCGACAAGTCGGCCTCTCAGTTGGGGATGCTCTCAAAGGATACAGGCATAGACAGGCACCTAGGCAAGTGCATTGGTAAAGTTTCTCTGTGGGCACGCCTCCTACTGGCAGTCTCGCTGAGGTACCCCAGCAGAGATGATTTACCATGGAACCCTAAGCCTTGGACCACAATAGCTGAGGGAATCAAGCGTCTGAGAGAGTTTGCTGTGAGAGAAGTAATGTATGGAGATCATAAGACTCTGAATCCTGATGAAATTCCTGTTGGAACAGGCCTTGCCAAAAAGCTCATTAAGCTTGCTCCTCCTAATTATGCTACTATTCTGGCAAGCAGGATTGTGGCAAGAAATTATGGTGGAGCACCTCCTACTGTTGGCCATTTCACTGACCAAATGAGGCAGTTGGAGGATAGTCTTGCACGTACTTCTTTGGTTTCAGCCATTGAAACTCTGTCTGGAAAGATGGAGAATTGCATGAAAGAGCTGAAGGAGGAACTTAAAACCTCCATATCCAACTTGATGAAGGGGGATGATTCTAATTCCTCTTCCTCCAGATGGATACAAGTTTCAGCTGTTAGGAACAGACGTGCTCCAAGGAGGCCATTCCAGAATAGGTCAAACCAAAACAGACAGCAGAGGCAATCACGTGGCAGTATCTGGATAACTCTGCGTGATCAGTTTGGTGAGAACATGAACAGATGGGATGGTCAACCAACTTCTGATCTTTTCAAGAGGTTACGGGAGCTGCAGAAGGGCAGATCCCGAGGTAGCAATACCAGGAGGGTAGCTGTCGCTTCCTCAGTTTCCCAGAACAACTCTGATAGCTCCAACAGTGATCCTAATTCTGGTGCTGGACGTTGTGCCAGCTGTACATGTGGAGGTAATCCCCACCATTAGGGGTGCCCTGCCTTCCGCCAGGGGGAGGTAAGGGATAATGGAGATAACAGAATCTATTGGGATGTGTACATCCAGTGGCCTGGCACTTCAAAATTTCAGAAGTACAGGGCCTTGGTTGACACAGGAGCTCAGTGCACCATAATACCATCAAATTATCAAGGGGGAGAATCTATAACTATTCAGGGAGTCACTGGTGGATCTCAAGAGTTGTTTAAGATAGAGGTTGATATAAGTTTAACTGGGAAGCAGTGGAAGAAACATACTATTGTAACAGGACCTAATGCACCTTGTATTTTGGGAATTGACTTTCTGAGAGAAGGGCGTTTTAAAGACCCTAAGGGTTACAAATGGGCTTTTGGAATAGCAACTGTAGAAATTGATGGAGGAAAATTGAAGTTGTCCATTAGACCTGAGCTTTCAGATGAATCTGCAGTTGTGGGACAACATGAGATAGAGGATGTAAAGCTGCCGGTTGCTTCTCAAACTGTGCATCACAGACAATACAGAACCAACCGTGACTCTTTGGTGCCCATTCAAAACTTGATTCGTCAGTTGGAGAGTCAGAAGGTCATCAGCAAAACTCATTCACCTTTCAACAGTCCAATCTGGCCTGTGAGAAAGCAGAATGGAGAGTGGCGTCTGACAGTTGATTTCCGTGCCTTGAATGAAGTAACTCCACCCATGAGTGCAGCTGTACCAGACATGATGGAACTCCAATATGAGCTGGAATCCAAGCAGGCCAAATGGTATGCTACCATAGACATTGCTAATGCTTTCTTCTCTATTCCCATAGCAGAGGAATGCAGGCCTCAGTTTGCTTTCACCTGGAGAGGCATTCAGTACACATTCAATCGTTTGCCCCAGGGGTGGATTCACAGTTCAACCATCTGCCATGCAGTGATCCATGATGCTTTGGAGAAAGGTGGAGCTCCAGAACACATTCAGTTCATCGATGACATCATCGTCTGGGGTGAGACTGCTGAAGAAGTCTTCGAGAAAGGTAACAAAATCCTTGACATTCTCTTGCAAGCTGGTTTCGCTATCAAGCGAGACAAGGTGAAAGGACCTGCCAGAGAAATCCAGTTTCTGGGAGTGCGGTGGCAAGATGGTCGCCGTCACATCCCAATGGATGTGATAAACAGAGTCTCCACCATGGCAAATCCCATCAACAAGAAAGAAACTCTGCGTTTCTTAGGCATAGTGGGATTTTGGAGACTGCACATTCCTGGATACAGTCAGATTGTGAAACCTCTCTATGATGTGACTCGAAAGAGAAACAGTTTCCAATGGGGTCCTGAGCAACAAGCAGCCTTTGACCAGATCAAGCGAGAGGTAGTCCAAGCGATGGGTCTGGGACCTGTCCGAACTGGTCCAGACATTAAGAACATTCTGTACACGGCAGCGAGTGACAATGGTCCAACCTGGTGCTTATGGCAAAGAGCTCCAGGGGAGACACGAGGACGTCCTCTTGGTTTCTGGGGTCGTGGCTACAGAGGCTCAGAGGCAAACTACACTCCAACAGAGAAAGAGATTTTAGCTGCTTATGAAGGAGTGAAAGCTGCTTCTGAAGTGATTGGAACTGAGTCACAACTTCTTCTAGCTCCTAGATTGCCAGTTCTGAATTGGATGTTCAAAGGCAAAGGTTCTTCACCACATCATGCAACAGATGCTACCTGGTCTAAGTGGATGGCTCTGATAACACAGAGAGCTCGAATGGGAAATCTCGAAAGGCCTGGTTTGGTGGAGGTGATCACAAACTGGCCAGAAGGCACAAGCTGTGCAAGACCTCCAGAGGAGAGAGTAACTCGTGCTGAGGAAGCTCCTCCTTACAGTGATCTGTCTGATGATGAAAAGAGATATGCTTTGTTCACAGACGGTTCCTGTCGTCTTGTTGGAAACAAGCGGAGATGGAAATCTGCAGTGTGGAGCCCAACGCGCAGAGTTGCAGAAGCGAGAGATGGAGAAGGAGAATCCAGTCAATTTGCAGAGGTAAAAGCTGTCCAGCTAGCTCTTAACATAGCTGAACGTGAGAGATGGCCAAAGCTTTATCTCTACACCGACTCGTGGATGGTAGCCAATGCCTTGTGGGGTTGGCTGAAAGACTGGAAGAAGAATGGCTGGCAGAGGAAAGGAAAGCCAATCTGGGCTGCAGATCTGTGGCAAGACATTGCTGCTCGTATTGAGAGAATCCCAGTGAAAGTGAGACACATCGATGCTCACATTCCTAAGAGCAAAGCTACAGAGGAACAACAACACAACCATCAGGCAGATCTAGCTGCAAGAGTTTCCCAGGTGGACACAAACTCTGATCCTGATCCTGATCCTGATCTTGACTGGAAACACCGAGGTGAGCTGTTCTTAGCTCGGTGGGCCCATGAGTCGTCAGGACATCAAGGCAGAGATGCAACCTACCGATGGGCTCGTGACAGATCCATTGACATTTCCATGGATGCTATCACACAAGTCATCCATGACTGTGACATTTGTGCTGCTATTAAGCAGGCAAAGCGGATCAAGCCCTTGTGGTACGGTGACCGATGGTCCAAGTACAAGTATGGTGAAGCCTGGCAGATTGACTACATCACTCTACCTCGTTCTCGATCTGGTAAGCAGTATGTGCTGACTATGGTAGAGGCACTGGATGGCTGGAAACTTATCCAGTTCCTCATGCAACTGCACGTAACACTATTCTTGGCCTGGAGAGACAAATCCTGTGGAGACACGGAACTCCAGAGAGGATTGAGTCAGACAACGGAACTCATTTCAAGAACAATCTTGTAAAAAACTGGGCCAAAGAGCACGGCATCGAGTGGATATTCCACATTCCCTACTATGCACCAGCTGCAGGAAAGATCGAACGCTACAACGGTTTGCTGAAAACCACTCTCAAAGCCATGGGGGGTGGATCTTTGAAAAACTGGGAGAAACATTTAGCACAAGCAACCTGGTTGGTGAATAGTAGAGGTTCAGTGAATCGAGCTGGACCTGCCCAATCAGATTTGTTGCGAAAGGAAGAAGGTGATAGAGTTCCTGTTATCAGAGAAAAGAATCTGTTAGGCAAAACTGTTTGGGTATTTTCTCCTTCAGGAGAGGCCAAACCTGTCCGAGGGGTGGTTTCTGCTGAAGGTCCTGGTCACACCTATTGGGTGATGCAAGAAAATGGTGAAATTCAGTGTATTCCACAAAGAAATCTAACTTTGGCTGAGAGAGGTTAAATTCAGAGTGTTGCACAGATACAGCATCGCTCCCAAGAGGAGAGTCCATGAGATCTACAGTGCATGAACCCTGAGAGCCCTGAGTCACCTGAGAGTCCCTGTTCCTTTCTTCGCTCCATCTGCGAGGAAACAAGCTGTTTGCTGTTTTTCCTGTGATTTGACTCTTTTGAATCATCTACATCTGAAATAGCTGGAATGGACTATGGTCTTTATTCACCTAGTGTTGTAGATATTATTTTAGATTAGATAAATGATAGTAGCAGCCAATGGAATTGTTTAGAAGGGGTGGACTGTGATGGTTTGAAACTGTCTTTTTAATTTTTCCTTGCAAAGTTCAGAACAGAGAAAGTGAAAGAATGTAAATAAGTCACTATTGGGTGTAAGAAAGCAAAATAACAATTGTTCTAAACACTTCCATTGGATAGATAGAAATGTTTAAGAACTATTACCCAAAACAAAGTAGGCATTCGGCACATTCTGCGTTCGGCAGTGGGGGCAGTTGCTGGGCTGTCTGGCTGCTGTTTCTTCTCTTCTGGCTGAAGATAACACACTGACCTTGGCAGCTAAGTTAACAACTTTCTGCTTAACTAACTCTGCTTCTCTGTCCAGGGGGGTCTGGGGGGGAAGCTCCTGGGAGAGGGAGGCCCCTTTGGGAGGATCCCCTTGGGGGGAAGCAAAGGGAGATCGGTTGTGCTTTTTCTGTTGATTGTATATATTTGTGAATGTTGTGAATTTTTGTATATTTGTACATATTCATTGCATTTCATTGTAGATTTTAGACTCTGCTTGTAAATACAGCTTTTCATTTGCTTCCAGACTGAGCTAGCCTGGTTATTGTTGGTGGGGGGGTAATTTCAGCTCACACCGACACAAGTAGCTTAATGAACTACTATAAACTGTATGCTGTGTATAGCTTACAGTATACTGCATGCTGAGCTACCTTAAAACTGCACTCTATATTAAAAATAAATCCTTATTTTTATCTAGAATACTGCAGAATGTGCAGAAGACACAGCAATGATGATGAAGTATTGTTTTCCAGAGAGAGATGAATATGATTAAGTTGCTGCTTTTTGTCCTACCTGATGTCTTGATGTGATTTGGGTGACAGGTTGGACTTTAATGATCCTTGAGGTCTTTTACAACTCCTGTGGAGAAAGGGGTCAGATCTGTCAATCCCCTTTCTATAGCTAATAACTTTGTATCTGAATGAGTAGTTAGCACTTATTGCAATTTCTGGCAGGTAAACACATGACCACATTAAGTTCTCAGCCTTTCAGAAAAACCTACCAATAGAACTGGTGAAGTGGATCATTGAATGCTTGCTGCATTGTGTTCCACTGAGCTCTGCTTTCTGAATTTTTCACACTCTATGTTTCCTTTGGAATTATTATTTTGCCAATTTCAGAGTAATTTCAGTCATCATTATAATAATTTCCCCCCCCCCCCCCCCCCCATTCCTAAATCTCTAATCTGAAGGAAATCTATTATTCATGGTCTAGACTTTCAGATGCTGATGTATCTTTAGATCACCACTTCAAGTTACCTACCTTACTTCTGATAGCTAATCTTCAGGCAATGGTGAAGACACAATACTGAGCATTAGCATCAGTTCCCCTAGATTTTTATCCACTATTTAGGAAGTCTGTATTGGTACCCTGACTTCAAGCAAAGCTGTTTGATTTTCTTTTCTGCCTCTCACTGAGGCTCCTCTGTTTCTGCTGGTCTTGGTACATCTTCATTAGGAGGCCACCTGGCTGATACTTCAAATTGCTTTACAGTTCTATTAGTGAGGTCTACTGCTCTCTCTTTCCACCATGTAACAAAACCATTTTGGCTGTTTTGCTCTGCTTTGTTAGTTGCCATGATTCAGCTTTAGACTGTGCTTCCTCATTAGCCTCCTTCTCATTATGGCCTCCAGTACATCAGCAGCTCTCAACAGGCTGTTTGTGAGCTTATAATAAAGATCATTCCCTTCAAGGTTGTTTACCTTCTCTGCAGACAGAGAGCTGAATATGGTTGAGCAGTTGCTTTTCTGACCTGATTTACCTGCACATGTCAACTGAGGAGCCAGAGTGTAAAGACCCTCAGTGTTGCCAGAGTGCAAAGAGGTATTTTCTTTTATACTGCTACAACTATAAAGCTGTCTCCACTCCAAGGGCTATTCTGAGTTAGCAGTGATACTATCATGCTACATACTCGTGCTCCTTGTCACTTGAGGCTTGGTTAATAAAATCAGCTTACTAATACGTGCATTTGTAGTTGCTGATAGCTTGATTTGAACAGCTTGATTCTGTGCTTTCTTCTGTGCACAGGGGTTGTTCCTCAGCTGTGCAGTATCCTTGTGCAGGTTTTCCTCCCAAAATAAATGTGGTAGATTTTGGGCTGTGGAGGGTTGGGGGTTTTGGTTGGTTGCTTGGTTGATTTTGTAATTTTGGTTGGGGTTTTTTTGCTTGGTTTTTATTTTCCTTGACTATCTTTTAGTAGTGCATGTATCTGCTAGCAGGATGGATGCTTGATGAATCTTGAGAGTCTTTCTGACAGAAGGAACAGTACAAAGTAAAATTTTCCTAGGTCATGCCTCAGAGATGTAAATAAATCACGCCCTGATAATACTTTTGATTTTTGTGACCATTTCTTCAGGCTTTTAAGGTACTTACAAATGCTTGATCACTACCATTTTCCATATTCATTTTTGAGAGGAAAAAAAAAACCTCTTGAGGCTAAACTTTTGGGTTTAGAGTGTCCCCTCTGAGCTTGCTTATCTGTCTCATTTATTTTCCTTCTAGAGATAGAATATCTAGTTATAAGTATACCTTGAATATCCAGGTGTAGAAAATTTACTTATTGGCACTTATTCTTGCTTATGCTACTGTTTCCTTTTCTCATGCTTCATGGAAAGCAAACTTACTGAGTTCCTGCTGTATCTCTAGGACACATTACATTTTGCTGTGCCTGTGTTTTAATTTTCTGTGTTGTGATACAATGCTCTGTGCCAGGTACAAGCAGACTTCTTCATTCTGCTGTTTGGATTTTCTTCTTGCCTTTTCCACAGTTAGATTTCTCATGGTTTATTCATTTGTTTATTTATTTATTTATTTATTCCACACTTACATTCTGCCTTCTGGCACATTGTCCCCTATCTATTAAACAGAGCCCTGGACTACATAGTGCTAGAGGGCTTATATTCGCTATTAAGTGTCTGATACCTTTCCAGCATTCTTTTGCTTTCTAGGTGGAGATTTTATGGTGGAAAAGAGCAAGCTTATGGTGGAAAAGATGGTATGCTTCTCCTGACCATTTCCTTTTTGCCTAAAAATGCTGTATAACAAAAGAATGAATAACAGAAAAGATTTTTACACCACAAGGCACTTAACTGAATGAGGTTTGAGAAAGATTTTATCTCCATTAACCATTTCTCCTTAGCCCAATCTCCTGCTGTGCTTTCATACTTGCAGACAGCATGCTTTTTACATTGTTCTCATGGAAAACTAATATTTTCTTTCCAAGGGTGGCATTATGTTTTGCTGTGCTGTAAATATGACTGGAGATACACACACACCAGCACAAGGTGAACAGGCTTCTATTGGCAGGCTATTGTCCTGAAGGGTCAAACCCCCAAACATGCTCTAACCCAGGCAATGGCTAAGCACCCCTGAATGTGCAAACCTGGACCCTTCCTGGGCTCCAGATGGCCAAGGCAAATGTCTAGCACCTGTGATTAACATTGTAAGCACTCCTGAATGTGCTAACCTGGACCCTTCCTGGGCTCCAGATGGCCAAGGCAAATGTCTAGCCCCTGTGATTAACCTGGTAAGCACCCCGGAATGTGCAAACCTGGACACTTCCTGGGCTCCAGATAAACATCTACCAGGTGTGATTAACTTTGTCACACAGCTGGGAACTGTGTGTGCCCCTGGCCATGTTTGGTTATGCCCCATCCTATGGGTGCAGTGATCAGGGTTCTGTGCTACCAAAGGGCATTAATTGTCTTGGGACAGTATTTAAACCAGCCAAGAAGTCAGGTAGCTTGCCTTGTGCTCACCCAGACAGTGACAAGAGCCAAATGCTGCTGGAGTAGCAGCTGAGGAATCTGCTCTAGCACACTAACTACACCCAGGCCTTGTTCTTACCACAAAGAGACAAGAGCCAAATGCTGCCCAAGTGGCAGCCAAAGGGCTTGCACTAACAGGTAACAACTTCACCCAGGCCTTGCACCTGGACCAAGGCAGAAAGGGGAAAAGCTCCAAGAGACCTGAATGCCAGAAGAGGCTACAGCCCAGCAAGGAAGCACACAAGAAAGAGGCCCTTAGCTCGCTCCAAGCCAAGGACTGCTCAAATTATAACCACAGCATCTGGGAAGATACCAGACAGAGGAGCAAGTTGTGAGTCCCCAGCTAATCTGCCAGGGAATCCCATTTGTGGGGAACCCACAGATCACAGCATCTGTATGTCCAATGGGAATTGCTGTACTGGAAAGGTTAGATCTGTGCTTAAATCATTTAACTCTCTTTATATGTGGAGTGTAATCCCCACAACCGAATGGAACCTGTCAATATACCTTGTAAATAGGTTACAGCAGTGTTTGCAGATACCACCACCCAAGATATTAATTATAAAGTATATAAAAATACACATTTTATTACAGCTATCTAAGCATGCTGTACTGTCAACAGCTCAGCTAACAAACAGAGAAGGGGAGAGAGATAACAGAGGGCAGTTTGCGCTAATTATTACACAGTTACTTCCAGAGAGATATGATATGGGAGATATGTCATTTCCTTCTGGACCACTCTGCTAGCAAGGGCTCAGCATCACATAGGCTGCAGCTGCCACCCGGAGCCACTGTGTGGCCAAGCAGCTGGGCCAACAAGCGGAGTGCTCTGCGCTGAGGTCCTCCTCCTGAGGTCACTCCTGTGAATGATTTCCTCTTCCCAGGAGACAGCCCAAGGGATCAGGCTATTAGGAGGGCCCAGTGGGTGCCCTCAGGGGTGCTGCAGAGGGGGCATGTTGCAGCAGGTTTGAAGGAGAAAACAGGACTGAGCATGGTGAGTGGTGAGACATTACTGATTTCTTGCAGCAGGGACCTGCAAATTCCTTATTATTTACCTGGGAGCTTCAGTAGGTATCTCCAGGTGAGATTTCATCAGGTGGTAAAAGCCCTAAAACTTGACACACTGTTGTGGCTCTTAATTCCCTCTAAATGGCTCTCTTGGGGGACTTGACTTCTAACAGCCAGTTTAGAGCTTTCTCCAAGCAGAATCACAGAATCAATAAGGTTGGAAAAGACCTCAAGGATCATCAAAGTCCAACCTGTCACCCAAGACCTCATGACTACTAAACCATGGCACCAAGTGCCACATCCAATCCCTTCTTGGACACCTCCAGGCATGGTGATTCTACCACCTCCCTGGGCAGCACATATCTTTAAGGTCCCTTAAGGTCTCTTCTAACAGAAACCATTTTGTGAACCTAAGCAAGAAGACTACTGAGCAGGGGTACCAAGAGTCCAGATTGAGGATTTAACATACTGGCAATGAACTGTGAGATGCCTTTCTTGAAGCAGCTGAAAACCTTTTAAGAACTTAGATCATAAAGAGAGACATTTGGGTCGAGGCAATCCCAAGCACAAATTCAGGCTGGGCAGGGACTGGCTGGAGAGCAGCCCTGAGGAGAGGGACTTGGGGGTGCTGGTGGACAAGAAGCTCAACATGAGCCAGCAGTGAGCACTTGCAGCCCAGAAAGCCAACCAGAGCCTGGGCTGCATCAAGAGAAGTGTGGCCAGCAGGTCAAGGGAGGTGATTCTCCCCCTCTGCTCTGCTCTGGTGAGACCCCACCTGGAATGGGTTGTCCAGGGAGGTGGTTGAGGCCCCATCTCTGGAGGTGTTTAAGGCCAGGCTGGATGAGGCTGTGGCCAGCCTGATGTAGTGTGAGGTGTCCCTGGCCATGGCAGGGGGGTTGGAACTAGATGATCCTTGTGGTCCCTTCCAACCCTGACTGATTCTATGATTTTATGATTCTATGATTCTATGATCTATTTCCACCTTTGGCAAATTATGAGCAGCACCTCACTGAGAAGAGCTATGTATTTCTTGACAAACTGTTTACATACAACACATCATTTCTGTGTGGTTTCCAGAGCTGGAAAAGCAGAGCTGGGCAGACTCATACATGGCCAAGCTGAAATGGTGTAACCAGGCACAGGTTTATTGACAGAGCAGTTAGGGGCACAGGGTCGGCATCAGTTGGTAGGGATTCTGGGAAGGGGCTGAGGCAGAACTTCTGTCTTTGTTTTCCCAAAGAGGCTTCACAGTGGTCACAGTGGCTTTTGGCTGTGGCAATAAACTTCAATCATTTGTAATTTAATTGGGCATTTCTGCAGGTGCTCTAAACATATTGAGGAAACTTCTCCTGGACTCATGAAAATCATTATTTGTGCAAAGGAGGAAGACCCAAACCCATGTCCCTTCTGAAGGGAAGGTGAGGGAGGTGAGGTGTTGCACAGCCTTTGGCATGAACCAGACAGGCTGCCAGCAGGACTGACTTTTCAAACAGCAACATCCTGCCTCTAGCCCAAGGGAGTGGCTATGAGTAAAACATGAAAGACACAGAGGATGCAAACTGGGAGGAAATCAGGTTTCATTGCTCCCATATCTCACAGAACAGCTTTAGTATTACTTTCAGTTTCCATTAGCAAGAGGCTCTGTGCTCTGAGCAGAGCTTCATGCAATAAAATAACCTCATTTCCTGGGAGTCTCCAGCACAGGATCTTGCTGGAGGATGGAGGAGGAGGAGCATAGGCCTGAGAACTTTAAGGAAGAAAATGAGGTGATGCACCAAAGGGGAAACAGATGATACAGAGGAGAGGTGAAGCCCTGTGCTTTATGAGCAGGGGGAGAAAAGAAGCTGCTTAAAAGAAAGGCTGTGGCAGTGTCTAAGGGGAAGCATCCTGCACCACTAAGCCTCCCAGTCCTTCCTTCTACATCTTCACCAAGAAAATTACCAGTAGCAGCTGTTACATGGCAGGTATCCCTAGCAGTTCTCCTCCTTCAACACATCCCACAAGGACTTTGTTAGGGTCCTAAAGAAGATAAATTACTAAACAGTCATTTCAGTGAGACAAAGACAATCCTGTGGTGCAGTTACACTTACCTGTGTTTTCACAACAGGGGCATTCCTGATCCCATACTTCATCGCTCTTCTCTTCGAGGGAATCCCACTGCTGCATCTTGAACTGGCCCTAGGACAATGCCTGAGGAAGGGCAGCGTCGGTGCCTGGAACACCATCTCGCCTTACCTTGGTGGAGTCGGTATGCCTCTTGGGCTCTCAGCTTCAGGGATCCCTGGAGCTTTTTAAGGCCAGGCTGGATCAGGCTCTGGGCAACCTGATCTAGTATGAGGTGGCCATGGCCATGGCCATGGCAGGGGAGTTGGAACTCGATGATCCTTGAGGTCGCTTCCAACCCTAACAGTTCTATGATGCTATGATCTGGAACAAAAGGGTGCCATCATGCAGCTGTAGCAGCTGTGAAACTCCAGTCTCCTTTGGTCTCTGCTATTAAAGTTGCCTTTTGTTGTAGAAAACATTGCATTATATACTAGAACAACTATTTCAACCCTAATCTTCTATGGAAGTCGGGAGTGTCAGCCTTCTTGGAGCAGGGCTGATGCGCTGGGGGACTGTGTAATACCTTTTGGTTACTGAAGACACAGATGCCCAACTTCCATGCAAAAATCTTGGTGGGGGTGGTAAACAGGAAAAAAATTGGAAAATTAGGAAACAGGAGCTTCTAAGAGCAAGTGCTGTGAACTGCTAATTCTCCCCAAAGCTATTCTAAGCTGAGCTCTTGTGCTTTCTGCAGGGGTTGGTTCGTGGATGGTGTCACTTCTTGTGAGCTTATACTACAACACTGTTTTAACCTGGGTGATGTGGTATTTCATAAACTCCTTTCAAGAACCTCTTCCTTGGAGTGTTTGTCCTCTCAATGAAAACAGAACAGGTAACTACCACTTAGAGCATCACTGCTAGCAAGAGGAGGATCACAAACATCAGAGTCCAAGGGACAGCAATGAGGAAAAAGAAAGCTTTTTTTTGCTTTGGGGCCTTTTTGGTTGGTTTTAGTTTTATTTGGCTTGTGATGTGATATAAATACCAGTCTGACAGAGCATCCTGAGCTTTCTGACACTGGAGAAATAATCCTTTATCAAGACACATGTGTTATAATAAACCGCATAATAAGACACTTGATATTGTCAGCATAATTAAGAAGCAAATTTACAACTACATTTTTCAGTCACTGCTTTAAAGGAGACTTTTGAGATTCCATGAGGTGGTGATGCATTGGCTATGACTCATAACAAGCTCTTACAGAAATCCTTAAGTGCATTTGCCAGGATGTGCTGAGACAGATCAGCTGAGTTGTCAGAGCAGGAAACACGACCCCACTAGAGAATTTAATTTCTGCCTGTGGATTGCTGAAACTACTTTTACACATCTGACCAGATAGCTTCCTAGAGTAGCTAACCAAGAAAGCCCTGAGAAGAGAAGCTGCATTTGATGTGGCCCTGAATTGTGCACAAGAACTCATTTGGGTTTGTGTCAAAAAAAAGCTGTGAGAGTGACAACATCCTGCTCAAACTCATCCTCCTCACAGGAACAACTAAAGGAGTAACTAAAGCAGAACACTTCTGAAGTAGCAGAGAAAATACTTCAAGAGGGAATCTTACAGCTTCAGCCCAAATTCACACTATCCATTACAAAACCCTTAGTAAGACCAAAGACAGATTGAGCAGGATAAGGAAGATCTAAGACAGATCTTGAAAATTATTTTTCAGCTTTCTCTCTTGTTGAGAGCATGAGTGACAACAAATTTCAGGGCAGAGCAAGAAACATAATGTGAATAAGAAGCTAAGAAAAAAGACCAAAAAAAAAATAGCAGAAGTTAACTTACATTTGGAGACTTTAGAACTATTGTAGAATAGGAAGACAATAAGACAGGCATTCCTCATCTTTCTGACAGAAGCAAAGAAAATTATTTGGGCCTGAAGAAACGTTTTCCAAACCTGCTTTTGGAGATCAACTTTTCAATCAGCTGGTTTGGTATATAGAAAACTGTGTTTTTAGTCAATCTATTAGAAAATAATATTGAGTTAAGGGCAAATTTTTAAATACTGGTGCCAAGAACCCATGCTTCTCTACCACGATTGCAATTCTCACTCCAGGGACCTGGTTCCAAACTGAGCAAAGCAGCAACTTTCCCATCCACCAGGCTTAGTGGAGTGCAGACTATCATAGCTTCATTTCAGTCTCATGTGCTTCAGCTGTGACTAAACAGAGAAGAGCAGCAAAGCTTTCCACTGCATAGTTCTTTACTCCAATACCCTGCTGTAACTCTTAGACTGCAGCATTCAATAGCCAGAGACTGTGTATTGAGAGGGAACTGGGATTGCACTGGTCACTGTATGTCCAGGTGCACAACTGATTCTTTTCATTCAGAGCTCAGGAGAGGACAACAGCAAGAGTCAGTACATGAGTGTCCTCATACACTGAAAGAGGATCGCCAGCTTCAGGTGTGGAGCACAGTCACATCCTGGGCTGCATCAAGAGAGTGTGGCCAGCAGGTCGAGGGAGGTGATTCTCCCCCTCTGCTCCGCTCTGGTGAGACTCCACCTGGAGTACTGCATCCAGTTCTGGAGCCCCTGTTACAAGAAAGATCTGGAGGTGCTGGAAGGTGTCCAGAGAAGGGCCATGAGGATGATCAGAGGGCTGGAGCTCCTCTCCTATGAGGACAGGCTGAGAGAGTCTGGAGAAGAGAAGGCTCCAAAGAGACCTTATTGTGGCCTTCCAGTATCTGAAGGAGGCTACAAGAAAGCTGGGGAGGGACTTTTTAGGGTGTCAGAGAGTGATAGGACTAGGAGGGGATGGAACAAAACTAGAAATGGGTAGATTCAGATTGGATGTTAAGAAGAAATTCTTCCCCAGGAGTGTGGTGAGGTTGCCCAAGGAGGTGGTGGAAGCCTCATCCCTGGAGGTTTTTAAGGCCAGGCTGGATGTGGCTCTGAGCAACCTGATGTACTGTGAGGTTTCCGTGCCCATGGTAGAGGGGTTGGAACTAGATGATCCTTGAGGTCCCTTCCAACCCTAACAATTCTACGATTCTATGATTTCAAGTGTAAATTTTTAACTGGACAACCACTTGGCTAAATCAGTACCCCACACACCTGGAGGTCACTTCTCCTGCTTTTCAAAGGTAGGTGCTCTAACCATGCCAGAATTTCTACTGTAGTTCAAAACTTTAAACCAAGGCATCTCTTCCACTGTCCTGGCTGGGATTTCCTGCAACTGTTCAGTGGATACATTATAATTTGCAGATTATTTCCAATGTTATCTGCATTTTCTAGCCCATTTTTACTACTTGGTAGTCCAGGTATGGCTTCTTTTTACAGAAGAACAAGAGCAAAACAAGACTAATATCACCTTTTTCACAGTGGAAATACAGTTTTATTATGTTCTTTGTCAGGGTTTCTTTTGCTCTGTTTACAGATCTTCCTGTTCTCTTTAATCTTGCCACAGCACCACACTACCACAGTACATTAAAGGTTAAAAGGGACCTCAAGAGATCATCGGGTCCAATCTATTTCAGAAGGTCCTCTTCATGCCTTCCCAAAGGCAAATTGTCCCACCACATGGCTGCCATCAGCCACAGGCTCCTCACAGTTCTGCCTTTATGCTCTAAAGCTCCAAAAAGCAGTCAGTGTTGAGGATAAAATGCAGCCCCCACTAACAGAGAGCCTCACATCATCCTCTGCCTCTGCAGCCACTGTGGTGCTTCTCAGCACAGCAGCACTGCCTGCTTTTCATCTGAATGCTGTCAGAGCTCAAGAACAACCTTGGTCTTTACAGAATATGCATTTGGATTTCTGTATCACAGTCTCACAGTATATCAGAGGTTGGAAGAGACCTCAAGAGATCATCAGTGTTATCTTATACTTACACAGCATCACAGTATATCAGAGGTTGGAAGGGACCTCAAGAGATCATCAGGTCCAACCCCCTGCCAGAGCAGGATCACTTAGGGTAGTCTGCACAGGAAGGCATCCAGGTGGGTTTGGAAAGCCTCCAGAGAAGGAGACTCCACAACCTCTCTGAGCAGCCTGTTCCAGGGCTCTGTCACCCTCACTGGAAAGAAGTTTCTCCTCAGGTTGAGCTGAAATCTTCTGTGTTCAAGTTTGGACCCATTGTTCCTTATCACTGTGAACCACCCAAAAGAGCCTGGCCCCCTCCACTTGACACCCACCCCTCAGATATTGATAGACATTGATCAGATCCCCTCTCATGCCTGCCACATTTTATTTCTTTTTTTTCCCAGAGCTCAATGAAGAATGTTATGAAAGCACTGCAGTCAATTATTTTTGGTACAGGAAAACTCTGAACATAACACCTGACGTCACCGAAAGCGGCACCTTACAGTGGTGGCTCATTGTGTGCTTAGCAGCTTGCTGGGCAGTCGTTTATCTCTGCACCATCCGAGGAATTGAAACCACAGGAAAGGTATGGAAAGGAGAGGGAGAGAGAAGTGCATTGTCCCACTGTAATAAAATGGAGTATTTTTGTATATTTTATAAAGAACATTTCCTGGGGGTGGTATCTTCCAACACTGCCGTCGCTTATTTACAAAAGAAGCATTCACAGGTTCAGTTATTTGGTTGTGGGGTTTACACTCCACATATAAAGAGAGTGTGATGGTTTGAAACTGTCTTTTTAATTTTTCCTTGCAAAGTTCAAAACAGAGAAAGTGAAAGAATGTAAATAAGTCACTATTGGGTGGAAGAAAGCAAAATAACGATTGTTCTAAACACTTCCATTGGATAGATAGAAATGTTTAAGAACTATTACCCAAAACAAAGTAGGCACTCTGCACATTCTGCGTTCGGCAGTGGGGGCAGTTGCTGGGCTGTCTGGCTGCTGTTTCTTCTTCTCTTCTGGCTGAAGATAACACACTGACCTTGGCAGCTAAGTTAACAACTTTCTGCTTAACTAACTCTGCTTCTCTGTCCAGGGGGGTCTGGGGGGAAGCTTCTGGGAGAGAGAGAGGCCCCTTTGGGAGGGTCCCCTTGGGGAGAAGCAAACGGAGATCGGTTGTGCTTTTCTGTTGATTGTATATATTTGTAAATGTTGTGAATTTTGTATATTTGTACATATTCATTGCATTTCATTGTAGATTTTAGACTCTGCTTGTAAATACAGCTTTTCATTTGCTTCCAGACTGGGCTAGCCTGGTTATTGTCGTGGGGGGGGAATTTCAGCTCACACCGACACACTTTTTATTTTTGGCGCCCAACGTGGGGCTCGATTGCTTGTGATTTATTTCTGCTCAGATTAGGAAGCAAAATGAAGCTGTTTTGGATTCTGAGTCATTCTATTTCGTCTATTATCAGTGTGATTGTTTACAGATAGGCCATTTCTTGCATGATAGACAAGATTGTGAGATATGTGGCATATAAGTCATTTCTTTGGGTTAAGAACAAGTTACTGAATGTTGGTGAATTCTGTTGTGGTCTTATTGGGCTAAGAAGCTATGGTAACTCAACTATGGATGTGCTAGTAGACACATTTGAGTTTGTTACTCCTCTTACAACTACAGAGGGTCTTTGGAACCAGTGGTACCCTAGATATCTTGTGCTAGCCTTAATCTTAATTTTGTTGCTTCTTGGAATAATCATATGGCTACTGATAGCACTGTGTCAAGAAAGACATAAGGCTACTTGCTCTTCCAACTCTGCTGTGAATGTGAAAACCAAGCCAGTAAATTTGGTGGCCACTGTAACCAGAAAGCGTAAAGGAGATGCAGATGCTGCAGGAGATGGTGCAGATGGAGATGAGGGTCCTTCTACTCAGGGTCCCTCTGTTAAGAAAGATCCTTCTGATGAGGAAGAGAGGTTTAGCCTTAAAACTCTGGTAGACCTCTTGAGACCCCACATGGATGATGGAGATGTAGGTCAGGATGTAGACCCTGGTAGATTAGCAACTGCTGGCAGAGCCTCTGAACTCAAGGAAATTCAACGGAGGATTACAACAGGATTATGGGGACAGCAACCTCAGGATGATGATGATGATGATGAGGATGACATACAGTCAGCTAATGCACCCAGACAGGAAATTAGACATGTGAGGAAGGATTACATCAGAGGAGATAATGAGCCAGTCCTGTCTTGGCTAGCCAGGTGTTTTGATATGGGAGCCCCAGCATTGGTGGTAGGTGACAAGTCGGCCTCTCAGTTGGGGATGCTCTCAAAGGATACAGGCATAGACAGGCACCTAGGCAAGTGCATTGGTAAAGTTTCTCTGTGGGCACGCCTCCTACTGGCAGTCTCGCTGAGGTACCCCAGCAGAGATGATTTACCATGGAACCCTAAGCCTTGGACCACAATAGCTGAGGGAATCAAGCGTCTGAGAGAGTTTGCTGTGAGAGAAGTAATGTATGGAGATCATAAGACTCTGAATCCTGATGAAATTCCTGTTGGAACAGGCCTTGCCAAAAAGCTCATTAAGCTTGCTCCTCCTAATTATGCTACTATTCTGGCAAGCAGGATTGTGGCAAGAAATTATGGTGGAGCACCTCCTACTGTTGGCCATTTCACTGACCAAATGAGGCAGTTGGAGGATAGTCTTGCACGTACTTCTTTGGTTTCAGCCATTGAAACTCTTGTCTGGAGAAATGAAGAATTGCATGAAAGAGCTGAAGGAGGAACTTAAAACCTCCATATCCAACTTGATGAAGGGGGATGATTCTGATTCCTCTTCCTCCAGATGGATACAAGTTTCAGCTGTTAGGAACAGACGTGCTCCAAGAAGGCCATTCCAGAATAGGTCAAACCAAAACAGACAGCAGAGGCAATCACGTGGCAGTATCTGGATAACTCTGCGTGATCAGTTTGGTGAGAACATGAACAGATGGGATGGTCAACCAACTTCTGATCTTTTCAAGAGGTTACGGGAGCTGCAGAGGGGCAGATCCCGAGGTAGCAATACCAGGAGGGTAGCTGTCGCTTCCTCAGTTTCCCAGAACAACTCTGATAGCTCCAACAGTGATCCTAATTCTGGTGCTGGACGTTGTGCCAGCTGTACATGTGGAGGTAATCCCAACCATTAGGGGTGCCCTGCCTTCCGCCAGGGGGAGGTAAGGGATAATGGAGATAACAGAATCTATTGGGATGTGTACATCCAGTGGCCTGGCACTTCAAAATTTCAGAAGTACAGGGCCTCGGTTGACACAGGAGCTCAGTGCACCATAATACCATCAAATTATCAAGGGGGAGAATCTATAACCATTCAGGGAGTCACTGGTGGATCTCAAGAGTTGTTTAAGATAGAGGTTGATATAAGTTTAACTGGGAAGCAGTGGAAGAAACATACTATTGTAACAGGACCTAATGCACCTTGTATTTTGGGAATTGACTTTCTGAGAGAAGGGCGTTTTAAAGACCCTAAGGGTTACAAATGGGCTTTTGGAATAGCAACTGTAGAAATTGATGGAGGAAAATTGAAGTTGTCCATTAGACCTGAGCTTTCAGATGAATCTGCAGTTGTGGGACAACATGAGATAGAGGATGTAAAGCTGCCGGTTGCTTCTCAAACTGTGCATCACAGACAATACAGAACCAACCGTGACTCTTTGGTGCCCATTCAAAACTTGATTCGTCAGTTGGAGAGTCAGAAGGTCATCAGCAAAACTCATTCACCTTTCAACAGTCCAATCTGGCCTGTGAGAAAGCAGAATGGAGAGTGGCGTCTGACAGTTGATTTCCGTGCCTTGAATGAAGTAACTCCACCCATGAGTGCAGCTGTACCAGACATGATGGAACTCCAATATGAGCTGGAATCCAAGCAGGCCAAATGGTATGCTACCATAGACATTGCTAATGCTTTCTTCTCTATTCCCATAGCAGAGGAATGCAGGCCTCAGTTTGCTTTCACCTGGAGAGGCATTCAGTACACATTCAATCGTTTGCCCCAGGGGTGGATTCACAGTTCAACCATCTGCCATGCAGTGATCCATGATGCTTTGGAGAAAGGTGGAGCTCCAGAACACATTCAGTTCATCGATGACATCATCGTCTGGGGTGAGACTGCTGAAGAAGTCTTCGAGAAAGGTAATAAAATCCTTGACATTCTCTTGCAAGCTGGTTTCGCTATCAAGCGAGACAAGGTGAAAGGACCTGCCAGAGAAATCCAGTTTCTGGGAGTGCGGTGGCAAGATGGTCGCCGTCACATCCCAATGGATGTGATAAACAGAGTCTCCACCATGGCAAATCCCATCAACAAGAAAGAAACTCTGCGTTTCTTAGGCATAGTGGGATTTTGGAGACTGCACATTCCTGGATACAGTCAGATTGTGAAACCTCTCTATGATGTGACTCGAAAGAGAAACAGTTTCCAATGGGGTCCTGAGCAACAAGCAGCCTTTGACCAGATCAAGCGAGAGGTAGTCCAAGCGATGGGTCTGGGACCTGTCCGAACTGGTCCAGACATTAAGAACATTCTGTACACGGCCGCGAGTGACAATGGTCCAACCTGGTGCTTATGGCAAAGAGCTCCAGGGGAGACACGAGGACGTCCTCTTGGTTTCTGGGGTCGTGGCTACAGAGGCTCAGAGGCAAACTACACTCCAACAGAGAAAGAGATTTTAGCTGCTTATGAAGGAGTGAAAGCTGCTTCTGAAGTGATTGGAACTGAGTCACAACTTCTTCTAGCTCCTAGATTGCCAGTTCTGAATTGGATGTTCAAAGGCAAAGGTTCTTCACCACATCATGCAACAGATGCTACCTGGTCTAAGTGGATGGCTCTGATAACACAGCGAGCTCGAATGGGAAATCTCGAAAGGCCTGGTTTGGTGGAGGTGATCACAAACTGGCCAGAAGGCACAAGCTGTGCAAAACCTCCAGAGGAGAGAGTAACTCGTGCAGAGGAAGCTCCTCCTTACAGTGATCTGTCTGATGATGAAAAGAGATATGCTTTGTTCACAGACGGTTCCTGTCGTCTTGTTGGGAACAAGCGGAGATGGAAATCTGCAGTGTGGAGCCCAACGCGCAGAGTTGCAGAAGCGAGAGATGGAGAAGGAGAATCCAGTCAATTCGCAGAGGTAAAAGCTGTCCAGCTAGCTCTTAACATAGCTGAACGTGAGAGATGGCCAAAGCTTTATCTCTACACCGACTCGTGGATGGTAGCCAATGCCTTGTGGGGTTGGCTGAAAGACTGGAAGAAGAATGGCTGGCAGAGGAAAGGAAAGCCAATCTGGGCTGCAGATCTGTGGCAAGACATTGCTGCTCGCATTGAGAGAATCCCAGTGAAAGTGAGACACATCGATGCTCACATTCCTAAGAGCAAAGCTACAGAGGAACAACAACACAACCATCAGGCAGATCTAGCTGCAAGAGTTTCCCAGGTGGACACAAACTCTGATCCTGATCCTGATCTTGACTGGAAACACCGAGGTGAGCTGTTCTTAGCTCGGTGGGCCCATGACTCGTCAGGACATCAAGGCAGAGATGCAACCTACCGATGGGCTCGTGACAGATCCATTGACATTTCCATGGATGCTATCACACAAGTCATCCATGACTGTGACATTTGTGCTGCTATTAAGCAGGCAAAGCGGATCAAGCCCTTGTGGTACGGTGACCGATGGTCCAAGTACAAGTATGGTGAAGCCTGGCAGATTGACTACATCACTCTACCTCGTTCTCCATCTGGTAAGCAGTATGTGCTGACTATGGTAGAGGCAAGCACTGGATGGCTGGAAACTTATCCAGTTCCTCATGCAACTGCACGTAACACCATTCTTGGTCTGGAAAGACAAATCCTGTGGAGACACGGAACTCCAGAGAGGATTGAGTCAGACAATGGAACTCATTTCAAGAACAATCTTGTAAAAAACTGGGCCAAAGAGCACGGCATCGAGTGGATATTCCACATTCCCTACTATGCACCAGCTGCAGGGAAGATCGAACGCTACAACGGTTTGCTGAAAACCACTCTCAAAGCCATGGGGGGTGGATCTTTGAAAAACTGGGAGAAACATTTAGCACAAGCAACCTGGTTGGTGAATAGTAGAGGTTCAGTGAATCGAGCTGGACCTGCCCAATCAGATTTGTTGCGAAAGGAGGAAGGTGATAGAGTTCCTGTTATCAGAGAAAAGAATCTGTTAGGCAAAACTGTTTGGGTATTTTCTCCTTCAGGAGAGGCCAAACCTGTCCGAGGGGTGGTTTCTGCTGAAGGTCCTGGTCACACCTATTGGGTGATGCAAGAAAATGGTGAAATTCAGTGTATTCCACAAAGAAATCTAACTTTGGCTGAGAGAGGTTAAATTCAGAGTGTTGCACAGATACAGCATCACGCCCAAGAGGAGAGTCCATGAGATCTACGGTGCACGAACCCTGAGAGCCCTGAGTCACCTGAGAGTCCCTGTTCCTTTCTTCACTCCATCTGCGAGGAAACAAGCTGTTTGCTGTTTTTCCTGTGATTTGACTCTTTTGAATCATCTACATCTGAAATAGCCGGAATGGACTATGGTCTTTATTCACCTATTGTTGTAGATATTATTTTAGATTAGATAAATGATAGTAGCAGCCAATGGAATTGTTTAGAAGGGGTGGACTGTGATGGTTTGAAACTGTCTTTTTAATTTTTCCTTGCAAAGTTCAGAACAGAGAAAGTGAAAGAATGTAAATAAGTCACTATTGGGTGTAAGAAAGCAAAATAACAATTGTTCTAAACACTTCCATTGGATAGAGAGAAATGTTTAAGAACTATTACCCAAAACAAAGTAGGCATTCTGCACATTCTGCGTTCTGCAGTGGGGGCAGTTGCTGGGCTGTCTGGCTGCTGTTTCTTCTTCTCTTCTGGCTGAAGATAACACACTGACCTTGGCAGCTAAGTTAACAACTTTCTGCTTAACTAACTCTGCTTCTCTGTCCAGGGGGGTCTGGGGGGAAGCTCCTGGGAGAGGGAGGCCCCTTTGGGAGGGTCCCCTTGGGGGGAAGCAAAGGGAGATCGGTTGTGCTTTTTCTGTTGATTGTATATATTTGTAAATGTTGTGAATTTTGTATATTTGTACATATTCATTGCATTTCATTGTAGATTTTAGACTCTGCTTGTAAATACAGCTTTTCATTTGCTTCCAGACTGAGCTAGCCTGGTTATTGTCGGTGGGGGTGGAATTTCAGCTCACACCAACACAGAGAGTTAAATGATTTAAGTACAGATCTAACCTTTCCAATACAGCAATTCCCATTGGGCATACAGGTGCTGTGAGCTGTGGGTTTCCCACCAATGGGATTCCATAGCAGATCAGCCTGGGACTCACCACTTGCTCCTCTGTCTGGTATCTTCCCAGATGCTGTGGCTATAATTTGAGCAGTCCTTGTCTCAGAGAGGGCTAGGGGGGTCTCTCTCTCTCTCTTGTGTGCTCCCTTGCTGGGCTGTAGCCTCTTCTGGCTTTCAATTCCCTTGGAGCTTTTCCCCTTTCTGCCTTGGTCCATGTGCAAGGCCTGGGTGAAGTTGTTGGTCTGCTAGAGCAGATTCCTCAGCTGCTACTCCAGCAGCATTTGGCTCTAATTGCTTGCTGGGTGAGCACAAGGCAAGTTCCTTGACTTCTTGGCTGGTTTAAATACTGTCCCAAGACAATTAATGCCCTTTGGTAACACTGAACCCTGATCACTGCACCCATAGGATGGGGCATAACTAAACATGGCCAGGGGCACAGACAGTTCTCAGCTGTGTTACAAAGTTAATCACACGTGCTGGACCCCAGGAAGTGTCCAGGTTTGCACATTCTGGGGTGCTTAGCCACTGTCTGGGCTAGGGCATGTTTGGGGGTTCACCCTTCAGGACACCCACAGTTTGATTCCTGCTTGCCAGATACTGAGTTTCACCACTAAGGAATTCCTTCCCCATTTATCCCACTGACAGCATTCCTGTGTGCTCCTTGTCGAGCGAAGCGGTAAGAGGGGTACAGGTGGCTCACAATGACACTTCTCACCTTCTCCATTGCAAAAGCTTCAGCACTGCTGGTCTGCCCTCACTCAGTTTTTAAAAGCAATTTGCACAGAATCACAGAATGTTAGGGGCTGGAAGGGACCTCAAAAGATCACCAGATCCAACCCCCCTGCCAGAGCAGGATCACCTATACCAGATCACACAGGAATGCATCCAGGCATGTTTTGAATATCTCCAGAGAGGGAGACTCCACAACCGCCCTGGGCAGCCTGTTCCAGTGTTCTGTCACCCTCACAGGGAAATAATTCTTCCTCCTGTTTCCATGGAACTTCCTATGCTTCAACTTCCACCCACTGCCCCTTTTCCTGTCATTGGGCATCACCCATCAGAGCCTGGCTCCAGCCTCTTGGCACTCACCCTTCACATATTTATAAACATGAATGAGGTCACCTCTTAGTCTCCTCTTCTCCAGAGCCCCACCTCCCTCAGCCTCTCCTTGTCAGGAAGATGTTCCACTTCCTTCATCATTTGTGTGGCTCTGTGCTGGACTCTTCCAAGCAGTTCCCTGAGGTCCTTCCTGAACTGAGGGGCTCATTGCTACAAATGTGTTCTGCAAAAGCACATTTTGCTTTATTTTAAAGAAGGCAACATTCTTCTCTATCTGTCTTACCTAATATCATTAGGATTGTGTGTTGAACTAAACAGGCTTTGTCAATGGTACTGTCAGTAACTGTCTGTCTCTCCTCTTACTTCAGGCAATTTATGTAACAGCAATATTTCCTTACCTGGTCCTAAGTATATTCCTTATTCAAGGACTCACTCTACCAGGAGCCACTGAGGGTCTGGCTTACCTCTTCACCCCTAATGTAAGTATTCCTGCTATAGTCATATATATATATTTCCCCCTCTGCTCTCATACTGCATTTTCTTTTCCCAGCTGCTCTAATCTAGCTCCCAACCCAAGAGCTCAGCCAAGCTGTCTGATATTAAGAGACTCAGTTAACAGTTCAGTACTAAGCACATCAGAAAACACTGGAAAACTGAGTATAAGTTTGATATGGGTTCCTCAGGCTTCAATGTGTAAGTGAATTTGATGCACCTCACAAACAGAATCCTCTCTCTTTTATGCATGATAAAAACAGAATTTCACTGCCAATGCCACTGAAATTACACAACTTTAAGAATTCACAAGGAAAACAACTGAGGAATTACTCTGCCAAGTGATTGGTTTGGGGTTTCTTCTACAGTTGAAAGTAATTTTCTCCTACTCCTGTTTCTATCCATAACTGCAGTTCTCCCCACTCCTGTAGTTATCCCTAAAAGAGAGAACTGCTGAGCAATACCCCTCTCCCATTTTTTCTTGTCTTCTCAAAGGGGCAGGAGTCCCAGATCCCTCCACCTGCTGTCTATTTCAGAAGGGCCTCTTTATGCCTTCCAAAAGGCAAATTTTTCCACCCATCAGCCTCAGGCTCCTCACAGTTCTGCCTTTATGCTCTAAAGCTCCAAAAAGCAGTCAGTGTTGAGGATAAAATGCAGCCCCCACTAACAGAGAGCCTCACATCATCCTCTGCCTCTGCAGCCACTGTGGTGCTTCTCAGCACAGCAGCACTGCCTGCTTTTCATCTGAATGCTGTCAGAGCTCAAGAACAACCTTGGTCTTTACAGAATATGCATTTGGATTTCTGTATCACAGTGTCACAGTACATTAGAGGTTGGAAAGGACTTCCAGAGATCATCAGGTCCAAACCCCTGCCAGAGCAGGATCACTTAGGGTAGTTGGCACAGGAATGCATCCAGGTGGGTTTGGAAACTCTCCAGAGAAGGAGACTCCACAACCCCCCTGGGCAGCCTGTTCCAGTGCTCTGTCACTCTCCCTGTAAAGAAGTTTCTCCTCCTGTTGAGCTGAAATCTTCTATGTTCTAGTTTGATCCCATTGTTCCTTGGCTTATCACTGTGAACCACTGGCCCCATTGACTCGACACCCACCCCTCAGACGTTTATAGACATTGATCAGATCCCTCTCAGTCTTCTCTCCTCTGGACTAAAAAGCCCCAGGGCTCTCAGCCTCTCTTCATAGGGGAGATGTTCAAGTCCCCTAATCATCCTCATGTCTCTCTATTGGATTCTCTCCAGCAGTTCTCTTTCTTGAACTGGGAAGCCCAAAACTGGACACAGGATTGCAGGTGTGGTCTCAGCAGGACAGAGTAGAGAGGTAGAAGAACTTCCCTAGCCCTGCTGGACACACCTTCTTGATGCACCCCAGGATCCCATTGGCTCTCTTGGCCATAAGGGCACATTGTTGTCCCATGCAGAATTTGTACTAAGGACTCCAAGGTCTTTCTCTGAGGAGCTGCTTTCCAGCAGGGCAGCCTCTAACCTGTCCTGGTGCCTGCTGTTATTCCTCCTCAGATGCAGGACCCTGCACTTGTCCTCATTGGACTTCCTGAGGTTTGCCTGCACCCAGCTCCCAGCCTGTCCAGGTCACATTGGATGCTGCACAGCCTGACAGGTGTCAGCCACCCCCCCGGTTTTGTATCCTCAGGGAACTTGCTGAGGGCACTCTCAGTCCCTTCATCCAGGACGTCAATAAAGACATTGAACAAAACTGGACCCAATACCGACCCCTGGGGAACACCATTGACCACAGGTCCCCAAGGTGACTCTGCCACTGATGACAGTTGTCCATCTTCATCTGCATGTTCCCAGCTTCAGCACATTTCTTCTTCTGAAGACACGCTTATGAAATCTGAATGCCATATCACTGCAAATAAGAGATAACATTTAGATTTATCATTAGTTGCTTACAACCAGATAACAACATTCCCACAGCACACTTGCCTGCCCACTATTTCTTCATTTGAACACTTACCAATATCTGTTAGAGGCAATAAAAGCATTTCACCTAGCATCAGAGTAAAGCATCTCCAGACAGTTGCCAAAGGCCCCAGTCAGAAGGTCAGCTTTTAAGTCACACCTGTCAGCACTGACAATGGATTTGGCAGCACTTCATCAAACTATGAAGGTATTGTAGCAACACTTTCTGCACTGCCATATAGCAATCTGCATGGTCTTTCAAAGCAAACCTTTAGAAAGGGTTGCCTAAGCTGAAGTACTTCATGCAGTACTGGTTACACTCATCAGCTCCTTATGCTACACTGCACAAAGCATTCTAACAGTCTTGCTGTAGTCAAAGCAGTGGCACCCTTGTGCAGAAAGCATCTACAGCAATGGCATTCACTGCATCCACCTGCACTGAATGGGTGAATCCATTGCTCTCCCTCTTCAAGCTCAAGCCAAAGAAACTCAAAATGCTATCAAGGGTCTTTTGGCATACTTAACTCTCACTCCTACAAATGCTCCTAGCAGGATCATCCCTGCAAAAACGTTCCCAGTACTAGAATCAGTGGCACCAGCAGAGAGATGTGACACAGAAACCACACAAATCACCCTGCATGACTAGGATGCAGATTTCACAGGATCACAGGATGTCAGGGTTGGAAGGGACCCTAAGAGATCATCGAGTCCAAGCCCCCTGCCAGAGCAGGACCATACAATCTAGCTCAGGTCACAGAGAAATGCATCCAGACAGGCCTTGAAAGTCTCCAGAAAGGAGACTCCACAACCTCTCTGGGCATCCTGTTCCAGTGCTCTGTGACCCTTACAGTAAAGAAGTTCCACCTTGTGTTGAGGTGGAACCTCCTGTGCTGCAGCTTCCATCCATTGCTCCTTGTCCTATCAGAGGGAGCAAGTGAGCAAAGCCTGTCCCCTTCCTCTTGACACCCAGCCCTCAGATATTTATAAACATTTATTAAATCCCCTCTCAGTCTTCTCTTTTCCAGACTAAAAGCCCCAGGTCCCTCAGCCTCTCCTCATCAGGCAGTGCTCCAGTCCCCTAATTATCCTCATAGTCCTCTGCTGGACCCCCTCCAGCAGGTCCCTGTCCCTCCTAAACTGATGAGCCCAAAACTGAACACAGTACTCAAGATGAGGTCTCACCAGGGCAGGGTAGAGGGGAAGAAGAACCTCCCTGGATCTGCTGGACACACTCTTCTAAATACACCCCAGGATCCCATTGGCCTTCTTGGCACATTGCTGTTATCCACCAGGACTCCCAGATTTGACACAGTCTGTGACCCATTTTAATGGTAAGATTCCTTATCAGTGCTGCTATTCGAAACTGCATATTAACCTCTGTAATCCAATAATCATTGAGTTAGTTTAGCCTCCTCTATCACATCACCCTTATGTCAAAATTCCAATTCCACTCTGTCAGCTTCTCCTTTTTTCTTATTTTCCCTATGTCACCCTGCTGTTAGCACAGTGCTCTGAGAATCTAAGATGCTTCTTAAAAATAAATATCTGTTTTTTCTCTGCTTGGGCTCTTGGTGTGTTTCAGTTTGTTGAAGCTAATTTGGAAAACCATGGAATCACTTTGTGTCTTAAAACAATGGAAGTTCAGTACTTGTTTCTCCAGTATTAGGAAGACTTAAACTCTAAGTTACCTACCTAGTGTGTGGCTTAACCAAAAGAAAGAAAGAAAGAAATCAAGAAGGAGCAATGGATGTAAGCTGCAGCACAGGAGGTTCCACCTCAACACAAGGGGAAACTTCTTTACTGTGAGGGTCACAGAGCACTGGAGCAGGCTGCCCAGAGAGGTTGTGGAGTCTCCTTCTCTGGAGACTTTCAAGGCCCATCTGGATGTGTTCCTGTGTAACCTGAGCTAGATTGAACGGTCCTGCTCTGGCAGGAGGGTTGGACTCAAGGATCTCTTTGGGTCCCTTCCAGCCCCTGGCATCCTGTGAGGAAAAATGTAATGTGCTGTCCTTGTTATGTGCCTACCACAATAAGGACAGCACATTACATTTTAGACAGAAGAAAGTGTGCAATGAAAGGGATTTTATAATTACCAAATTATGTCTTCAGAAACACCTGCTATTACTGACACATTTTGTTCCAGTTCCCACTGTCAGTATATTTAAATAGCACCACAGCAACAATTGCAGAAGTGAAATAAGACAGATGGGCTATGAAAACTGGGAGAGGAAAATGAAAAATAATTTAAGCCTAATAGATGCATTTATTCAAACTATTCCAGCTGAACACTTTGAAAAATCCCCGTGTATGGCTTGATGCAGCTACCCAGATCTTCTTCTCTCTCTCTTTGGGTTTTGGAGGGCTGATTGCATTCTCAAGCTACAATCCACCAAAGTAAGTAGAATCACACCCTTTATAAACTGGCTACATTCTTGCTGCATTTTGTGCAATTTGCTAATATTTTCAAACCTCTTTCCTTAGGGTATTTATAAAAGACCTTACTTTTTTTCTTAAGGATCTTAACAGCTAATGCCTTTCTGAAAGGCCAAATTGATTTTGTAACAGAAAGGGGAGGGAGAAAAAAAAATCTAAAAAATTTTGAAATTTGTGGAAATATCCAAGAGTATCACAGATTAAATACTGCCTTTTTTGGTCACTTCACTTGCTTGAATGCTTTTTCTAGAAATGACTGTGAAAAGGATGCTGTGACAGTTGCAATTGTGAACAGCATGACATCCCTCTATGCCTCCATCCCAGTCTTTTCTGTTTTGGGGTTTAAAGCAACCACAGGCTACTGGGACTGCCTGGACAGGTGAGAAACTTGTGTTTCCAGTGTTAATACTGTGGTTTCAACAGAGAAAGGGATAGTTTGCTACTTGAAAAAAATGTATTTAGAGACTTTATTTTCAGTGAAAAAGGAAAATCATCTCTATGGAGAAGTCTAGTGTAAAAATATGAAGCATTATGGCATTGAGGCAAGAATGATTGGGGGTTAGCATTTGTAAGGAGCAAGACAAATTACAAACAAAACCCATTGCAAGTACTGCATCAGAGCTCACATCTCAATATCAGACTAGCATCAGAAGTAGTTAAAAAAAACACCACCTTTTCCTGTTCTACCAAATATGCTTTTAATAACTAAGTTATTAAAAGTTATTTTAATAACTAAGTTATTAAAAACAAGTGGTTGAAATAGTCTAGAGAGCTAATCAAATAAAAATTGGAAATGTTTTGGGGACTGCAACTGCATAAAGTATTTAGAGTTTGTATCTGAAAGAGAAGACATTAACTGGTGGCAGGGGGGTTGGAACTAGATGATCCTTGAGGTCCCTTCCAACCCTGACAATTCTGTGATAGTCTGAATATCTTCTCCTCATGTAAGTCCTCATTTAATGTTTTCCTTTATACCATAAGAGAAGGTAACACAACTGGCTATTAACATCTTAATATATGCCATAGCATTTCTAACCACATCATCTACAAACATTTAAAGTAATGAAGTTGGCTTCTCTGGCAGGAACATTAACAGTATCATCAATGAGTTTGATCTTCCAGAAGAAAGCATCATGAGACAGAACTACACAGCTTGGATTAGTTTCCTAAATTCATCATATCCAGAAAAAATTGCTGGACTCAAACTGAAAAGCTGTGACCTTCAAGAATTTCTTCATCAGGTACTTCCACCAAAGTAACCTTTAAAACAAAATATTGTAGAAAGGCTAATATCTTCCTTTTTCTTTTAAAGTGCTGGCACTTGACCTGTAATGAATGTATTGCATATAATCATGAAACAACACAAATTTTCAAAATCTGAAATAACATTGTTGTATGGCAGCCTGAGCTCAAAGCTGTCTGTTAAGGGCACACAAAATTACATATCACAAAGCTGGACACCAGATTCCTGCTTTGGTTCACAGGAATAAGTGCAACAGAGCAAAACTTCTAGCTGAAAGATTGTAGAAAAAATGCTGAATGGGAGTTTCCTAAGGCCATATTTAGGAAAATAGCACAGCATCTGTGAAAATATTCACTTTCACCATCTTTCTATTCCCTCTTGTCCTTTCTGGTTTTCCTCTTCTCTGCACAGGACCTCACCAATGTGTTTTTTACCTCCAACCTCCCTCTCCCCCACCAAAATACATCATGATCCTCACCTTTTCCCCCTTCTTTTCCAATCCTTTTAAAACATTTCCCCATCATTAAGCACAGATTTTTCTTCTAAATTTACTTCTCCCACTTCCTTCCACTTGCTCCAGTGACCCCACCCAGTCCTGTAACACTCATTCACTACTCACCCATTTTGTACTTCCTTGTTACAAGTCCTTACCACCTAATGAGAAAAAAAAAAAATGGGGCCATGGTTGCAGGAGAACAAAAAAAAAAGGAAAGGGGCTTGAGAAAAAATAAACACACAACTCTGAGGACAAAAGAGTGGACACATTTGCTAGAGAGAGAATGTGCTGAGGCACAGTAGCCATAATGCACAATGCATTGCTCCACCAACATGAAAACATACAGCTAGAAAAATTTCAATCTCAACTGCAGTTTAAATTTTACCTTGCACTGAGCAGGACAACTATTTCAAAAGCTGTCACCTGAAGAAATGCTTAGTGATGTTCTGGTGAAGGTATCATGTAAGTCTTGCAGATTCAGCCTGCTGTGACCAAGTTTGTCTTGCTGCATGTTACCCAGTGCAGAAAAGCCAATTCAGGCACAGTAGCCATAATGCACAATGCTGGTGAAATTGGCTGCTTCACTTGTGATGGAGCAGATTCTGTTTTGTCTGGCCTTCTCTGATGGCACCCATTGCTGGTTTATGGTCTGACACGTTTTAATTCCACATTAAAGCAAGATTAGCATTTTTCAATGCTTAGATTTAAATATCCTTGGGAAACTGAATTCAAATAAATTTACCTGAATTTTTTTTTCTCCCTTACTACCCTTTTCTGTTCTGGTTATTTATGTCTGAGTGTTTTGTGATCAACAATTCACCAATTCTCTTGCTGCTAGAGAGGCAAGGATGTCCTTATGCACATGTCTTTCTTTCCAGCAGTTATTTTATCAGAGATTTTAAATTTTTTTTCATGACAGATGTAAGACATCTCTCATGCACATCTCTTTCTTTCCAGCAGTTATTATATCATAGATTATTTTTTTTTAATGACAGATGTAAGACAGTATTAGCAGAACCACTGCTATTTCAATTGCGAGTCTCAGATCCGATTTACTCTGAACCCAGCTCTCTGTGCAAACTAAAATTCTGCTCTATAATTGTCTACACCTCTTTGATGCACCATTTACAATTAAAATTCCCTCTAACACTACTCACTACCCCTTTTTAAAACTGCTACCTGCCACAGGTCAACCAGCACTCTTGCCTCCACGGAAGGACACAAGTGTGTTGTAATTCTCTGTGAATAAGACACCATTATAATGTTTATTTTTATCTGTTTGTGAATTCTGCAGAGTGTATCAGGAACTGGCTTGGCTTTCATCGTTTTCACTCAAGCCATCATTCTCATGCCAGGCTCCCAAGCCTGGGCCATCCTGTTTTTCATAATGTTGTTCAGCTTGGGCCTTTCCTCTATGTTTGGGAACATCGAGGGAGTCTTCACTCCTCTCCTAGAGCTTCAAATTATATCTCAATCAATACCCAAAGAGCTATTATCTGGTAAGGTATTTGCTTTGCTTTGTTTAAAGTATGTGGCTTCTTTAATGAAGTGCAAACTACCAACTGCTTAATAAGTATCACAGAATCATAGAATCAGTCAGGGTTGGAAGGGACCACAAGGATCATCTAGTTCCAACCCCCCCTGCCATGGCCAGGGACACCTCACACTACATCAGGCTGGCCAGAGCCTCATCCAGCCTGGCCTTAAACACCTCCAGGGATGGGGCCTCAACCACCTCCCTGGACAACCCATTCCAGGCTCTCACCACTCTCATGGTGAAGAACTTCTTCCTCACGTCCTGTCTGAATCTCCCCACTTCCAGCTTTATTCCATTCCCCCTAGTCCTATCACTACCTGATAGCCTAAAAAGTCCCTCCCTCACAGCAGGATTAAGAATTTGTAATATTAATTTAGTTATCTCATGGGATTAGTAATGGCAGTGGATTGTGTTTGCAGAAGATAAGTACCTAGATGAGGTAGCAGTTATGGCAGAAGCTGTCAGATGACAACATGATATTGCCCTTGCCAGTTTTGTCCTTGGCTGGGAAGAGCTGTTTGAGAAAGCCTCTTAAATTGCTATTCCTGGAGTTGAGTTCACTCTGAGCTGTTGTAGACATTGGGAAGAGTCTTGTCTGCACTTAAGCCTTCACCACCGAACAGTCACTTGACGGCAACCAGGGGCATCAGCTGGCCTGCCATAACCACCTGCAGGTGAATTTACCACACTGTCACAACTGCAAGGCAGGTCATTCACCCCACTTTCATTCAGGTATTTCAGAGTATTTCACATTCACTGTGAACACACCTGAGTTGAAAATTACCACTTTGAAAGCAAGGAGTAAGAGATCACAGTCCTGTTCTTGACCCAAAACCAGGGACAGTTACTGAATACAACCTGCTTCTCAAGAACCAGGCTCAGTGAGAGTCTGAGAGATCCTACTGTGAAATAGGTCTAGAAAATTTTCTGCCAGTGTGAAGTAATGGATTAACACTTCTGCAGTGTGCCCTTTTAAATTCCTATGGGGACTATTGCTTCTCAAGAACCAGAATCTGTGATTGAGTCTGTGAGATCCCACTGTGAAACAGGTCTAGAAAATTTTCTGCCAGTAATGGATTAACACTTCTGCAGTGTGCCCTTTTAAATTCCTATAAGGACTATTGCTGTCATGCCTTTTTAGGATCTTCCTATAGCAGCTTAAATTATATCCTTTTCATTTTACTACTTCTTACACAGAAACAAATTATTTGCAACAGCCCAGGCTGTCTGCTGAAAGTACTAACCACTAAAGGATGCTCCAAGTCACACAAGTGCATTCCTCCTGCAACAGAGTGTTGCCTCTTGACCAATACACAGGGGAAAACTGAGTTTAGGAAGTGATATTAGCTCCACTAAGTCAAAACCAGCTTGTTGTAGTTCCATAGAGGGAGAGAGAATAAAAAGTCTCTAGGACAAGAGTGAAAACAATTTAGAACAAAAATATACTTCATAAATTCAGTTCACTACTGCAGTAATAAAAATACTTTCTTTTTTTTCCCTTCAGGTATAATATGTCTAGTTTGCTTCCTCATTGCTCTGTGTTTTACACTGGGTTCAGGGAGTTACTGGATTGACATTTTTGACAGCTATGCAAGTTCCTTGCCTCTTCTGGTCATTGCTTTCTTTGAAGTGGTTGGGGTTGTGTACGTCTATAAAATTCAAAGGTAAGTTAGAAACCAGTGTAATTTTTTTTTTCACATGGGAGAAGAACTAATTTTCCTCTCTAATCCATGTATGTTACACACAGGCATACAATACTAACTGATTTCTGTAGCACTTACCAGTTCTGTGAATGTAGTTAACTCTTTGGATCAAGTCTCCTGTATTTGTAAAATAGGAAGGATAATCTCTGCAGAGCACTTATGGAAGGGGTTAGTGGGGGATGGGAGGTTGTTTTAAGCATAAAGCTAGAAAGTCAACAGCCATTGTAGTTCTCTGGACAATGGGAGTTACACTTCAATGTCCTTCTGTTGTCTTCTTTACTTTTATATTTTTCATTTATCATTATTTTTCCCCTCAAACTTCATAGTAAGCAGCATGCAGTTGCTTACGTCCCCCACATTAAAAGTCTGCAACACTAAGAGTCTTCACAGTCATAGACACTAATTAAATTCATTCTTCAGTTTAAAAGATTTCCTACATCCTCTGTTAATTGTAAATGCCAGAAACTTGAGCTCATTTTGATTTAGAATATAACCTGGCTTCTCTAGTCAGGGCCTTTCCAGTCCAGAAATCTCCCCAGTTCTCAATAAAGATTAATATTTCCCCCCCACCACCACCTCTATAATTTACTCAATTACATGTTGGGACTTCACCTTTCCAATTCTTACTCTGACACTGGAATCATGAAGGTCCCAATTTTGTTGTGGATGAGTTTGTATACTATACAGGTAATGAACTCACATTTGACCACTGCTGTTTGCAATATCAATCTGTTTCAGTATCATCCAAGCTTAAATCCTATCACAGCCTATAACTGTAAAACTAACAAACTGAAGAAAAATATTTTCCTCAAGTCCCAGCATTAAACTCTTTAGATCCACTGTTCAGGCCTTGGAGCCCTTCCCTTGTTAAATGGTGGTAACTCCAGGGCTATACTATCATAAATTATTTCAAACATCCCTCTTGCTGCCCATTACAGCTAGCAGTAAAAGTAGAAGCAGCAATAAAATCTTATTTCAAATGCCACAGCAGACTCTGGAATCCACAGAACTTGCATTTTCTCTGTTGTGCTAGTACACATATACTTTTCCCTCTTTATTGGCTACAAGCATGGCCAAATAATGTTTTCCTAGTTTTCAAGAGAACTTCTAATATTTTCAGTTAGATTAACAGAACTGAAGACACAGCTGGTGTTTGCACACACACACACACACACACACATATGCCCCCCATGTGTATCTGTATTCCAGATGACAACATTTTTTCTAACTTGAAAGATAAATTTTCCTGTAACTACCAAACCCAGAACCATGTATCCACTCCCCATGCAATGTATAAAACTGTAAGAGGTTCATCAGCTCCATGTCCAAACAACAGCCACTACTGACTGCAGAGGAAGCTGGCTCAGGTTGCAATAATTTTGTCTCTGACCTGTTATGATTCATTTGGTGCTGGTTACTTCAGGCTTCTTCCTAACGAGCTGTGTTGGTTCCCTTGGTGATTGTCTTTTTTACAGTAATTTGAACAGTTCTTCAAAACTGCTGTAATATTTTCATCCTTTATTTGTGCTTCAGAAAGCTTAGACTAGGTGCTCAGGTAATGCAAATTGACAATGTAACGTGATTATTGATCCCTGATAGGCATCGATAAAGACTTTATTGATATTACTCTTGTCTTAAGCCTAAGGTCATTAAGGGAGGGTATGGAACAGAGAGATTTATGGAGTTCTACCATGTGTTTAAAACTTCAGGGAAAAATCTGAGAAGTCAAACTGTTACCACTTAAACCTGACACCATCACAAATATGCCTCCTCTTAAAAGGTTCAGTAAAGATTTGAAACGGATGACTGGACGAGAACCCAATCTCTACTGGCAGATCACATGGAGGTTTATTAGCCCTCTGCTCCTGCTAATTGTCTTCATGGCCTTTGTTACACTTCAGATACAGAAGTCACCAACCTATGCAGCCTGGAACCCTAAACATGTATGTTCTCCACTACTTTCAGAACTTCTAACAAAAGCAAGAGCTGTGTATTTTTCTGCCTTACTGTTCTTTATAATCCTTGCCATCTACTGCTTACCTGCCCAATGCAGCCTGAAGGGATGCACTGCTCAGCAGGAGAAGGCTCCAGTGTGCACAGAGATCACAAATAACCAAAATGTGTTTCTGTTCACAGAGCCTCTTCTTGAAGAGTCCTGCATAGCCTGAACTCATATTTCTTACAGATGTGTGTAATGCAGAGAACTGCTGAAGTGAATTGTCTCACAGACAGTCCATACCTGCAGGGTGTTCAGAGGTGGAACAAATGCATGAGCAGAGCTTTAGAGCTGCATGACAGATGCCAGGAATGAAAATATTTCTCTGTGAGAACTACCAGTATCTCTGGGGCCCTGATAAACATGTACTTCTGAGAAGTAGGGAGGGAGGGAGGCAGTGGTCCAGTAATAGCATTGGTTAACTGGGCACCAAAGACAACACCAATGCTGAGAACACTGGATCTGGACACTGCTGTCTCACATTGGTTGCAGTGTGTTGGATCCCTCTCAAATACACCCTGCAGAGATCTGAAGATTCTGGTCTTAAAACTTCATGAGGATTATACAGTATCAGTGTACCCTCCAAAAGCCTTTAAGCGTCTATCACCCCAAAATAAAGCTCAGCTATAGACTTGCAGAAATTGCATTATCATCACTCCCTTGAAATCTCCCATATGAATCTGCCCTATTTGGCAAAAAGCAGGCTTGGTAATTGCTGAGACCAGTTAAGATTTTAGTACTAAGAAAAATAATCAGAGCTTAACCAAGAGAGGATGAAAGTTTGGTAACTCTTCGGGCAACCCCTGCATTCCTAGGAATGTGACACAATTCCAGCTATAAATCTTTGGAACTGCCAAACATTTACAACCATCTTCAGACCCAGGAGAAGGGTATACAGAGGTCACAGCCACTGAAAACTATTGTAGAGCAAGAGTAAACCCTTTTCTATTCTTATTATAACAGCTTATGAAAATGGAAATGGAAATCCTACCAAGCTTTAAGTGTACCTACCAACTATTTCTTTTGCTTGCCTTTTTATCTCCACAGGAAGGCTTCCCTATGAAAGAGGAGAAAGTTTATCCACCATGGGTACTGGCCATCTGTGTGCTGTTAGCTGTCCTTCCTTGTGTGTTTGTACCTCTGACAACACTCTTCCACCTGATCAAACGAATGTGCAGCAGCAAGGACCCAAACTTAGTACCACTAGAAGTGTTTTCATGTCAGGGGGCTAATAGCAACTTCTCTCATCCAAAAGAATAAACACTCATTGTAACTGTAAGTAAAAATAAGAGAGCCTTTGTTAGACATGGTTAGCTGTAGTTTGGTATCATCCAACCAACCTGGCTCATGCAGTTCATATGTTTAGTCAGTCACTCATTAATACTCTATAAGCAATGCTGGTTTGTTTCCTTTTTTTTTTCCCCTTCCAATTTCACAACAGTTATATTAACCTTGACCCTCCTACATCCTGTCCCGCTGACTGAAAACCAGCCCCATTGCTTTAACCCTTTCTTGTGTTACCAACTTTATGTCTCTCCCAGGCCAGGCTAAACTTGGAAAGCCTCCTAATTATTGTAAGTGCTCTCTGTCTGCCTTCACTTTCTCTTAAAAAAAACCCTTAAAAAAAAGTCCTAAGGATCAGCAACATAAAAAAACTGAAACAGAAGCACCTACAGTTTTGTTCACTAACCCCTCTCTGAGAGGTGTAGAATGGAAGCTCTCAAAGAGTAAGGACTCCTCTTGTCCATTACTTTACTTCTTTTAAAGCCCTATACACCTTTAAATAGCAGTTATCTTGTCAGTATTTCACATCTCAAGCATTGAGAAGAGCAAAAATAAAGCATCAGAAGTTAAAAGAAAGTACATTAAGTAAATCTGAGCAATTAACATTGTACAAATCTCTTACCTCAGCAGATTCCAGAATTTATTGTGGTATAAAAATACTATGAAAAAAAAATCTCCAATTTATTCCCCGTAATTACTGAACACAATAACTGAATAGTGTCATGAAAACACAGATGTACAGAAGCCTCTAAGTGCCTGCAGCCTTACATGACATGGCAATGAAGTTAATCTTTACTTAAAAACATGTTTTCCTGTACTTGGTTGCAGAACCTGGCCACTCTGCAGCCATGGGATATGAGGATTCTTTTCATCAAGGCACTCTAGCAACCAGCAGTCTCTGCAACAATATAGGGAAATATGTGAGGATAAGGTGCAGCAAAGCTTTTAGCCCAAGTAATTTATAGTCAAGAGAACAAGATGAAGATAAGGAAAATGGAGGCAAGTTCAGTACTGAGCCTTGTGTGGCTACACACTAGTAAGGTTTCATAAAAGGTAACTGGGATTTGGCCATGCAGTGAAGATGAACCATAGAAAGGTTTGGGTTGGAAGGAACTTCAGAGGTCATCTAGTCCATACCACCCTTCCATGGGCAGGGACACCTTCCACTAGACCAGGTTGATCAAAGCCCCATCCACACTGGTACTGAACAGTTCCAGGGAGGGGACATCTACAACCTCTCTGGGCACCCAATTCCACCCAGTTCCACCAACATCCTCATGGTAAAGAATTTCTTCCTCAGAATGAGGCTTACTCCAACTCTGCAGAGCAAAGGCAGCTACTTGACTCCTTGAAACCAGTGCAAGGAAAACAGCAAGCCTGGGAGGGAGACACATGAAAATTTTCTCTTGTGATTTCTGCTTTGTATTTCCATCTGTTTACAGATGGCCTTCAGCAACAGCAGTTACTGTTTAAAATTGATGACTCGGCAAGTAGTGATGGGGAAAAGCAAACACTGACTCAGAGAATTGCAAGCATTGCACTTCAGGCTGCTTATTTTATCAGAGTATTCACTGTGACATCAAGGAATAATGGGTTAATGCAAGACACTGAAGTTTACATTCCCTCCATTCTCCATGCTAGAGCATCCTGTGGAAGCCACATAAAGGAGCAGTGATGCTGGAAAGAGCCTCATTCTTTTCTAGGAGGGTCCGTATTGAACGATACAAAACCACTTCTGTCTTTAGCATTAAAACTTCAAACAGTAAAATGGTTTGGTTCACATGGAATCTAAGTTCCAATGTTTAGAAGCAGTTCTATCCAGGGTGTTTTCTAGTCCTCCCAAGCCCTTATCTGCAATGCTTTCTGAAACACAGAGCAATTCTGCACAGATCTTCTTCCAGTTATCTACTCCACTTATCCAGGACACTCTTTTGAACACTCTGTAAGTCTTGCTTGGGACAGCTTTTAACTGCATAAAGGCTCCCTGCTCTTCCCAGGTGCCCATCCTCCCCATATGGATTTGTGCTGTAGGATCCTGTCTCATGAGGTATCCTTCCAGGCTGCCCAACCCCTCTTTGGAATTGTTCTTTCAGAACAGGCATCCTCGCTGGCTCTCAGGGCATGGCTGGGCTCTTCTGCCTCAGCCTTCTCTGAAGGTGCATGCAGAACACAATCACAGAATCACAGAAACATTCAGGTTGGAAAAGACCCTCAGGATCACCGAGTCCAACCATTAAACCTACTCTGCAAAGTTCACCTCTAAACCATAGCCCCAAGCACCACATCCAAACCACCTTTAAACACATCCAGGCTTGGGGACTCAACCACCTCCCTGGGCAGCTCATTCCAATGCCTGAACACTCTTGCTGGGAAAATTTTTTTCTGAATGTCCAGTCTAAACCTACTCAGTCACAGCTTGAGGCCATTCCCTCTTGTTCTATCACTAATTACCTGTGAGAAGAGACCAGCACCAGCCCCTCCACGACGTCCTTTCAGGTAGTTGTAGAGAGCAATGAGGTCTCCCCTCAGCCTCTTTTCCAAACTAACTATCCCCAGCTCCTTCAGTCATTCCTCATAAGATTTATTCTCCAGACCCTTCCCTGGTTTCGTTGCCCTCCTCTGCTCTGGCTCCAGCACCTCCACATCTCTCTTGCATTGAGGTGCCCAAAACTGGACACAGCACTCAAGGTGTGGCCTCACCAGAGCTGAGTCCAAGGGGACAATCCCCTCCCTACTCCTGCTGGACACAGCATTGCTGATACAGGCCAGGATGCCTTTGGCTTTCTTGGCCACCTGGGCACACTGCTTGCTCATATTCAGCTGCTTGTCTATTAGAACCCCCAGGTCCCTTTCTACCAGCAGCTTTCCAGCCACACTTCCCCAAGCCTGTAGTGTTGCTTGGAGTTGTTGTGACCCAAGTGCAGGACCTGGCACTTGGCCTTGTTGAAGCTCATCCCATTAACATTAGCCCATTGATCCAATCTATCCAAGTCCCTCTGCAGAGCCTCCCTACCCTGGTGCAGATCAACACTCCCTCCTATCTTGGTGTTGTCTGCAACTTACTGATGACACACTCTATGTCTTCATCAAGGTCATCAATAAAGATGTTAAACATCAGCACCCAGTAAGCAAGCCTTCATTCCTACTGCTTCCCACCAGCTCAGTCTTCTTCAACACATCCCACAAAACACACAGGACCTTTACAGTTAAGTGGTAAAGAGCCAAAATCTGTACCACCCATCACCACCACAGGAGGAGAGGGGAAGTGAGGCAGGCAGAAAGGACAACTGCTGAAAGCCCATGTAAAGAGTGAACAGCTATAGGTAACAACAGCTCCAGCCAAAGTGTAGGACGTTCTCCAAATGCTCAAGTCTCATCCCTGCCAAGGCCCACACTGGAGCATATCACTGCCTCTTCCTGACACATGATCCAAATGAAGACTCCTGCGTCACCAGACCTCTCCTGGGTGACATTGTCCATGGTAGTATTCCCTCACACCAGTATCACTGCGCAGCGTTGTAGGGGATGGGGGTTTTTAATGATTGAGCTGCTGGCAGGGGAGCAATGAGGATGTTCTTAATCTGCTCTCTACTCTAGTAAGAACAACTGTTCTATGCCATTGTTTGTTTTTTTAATTTAGTTTTCTATTTTAACAGCGCTACTTCATAGAAAGGAAAAACCAAACAAGCATATGACTGACTGTACATTTTGCACTGAGTTATGACATTAATGGACAGACTGCAATACTGCAAACCAACCTCTAGAAGCTGTCAAACCTCTGGTGGTGTCTGTCCGTCCTTTGGAAACATCTACTGGGTAGAACTGCCTGCACTATGTTTCACATCTTCCATGTCAGTGCCATGGACAGAGGCATTGAGTGCACCCTCAGCAAGTCTGCTGATGACACCAAGCTGTGTGGTGCAGCAGACAGGCTGGAGGGAAGGGATCCATCCAGAGGGACCTGGTCAGGCTGGAGAAGTGGGCACAAGCCAACCTCATGAGGGTCAACAAGACAAAGTGCAGGGTCCTGCATCTGGGTGGAGGCAATCCCAAGCACAAATCCAGGCTGGGCAGGGACTGGCTGGAAAGCAACCCTGAGGAGAGGGACTTGGGGGTGCTGGTGGACGAGAAGCTCAACAGGAGCCAGCAGTGAGCACTTGCAGCCCAGAAAGCCAACCAGAGCCTGGGCTGTAGCAAGAGAAGTGTGGCCAGCAGGTCAGGGGAGGTGATTCTCCCCCTCTGCTCAGCTCTGGTGAGACCCCACCTGGAGTACTGCATCCACTTCTGGAGCCCCTATTACAAGAGGGATATGGACATGCTGGAAGGTGTCCAGAGAAGGGCCACCAGGATGAGCAGAGGGCTGGAGCTCCTCTCCTGTGAGGACAGACTGAAAGAGTTGGGGCTGTTCAGTCTGGAGAAGAGAAGGCTCTGAGGTGACCTTCTTGTGGCCTTCCAGTATCTGAAGGGGGCTACAAGAAAGCTGGGGAGGGACTTTTGAGGGTGTCAGGTAGTGACAGGACTAGGGGGAATGGAATAAAGCTGGAAGTGGGGAGATTCAGACTGGACATGAGGAAGAAGTTCTTCCCCATGAGAGTGGTGAGAGCCTGGAATGGGTTGTCCAGGGAGGTGGTTGAGGCCCCATCCCTGGAGGTGTTTAAGGCCAGGCTGGATGAGGCTCTGGACAGCCTGATGTAGTGTGAGGTGTCCCTGGACATGGCAGGGGGGTTGGAAATAGATGATCCTTGTGGTCCCTTCCAACCCTGACTGATTCTATGATTTGCCTGGAGAACACCTCCTAGCAGCTGCTACTCAGCCTACAATAGAGAGAGAAAATTTCTAGTAAAAAAACCCACCACCAACAAAAAACCTAACACATTAAAGCAATGCAAATTCAACACACAAGCTTGGAAGATTAAAAAAGACCCTATACATTCAGGCTTATCAGAGCAGCCACAGGGTAAAATTCAGCTGTGCATAACATGCCAACACCAAGGGCCACATAGTACTTTGGTAACAGTACAGAGTCAAAGAGAAACCTCAATAAAGAACAGAAAATACAAATAGAAGAGTAGCTTGCTCAGTATTTTATCTAATCAAGAAGTTTTGTTTTTGTAGGTATAAAATGCACCACCATCATTCTGTATATCATTGTACTAAAAACATCACCAAGTATATGAAACACATACTAAATACAATCAGCTTTATTTAATGCTGAATTTTTAGCATGTTATTAGTTGTGTTCTCTGAAGCATAGGATTTCTAATCTATACACCCTGCTAGACAGTGCCATGAAATGCACTTGCCTTGTGCAGGTAACTGTCTTCCAGGATGGGGCAAGATGTTAAAGATTACTATAAAATAAAGTACTGCAATTAACCAAACCATTTATTATTGCAAAATAGCCTGTCACACAGAGAAGCAAAGACCAGTTCTTCGGAAACAACACACTCAAATAAAAAAGTGGATCTGTTCACACAGAACATAGTTGAATGATGCCTTCATCAAGAAGCCTGGAGTTCCTGAACGAAACCAAGTCAGTGATTTCAAATGGCCTGTGAATTTACAGACAAACACAAACAAGAGTGTATTAACAAAACTGTCTGCTCTGCATCCTTGTGTGGTATCTGGGAAACAAACACAAGAAACTTCTGAGTGAAGCTGGGTTTGGCCCACTCTACCAAAATAAACTACAGAGAAAAGTATCTAAAGGTATAGCAAAATTATAAATAAAATAAACTACAATCATTTCAGTATATGAGTGAAATCTTCACAAAGAGATGGTTCTGTCACTGTCTTCAGTAGTGCCATAGTATCCTTTGGGATATTCCTCAATAGCTGCATTTTACCTGCAAAAATAACAGAAATTATTCATTACTACTCCAAGTAACTAATGATTCTGTTTCAGCGAAAATGTTAATAAAGCAATGAAATCAATAATAGCTGAATCCAATTAAAAAGTTGAAAACATCTGGTGTATGGTGATTAAAAGAAAAACTGTAATAAAATATGCTACATTTCTTCCACTTTTAAATTAGACTAAGAAATAAAAAAGGGTTAAAAGCTGTGTGTTAAAGCATCAACAGATTAAGAAAACCAAGGAGGAAATTCCTCCTAACATGTCCTTGTAACACTCTGCTTAGAATTAAGAATTTAAAGATATTTTTGAAAACTGTAAGAACCTTTATTCAATAACTATATCCACCCAAAAAGGTCTTCTGTCAACCCACAGTTACTTTTGAAGACCCCATTTTAAACAGTGCTAAGGACAAGGTCCTTATCTGGTTGCAAATGTTTACCTAGAGCAGGAAGGTTATTCCCAAACTTATTCCCCCCCAGCCACTTTCAGACATGACATCAAGGTAGCCTATGCTTGGAACTGACATATACAAAAGATTTTAAACAATAAAATACAATAAAATATGGAAAATGCACCTTTTGCTGTGACAGTGGGAGCTGCAATTCCCTGTGCTGTGTTTCGTTGTTAGAGAAGAAAGGCTCACAGTTTTGAATCACATGAAAGTCACTGAGTACATTGTCAACAGAATTATAGACAATGAAAAGGACTTTTAAAAGATTAGGAAGAACCTGTAGAATCCTAGCAACAGTTTAAGTCTGTTACCCAAACAGAAGTGGCCAAATTGTCAACAGTGCAAAAAGGTAGAAGCACACAGTCAATGTTTGTCCTGTACTTGGAAAGCAGACAGATGGTGTATTTATATCTTACCATGATAAGGAAAGACTTGCTCCTTTCCCCACTGTTAATAATAGGAGGGACATTCAACAGTAACTATGTTTTAATACTTAACTCTGAGGAATGATGACAACTTGTACTGAGAAACCCCCAACTGTTGATATTTAACAGGTTTTCAAACCGTGGGAAGAAACCCTGAGAGCCTATGAGCTTGGTATTGATTCCCATTGAGAGTGAAGGAAAGGCTTGTTCAGGAGTTGGCATCATCAATTCCCGTCAACAACATGATCTCACAGGAGGCATAGCTTTTATATAGCCAATACAAACTCCAAAATAATACCTACCCTTTCTGCTGTCAATACAGGCACTACTAGCAGCCTTGGCACAGCAATCTGTAGCACAGCAATAACCATAGAGAGATATTGAGCTAACCCTCCAGGAGCACACCTGAGAACCAGGGAACTCCCTGTCACAGCCACTCTGACATCCACACATGCTACTTGATTTCCAGGAGTAAGATGAAACTTAGAGTGTTTAAAATGAACTCTGATATTTCTACATAATGCTCATCTCTGCAGTAACTTTCTCTACAGCATGCTGTTCTGATTACAATTACTACCCAGGAATAACTCTGATTCAGCCCAAACAAAACTGATTTCCAAGACTGAGCAGAAGACTATCAACTTCTCTTTAAATGGATTCTAGAGTGTTCCCACAGGACTGGGAGACTTAGTATCTAACTCAATTTGGAGGAAAATAGAAATATAAACACTATATGCAATCAGGTGACTGAAAACAGCCCTCATGTATGATCAGAGATCTTGGGAGACAGAGATAGTGAAGCATGCTCATGACAAAGGTATGCACAAAGGTGTCACTACAGATCATGAGACGTCTTTCTACAGCTTTAAACTACCAGCACACTGATGCCTCACCCTAACCAGCTCTTAAAGGAAGGAGAAAAGAGAGGGAGGAAAATCAAATACACATGCAGACAAAGCACCTCTCAAAATCAGGGTCACTGGTTAAGTATTCCAGTGGCATGACAAGCTGACCCCAAACAGCTATGCTCCTGCCAAATTACCTTGTAGGTATTCTGGGAGTTTTCCATACAGAACTGCAACTACCTAAGTGGTTCACTAAGGATTGTGTCCACCCTTGCAGCACAGGAAGAACAGGGCTAGTGCAAGTACAGGTAAGGTTCCAGGGGGCTATAACCAAACTGAGATCTCTCAGAGATGGCATTAGTTACTCAGGCCCCAGTGATCTGTTGATCAATCACAGTAAAAGCTTCCATTTTCAGTTTCACAGCAAAAAGGAATCACAACCTGCTAATTGTTTAGGCAGCCACTAAGCAAAAATCTCTGAACTTTTCACCTTCCTGCAGTGTGCTTGGAAGTCTCAAGATATTTCCAAAAGAATTTAGGCCATCTACATAAAAAGAGAGAGTTGTCTTGACAATGTGGTTGTGAAGAATGGATTCTGCCTTAGAGAAGGTTAAGATTCATGAAAGATTAACTGCAAATTACTCTCTTCAAGAGAATGTCACCACTAATTTTCTTGCTTTTGGACTTTCCTGGATCCACCCCCGCAGTATTCAGTAAATACATTAATGGCTGTCCTCAGGAATTCAGGAAGCAAGGTTATTCCACTTCTGCAAGGGCAATGCTGACTGTCAGAGAAGTGATGGTCAGCTTTCCCTTTTTGGGTTAGAAACTGTGCACTCAGAGATAGGCCTGGACCTCACATAAGTTTGGTGTTAGTATGGTGGTTATGGAAGGGGCTGTACATGTACAGCAGAAAGAACCCAGTGACCATCATTATTCAGACTAGGAACACACCAACTCCACTTCCCAGCCCACTTTGCCTGGTATCTGTGGTGGTGTGATTTTGTGGACAGCAGAGACCACTTTGATGGCAGATGCACACATCCACACATGGACAATGAGATCCTGCTGAACCACAGAGCCACCTGGGGCTGCACCTCCAACTTGAGTGTACTGCCAGATTCAGTAGCAAAGCATACACAGAGATGGAAGACAGAGCTCTGGCTTACATTGTGGCTTACCAGTCAAAGATCCCAGGAGTAAAACCTTCATCATTAAGAGATGAAAACTCAGATGTGCCCTGTATGGATCTCAGAGAAGTGACACAGGTCCCTGAGAAGCAATTATTTTACAGGGTTGAAACTTCTGCATTCATTCTCTGCTCAGTTCCTTCATTTCTGATGGCAAGCAGCCATCTCTTCCCTTCACAGAAGTAGACCTGCTTCCCCTGGTACTTCTAGAAGGGTTGAACAGAACTAGCTTCTCAACAGCAGTGACATGACATGGTGTAACTCTGAAAGAAGAGCCTTATCTGGAAAAATCTGCTGCAATTCTGCTCTATACAAAAAGTCCATAGCTGTCAGGAACACAACTGGAGCAATCCTAACCATCAGTTTGTTTCCTGTAAATGTTTAAGTGGGGAACTTGAGCATCTCTCCTATGAAGAGAGACTGAGAGCCCTGGGGCTATTTAGTCTGGAAAAGAGAAGACTGAGAGGGGATCTCATCAAAGTGTATAAATATCTGAGGGGTGGGTGTCAAGTGGAGGGGGCCAGGCTCTTTTGGGTGGTTCACAGTGATAAGACAAGGAACAATGGGTTCAAACTTGAACATAGAAGATTTCATCTCAACAGGAGGAGAAACTTCTTTCCAGTGAGGGTGACAGAGCCCTGGAACAGGCTGCCCAGGGAGGTTGTGGAGTCTCCTTCTCTGGAGACTTTCCAACCCCACCTGGATGCATTCCTGTGCAGACTCCCTTAAGTGATCCTGCTCTGGCAAGGGGGTTGGACCTGATGATCTCTTGAGGTCCCTTCCAACCTCTGATATACTGTGATATTGTGAAGTGTATCATTGATACACTCACACTGCACCACCAGAAATCAGACTGTCTGCCCTCAGGCATGGCTGCAAGCCTTTCATATGGGAAGGAAATACTTCCAAATGCAGACCTGCTCTCTGGGGCACTGGGCTTCACCCCAGGTATCAAGGGAAGCTTACAACATACTTAAAATCAAATAAGGGTTATTCTGGAATCAGACTGAAGAATTTCTCAGTATTGTACAATAAAACCACCCAACTAATGATTCATTCAGAGTGTGAATTACAGATTTAGTGTTGAGAAACTGGTCTTAACTGCAGCTCATCTCAACAACAGTACCGATTGCTTCAAAAAAATCTACTGCTGTTCACTTTTGATCTCTCAGAACTGAAAATTATATTCTTTCTGTGGCTGGCCAGGGTACAGATCACACAGGAGTGGTCAGAGAGAGCTCCCCAGAGGCCAAGTACACACACAGCTTCTTTCACCAAGTAGAAGATTAAGAGACTGGCCATCACTACCCAACTCTATTACAATACACCATATAGAATCACAGGATCAACCGGGTTGGAAGAGATCTCCAAGATGATGCATCAAGCCCAACCAATCACCCAACCCTATCAACTAGGCCATGGCACTAAGTGCCTCATCCACTCTCTTCTTAAACACCTCCAGGGACACTGACTCCACCACCTCCCTGGGCAGCCCATTCCAATGGCCAATCTCTCTTTCTGTGAAGAATTTCTAAGATCAAGCCTAAACTTCCCCCTGCACAGCTTGAGACTGTGTCCTCTTGTTCTGTCACTGGTTGCCTGGGAGAAGAGACCAATATCCACCTGGCTACAACCTCCCTTCAGGTAGTTGTAGACAGCAATGAGGTCACCCCTGAGCCTCCTCTTCTCCAGGCTAAACACCCCCAGCTCCCTCACAGGGCTGTGCTCCAGACCCCTCCCCAGCTTTGCTGCCCTTCTCTGGACACGTTTCAGCATCTCAACATCTTTCTTAAATTGAGGAGCCCAGAACTGGACACAGTACTCAAGGTGTGACCTAACCAGTGCTGAGTACAGGGCAGAATAAATTCCCTGCTCCTGCTGGCCACACCATTCCTGATCCAGGCCAGGATGTCATTGGCCTTCTTGGCCACCTGGGCACACTGCTGGCTCATGTTCAGCTACTATCAACCAGTACCCCCAGGTCCCTCTCTGCCTGGCTGCTCTCCAGCCACTCTGTCCCCAGCCTGTAGCACTGCATGGGGTTGTTGTGACCCATGTCTAGAACTCAGCACTTAGATGTGTTAAATCTCATTCCATTAAACTCTGCCCATCTGTCCAGCCTGTCAAGGTCCCTCTGCAGAGCCCTCCTATCCTCTAACAGATCAACACCTGCCCCCAGCTTGGTGTCATCTGCAAATTTACTGATGATGGACTCAATCCCCTCATCCAGATCATCAATAAAGATATTGAACAGGATGGGGCCCAGCACTGATCCCTGGGGGACACCACTAGTGACAGGCTGCCAGCTGGATGTGGCACCATTCACCACCACTCTCTGGGCTCGGCCCTCCAGCCAGTTCTTAACCTAGCACAGAGTGCTCCTGTCCAAGCCATGGCATATAGGGCACAGCAAGTGCTTCTGTTTCAGAGTGACCCTGGTGACGTTTTTTTGGCATGAGTTTACTTTGCAGAAGGAACTCATTTGGTTGTGAATTAATGCACTGAGCATTCATACTTCATTTAGTTAAACCTGCTGAGAATGCTTCTGTGATTAACCCAGTCTTATTAAGCTTTCTGAATTGTACAAACTTACTGCCTGCCAAGTATCAATAGCTGGCCCTTGAAAACAAGGCTCTAGAACATGCAGTGATGAAAAGCAGTTTTAACTTGGCTACTTAGTAAATTTAAATAAAATCAAAAACTCATTTATCTACATTCTAGAACAAAAATTCAAGATAAGAGAACTTTAAAAATCCATTAGATTTCAAGTTTCATTACAATTAACTGTATTTCAAACTGTGGAAATAATTGAATACTTACAAATCTTTAGGGGCTTAAGCAGGCACTTGTAAATAATTGTGTACTTTGACAGTTTGACAGTGAAGGCATGGTAGCAGAGCCATTCTGCTGCCCCAGAAGGGAACATGTCAGACACACCTTTGTTACCTAAGACAACCCCTAGAGACAGAACAGGAAAATAACATCACTGAAAATTATGAGCATTAAGAATTATAACCTCTCTTCCTATAAATTCACTCCAAGACTTTTACTAGAAATCTATGTAGTCAATTAAGTCTCCTATGCCAGCTGAGTACTAAAAAACTAACACCTGAAACATTTTAGTATTTTCAGATAACTGAGTCTAAGTTGCCCAGAGAGGTCACAAATGCTCCCTACCTGGAAGTGTTCAAGGCCAGGCTGGAGGAGGCCTTGAGCAACCTCCAAAGTGGAGGATCTCGCTGCCCATGGAACTACAAGATCTTCAAGGTCCCTTCCAACCTAAACCATTCCATAAATCTATGGATTCCTGCATTTACACACACAGAATTACACAATCAACCAGGTTGGAAAAGACCTCCAAGATCATCAAGCCCAACCAATTACCCAATTACTAATCAACATGGACGTTCGCAGTCAGTGGAGCGATCTGTCTGCGTTTTTCACTCTTGATCTTTTACTCAAAGTGACACTATCTGACCACATACTCAAGACAAAATTCCCCAAACCTAACATACCATACCTGCATTTTTTGCTTTCAGGGTAGAATAGCAGCATGATGCAGTGTCAGAGATGATCCTTAGAAAGAAGTCAGGATTGTTTCTAACTTTCTGGTTGAATGGCAGTTGGTGAACACAGGCATGGAACCTGTTCACAAAACCAGTCTGTTTAATTACAAGTAATTTGCAATTTCAAGTGAAACTATGATTACATACCTTAGGCACTTTACAACCTTTAAAAGAACCCAACAGTCTTTGGCTGTATCAACACTGCTGGCATACAACACTCCTCCTATATACGCATGTCCCTGGAGCGTCAGACACATACACATTTGTTTGTAAATTTTCATCCATAAAGACCTTGAAGCCACCTGCCTCAGTAACATAATTCTCTTCTGAAGACAACAACTGTCTTACATGCAAGGAAAGTTAAACTACACATCCTCACCAATTCCATACCACAGATTGTGCAGCCAGAAAACACTCACGTGTGAGTGTGAAAGGTTAAAACAAAGAACCACACACAAAACCACAACAAAAAAATCCCAGCCCCTAGTACAACTTAGCAATTTCAGAAAACAGGCTTCCACATGACATAGTGTTCCAGAGTCCTAGATCTGCACTTTTGTCTATTTGGAAACCAGTTCTATGGAAATTACTTGGATTGTACATTCCCTTACGTTTTGTTTAGGCAGATTTTTAAACTATTTTTCTTTGTTAGCTTTTTTGTGCTTCAGACTCTGGCACTATAACCCTGAATATAGTCAACAGTGACAATGCTGGTTTTTTTAATGACTCAACAATGCATAGACTTGTTTATTAAATTAACTCAGTGTAAGCATAATAATTTCAAGAAGTTATGGAATTTCAAAAATATTTAAAGGATAAACATAATTCAGAAAATCACAGAATCAACCAGGTTGGAAAAGACCTCAGAGATCATCAAGTCCAACCTATTACCTAATACCTAACACCTCCTGACAACTAAACCATGGCTTCAAGTGCCACATCCAAGTTTTTTTTGAACACCTCCAGGGATGGTGACTCCAGCACCTCCCTGGGCAGCACATTCCAATGGCCAATTACTCTTTCTGTGAAGAACTTTCTCCTCACCTCGAGCCTAAAGAACTTCCTCCTCACCTTGAGCCTAATTGCCCCAGTTCATCATGGAGCTCTGTCTGAATTAATCTGACATGCTGCTAGCACAATGGGCAGCTTTTCAAAAGTACTCTCATCTTTGTTGGAATGTTACCATAAAAGCAAACAAAAGTAACTCAGTAATCATGTTCAGTATCAGAAGAAAACCCTAAGTCACTCACAATGCCCAGTGTAAGAGTTTGACACATCAGTGCTGTACTAGACAAGTCCAGTTATACTTCTTGGACACAAGTATGATATAAGGTGATTGTGGACCAAGCTAAACCTAAGAAAGAAACTAAAATGCCCCTCTCTAGGAAGTATGAGCCTACAAAAAGGACAACACATATCTTCATATAATCCTGTACCCTGAATCTAACAATATTATGTAAGAACAGTGTTGAAACAACAACGTGACTTACTACTGACACTCACCACTCCACATTTACACAGCACACTTTTGCTAATGTGTAGCTCCTCCACGTGTCAAGGAGGAGTAATGAAATATTCTGAGCTGCAGCAGAAGACAGTGACCTACCTGCAAGCCTGAAGTAAAAATATCTTGTAAACGTTGAGGAGAACTGTTTGAAGGCTGTTGATCTAGAGCAGAACAGAAACAGAGCTGTAGGAGTGTTTTAGTGTCATGATAGCATTTGTTCAACATCATCAATAAGATGATTTAGGATCTAGAGAAAAAAATATTTCATACTGAACCTCAAATATTTCTACTACATACCTAAATTAACAATACTGTGAAGACTCAGTTCTGGAAGGTGCTGCAACCCCACATTTTAGTTGCTAGCAACCCTTCCAATTACATGGACTACCTCTCAAAATCAACTCAAAGCAGTTTCAATGCTTTGTCACTAATCACAATATTTCCAAACATCCATTTCCATATTCCTACCTGTAAATCAAGAAATAAGCCATGGCATTTCAGTTTGAGGACTGTAATCAATTTGTATTTCATGTTTTTCCCAGCTGTTGTGCTTGAATTGAAGGAAAGACTTGTTCTGATAGAAGTAGAGTTATAACTAGAAAAGGAAAAAAAAAAAGGTAGTTAAACTCCACAGGCTAACAGACTAAATTAAATTCTATAAAGTAAGCCTCACTTAGCTTCACATGTTACAGAGACTGCCTGCTAATCAATGAGCCAGTAGCTAAAAGATGACTATAATCTCAATTTAGAAAGGAACTAGACATGGTGGCATTAAAGCTATTAGCTAAGGAACAACTTCAATACCTCAGGGCTGAGTAATTCACTTACTAAGAAAACTAAGCCAGTAACTCTAAACACCAACTTGTTGTATTTCTAAAAAACGCAGTCTAGCCAGACCATCATTAATGACTCCAATGATAATTTAAGAACAGGTCACTTCTCCCCTACACTACCATTTGAAGAGTACCAGAGGAAGCACCTCTGATGTTGAAAGGACTACTAGTCTCTCCAGTGTATACAGAATTAATCCCAATCTGTAGTTCATGCAGTATTTAAGGCTTCTTTTAGGAATGTACAAAAAACCTGACAATTTCAGAACAATAAATGCGGTTATATGAGATCAGGTACAATACAGTGAATAATGGTGAAAGAAGCTGAACTAAGGTGATCAAATAAACTTTCTCAGAACTATGTAGCCACCACACAGCCTATGACTTTGATTCACTAGCCATCTGTGCCACATTCATTGGTGTTAAACACAGAATCACAAAATGATAGGGGTTGGAAGGGACCTCTGGAGATCATCTAGTCCATCATCTAGTTTGCCCAGAGCAAGTTGCACAGGACTGTGTCCAGGCAGGTTCTTAGTATCTCCAGAGGAGGAGACTTCACAACCTCTCTGTTCAGACCATTCCAGTGCTTTGTCACTTCCAAATCATCCATCTTAACAGTGTGTACATTCCACCAGAATAGAACAAAGTAAACAGCAGGCTACACAGCATAAGAAAATCCTTAGATTACTGTGTAAGAAACACAATTGTAAAGTCTGTTTTGCAGTTAATTCTACTACACAATTCATGAGACACCCTTGTGCCCCTCACACTATGTCACACTATGTACACTCTACTGTGAAGCTGCCACTTGGAGTACACAACTCCATTTACCTGGAGTAATCACAGGAAACCTCAAGTGTCCGTATATCCAGGGATAAACCACACCACAAGATGAAATGATCACCTGGCACCTGTTTGAATTCGGAGCATCCTGGGATACCATCAACAGGAAAATTCACAACTGTCTTTTTGTGGTTTATTGAAAAGCCATACTCAGGAATACCCACTGCTAGAGTCCTGAAACAGACATAAACAGTTAGCCTAACTCCCCCCACAAAAGCAAACAAAAAAACCCCACCAAGGTGCAGGACACGTATGACCTCGCATACAGCAACAGAAACCAAAGAACAAAAGGAATCATGGCCAACACTTTAGGTTAAAGAATGCAGCCAGAAATAAACAGAAATAAAGATATCAGAGGGAGGTAAATAAATCAATTTATGGATACGGAGAAAAGCTTCTACTGCAAAGCAAAGAACTTAAGCCATGAAACATTCTCTCACAAACTCCTGAGGTCAAAATAGCTGAGAAAAGACAGATGGAAAGTTACTCATTTCAAAAGGAAAATCCACACAACAGGAAACTCAGTTTATCTGATGAAAAGTTTTGAACTCTCTCCACAAAGTTTTTGCTAAGGATGTTTGCATTTCCAGAATGCCTGCTGATTAGCCCAGTACCCACTGGATCAGCAGTGTCATCTCATGGACAAGCAGCAGTTTGTCTTACTTGGCAATATATTTATGTGCAGGCTTTATCCTTTTGAAGACTAAGAGGTAGGGTTTTACATTTGGGGAATAACAAATCATAACACTGCCTCCTCAAAATTAACTTCTTGAGTCCTCCATTTCTAATACTGGAGTACAGAGTACGGAATCGCCTGGTTGGAAAAAAACCTTAAGATTATCAAGTCCAGCCATAACCTGGCATACCCCTATGCACAACATCAGAAAAAAATTGTTACTGCTCCATTTATGGCAGGATGCTCATAGATCTGCAAGCAGTTCTGGAAAACTTGCATAGAAAAGGCTACTTGTCTACAGAAAATCAACACAACTACTGCAAAAGTTAATACAGAACCAAGAACTTCAAAGGGCAAGTGGGACACAGTATCTTCAATGCTGCTACAGGTGACATTGTGCTGAAAAGATCTTACAGAGATTAACAGCTTGAGGCATACCCAGATTCTTAGTTTGACTTGGCATTTCCAGAACTGTAAATCTGTACATCCCTAAAAATAAATCTCTAATAAGGAAACAAGGACAAATGAAGTCTTCAAAGTACACTATGCACTGTTTAGTACCATTCATATTTCAATCTGTACTTAATTGCTTTCCCCATCACCTTACAGGTTCACAACAGAGTTACACCTTGAAAAGCATGATGCAACTGACTGCATTGCAGAGCTGCACCTTGAAAAGCATGATTGCAGCTGACTTCCAAAACCTCTCCTGTGGCTGGTGTCAGCCAACCCCACCCCAGTTTTGTATCCTCAGGGATCTTGCTGAGGGTACTCTCAATCCCCTTTATCAACGTCCTGGCTGAAGGGATTGAGAGTGCCCTCAGCAAGTTCCCTGAGGATACAAAACTGGGGGTTGGCTGACACCTGTCAGGCTGTGCAGCATCCAACGTGACCTGGACAGGCTGAGAGCTGGCTGCAGGCAAACCTCAGGAAGTTTAATAAGGACAAGTGCAGGGTCCTGCATCTGGGGAGAAATAACAACAGGCACCAGGACAGGTTAGAGGCTGCCCTGCTGGAAAGCAGCTCCACAGGGAAAGACCTTGGAGTGCTGGTGGACAGCAAGTTCTCCATGGAACAACAATGTGCTCTTGTGGCCAAGAGAGCCAATGGGATCCTGGGATGCATCAAGAAAGGTGTGTCCAGCAGGGCTAGGGAAGTTCTTCTACCTCTCTACTCTGCCCTGCTGAGACCACACCTGCAATCCTGTGTCCAGTTTTGGGCTCCCCAGTTCAAGAGAGACAGAAACTTGCTGGAGAGAGTCCAAGGGAGAGCCACGAGGATGCTTAGGGGACTTGAGCATCTCCCCTCTGAAGAGAGACTGAGAGCCCTGGGGCTGTTTAGTCTAGAGGAGAGAAGGCTGAGAGGGGATCTGATCAATGTCTATCAATATCTGAGGGGTGGGTGTCAAGTGGAGGGGGCCAGGCTCTTTTGAGTGGTTCACAGTGATAAGACAAGGAACAATGGATTCAAATTTGAACATAGAATATTTCACCTCCTCAGGAGGAGAAAGTTCTTTCCAGTGAGGGTGACAGCACTGGAGCAGGCTGCCCAGGGGTGTTGTGGAGTCTCCTTCTCTGGAGACTTTCCAAACCCACCTGGACGCATTCCTGTGCAGACTCCCCTAAGTGATCCTGCTCTGGCAGGGGTTGGACCTGATGATCTCTGGAGGTCCCTTCCAACCTCTGATATACTGTGATACTTTGGATCTTTGAAACTGGCTTTAGCAGCAGCAGAAACCTTTGGATACCAACTGTGCATTCATGTCCACTATAACCAGGAACCTCTTTGGGGGCCTACTTTTAGAAAAAGCAGTTCTGAAGCACTTTTGAAGAATTACTGTTTGAAAACTTCAGAGTGAACTGCATGCTACCACACTATCAGTATCTTCAAATACTCACCCCAGAACATTAATGGCCAGAAAATTCTCAGCAACATTAAACCAGAGAAAAGCTGTATTCTTTCCATGGGAATAGAAAGAAGTAGCACATCTGCCCAGTAAAAACATTTTTAAGAATGCAATTAATCTTAAAAAACTGAGGGAAAAGAGTCTTAAAAGAAAACAGTCAGCTGCTTTGGTTAGTCTCCACTACTCATTGCTGCTGGAAGCTCCATCAAGATCAGCAGCTAGATCTTTAAATTAAACTTCAGGAGGAATCCCCCACCATCTGGGCTGCAAGAGATTGTTAGCTTGCCATCAAGAACGTAGTTACTAGGATTATTCCCAAGCACAGACTACCAGGAAGGGCTCCTAAACAGCCCTTAATTAACCCATAACACAAATATAGCTGTGTGTAAAGATGCAAAATATTACCCAAAAGGTGTTAATGTTTGTTATTCTGAAGACTATGTCTTTAATAACATACCTTAGAAAAGCTTTTGCCTTTGTTAAATGTGGTGTAACCAGCAAAAAGTCATCAATGAGACGTATTAGGACTCTGGAATCAAGAAGAAACCGTTAGATTTTTTTTTTATATGTAATCCTTTTGTCATACTCTTCAGAGCAGCAACATGCCCATTTTAATTCACAAAAAGATAGAGGACAATATAATCTCCAAATTGAGTCTCATGAAGAAATTTTCAGTTCTGCTTCTTTCCCAAAAGTAACTGAAAATAAAAATAAGAAAATAAAGGGGCTGGCTACATGAAACATGACAGGAATTTAGAGCACACAAGCTATTTCACAGCAGCTTCCTGGCTGCAGGGCTTCAGACTTTTTCAAGGGCAAATTTGCAGTATCTTAGTCCAACATGACAAGGAAAGGAGGTGTAATAGCAGGTACACAGGGAGATACCAAATTCTTCATGTGTGCTAACTCTGTATCTTAGTTTACCATGTAATCACTTGTTTGTGAAGCTATTATTTGAATGTAACCGGACTATTGGCTACCACTGTAAAGGCTGGAATTTTCTTCTTCAAAAGAATCCAGGCCCCCATGCCCACACTCTTCTGATAAATCTTGCCTAGCAGGTCATAAGAAGAGGAAGCTCTGGAGATGATGCTGTCCAGCCTCCTCCTCAAAGCAAGAGTACTGCCATCACTATGGTAAGATCAGCTGAACCTTTGCCTAGCTAAGTCAATAACCAGGTTATTTTTTTGACTTAAAGGCCAAATGAAACCATCTAAATAATTCAGGAGACACCTAAGCAACATTCTAAAATCTGCCCTTTATACAAACAGCAGCTCCACTAAAGAGTGCATTCTTCTGAAGCAGTTTTGTAATTTCAGCACGTGCAGGCAGCATCCTTTGAAAGCCAGGGACAGCTATTTAGATTCGTAACATCACAGCATCCTAAAGCCTGTGAGAACTCCAGTACTTGTGTAGGGAAATGTTTAACATTCTGAGATTTTCCAAGACCCAGTGAGGGACACCAGGAAAGATGCACTTACCTGGGCTACTACTCACTTCTTAGCTTCTTTTTTCTTTCTCAGGACAGAATTCACAGCAATGGAGGGAGATGTGTGAACACAAACAAGCTTCAAAGTTCAGCTTATGCCTAAAAACCCTAACCTGGGATTCAACTGGGTATCAGCTCATATGGAGATAAAAGAGATCCCAAAGTTTCTACAGTTATTAAAGAGGAAGAGCTTTTATCAGGCTAGCTTTCTGTTGAGCTCCTAAGAAGCAAGCATGAGAAGGGAAGAAAGAAGATGTATCAAGAGTCCTGCAGAGCTCCAAACAAGAACCAACATGCCTTGTAAAAAAATCTGCAGTAAAGCTGTTAATGTTAAGATGGTGGATTGTGAAGTCCTCAAGCAGAAGCCTAGAGTATCAGAAAGCCTGTAATAAACATCCCATCTTGTCTGAGGACAAAAGATCACGGATGGTGTGGCAATGAGTGTGGGAGAATCACAGATTTCTTATAGATGAAGAGCTTGCCAGACTCTTTGCAAGATCCCCAAATACTGTGCTACTTGTAAGAACAGTAATGGATCTAGGAATACTTCTTTCCAGCACTTGTCTCCCCAGTCTATTGGCAAACAGGGAAATTTCCCCACACTGACACACATGACACTGAAGTTACAGAGATGGTTGTGTGCACCACACTCCCAATGAAGGCTTTGAAATCCTTGAAATTCAGAATTAAACTGCAGAGAAAAATGCCTAACACATACACTGTACATGAAGCATTGCTGTAGCACAGCACAGGACAAAGCATCCCTACCCATCCTGCTGTATTCCAGGGAGCAATTTGTTTTCCATGTCTCCATAGCATAAGTTGCAAAGCAAGGTTGACAAAATGGATCCCTGTGGAATTCCACAGCACTGCAAGTAGTACCTAAGAAAGATTTAAAAAAAATGAAGACATTTAAAAATCAAAACACAGAATAAAAAGACTGCAAGGGCCATTAAACCCTTGGATTTTTCTTTTCAGGTGTAGCATATGTGTTTCAATATGAAACATGCTTGCTGGTTAGCCTCACTGAAGTTTGTTTGTCCTTTCCTCTCAGAATCTAAACATGAGTCCAGAAGTTTAACAAGTGGAAAAAACAGTAAACACGTATTCCTTTCTTATAACAAACTCTAGCAGACAATTCTCACTGAATGAAAGAAACTGCAATGCCTCCTTCTTCCTTCAGCTGCAGTGCCATCCTTCATTTAAGTTTTGTAATTCTTTGTGTTACATCTTGTATGGCTCGGAAACAAGTGTTCTTGTACATGAAATGAAGTGCACTGGACAAATGTTTCAAGCTATATTTTTAATTACTATTGAGGTGTTAAATATTCTTTGTTTATACTTGGACAGCATGATCTGGCCAAGGAAAACTATTTTCTTGGATTTGGGGATTTTTTTGGGGTGTTGGTTCTTTTTTTTTGCTTGATGCTATTATTTTTACAAGAGCAAGAAGCTATTCATTCTAACATACCTCACTTGAATTTGCAAAACCACTACCATGCTTGCATTGGTATTTGCTTTCTAGACAAGGTACATATTTGCTACCTAGAGGCAAAATATAAAATGCCAGATCAGTATCTGTAGCAACACAAGCAGAAATCTGCATCACTACCCTCTGTAACATCTGACACCTAATTTGGAGTTGCCAATAATTTTAATGCCAATTGTTATCACCTTATTCTTATTGTTGCATGCCAAAGGGCAAAGCCATGCAGAAGAGGTTTAATTTTGCACTACAGGGAAATGACTAACCAGGCTTTTCCTGATTGCTTGGATGTTACCTTGCTTTTTGCTCACTACTACGGATTCCAAGATTTAAAAGTATTTTTCTCTTGAATTACATTTGCAGTTTTAAATGAAGGTTACATGTTTACAGAGTAATGCATTCTGTGTACAGCTGACATCATCCAGGTAGGAAAGAGAAATGCTGTTCAATATAAATGTGATTCCAAATTCTTCATGCCTCTATGGAGCTTAAGCTAATAAAGATTTCATGTTAACAAGAAATAAAAGTCTTTAAATGACAGCTATCAAAAAACCCTTCAGCCAGTTAAATGTCCTGCTTAACAAAAAAAAAAACCCAAACAAACAAAATAGCAAACACGACATACAAAGAAAAATTATCTCATTTTTTACCTCCTCTTAATCTTCAGAATAATGTTATGCAACATTTGAAGAAAAAATTCAAACAGGGTGGAACTTGTTTCATTAAAAGTTAAGCTCTAGAAACAGAACAAAACAATATCTGCACTTTAGAAACTAAAATACAGTGATTTAGAAAGTAAAAATACAGTGTAAACTTAAAAAGATACATAGAGACCTTTAGAAAAGTTACGACTGTAATAGTTCAAACCCCCTAAAGTAAGAAAAGAAACCAGACACCTAATCCCAAGATCTGAATATACACAGTAAAAGGCTGCTCACATCAAACAGGTGAATGGTGGTGGTGGGTTTTGTTTGGTTTGTTTTACTTTAGGACAAAGGCAGTTATAATTGGTGTTACATGGGGAAAATAGCCTTATTTTTGGATTATTAAAACGTATGACATCTCACTCTTCTGGCCACATTTTTATCCTGCAAGACAATTTCTCTGTCATGTTCTTTATGCTACCTGAAGTACAGATACCCTCACTTGTCAGTTCTGCTTCAGATCACTTTCTTTGCCACATATTACCAACAACTTCATGCATCATTGTCCACCCAACAGTTATAAAGCTTTTTGTGTTAAAAACTGTGTCATAAACGTAGAGTAGTTTAAATCCCTTTAACAATGACTTCATAAGAACTAAAGCAAAATTACCTCCTCTTTACATAGATCAGGTTTCAGACAAATGTACCTAGCTTTTGATAGAGGTTATGGTTATTTGTACTGAAAGGCTAACATCTTTCAGTCATTCAGCCTGACATGATACTTTCCTCAGAATGTATTTTCTTAAAGCAATGACGAACATACCACAGAAATTGTTTTCAAGTATAAAAATAGTTTTATAAATAGAATGCTGCTGTTCATATAGATACTAGTATCTAGCAATTACCTACACTAGATGTCCACTAGAAAAAAAGAACAAAATAAAACCTACACAAAGAACCATCAGAGCTCCAGAGTGATTTCATTTTCATCCATGTACTCACTAGGCTTTCTGCACTTTGTAGGATTCTGGAATTGTGCACCACCCCCACTGCATATTCTACTCCTATGTTCACAGATACACAAGACCACTTTACTTACATATTAGAAGCATGAATTACTCTGTCGAATATTTCCACCATCAAGTTAAGAATGCAGCCTGTGAGAAACTATCTGTCTGGTCATCTGATGCTCAGGAACCTTGTAGCTGGCTATCATGGAACACCATGATGCCAAGTAATAAAATGCATTAAGAAACTGACTGAGCACACCACCTGCTCCTACACCTTTCTCTGTTATGCTCCTTGCACAGGGACTGAGAACAAATATTTGGAATGAGTACAATTCTTTGCAGTACAACAATCAGAACAACAGAAGGACGTTTCCCTCTTGTAACAGAGTCTGTTGGAGTAAATTTAAAATATATGTATTGTTTAATTGTAATTGAATTCATTGACAGTGAGAAATTTGTTTAAATAAAAAACAGGAGACAGGATCGTGGTTTGTGTTGCATTTTAACTCTTCTAAAGAGTTCCTTCTAACCAACCCTGGGAGGCTAATCATTAAAATTAGCCTTTTCTTTAAAAAAAGGGGAAAAAACACAACAACAACAACAAAAAAACCAACCCCAAACACAAACCAACCAAAACAAAACAAAATCACAAAACAGACAGAAACCCTGCCCACCCAAACACACCAGAAATGTCTCCATTCCATGCAGTTTGCTATTCACAATATCACATCTATTTCCTTAGTTGCTTAGCTTAAAATACATTTAGCTCATTCTTACTTCCTTAAGTTTTAGAGACAGCAAGTGTTGGAAGTCCTTTGTTATTAGATAGTTAATTTCTCCCTTGAGAACTGTTGCAAGAAATAGTGGAATGGGGAAGGGAAAAACAAAACACTGCTTAAAATGAAAGTTTGGGACAACAGTGAGAAAATCTGTGAAAAGCCTAGAAGTACATTTTGTCATATTTCTTTCCTGGTGCACTCCATCCACTGAACATTGAGAGCCTCTTATAAACATCAAAGCAGAGATGAGGAAAATCCTTCCATGGAAGGTGCTGGGTAACTAGAAGAGTAGGGGTATCACCACATAATCTGTACATTTAATTCAAAATCCCAATCTTACACCAGTTCTACAGCTTGCTTTTCAGTTGAGAAGAAGCCTCCCAACACTTACCTGTTCAACAACTATTGCATCTTGCAATGAGTCATTCTCCTGAAGATGAGACAAAAACTGCTCCATGTCTGGCAAAAAATCCATGAAAGTAGAAACCTGTATGTGGAGCATAAAGAAATAAATAACAAAGCACCAGAAAATTTAGCACCAGACTTAGAATCATAGAATCAGTCAGAGTTGGAAGGGACCACAAGGATCATCTAGTTCCAACCCCCCTGCCATGGCCAGGGACACCTCACACTACAGCAGGCTGGCCAGAGCCTCATCCAGCCTGGCTGCAAACACCTCCAGGGATGGGGCCTCAACCACCTCCCTGGACAACCCATTCCAGGCTCTCATCACTCTCATGGGGAAGAACTTCTTCCTCACGTCCAGCCTGAATCTCCCCACTTCCAGCTTTATTCCATTCCCCCTAGTCCTAGTCAGTGAAGGTCGAAGGGAGAGCCTTATTGCATTATTTTAATCCAGCAACTCTGCTACTGTTAAAATCTCCTTCACATATTTCTATTTCCACAATACATTTATCTTTATTCTTACTAACATTAAGTAAAAAAGTGTAAAAAGTATAGAGTAAAAACCTCTCCTCTGGAAAACATCCAACACTTTAAAAGGGTTTGTGAAGTAATTGCCTATTTCAAACTGTTACAAAAGGATAGCTATAAACAAAAATATTCCTTGGACTAAAATAGGTCTACAACAACAAATAGAAATCAGCAAGCCATACATGTCTCTTATAGAACTTCCTGGCTTTTCCACTTGTGGTTATCATAATCACTGCGTAGCGCCGTATGCAGTAGACAGTTCTCTTCTCAGGTTTTAAGATCTGTGAAATCACTTCCACAAGTTTTTTGTGAGGAATGGTATCATAAGCCCTGGACACATCAGTCTGAAATAGAATAAATACCTTCTATTCATCAGTATTAGTGAAAACACTGTGGCAATATGAAAAAAAAAAAAAAAGTATCATTGTAGTATTTAATCAAGTCTCAAGGCAAAAAAGCACACTGGACTGAAATTGCTGCACCTTTCATACCAAATTTGTGACAAAATAAAAACCTCACTGCTTACCTGCAAAATCTCTCCTTGCTCAGTGAATTTTCTCTTTCAAGGGAAAAGCATAATTCTACTATTAATAGAATGTGATCCCATATGCAAACTTGAAACTAACATTAAACCTTCGATCATTCAACTAAAGTTCATTGCTTGTATTTTCAAATGTTTAAAGGGTTTTAAAAACCCTTCCTCTCCAGGAGATCCTGGAGGTGACACTTTAGCCTTTTGCAAAGCAGAGAACCCAGGTGGTTTACCTTTCCTAAACATCAGAGTGCAGTCTTATCTCTGTTTTTACTCATCACAGTCAAAATTCAAAACTTTCTGAAGTAGCAACAATCTTAGCAGAACTACATAACTGACATCATTCTTTGGACTGAAAGACAACGAGACAATCACTGAAACTAATTTCAGGACAGGATGACAACTGACACATGAGAGGGCACAGGAGACAAGCCCCACTATAATATATATATATATGAAAGTGTATCATTTACATACATGTGTATAAATTGCCCTGGTTCAAAGCTATGAATCAAGCTCAAACAGAAGTGTTTCCTGCTAGACATAACTGAAAATCCAGTGTTAAGAAGAAGCTCCCTCAAATAGTGGAATATGAAAAGCATTACTTTTTTTTTTCCAAGTTGGAGAAAAACTTTGTTGGAGAGATACTAGAGTTCAAATGTTTATTTTCAGCAGAAATTACTGAGGATAAAAGAGATATATTTTAAAAAGGTGTTGAATTTATCCAAAGTGTGCATAGCAAGCTTTTCCTGGTATTCCTCTGGGAAAATAAAAAGCATATCTGAATTTATACCTATGTCCTGTTTTCATACCCAAGTAAATTTAAGTGCAAAAAAATTCAGTGCACATGAAAAAGCAGGAGCTGCTACATGGAGAGAAAGAGGGACAGAAAAATATCCAAGCAAAGGAAGTGCTAGTACAGGGACAGTCCCCCTCAGAAACACAACCAACCCCACATCCCCCAAAAAAACCAACTAGAGTCTGTTAGGTACACACAAAATTTTGTTTTGAAGAAAAAAAAAATAACCATACCGTTAGCCCACAGTTTTACAGCTCTAAAAGTGTATCTGCACATGCTGACTTTGAGTAGTTTGAACATGTAATTAAAAAGACACACCTTCACAAAGTAGAAATGAGGGGTTTCCCCATCTGATTCATGAACCTTTGTAACAAACTTCTTCCATGTCCTGTAGATATCATCCTTCCCAAAGGCTGAAGAGCCGATGAAGCTGGTGTTTATAGTCCGTTCATAATTCAACACACTAAACAGATTTTTCAGTTGAGTATTGTAGTGATGCATCTAAAAAAGACAAAAAGAACCACCTTGAAACATGTCTTATGTTTACTGAATTATTTTGCTCAACTGCAGTTTTCAGAAAGCCGGAATAGAGCTGCAATAGCAACTTAGAAGTGGTAAGACAGCTTCAGAAATATGTTTTGGGGTTTGTTATTTTTTTGGTACATTTAAATCCTATGGAAAAAAATAGTTGGGTTTTGGGGTTTGTTTGGTTTGGTTTGGGTTTTTTGGGCTTTTTTTATTTATTTTTCTGTACTTGACTCCTGGAAATCAAGTTAGAATACTTAAGGAGACAAATAAATGGATTCCAGCAAATAAAACTGCCACCAATTAGAAGGTAACACAAGGATGCTTAGGGGACTTGAGCATCTCCCCTGTGAAGAGAGACTGAGAGCCCTGGGGCTGTTTAGTCTGGAGAAGAGAAGACTGAGAGGGGATCTGATCAATGTCTATCAATATCTGAGGGGTGGGTGTCAAGTGGAGGGGGCCAGGCTCTTTTTGGGTGGTTCACAGTGATAAGATAAGGAGCAATGGGTTCAAATTTGAACATAGAATATTTCACCTCCTCAGGAGGAGAAAGTTCTTTCCAGTGAGGGTGACAGAGCACTGGAACAGGCTGTCCAGGGGGGTTGTGGAGTCTCCTTCTCTGGAGACTTTCCAAACCCACCTGGATGCATTCCTGTGTGGTCTACCCTAAATGATCCTGCTCTGGCAGGGGGGTTGGACCTGATGATCACTTGATCTTCCAACCCCTGATCTACTGTGATATTGTGAAATATTATTCATTGTCTCTGATGGAGATTACCACAAAAAGAACGTGAGCCATAGGACTTTAGACTAACTCTGGCTGCATCATCAATTTAGCCTCTGGAGATACTTTATGCCAGTACATCAGCAAAAGGTTTTGCTCTCAGTTTGGGGAATAGTAAAGCACACCAGAGAGACAGTGACATTGTGCAGGCTACTAAGCTCTGTAAACACCTTAAGGAAAAAAGTATTGAGAGACATGAAACAAAAGAATATTGAAAGGGCAAGCCATACTACCAAAGAAAATAAACAAACTGCATGTGTAGCACACTTATGGATCAGTTAAGAGAAATCCTTGGAAATGTAGAACATAAAAGGATTCTTACTCTCAATGGTAGTATTGTTATCACAATACAGACCCACTGACACTCCTATTATGGAAGAATTCCAGGGCATTTATTTTTGCACTGAAAAAAAATAAAGGTTTCAGTGAAAAGCTGACAAAACTAAAGCACACCAAAAATGTTTAGTGTTCTATTGCCACTGCTTCCAAAATGGCTTGATCCAACTTCACTGTTTTACATATGGTAAGTAATTACATTCATTCATTGGCTGATCTTGCAAAAGGTTTTTGACCAGTTTATAAAATGATGATTTCTGAAAATGAAGATGCTTTCCTGAATTACTGCAGTGGTGTCTTTTCTGTTATAGGCCAAGTTCCTAAGAAACACAGTCAAAAGGGTAGAGATGTGGCTCAAAAGTAAACAGAAGCAGCAAGATCAAAGTAATCATCACTAGCAAAATTCCTTCGTTCCTTCTTAATGAGTGTATTTTTTCACAAAAAGCACACCTTCATCTTTTTGCAAAGCTGATAGGTGTTAGCAGGCGAGTCAATAAAAAAAGAAATTGAGACTCATTTCAAACCCAGCTGAACTAGACCTGAGAGACCTGGAGCTGCAATAGTCAGTAGCTCCTCATTTTCACGTTAGAAGGAACTCCCTTGAGTCTCTTAATTCCCCAGACCATGTCTAATCTATGGAGTTAATATATTTGCAAAACCTAAAGATCTGCTGAAATCCCTGCAGAATGCAGTAGAGGACCATAAGCTCTCGGACAAATCAGATCTTTCAGAAACTTGATGCCTCCCAGCACTTTGACCTTCCAATTAAAAATAAAAATAAATATTGGTTTAAAAGAAAAAGAAAGGGAAACGTAAAGCAAATATATATAAAACCTCTGAAAGAAAGCAAAATCTACACAGATTTGAGGATAAATTCACAGAATTGGATTCATTCCACCAAGTATTCTGCATCAAGTTGCCCAAGAAACAGAAGTTGTTTTGTTGGATATTTGAGAGATTACCTCTAGCAATTCATCTGGATACATTTCAACATTGAGCTACAGAAGCTGTCCAAGACCACCCCTACAATTCCAAACTGGCTTCCAAATTCCGAAACCTTCAACATTGTCAGACAGAAAGAACTAGAAGATTATCTTCCTTCTACAATCCCTCTACCCCCTACAATGCTAGGAGGAAAGTAGAGAGCAGAGACATGCTGGGTATGGTACAAGATGTAAAACTTGAACAGAGTGCAGGATAAAAGGCCATCACATAAACAGAGTGGCCATGCAAGTTTTCAGGGAAGGGGGGAAGATAACATCACTTCCATAAGGTTGGAAGCCCTACATTTATAATAATTTTGCACTAGACACTCTTCTCTGTCTCAGTCTACTGAGAAAGAGGCAACACTACTACCACCTTCTCTTTCATGGATTTATGAAAATCATTAGCTGTGCTTTGTGATTACACAGATGAGGTCTGTCTAAACTCTGTAGGCCTTTGTGTGTTATTTGTCACGCTCTCCAACAGGAGTTTATTGCTCCCACTTTTCAGTATATACAGATATTTCTTCTCAGCTCCAGGACAGACAGGTGAGCCTAAAGCAAGTGACCAGCTGCCATGGTTGACTCTAAACCTTGATGTTCTTCAGTTTATGCCAGATCTGTTACAGGAGCAACAGCTCCTTTGAAGTGCTGCAGCTATTTCCACATTAACCATGAGCACACTCTCCAATCTGGCACCCTGATTATCATAGAAAGACTATGAAAAAAGTAACACTTCATGACAGCTTTTAGCTGATGCCTTGTAAATATGGTCTGGGATCACATACTGAGCAGTCTGTACTAAGAAGCCATTGACCTCTCACCCCTTGGAGGTACCCTTTGCACTACATGAGACTCAGCCTTAAGGAAAAACAATTAATACATCAATTCAAGACAGTGAAACTGGATTCCCCACAGTGTCTTGCAGTTAACTGGCCACATTATTCTGTGCTCTGTGTGTTCTGTCTCTATTCCCACACTACAACAATTCCCAGCTTCCTTCCTATTCCCCTACTATGCCTGATCCAGCTTCCTCACCCTTCTTAGATCTTCCTCTGCAACGCACCCAGTTCACTGCTGTGTGGTCCCCAGGGCTGACCTGCCACCACAGCCACCTAGCCAGTCAACAGGCACAATCTGTATTCAGCTAAATACCAACAGGCTGGACATATCCACCCCTCACCCTCTGGAGTGCCAAACAAATATGAGATGTCAGCTCAGAACACTGAGTATTTTTTTTTGAGATTTCCATCCTTCTACTCCCATTGATGGCCAATGCCTAACTACCACTGGATGCCATTAGCAAACCTGAGGAAAATGAATGGAAAGAGAGAAGAAAGAAGACATGATTACTTGATAGGCATTCTGTTAGACTCATTACCTTAAAACAGGCTTGCAAACAGAAGTACGTGATTCTGGAACTGGAGGCTAATGGTAATTAAGCCTAAAACCATCACAACTAGAGGTAGAAGGCTAAGCTGGAACAGGCAGACCCAGCCAGTCATTCTAATTCGAATGTTCCAGTTCATCATGTTAAAACTAGTTTTATCTAAGATAAAAACCTCCCTCACTTCATTAGCTGCCCAAATCACACCCACACAAAATAATAAAGAAAATAAAAACCTTCTTTTCTCTGCTCTCCTTGCTGAGTGCTTGTGGTTCAATAACACTGCTCACTTTTATTATGGGTCTTAACCCTTGTGTTTTGGGGATGAAGCGGAGCTTTGACACCACAGGAATGCATTTTTTTTGACGGATAGCTTTGACCTCCTCCAAAGACAAGGCACGCAGAGGTACTTTGGCAATATGGCTTCTGCAACACAAACAGACATTTGGTGTAAGCAAAAGGAAAGGCAGAGTTAAAACATTTAATCTGCTCCTAATAAGCGAAGCCAAGTATTTTTCTAAGGAAATAAATACCAATGATAGCCTCTGCAGGAAGCAACATGGAAATCTGAACTTCAGAACAATGTCATGGTATCTTAATGACAATGTAATAAAACAGTAAGTGAGAACACATTTCTGCTTGAAGCAAATAAATATGATTTAAAGATAGCTTAAGACATGATGAAAATGTAATTAATTGTTTAATGAAGCTTACATGAAAACCTGAGTACGTTTGAACAATGCAAGATATTTTTTCTATGCAAGAAAACGGGAAGTTGGGTATTTCTCATGTTTTCAGAAATTTGAAAAAACGTTAACAAAGCTGAATTCTGCAAACCACATCAAGAAAGATCCAGGGAAGGAAATACACACTGCAAAAGGCTGTTCTACTTCCAACATTTAGGGGACCTGCTAGTTATTAAAAGTTGCAGTGAACTGAGATACTAGTTACACATACAGCTTAAGGACTTTTAAGCATCCAGTAACACAATTCCAAAGAAGTGATATGATGAGATAAAATGAACAGCAGAAAATAATGAAAAACAGAGGGCTCCCAAGTCACAGGTTCTGAGCTCCGTGAGTTCTTCTTAACAGGAAATGTGCTTCCCTCTCAGGATTTACAACTCAGTGTAGCTTAGTTTAAATCAATACTTGCTTATGCAATGAAGCAGGAAAAGTTGGTGGAATCATTGCTTTTACTTAAGATGTACTGCTAAAGTACCCTAGGTGCAACATAAAAGATCATCAGTCTCCTGCACTGCTTGTATTGTTCAGAAGGACAGGATGAGCCATTCCAAAAAGCCCTACAGCCTAGTGGTTAGGATACTCCCCTGGGAAGTGAAGTCAATTCAAATCCCCAGAAATGAAGGGACAGGAATCTAAACCTGCATACGTATTTTTAACATCTCACCAGCAGCCTGGTTTAGCAAGGCAGTGGGGCAGATGGTGGAAGCCTGGTAAGCATGCTCTAGGAGACATCTGAGAAGCCAAGCATGCAGGTAAGAGAGGTACACAAACACTTCTGTATGCCACACAACTCACAAGCTAATGATCCAGTTGCTGGGGCTGTCAGGATCTGAGTGGTAACAGTGCATGACACCTAAAAGGTACAGAGGCATCCAGGGCCTACAAGTTAAAGCTATTACTGAACGAGTACTTTGAGGAATTTACATTTAGAATTAAATTCCTGGTACAGATGCTTCCCAAAGTAAAGCAGAAAGGCCAGAAGATGCCTTTGGCACAGCTGGAGATCACTGTTGTGTATTATGACTTAAGTTCTTTCCCGAACCCATAGAACTTCAACATGTACAATAGTATTAGGTAGACATCAAGGCAAAACTAAGAACTGAATGATCAATCTCCATCCCTTTACAGCTGACCCTGAAGACTGGAGGAAAACAAATCTGAACCACAACCATTGTATAAAAATATATGATTTCCTTTGAAAGTGAAGGAAAAGGCCAATTATTGGCAGATCTGATGGCAAAGGTTCAGAACTCCTGCAGCATTTTCAATCCTCAGCAGCCACTGCATGGGGCAGGGACAGGGAGGGTGCTGCTGACACCACAGCATCGAGGACATCACTTTTAAAACACAACTTGACATTCTGTAGGCCATGTAACTTGAAGCAACTGTATCACGAAACACTTTCTTATTGAAGTGCTAGTTTTAATTTAGAGTATGAAGCTTGGTACAGCTTCAAAAATTAAAAGTTGTCTGTGTGCAATGACCAGCACAATCTCACCTCTACCCATACAGCAAGATAAACAAAGATTCAGGCTCCCTCTCAGAACCATGGTCTGTACCCTTGAGTGGAATTCTGCACAGCAAGAAGACAGACAGTCCTTTAGGATGGGAATTTACTCCACAGCAGCAATGCAGTGAGTAAAGTCCAGGTACACCTAGTACAGCCTCCTAACAGAGGATGGAAAAGGACTAGAAAGGCATCAGTGGCCGTATTTGGCTGTGAATGCCTTCCTGTGAGCCAGCTCAGAGCAATGACCATGAACAGCTCCAGCCAAGGAGGAGGAAGAGCCAGGGCAGCCACAGAACAGCTGATAGCTTCCTCCAGGGAAGACGGAAGCAGTTCAATATGTCTGAAAATACTAGCTGGATAAGAGAAGGCAATACCTTAAGAGCCTCAAAATGGCCAAGATAAGCCTCAACGGCTGTTTCCCAGTATCTCTAAACCCCTATTTTTCTGTGTGTAAAATAGGCCACCTGCATGCATATAGTAAACTGGATTAATAGATCTCACATTACATTGCACACCTTGAAAACACAGTGCTGAAAGCCCTAGCCTCATTGCAGCTGCTTGGATTAGACTAAAAGTCTACCTGGCTACACACCCTGCAGCCAGCACTCTGTCCTTACAGCACACCCTTGGCAAGCTTGTGGCACTACTTCCTTGAGATGCTTCCACAGCTTCCAGTCATCTGCAATTCAGAGAATTCCCAAGCCAAAGATCAGAAAGCCTTCCTGAATCCTGGGGGAATATGTGGGGAATGTCCAGGCAAGGGGAAACTGCCTCAAGTTGTGCCAGGGGACGTTCAGGTTGGATATTAGGAAAATTTCTTCACAGAAAGGGTTATCCAGCGTTGGAACAGGCTGCCCAGAGAGGTGGTAGAGTCACCTTCCCTGGAGGTAATTAAAAGATGTGTGGATGTGGTACTTAGGGACATGGGTTAGCAGTAGTCATGGGATCACGAGCTCTAGACAAGCAGTTGGACTTGATGATCTCAAAGGTCTCTTCCTACTGTTCTGTGGGTCTACAAAACCAGGATCAGCTCAGATTAGAGTCTTTTAAGTTCAGAGCAATTTGGGTTTCTCTAGGAAACTGGGAATAGGGATGAAAGGGCTAAAACAATTTTTAAAAAGATTGTTTTCTTTTAATCACCCATCTTGAATCTAACATAGATACAAATCTATACCTAATATAGATATAGATTGCATTATATTCAAGATATAAAATTAGTACTTGAGGATCCTTTATGCACCCTCTGAAGTATGTTAAAACTACATAAAATACTAACTGCAACACAAGGTTGTTAGTTTGAAGGCAAACAGAATATGTGGGGCTGAAAATGGTATTCTGCTACTATTTAAATTGCATGTGTGCCACAATTTCAAACAAGATAGGAGCTTAATGAGGAGCAAACACATATGCAGAATGCTGCAATGGAGATGTGCCACAGGGAGTGGCAGAAAAGGAGGGGAAAAACTACACATATAACATTGCAGACCAAGAGACCACTGTGAAAGCAAAAGATAAACCATACAGAACAACCACTGAAACATCAAGTATGCTCATTTTGCAGTTTCAAAGCTCTCTCAGACACCAACAATCTAAATGAAAACCACGAACTCTGGAGATACATGCACAATAGTACTACTCATTAAAATTGCCTTCAAATCTTTTCTATTTTCTCACTTAAACTTTGTTCACTAAAATAATGTCCTAACTTAAAAACACACCTGTATTTTTAAGATACAAAAAGCAGTATGGAATTCCACATCTGCACTACAAGAGATGCTGCAGCTTTTAAATCCCTCAACCTTCAAAAAACTCCACAAACACACAAGGCTGCTGTCTGAATTCATGACTAGAATATTACATAATTTCAGCAGAGGATTGTTTTTTAAATTAAAGAATCTGAAGCAAAATCAGTATTTTTAAAATTAACTTTCCCAAGGTTACTCTGGGACTCTATCACTACACTTTACTCGTTGTTAAAAGGTATAAAAAAAATTAGTTAAAACAAAATCAATTTTTTATTATTGCAATGGTTTCTTTTCTCCCACTGTACAGAATCTGAGATTTCAATCAGTTTTCTCAACACAAAATATTTCTTTTGGAAAATTAAGCCAATAAATGGGCAATACATGAAAACAGAATTGTAACTTTAGACTACAAAGTATAAAGACGTCCCACATATTCCATTTAATGTCTGAGTAGTTTTCTAATGTTACCTAATTCCGATGTTCTGTAACTTGCCCCAGATACGCTTTCGGTAGTAGTGAAGGTTGTTTTTCTGGGACATGGACTCAGTGACATAGAAAAATGATCTGAGCAACTCAACGACATAGGTACGCATCAGCCAGTACAGGAATTTAGCCAAAATTTCTTCACGGAGACGATGTTCAGAGGCAGGAACAAAGTGATCACCTTCAATAAACAATTCAAAGGTAGTTATAGTAAATATCAGCTCTTTGTATTGGTAAAGAAGCAGAGCAAACAGAAAAGCCCACACGTAACCCTCTTTTCCTAGCTTGAGGTAAATGGAAACCATAGGTTTGAGTCACAGTTTCAGAATAAAAGAATCAACATATTTGTTAGAATTCACAGCTCCTGATGGAAGTATAACCTCTACTATTTTTGACATCAGTTCTCGAACATCAGACTTTCATCTTCCTCCTCCATTATAAATAACCTGTAGTAATTATAGCACCCTATTACACCTTCTAAAAAGGAATAACATCTTAGCCCACACTACTGCAGGATCTAAGAACATTACCAGGTAAGAATAAATACTGCAAACATAGCAGTTAAGAAGGTGCAATCCATACTGTATAAATGGGAGAACAGATGAACAGGAAAATGACAATTAGACCCTACAGCAATCAACCACTGAACTACCATGTCAGTCTAGATTTAAGTATTAGGACAGTGTTTGAAGAAAGACTTCTTCAGGGAAGCAAATATCGTCTAAAAAGAGGACTGAATAGAAAGGATTCAAATAGGATTTGGAGCAATGAGCTGGTGTTCTCAGGACAGCTTCCAAGCCAAGGACCACAACCGCTCCCAACCTCTGCACCACCAACTACCCATCCTTAAGAAGTGATCAGTAAGTGTCTCCTGTTCCTAGAGAAGGGGTCTAGAAAGATGACAGATGACAGGCAATCCCTGTATTGCACTGTAAGGGTTCCATACTGATGTCTCTCTCACAGGATTGATGTGTAGATGGACAAAACCCAACACTGTGGGATGAAAATTCACCCCAATAGCAGAGGAACACAAGTGTCTTAATTTACCTTAAGCTCCTTCTGAAAACTTATGGTACCCAAGAGACTGCAATTGTTCATTACATGCTTAGGTCATACTTCATGATCTTTCAGTTACTGTAATTTGGAAGGTAGGGGTGAAAGGGAAAAGTGTTGTTGAAAGGCTGGTTCTAAATTCATGTTTGTGAAAATATCATCACACAGAAAGCATGAATAAAAATCATGAACACTGAAGTTCTGGAAGGAAGATAGGCTTAAGCATACTTCCATCACTAGTAACAGACACTACTAGGTTTGCCCTCTGGGCTAAGGTTATCATGCAACAACTCTGAGCCCACATTCACTATCCTCCCCCCTTCTCACCTTAAACACGAACACCAGTCACCTGACACTCCCTTCACTTAGGTCTTTAATGAAAGAAGTACCTTTGACTAGACGGAGCCACAAGCAGTCATTCACTCTCATCTTCCACGTCAACTCTTGCAAGGAAAGCTTAGCAAACATCCCCATGGAAATGAACACTTTGACATTTTTTAAGAACCGGCACTTGTTATGATTTGAACCCCACAGCTCAGCGGGGATGACCTTCTCCAGGCACTCTCTCACAAACAGGTACACGTGCCAGCGGTTGCTGCGCTGTTTGATGAGGTGCCCGAGGTCTGAATCACTCGCCTCTCCTTGGTCTTGCTCCTCACTCTGCGACTCCCCATGTGCAGATTTTGTGAGAGAAACAGGTAAGTTATCTGGCACATCAGCGTTACTGCTGCTTGTCACACACTTAGGCTCTTTTCCACATGGTTCTGCTTTGTTGCGAACCTCTACTTCCCCGGGCAAGCCTGTCTGACAAGGCAGCTCAGTTTTTCTTGATTTGGTTTCAGATATGCAGACAGGGCAATTTTTTTTCAAGAGAACTAAGTAAGGACACCTTCTATGGTTCCTTAGCAGTGCCTGAAATACACATCTCATTTGCCAGTAGCGTTTGGGCAACCTCTTTTTCCTCCACTTGTTATCTGGCAGACTTTGGTGGTGCTTTTGCTCCAACACATTTTGGTTTAAGAATATAGCTTCTACAAGCAGTCTTCCACCTGCCTTACAGTGCTGCAAGCGATTCAATAAAAACGATTTAGAAAAACATTCTTTGAAACCCTTGCGAGAATACAGAATCAGCTTCCTGTCAATGTATACTTCAGAACGTGAGAGCCTATTTGGTGACTTCTTTGCCAAGTGAGCTACAGGATTTTCCTGCATTCTGTACTTTGAAGAAATACCCTCCATGGGTTTGATTCGCACAGAATCCAAATGAGATTCATGTGTATTCATCTCTACTCCTTTCCTATGAGATTCTGCTTGCTTTTCAATGCTGGACTTGGAACATTTGTTACTCTGAACTCCCTGCAGAAAAGATCTTTCACCTGCCACACACTTCTTCCCATTGTGAGACGTGTGAACTAAGGACGGACCAGACATATCACTTTTACTTTGAGAAACGTGCACCTTTTTAATGGGGCATACAGAACGTGATGCTACACAACCAGCTCCATAGCTCTTGCAATTACTTTGCTTTACATCAGCAGTGACACTATCAGCACTTTCATCTCTTGCTTTCTCCTCTACTTTCGCTCTCTTAGCTGGAATTTCAAGTTGTTCCCTATCAGGCTTCCTTTTTAAGGATGGTGCTGTAGCTGACAAACGTGAACTGGAGCCACTCTGTTCTTCCAGATGCTCAGTACCCATTCTGATCTGTTCATCTGCTTTAGAAGCATCTTTTGCAGCATAGTGGCAACTGGACATGTTGGGTTTTGTATTTCTCAGGCTGGAGACGTTAGCTTCAAGTCTTTGTCTGCATTTCCACCCATGTGACATTGAAAGATACTGCCTATGAAACCTAAGTCTTTTTTTAATATAGTCAAGCAAGCTACTACGCTTACGCTTTGAAAACCTTTGTTTAGCAAACACTGGGGATGAGTCTACATTAACAGTATGTGAAATAAGTTCATAAACTGGCTGCCCACAAACCTGGTAACAATTACTAGGAGGAACCAGCATAAAGATTGCACAGTGTTCCAACAAATACATCGTCACATCATCCCCTATCCTGCTCATCAGTGTTTGCCAGAGGCCACTCATACGCATGGTTTCTGTTACAGTATTGGGCAGGTAGCTGTATACACGTGAAAACGGCATGATTGGGAAATGAGAACTGTTCTCATCCAGTAAGGAGTATCCATATGCGAGGATATTCTTCTTTCTTTTTTCACACAATCTCTGAATAACTCTTGCGATGACTTCATCCTGACCAGATAACTGAAGACAGAAAGACAAAAAAGAAAAAAAAGATAACTAGCTTTTATCACCAACTCTTCCGTAAACCACAACATACGTTTTAAAGGCACAGACATGCAAGTCACACAGCCTTAGACATGAGCTTCAGATCAGCACTTTCAGAGTAATATTAATGCTTCACAAATGCCATACCCAAAGACTTTCAAGACGTTTACACACACCAATACCTGCCTACATCCTTAAGGAAGTCTTTTTAACTTTTACCGTTCTGATCCTGGTTTTCATGCCCAGGAACCATCCTACACTACTCCCCTCAGCTCCCTCAGCACCCAAGACTCCAAGGCCTTCAAGGTCAGTCTGCCTGTCGATGCTTCCTCAGGTAGACGCTAACCTCCAAGAACGAACACTGATTTTTCTGAAGATTCCGTTTCCTTTATGTACAGAAAAGCAATGAAATAACTCAGTCCACACGCTCAGCAACCTTGCAAAGTTTGTTTCCTGCTGTAGCAGTTTCGGTCACACACGCCGCAGCTTCGAGAGAAAAGCAGCGTTTCCTCTCCAGAAAGTTTCTTCCGCTTAAAAACCAACCTGCAAGCAGTTCCCCACCCTGTTCTCTACCCTCTCAAGAGCTGGAAAGGGGCATTTTTCATCTCCAGTTGCCCCCCGGCAACATTCCACTCAAGAAGGGTCAGGGGACCCCGAGCACGCAGCCCTTTTGTGCCAAGCACTTCCTCGCTGGAACCAGGACTTTGCTCTCCCACGGATGGTCCCCCACTCCTCCCAGCTGGCTGAGGCCGACAGCCGAAGGGGCTGGAGGTGTCGGCGGGCCGGGGCAGGGAGCTCCGAAGGGCCAGCAGAAAACCCGCGGGGTCGGCAGCAGCCCCGCGCACACGTGGAGGACGCGAAGCACGCTGCCACCCGCCTAGCGCCGGCCCCGCTGCCCCGCCGAGGGCCGGCAGCTGCCCTTGCCGCTGGCACTAACGTCTGAAGCCCCGCGCCGCCACTTGCGGCCCCGGGGGTCTCGGCAGGGCTCGCTCCTCGGCGGGGGCTCCGCTCCTGCGGCCGCTCCGCGCTCGATGCCAGGTGCAAGCGGTCCATCACTGTGCGCTCTGTCTCCTACCTGCTGGAAGGTGAAGGGCCGGGGGATGGCGCGGGCCCCGCAGGGGACGCATACCACGCAGTGACTCACGAAGGTCCGGTAGCAGGAGGTGTCGTCGCCCCGCAATAACTCTGCCTCTCCAGCATTGCTCTCCTGCAGCTGCCGGATAAAGGTCTCCAGCGGGGTAACCTCAGCGTAGCAGCCGCGCAGGGCACCCAACACCGCAGCGAAAGGCTCCGCACCCGCCATGTTGTGGAGACAGAGCACGCCGCAGCCTGGGCTGGGGCCCCCGCGCTCCCCTCCGCCGCGCACCACTCCACTCCTCTGCCGCCGAGCGACAGGGAACTGCTGTGGTCCTTGGATTTCTTTGTTTGTTTTTCATTAAAAAAAAAAAAAAAAAAGTGGTGTGAGATTTTTGTGGTGGTTTTTGTTTTTTCCTTCTCTCTTTTTTTTTCCTTCTAAGTAAGAGCTGCGCCCAGGTGCAATGTTAGCATACAGGGGCGGGGTCCGGGGCTATCTCCACTCTCCATCCCTCCGACGGTAACGGGTGAGGCGGGGGGACCGGACTAGGCGAGAGCACGGATGACCGCCTGTGAGAGAGAGCCAGCACCGGCTAACACGAATCTGTGGCACAGCTTCTGACCGGACATTCAGGATGTTATTTTCAGACGGCTTTGTAGCATGTTTTCAGTGCTGTGTATTCTCAGGTTGCTTGGCATAGCGCGACCTAAAGTCAGTAAGAGTTGAGGAAAGCTTTCATAGCTCATAAAATGGTAGGGGTTGGAAGGGACCTCTGGAGATCATCGAATCCAAACTCCTGGACAGGCTGTACAGGAATGCATCCAGACGGGTCTTGAAAGTCTCCAGAGAAGGAGACTCCACAACCTCTCTGGGTAGCCTGTTCCAGTGCTCCATCACCCTTACAGTAAAGAAGTTTTTCCTCGTACTGAGGTGGAACTTCATGTGCTCAAGATTGGATCCCCTGCGCCTCATCCTGTCACAGGATACCATTGAATAGAGACTAGCACATTTTTCTTGACACCCACTCTTTGGATACTTGTAAACATTAATAAGATCTCCTCTCAGCCTTCCCCAGACTAAACAGCCCCAGGTCTTTCAGCCTACCCTCCTAAGACAAATGTTCCAATCCCTTAATTATCCTTGAAGCCATCTGTCGTTCACTCTCTAGTATATCCCTGTCCCTCTTGAATTGGGGAGCCCAGAAATGGACAGAATTAGTCTCACCAGGGCAGAGTAAAGGGGGAGGAGAACCTCCTTTGACCTGCTAGCTACACTCTTCTTCATGCACCCCAGGATGCCATTGGCCTTCCTGGCCACAAGGGCACATTGCTGTCCCACGGATACCTTGTTGTCTGCCTTTGAAGGTGCTGAAGAAGTTTTTTAGCGAGTTTTGCTAGTTTGTTAAGATAGGTTTCCTATGAAAGAAACCAAGGGGTATTCCTTTTTAAGGAGCTCCTTTTCGGATTATCACTCTGTACAGGACCTATCTGCAATGAGAGCGACTGTAGAAGAGGTTATGGTGGATATAAACAGAGTAAATCCTAAAAATAACCATCTAGTCCTGTGTTTTTCATCAAACTCATGAATGAAGAGGCCAGATCACTTTTGGTAGTGTGCAACCTCTTACTTGAAATTTTCTTGGTATCTGAAGACTTCATAGTAGCAAACTTCATGCTAGACTGTAAAAGGGATTGCAGTTCTGGAGAACTATAGGTCTCTAAAACTGATGTTTATTCCAGGTAAATTAGTGGAAAGAACAAAAGATGGGATTAGTAGATACTGGGAGGAATACAAGTTGCTTAGTGAACATTATTCCTGTAAAGGGAGTGTTGTGTTAGAAAACTCTTTGAGTTCTGTGAAGGGTTGGGAAGACATGAAAATTATAGTGACCTGGTTAATATATTCTACTTGAATTTCCAAAAAAAACTTTGCAAGGAAATGTTGTATTTATTTTCTCTTTTCTTTTTTCTTTTATTTTCTCTTTTCTCTTATTTTATTTTTTTTCTTTTCTTAAGGGAAAGTGGGGGAGGGGGGGAAGTGCAAAAACCTGAAATGGAAGGTGCTAATACAGATATATTATTGTTAAAAAGATAAGAGGTGGAGATAAATGGTCAGGTCTTTCAACTGAGGTAAATCCTCATCAGAGTTCCACATTAGTCTGCACTTTGTAATTTTCATAAGTGACCCAGAAGCACTGTAAATAAGCAGTAAGTGGCAAGATTTGCTAATGGGGTGAAGTTGTTCCAAGCAGCAAAGCAGACTGGAAAGCTGCAGAAGGGCATTACAAGACTGAGTGATCGAACCTGGCAGATGCAGTGTAACACTGAGAAATTAAGCATGGCACAGAGGTGAAACACAGTCCTAGCTTCATATACAAACTGACAGGTTCTGAGCTGATTAGTGTCCTTCAGGAGTGAAATTGCAAGGTGCACATGAACCAAACAGGCACTGAGCTCAGCAACAGTCAAAAGCAAATCACGTTAGGCATGGTTGGGGAAGGAATAAAGAGGATGCCACCACGCTGTTGCATAAATTCATGGTTTGCATGCACCTTGAGTGCTATTCCAGTCTCTGCATCTCAAAAACAATGTACTAGGAATAGAAGCAGTTCAGAGAGGAGCAATAAAATGTATGGGACAGTACTATATGAGCAATGATGTGATATACTGGAACAGGGTAACTCAGTGGGGAAGGGCAGACACTGCATACCATGATCCATCTCCTGAAACTTGTGTCCTAGGGCCTGGCCACCTTACAGATCACTCAAAACATGCTGCAAAGGCAGCATAGGTCATCAAGCTTCTCTCCAAAGCCAGCTCTCCTGCTCCATCCTGCTGATCTCTCAAATGCAGTCACAGCAAGAGACTTTGGGGCTCTGGCTACCAAGACATGTCTGTTGATATGGCTGCACTCCTGGCCCAGGGGGCTGTAGATATGAAAGATTAAGAACAGAGAAAGGTGTGACATGCCCCATGGCATAAATTCAACAGATGCAGGACCTTTAATGGTCCAGGCAAGATGGAGTCACTACTCTACCGGGGATGTTGGTGAGATGTCTGTTTCCTAGCAAGACTTCCTAGTTGGATTACTGAATCTTCTGCAGAGTTCTGTCCTTCTCAAAGATTAGAGAGCTCTTCATTTTTGTGAAGAACCATCCAACAGCTCCCATTATGGAGAAGGGTTTTTTTAAAGTGTGTGTCCTGTCCCTGGTAATGGTGATGCCATGCAACAAGTAATTCTCTCCAGTGACAGGGACAGAAGTGTAGAAGTTCCAGGTTTGCTGAGACAGACCAACATGTAGCTTCCCTTCCTCATGTGAAGCCTTACAGACTAGGGATTAAGATCAGCATCCCATTGCTCACTAAGGTCTGACCTACCTTCCTTCTAAAACAATCTCTTCTAGGGAGCAAAGCAGCTCATCTCCTGACATCAGCATGACTAAGTGAAATCCTTGGCACCTTATGGCACTCAGTGTGAAGCCTTCCTACATCACTCCCTGTTCAACATTGCTTTCTTCCTAGACTTCTTTACCCCTTGACACAGATGACACTCCCACAGGAGGGAGAGTGGTAACACCAGAAGCCTTCATGAAACCTCAGCAATTCTGTAACTGAAATCTTACAGGAGGGCTGGAGATTTGGAGATGGACTGGATTCATCAGCCCTGTCTAATCAGGTTTTGAATACACCAAAGGATGGAAACGTCACAACCTTGCTGTGAAACGTGCTCCAATCTTTTATTCCCTTCAGAGTAAAAAAGTTTTTTTTGCATTTAAGTAGAATTTTCTGTATTTTAATTTGTGCCCACTGCCTCTTGTCCTGTTACTGGGCACCACTAAGAAGCATTTGGATCCATCTTGCTGACATCAATTATTTATACACTTTGATATGATCCCCACCAAGCCTTTCCTTCTTGGGGCTAAACAATTCCCAGATGCCTCAGCATCTCCTCATGTTAGATGATCCAGCTCCTTAATCATCATAGTTGCCTTAAGTGGCAAGTTTGCTGGTCTCACACCGTATCACAGTATATCAGGGGGTGGAAGGGACCTCAAGAGATCACCAGGTCCAACCCCCCTGCCAGAGCAGGATCACTTAGGGGAGTCTGCACAGGAATGCATCCAGGTGGGGTTGGAAAGTCTGCAGAGAAGGAGACTCCACAACCCCCCTGGGCAGTCTGTTCCAGTGCTCTGTCACCCTCACTGTAAGAAAGTTTCTCCTCCTGTTGAGCTGAAATCTTCTATGTTCTAGTTTGAACCCATTGTTCCTTGTCCTACCACTGTGAACCACCTTCAGGGCATGAATTATCTCTTGTGTTGCACTACTAAGGGAATTGTATTGGAATTAGGTGATCCTGGAGGCCCCTTCCAACCCTAACAGTTCTGTGATTCTAAGATCCTCCTGAAACACACAACAGCTCCTCTTTCTCTGCATCAAGTTGTACATCTGCACCAGGAGTGCTGCTTCCTGACCTTCCCTTCATGCTGCAGGCAGGAAGGGCCAGGCTTGTAAAACTCCTTCTTCTGGTCCTCCTGTGGTGTTGGTCCTGTTCTCAATCCCAGGCTCCAGCATCTGCAGTAACACTGTTGCTGCCTCTAAGAAGAGCTCATCAGCACTTAATTCTTCAGGTTTGGCCTCTATTGCAGGGGATCTAGAATCCATGCAGATGAAATAACATCACTCCAGCTGCACTTGGGAAACAGGGAAAAGTTCAAAGCATGAGTGAAGCACACATCAGCAATGATGGAAAGTTCGATGAGGCCTTGAGCAGCTGACTCTAGTTGAGAGGTGTCCCTGCCCATGGCAAGGAGATTGGAATAGGTGACCTCTAAGGTCCCTTCACCTTCCCAGAGCAGCTCCCGCTCCCTCCCCAGACCTGCCTTCACCTTCCCAGAGCAGCTCCCGCTCCCTCCCCGGACCTCCCTCCACCTTCCCAGAGCAGCTCCCGCTCCCTCCCCGGACCTCCCTCCACCTTCCCAGAGCAGCTCCCGCTCCCTCCCCAGACCTGCCTTCACCTTCCCAGAGCAGCTCCCGCTCCCTCCCCAGACCTGCCTTCACCTTCCCAGAGCAGCTCCCGCTCCCTCCCCAGACCTGCCTTCACCTTCCCAGAGCAGCTCCCGCTCCCTCCCCAGACCTCACTTCATCTTCCCAAAGCAGCTCCTGCTCCCTCACCAGAGCTCCCTTCATCTTTCCAAAGCAGCTCCTGCTCCCTCTACACCATTCTACACAATCCTCCACCATACCTAAACAGCTCCTGCTCCACCACCACCCTTTTTGCACCCACCCCAGAGCCAGGCACAAGACCCTCAACCAGCCAAGACACCACAGAGAGGAGCTCAGCCCCAGTAAGGATGCCCAGCCAGCATCCATGGATGATGTTGGAGTAGTCATCAACCCTCTTCCTACCTAAACCAGGGGGCCACCAGGCCCCCCAGCCTTTGTCTCCCCCCACCCCCAAGTGTGCACCATGGGTACTCACCAGTGAGGAGAGGAGGATCCTCAGCCCAGATGGGCTCAGCTTGGGGCTGCTGTCTTTCCTGGGGCTGATTAAAAAGGGGAGTGCGTGGGGAGAGCAAAGTGGCCACACCTGGAGGGGGAGGAGACTGCAAGAACCCAGGTGCTCTGGGTTTAGAGGAGAAAAAGGGAAAAAGGGGGAAAATGGGGTGGGTGGGGTGGAAAAGGGGCAGATATGGTAGGACAGGGGAGGTGGTGGTGAAAGAAGGGGGTTTTAAAATAACTTTATTTTCCAGAAATGTTTCATAATGCACAACTGCAGTTCATGGTTAGCTTTGCCTCCATGCAAAACCAACAAACTCATCAATACTTCATCAAATAAAGCACAATGGTGGCTGTTACAATGAAATCTTTCCATAATTATCATATTGCTTGGTAGGAAGATCTGTGCTTCTCAGACAAGTTTTAACAACAACACAAATAAGTTCTGCAAGAGTGAATTTTCTCCTTGGATACCAGCAGACACCACCAGGATGATGAAGGGACTGGAGCATGTGCCCTGAGGAGGGGCTGAGAGCCCTGGGGCTCTTTGGTCTGCAGGGGAGAAGACTAAGATAGGATTTAATAAATGCTTATAAATATCTGAGGGCTGAGTGTCAAGAGGGAGGGGACAGGCTCTGCTCACTTGCACCCTGTGATAGGACAAGGGGCAATGGATAGAAACTCTAGCACAGGAGGTTCCACCTCAACATGAGGAGGAACTTCTTCCCTGTGAGGGTCACAGAGCACTGAAAGAGGCTGCCCAGAAAGGTTGTGGAGTTTCCTTCTCTGGAGACTTTCGAGACTCATCTGGATGTGTTCCTGTGTGACCTGTGCTACATTCTATGGTCCTGCTCTGGCAGGGGGGTTGGACTTGATGATCTTCAAAAGTCCCTTCCAACCCCTGACATCCTATGATATGCAGCCTCCCTTTTCTTTACAATGCTCTTGATGACAAGGTGCTATTTGCATCTCTGGCCAATTTGGTGCAAGGTCCTACATTTGGGGAGAAATAACAACAGGCACCAGGACAGGTTAGGGGCTGCCCTGCTGGAAAGCAGAGAAAGACCTTGGAGTGCTGGTGGACAGCTCCATGGAACAACAATGTGGCCAAGAGAGCCAATGGGATCCTGGGATGCATCAAGAAAGGTGTGTCCAGCAGGGCTAGGGAAGTTCTTCTACCTCTCTACTCTGCCCTGCTGAGACCATACCTGCAATCCTGTGTCCAGTTTGGGGCTCCCCAGTTCAAGAGAGACAGAGACCTGCTGGAGAGAATCCAGGGGAGAGCCATGAGGATGCTTAGGGGACTTGAGCATAAGGGGACTCCCTTATGAAGAGAGACTGAGAGCCCTGGGGCTGTTTAGTCTGGAGAAGAGAAGACTGAGAGGGGATCTGATCAATGTCTATCAATATCTGAGGGGTGGGTGTCAGGAGGAGGGGGCCAGGCTCTTTTGGGTGGTTCACAGTGATAAGACAAGGAACAATGGGTTCAAACTTGAACACAGAAGATTTCAGCTCAACAGGAGGAGAAACTTCTTTCCAGTGAGGGCGACAGAGCCCTGGAACAGGCTGCCCAGGGGGGTTGTGGAGTCTCCTTCTCTGGAGACTTTCCAAACCCACCTGGATGCCTTCCTGTGCAGACTCCCCTAAGTGATCCTGATCTGGCAGGGGGGTTGGACCTGATGATCACTTGAGGTCCCTTCCAGCCTCTGATATACTGTGAGACTGTGCTAGGGTACAGAGCTCATTTTGCAGCAGGGCATGTTGTGTGTGGGAATGAGCCCTTCTGAGGACTGTTATTGTTACAGTTACCAGAGGTACATGGATCTGATTCTTCCCCTGTGTTTCTCCTGGTCCTCTGGATTGGGTCTCATCCTGAGAGTTGGAGTGGTCTCTTCTCCACCCTTTTACTGCTTTTTCCAGGCTGCTGTGTGTCTCTGGCACTGTATGTGATGGTCCCTGATGGTGTATTTCTCTCCTCACACCTGCCCCAGCCTTTATTTGATTCAAGCTCTCCTTGTCTGTTTCTCCTCAAAACTCATCCTTCTCCTTTTATATTTGCCTGCTAAGAGTCATGGTCTAAATTGCATCAGATACACCCTGTGTCAGTCAAACTTTGAACTTTTGTCTTCAGTTCAGTGTTAAGTGATCTTCAGTGCTACTTTTCACCCTTCAGTTGCAATATTTCATCCACAGATTCTTTGATCCTTTTTCTCAACCACGCATCATATTTCCCTCTTCCTCAGGCATACTCTTCTTCACTGTTTCATCCTGCTTTTCATGCAGTGTGAGCAGAAATTAATTTTCCATTGGGGGCTGGTTTTGAATAGGCTAGAGTTAATTTTCTTCATAGTAGCTAGAATGGGTCTGTGTTTTGGATTTGTGCAGAAAAGGGATACTGTGATGTCATGCTCAGCATATAAAACTGGGAGAAGGTCAACAGGATGGCCACTGCTCAGAGACTGGGCATTGTTTGGTTTGTGGTGAGCAATTGTTTTCTTCTGCATCATTTGTCTTGGTTTTTTTGTTTTCCTTTCTCTTTGTTGTTATTCTGCCTCTTCCCCACCTGCCCTCCCTTTGGTTTTATTTTTCCTTACTTAAAAAAAAAATCTTTTTGATTATTGAACTGTTTCTATCTCAGTCCATGAGTTTCTTTCTCACTTTTACTCTTCCACTCTGCTCTCTCCCTGCTGGGGGAGAGGGAACTGAGTGAGCAACTGTAGTGCTTAGCTGCTGGCTATGATTAAACCATAACACCATCTCCAAAAAGGGCAAATGTCTTTCTATCCTCTTTCCATAAGCTACTTCTTCAATTTTTAACTCTGTGACAGTTGAAGAAAACAGTAGTGAAGGAGATGGATGCTCACAGAGCCTTCTGTCTTCAGATCTGCTTTTCAAATGACTGTTTAGTGGAGGGTTTTTGACAGTAAGCAAACAGATGCCATAACATTCTGCTGATCAGTGCACATTTGTCATAGCTAAAGAGCATCAGGGGTATAATGCTGCAAAGCAACCCTTACTGTGTTCCAGGGATAATGGAGTTAAGGGTCTGTGACTGGAATTTTTTCAGATTACATGGTCCTCTGACACTGATCTTCTGAGATCCCCAAGAGCTGCCTTGAAACAACAGATTCCTAGTTCAAGTTTTATTATTTTTTCTTTTCCTCCTATGTATCTGTGTAGTAATTTCTTGGATGGCAAGGAGGGTGAGGCTAACCAGCTGTTTCTTCAAGCAAGTTGGTGAAGGGTTTGTTGGTTTTACCAAATGAAACACTGCTTATTCCTTTCTGTGCTAGTGGTCAGCCCTAGGCAAACAAAACACCTGCTTGTGATGGAAACTAAACAGCAGATGTAGCAAAAGCTGTGATTTTCAGTATAATAGATGTAAATTGTGGGGTGCATCTGGAAAAGTAGAGGTTATATTTCTGCAGATCCTGTGGAAATCAGTCCAAACTAGGCATTTATGACCGCTCTGAGCTGAAGCTTGCAAAGTGATGCAGACAGGAGGTTGCAGGGAAGTAAGGAGGAAAAGCATGCTGGATAGCCACTGCTGTCTGGCCATGAGCCAGGCATTGACTACTAGGCAGCACTAAGCTGGAACTTTGCCAGGCCCAGTGTTCTCAATGGAATGAAGTCTAGCTGTGGTTCCCAGGCATATGCTTAAAGGATTTTGCATCAGTGGAACAGAGCATGCAGGCAAATGTCAGCAATGAAACATCCACTTGGCTTGAGGCTGCTCAACACAGACTGACCTGTGGCCACAGACTGCTAGGGGCAATTAAAGAGTGAACTCTTCAAACTCCTGAGTAAGAGTAAGATAATCCACAAATCTCTGCAGGCAGGCAAGAGTAGAAGGAGGACAAATCATCAGAATGGCAACCATCAGAGAGCTCTAAGGTAACAAGGAGTGTGGAGGTGTGCATGACTAATGAGAACACTAACAGCCAGAAACTGAGAGGCTGGTACATACTATATCCAAAAGAGCTTGTCAGAAGTGTTATGGCAATGAATAAAAGGGCAGAACACTGCCAAAATAGAAAGCTAGAGGGAGAACCTATCCTATTCTTGTAGGAAAACATAGGCAGACAACCTGAGCCAAAATTTCCCCAGGGTCAAAATGTTCTGTCTTTTGAATCTGAGGTATTTTAAACCTTTTGATGCAGGTATACTCATCAGGGTGTGGAGGAGAGAGGGGTAGGATAAAAAAAAAACAACAAACAACAACACAAGACTTTCTTGGGACTCGAAAGGAGTGGTAAGAAACAAAATTACATATAGGAAAAGCTGGAGCAAAGGGATTAGACCCTGATATCATTAAGAAGCAGTGGTATTTAACATAGATGCATGAAAACATGGGAGGCATCACAATATTCCCTGTGTACTAAGAGGAAATTCTTAAATGTGCCTGTAGCTGGAAATGTGCATGGATCCTCACAGGTACACAGCCAAATACCTCCTAGTACGAGGGGAAGCAGCCAGACTGACATTGAGGAATCCAGGGAAGCTGGGCTTTTTTTCCCTGGCTTCTCAACTCCTATAGCTACTCATGTAGGAAAGCTCCTATAGTCTATTACAGGGAGAAAGTGCTGCACTGGAACTGGAGGCTCCTGAGGTCCTTTCCCACCTGTATTTAGATCTCATGATATTGAAAAGCTGTAGTTAATTTCCCTATGAGATGTACCTTGAGGGGGGGAAAAAAACAAATGGAAAACATGGTGTTTGCAGACAAACTACAAAATTGTCTAAATGCTTCTGGCATCCAGCTGGAGATGCTGACATTACAAGCAGAGTGTAATGATGTATTAAAAGGGAAAATACACTGAGGCTCAGTCTGGGTCTCAGCAATGTATACTGCACCTCTCTGGCAGCAGCAGAAGCAGAGCAGATTCACAGAATCACAGAATCAACCAGGTTGGAACAGACTTGAGACATCAAGTCCAACCTCTTACCTATCACCTAACACCTCCTGACAACTAAACCATGGCTCCAAGTGGCATATCCAATCCTTTCTTGAACACCTCCCAGGATGGTGACTCCACCACCTCACTGGGCAGCACATTCCAATGGCCATTCTCTTTCTGGGAAGAATTTCTTCCTAACATCCAGCCTAAACCTCCCCTGGTGCAGCTTGAGACTGTGTCCTCTTGTTCTGCTGCTGGTTGCCTGGGAGAAGAGACCAACCCCCACCTGGCTACAACCTCCCTTCAGGTAGTTGTAGGGAGCAATAAGGTCTCTCCTGAGTCTCCTCCAGGAGAAACAACCCCAGCTCCCTCAACCTCTGCTGGTGAAAAGCTCTTCCTCAAGCTCTGTTGGTAAAAGTGCCCATGCTGCCCATTGTGTTACTCAGTCAGCCCTATGACCCCAGGGGAAAAGCGCCATGGGGGCAGCAGGTCCAGCATCAGGTGAAGATGAGCAGGAAGCAGCACGGTATGGAAGTTGAACTGTGTGGGAATAGAGCACTGTCTCTGTGGCACAACCAAGAAGCACTGAGCCACAGGTCTTGTACACCTACAGAAAGAGCTGAGTCTGCTGCCTTTCTTCACTTATGCCCTTAAGAGATCACAGTTGCTGTTACTATGCACCAATAAGTACTGTGCAAGCCTATCTACTAGAAGCATATAATGACTTTCCCCAATTAGCTCTAAAACAGTCCCAACCTCAAATCACCATAACCTTTTAACTTCCAAAGCCATTACAAGCCAAATGAAGATGAGAATGAGAGGTAGTCACCTAGTTGCTTACCACATTTCATCCTATTAGAACTGAGGAAGTTTGTTACTCCAAAACAGATCACAGACACTGATAATCCAGCATCAACTGCAGTACAAATTTCATATGCAGCTTTTCTTCTGCATGGACAGCATACAGAACCACATTTTTTGTTTTAAACTGATGCAATTTCCACAAGTAAAAAGTGAAAATATTTCATTCTTATATGCAGCTTTCCTTCTGCATGAACAGTACACGGAACCACATTTTTGTTTTAAGCTGATATAATTTCCACAAGTAAAGAAAGTTAAAATAGCTCATTTAATATCTCCAAAGTTACATTACTTACACAATTTTTCACCACCTTCCTTTCCAACAACAAAAGATAACTGTCCTGTATGCAAAGTCTTTTATTTGGAAATAGAATGTGCAAAAACAATGACTTGAACAGGAAAGTCTCACTCATTTTAAGAATTGAAATGGTCCTAGTTTTATATTCTTTATGACTACTATTCTGAGGTCATGGTCATCAGAAATGCAAGACAGAAGACCAATAAACTCACAGTATGTAAAGATGCAAGAGTCATTTTTCAACAGCTACATAAAAAAAAGAGTGATGAAACATTAGAAATATCTGAATATGGTATTCTGGACATTCAGAAGCTCCTCTAGAAGAACCAGTAACTTGAATTGTTTCATAATGGCATGAAAAAGGGATTGTGCTATATGCATTATTTCACAGAATCACAGAATTAACCAGGTTGGAAAAGACCTTCAAGATCATCAAGCCCAACCTATCACCCAACACCATCTAATCAACTAAACCATGGCACTAAGTGCCTCATCCAGTCTTATTTTAAACACTTCTGGGGATGATGACTCCACCACCTCCCTGGGCAGCACATTCCAATAGGAGATCTCTCTTTCTGTGAAGAATTTCTTCCTAACATCCAGCCTAAACCTCCCCTGGTGCATCTTGACACTGGGTACTCTCATTCTGTCACTGGTTAAGGGATTTTTTTGCATGCTTACATTTAACAGTTGTTATGAAATATGAATCACAAATTAGTTTGCTTAAAAGCAAAGAGATTCTTCCAAGCAAATCCAAACTGTATAATGAATGCAACCTGTTTTGCACAGACTTATGTATGTTTAATGCTAAAATCACCAGTCCTCCTTAGTTACAGTTAGCAGTGTAAAGAGACCTTAAAGTAAACATCACTTAAATATTCACTTCTAGACTCTCTTCCATTGCCAGAGCAGGTAAAGAAGACTTCAGAATGAGAGACCAGTCTGTGACAAAATGGTTAGGCACATTTCTGTATCTTTTTGGGAGCCAAGTATTTATATGTTCAGGTTTCTTCAGTATCAGAATTGGATAACATCCACTTCATAAGGTAGTTACAGCCTACAGGAGTAGATCTGTGTTCTTCTCAAGGCTAGTCAATTAATATTTCAATCAATGACAAACTGAATAGCCTTACACAAACAACATGCAATTTGATAAAGATATTTAAGATGCATTAGGGTTAATCTGGAAAGGTAGTGACCAAAGCAAAATTAGAATTGGAAAACAGAATTCTGCTGTTTGGACTTTTTTTTTTTTAATTTTTTTTTTTTTTTTGCTGTTGAAACCAATGCACTCTGTATTTCACTTAATGCTATTAAGAAATTTGCTTTTAAAAATCTAGAGCCATTGCTTCTGCATACACCTATGAACTCTGAATTTTGGTATAATAAGTAAACTTGAATTTTACTAAATGGAAAACAACAGATGAAAATACTTCCCTTATTCAACTGTTCCCATGGAATACAGATTTTAAATTGTGTGATTGGAAGACAGCTGTTCTTCACCAGGCTGGACATTTTGCTCTGTAGCCAAGTAGTTTGTTGAACCTGTGCTGTACTTGACTAAAATCACTCCACTTGAATGATGTGTTTCACATTATAAATATGGATTGGGAGGGAGAGGGGAAAAACTACAGAGTAATTCCCTTTGAAACACGAGAGAACTGGCCTAGTAGGTCACTGGGGTACCACAACATTAAGAATTTAAGATGTGTTAAGAGACTTTCCTAGCACATAACAATGGTTTGCATTATGTGAGTATCTGCTATGCCAAGACATGAGAGGTTCTGTCGACAGTGCAGAAGGATTTATGTAAACTTGGACACATATTGATAGAAATTGTTAAGTTTTCTCATGTTCATTCAGTTCAAGATGACCAAAACCTTTTGCCACATATGGGCTAAGAATGCAGCAGAATTTGAATTTTAACAAACCCCACCTGTCTCATAGTGTTATTTCCAACAATTGTTTTTTTAAGCTCTGAACTTAAATGCACAACGTAAAACTTTACTCATGATCAGCAGAATTTCCATTATATCCATTATCAAAGGAGAATGACTTATAATTAACATATAGCCTGACACTGTATGTTTTATTTTTGACAGCCTCTAGTTTGGCAATAATGCTTGATTCTGCTCTAACCCACTGGCTTGTTTCTTTTTCACTTTTCGTAGGCTAGTCCCATGGGCATCACACTTTCAGCTGGTGAGTTGTCTTAAAAACAGATTTGAATATTAATTACAAAGGTCAGGACACTTAAGTTTTCATGGAAAAGAAGTTCAAATGCAGGAAGTTTGTTTAATGACATCTGGCAGATTGTGGACTTTTTGTGGACAGAAGATGATCTTGAAATAGGAGGATATCAAAACTAGGTTTTGGCAATATAGAGGAAGTACTGTCCATGTAGTTCTGTCATAAGCTTTAAAAATACTCTTATTAAATAAGTTTTTCCTTGAGACCACATAATACATGAAGCCAGTAAGAGTCCAAGGGTCAGAATCTTCTTCAGTTCTTATTCTCTGTGAGCTTTTTTTTTTGGCTTTTCTTCATAAGATTCTCCATACTCATTCACTCTGCTCTTATCCACAGGATAAAGCCTGAAAGAAAAAATAACCCTGAACATTAGCTACAGTACTGTCTGCTACCTGGAGAAATTAAGCAGCTCTCTGCTACTTAATTTTAAAAGTGAATTTCCTTCTCATCATATTCTCTATTCCCATTTGTAGCAGAAATACAAAACTGTTTTATAGATCAGTTACAGACACATCAGCTTCTTCACAGTAAGATTCAAACAGATGTCTCATGAAAAAGCCCTCTTAAGACACATTAGTTCCTCTAAGGCTTGGCTGGAGTACTTCTCAAGCAATTTAGGATACCTCTCAAATTTAAACTCAGTGCCCAGCCTGTATCAGAAGTTGTTGAGCTCTTAACATCTAGAAAAACTACGTTGGAATGGGACCTATTTTACTACACTTACATGCAATTACATAAACCAAATAGTGAAGCCCACATTTAGTAGTAATGATTAGTTAGGCACACACATCCCTATGTTCTGGTAAAGTGGGAACTTGGCTTAAAATTGTTTGCTCCACACAGAAATATTTGTCATTGGGAACAAGAAGACACTTTCTGTAGCTTCACCTCTGAACAATATTTCAACAATGACTGCCCACAGCCTTCTTTCTCATCTGAGTTTAGTTACTTAAAGAATCTGAAACTGGATGGATAGTCACTTTAGCAGAGAACCCATAACTTCTGTTTAAGAAGTAGACAGAGGACAGCAAAGCAGGGAAGTCCCTCACCAGAAAACATCCTTTGCTACTGCCTTGCAGAGCAACTTGGAAAGCATGTCTCAGATACTGGGCCTACATGTCTCAGGTTGATTTTTTTGTTTTGTTTGTTTGGGTTTTATTTGGGATTATTTGTTTGTGTTAGGTTTTCTGTTTGGGGTTTTTTTGTTTCTTTTGTTTTTGTTTGTTTTTTCATTTGTTTGCCTTTTTTAACTTGCAAATGTGAAACTACTGGGTTATTTTGGGGGAGGGAGAAGGGGCGCTGTGGGTGCTGAGAAGAGGAATTTTTTGACTACTCTCTTAAGCATGCTAAAAAGGCCTGTGGATACTGTCAGTTACAGCAAAGTGCTTTTGCTCCTCTCATCTGTACTGAGGCCTCCTTCACAGGATCCCCTGCTCGCCATTCCCTTCCCTAGGCACGTGCACAACTACCGTTATCCAGACCATGCTCTTTATCACTATGGCATCAAAATTCTGCTTGAAGACTATCCCAAGCTATTTCATAGCTCTTTATCTCAGCAGGAGTGCAACCATCTGCAGTGCTGTAAAACCTCTGATGAACATTAAAGAAAGGCATACCATCTTTGGTAGAGATAGACCAGGAACACGACATCGTCTCTAAAGCACGCCAGCCTATGAGATGTTGGCATTGTGATGATAAAAGCAAATATATCATCAATAAAGGTGTTGAATGCCTACAAATAAAAAGTGTATTTTAGTTGGCTGTACATGAAAGGAGTTATCTGTCATACAAAGCTACAGGAGACAAGCTTCCTCCTGAGACAAGTATTTTTCAGTAGGAACAGACTACTTCCATAACAACACTTAAGCGTTATGCTGAAAAACTAATTAATGCAAACTTTAAAGTGCTTTCTTTTAATGAAGACCATGCTGTGTACTACAGACCACACAGTTATAGCTACAAGCAAAAAGGAAGTAGGACTTCAGCTAGGGGAGAGGGAAAAAACAGAGAATCATAGAATCAGTCAGGGTTGGAAGGGACCACAAGGATCATTTAGTTCCAACCCCCCTGCCATGGGCAGGGACACCTCACACTACAGCAGGCTGGCCAGAGCCACATCCAGCCTGGCTTTAAACACCTCCAGGGATGGGGCCCCAGCCACCTCCCATTCCAGGGTCTCATGGTGAAGAGCTTCTTCCTCCCATCCAGTCTGAATCTCCCCACTTCCAGCTTCATTCCATTCCCCCTAGTCCTGTCACTACCCGATAGCCTAAAAAGTCCCTCCCCAGCTTTCTTGTAGCCCTCTTCAGATGCTGGAAGGCCACAAGAAGGTCTCCTGGGAGCCTTCTCTTCTCCAGACTGAACAGCCCCAACTCTTTCAGTCTGTCTCCAGAGGAGAGATGCTCCAGCCCTCTGATCATCCTCATGGCCCTTCTCTGGACACGTTCCAGCATGTCCAGATCCCTCTTGTAATAGGGGCTCCAGAATTGGATGGATCCAACTTCAGTGACATTTTTGGAAGAAACTGAAATAAGCTTTTATTTGTTCATTACTCAAATGATCTAAGACTTACAAAATGTCTGTTCACTTTTGTATTCTGTGGGACTTTGAAATTTCTGTAAAAAGTTGTTAATTTACTACTCTTAAGAATGTTAACTTGACAGCTTTGGAGAGATTTTAAAATATTTTCAGTACTCTCATGGAAGTAGTTACCCATTTCTCATTCAACAGATTTTTCTACTCCCATCTCTTACTCAAGACAATTTTCTACACCACTTCCACTCAACTAGGCATACTATAGGTTCTGTTTGTTTCCTAGACATCTGCTGGGAAAACAATGCAAACAGGCTCCAAGCATGCAAAGGCAGCAATATTTTGTCAGAGAAGGTAAAGAAAGTAAACAGAAAGGCAGCTCCTCTCAACCTGGCTCCCACCTACAGAGAGGACGAGAAATCAACTTCTGCAATGCACCAGCCCTAGCACTCATATGGTGCAATGAACTCACTAAAACCAGTAAGAAACAAATCCAGCAAAGAATATTCAGTGTTGGGTTAAGAACCTCAGTCAGCAACATGGCTTCTCCTGCCAGTATTAGCAAGCTGTACACTAATCCATATGATAAGAAGGGGGAAAAATGCTGTATTCTCTATGCACAGAAGGACTCGCTCTTCAAAATGAACCAATGTCTGTATGCTGGCACAAAGCACCACAGAAGATGGGAGTGTTGGGCAGGAAAGAGTTCTGATTAGTTACAGCAGGAAAGCTTTCTGACAAGTCAAAACAAACCCATTAATGCAGTGACTTAAGAACATGGATGGCACTTCTGAAGCCTGTGCAAAGAAGATTTGTCATGGAACCAAATAAAACTTGGCAAGTTGGAAAAGGCAGCCTTCCCAAGTCAACACCCAAATGAGTGATCCTACAATGATGAAAGGAAGAAAAAAAAGCTAAATGCTCCATCCTTCAGGTACTTGGGCAGTCCCCATAAGCCAATGATACTAAATGCACCAAGGCAGCCCATCTAAAAGCTAGTTTTCTTTTGAGATTTATGAAGAGTACTTTCAAATGAGGTAAAGTATAAAGGGCATAAACATGAAGAGTACAGAAACTGGAAAGTCATAATCATCTTCATTTTTAACAAGGACTTCCAAAACAGGAAAGAATTCAAATTAAGGAAAAACCTCAAAACTTCTAAAAGAACAATTGCATATGAGACCTCAGATTGCTCTTGTGACTCTTTACAATGCAGAAGAGAGCAAGAAAGTTTAAATATCCACTAGGAAAAGTAAATTACCCCTTCCAAAACCCAGTGAGTTAAACATAATTGAAGACATCATATACTTCTTTCTACATACTCAAAAGCCCTTGTTAAGATGCCAAAGGCCACCCACAAGAAGAATTATAGATGCTCTGTAAGAAAAGGCTATTCAGTAAGAGAATTTTAGTACTTTAGAGGTTATTGATTTAATACTCTCCCTTTGCTATTTAACTGCTGTCATCTCTGCTCACTTACTGTATTTTTTCCTAAGTAAGATTGTGAAATTACTTCACTTCCTTTACTCCCTTTACTTTGCTGATTGGCCTAGTCTGAAGCACTTCTTTACTTTTATTTTTGACTGTATTTCCCTATTGAACAGTTTAGTTGCTACTCTGCTACCAGCAGAATATTTTAGTCTATTTTCCCAGATGCCCCTGATTGCTTAAAAATACTGAGGCAGTAGAAAGTTGGGCTATTGCTGTATGAAAGCAAGAAAACTATGAAAGGCATTTGAAATGTCAAGATTTTAGTTCTTCTGTTCCAGATCATCTGCTCAGAATTAGCCACTGTCTTCAGCAGTGCGAGCACCTTTTCTTTTAAAGGGAAGAAAAAAGGAAGGCATTTGTTTGTGGAAATAGAAGAGAAAAAGGCACATTGTTGGCATCAAGGTCTTGATGATCCCAGGATTTCTCAGAACCATCAGGAAAACAAAAGACAGTACAAAAGTCCAGATGACTCAGAGAGGTGGGAAAGGATGGAGTCAAACCACTATCAGCTTTTCAGTGGTCCAAAAAAAAAAAACAAAACACCAAACCCCACTAACATATAGTTGCCAATTAAGGAACGAGTAATTGGAACTCAACAGAGAGTGTCTCTGGTCCTCTGTATCAGTGCAAGGAATTCTGACTGGGATATTTGGGTAGATCCATCTTGGTGCCTGAGCACTATACAATCCACCTAGATATACAAGTGGGTGCTGGTGGGTATGCAGGTATTAAAGGGTAAGTAAGCTGATTTAGTTTTGAAATAAACTCACCTTCCCCTCCTCCAAGATCTGTTGTTAAGCTTTGCTACAGACTCATGCTGTTTCCTACAGGAGCAGCCTAGGCAGTGGGCACCCCACAGTGCAGCCTCCTCTTCCACCATTTAACAACCCACCACCACACATTCATCACTGTGCTACCCAGAAGCTCAGAATTACAATCCCAGCTCAGAACAGTGTGTACATTACTTCACTCTCTTGTAGCTCCTGGAATCTGCCAAAGTAAGGTCTCTTAGTGGACCTGTCTGTTTCTTGGTACATACCCTTTGTAAATATCATCTCTCTCTTCCTAAAATGATGCATCGAGGCTGATGAATTTATTTGCAAGACCAACATTTATACCCACACAAGACAGTTGATAAAAGCAGTACTGTCATGAAAACTAGGATACAAGTATTCTCATTATATTGAGGTCATTAAAAAATATAATTTAAATTTTTTTTTAAAGGACAGTTGCAAACAAATTTAATTCTTCAACAACAAAAATAGCACTCTCTGCTGTAAGCTACATATTACTAAGCTGTTTCTTACAGGAAATAATTTCCACAACGACTGCAACAGTCTTTAAATGAGAGCTTTACTTACTTTGTATGTGAAAGCCTTCCATGGTAAGTGTGCAACAGATTTCATCTAGGAATAAAAATATCAATTGGTAATAATGTCTGGAAGAAAAGGCTAGAAAAGCAGTCAGGAGTCTTTGACCACTTTTTAATCTTACCTTGTAGTTTACAAAGAGTTGGGGCAGCATGAACAAGAATCCAAATGCATACACTCCTGAAGATAAAATACAGAAAACTTACAGACAAATGCACATCACACAACTATGCTTCCACAATTAAAATTTACACTCATTTTTCTAAAGGGAGAGAAGCATCTAATCCTTTTGGTCACTTTGGGTTCATGCATCTCCCATTCTCAATTAACATGACAATTTTGGAGCCTGTAGTCAAATCATTGCTTTATATTGCACTGGCCCAGCTGATAGGAGATAATTCTCTACTTTTGAGTCTTGGCCTCCATTTGAGGAAATAAACAAGAATAGAAAAAAAACATAGGGGACTCACCATTGACAAAACTGTTAATCAACCAGGAGTACCAGCTACAAACAAAGACAGACAGTTATTTTTTCACCTCAGCCAAAAATATATACCTGTAATACATCCTCTACATGGCAGCACGAAGATCAGAGTCTAAGACTACATGAGACTGTATGCTGGCTACTCCAAGAAATGGCTACAGTGTGAATTACTTTACCCAAGAACTAAATACCTCACATCTTCTTTTGATTAGGGAGGTCTCCAGAGAAGGTAGTTTAAGCAAAGGATCAGTCCATACAAGAAGCTTGGAGAGTATTAGCAACTGGTTTTGTATTTTTATTGTACTTCTGCACCCTAGCTGACATCAGGTAATATGGCACACTGAACCCTGACTGTACTAAAGCTTCAAAGATAACACAGTATTCTAGAGACACTTAACATGGCACTGTTAGGGCTTACCAAATTTCAAACAACAAATACCACTGAGTGCAAACCACTATAGTAGGCATTAAAAAACAAAAAAAAAATTAAACACAAGGAATCTACATTTTTTCCCTCTTTACATCCAACAACTGTTCCCAGATGTTCAATGCAGTAAAATCTTAGCAAAGTTAGCAGTAAAATCTTGACCACTATCTGTAACATTACTCTTACTTGGCTAAGTTCCATACTTCTGCTTGCAATAGTAAGAATGGCTAATGACTGTGACGCTCAGGTTACATCATGAAAAATTAAACTTGCACTGCTGTTTTAGTGACATGTTAACAGCAACATTACAGCTATAGCAGCACTTGACTAATCCACAAGTATCTGAAAAATGCATTGGAAACTTCCTGGAGGATTAAAGGATAATCCACTTGTAAGACTACATGTCACATTTCCTTACAGACAGATGTAACAATGACAAGAGCTCCGTAATGTGAATTGTTTGGACTTTCTTAAGCCACAGCTCGTGGAACACCTAGCAGATACTGTTTTGCAGTACTGAATGAGTTCAGTAATTTTGTGAGAAAAATATAATTTTAAAATAACTGCATATTTGTTAGATCCTGACCAAGATCTTCTGAAAAAAAAAAAAAGCAATTTTTCTAATAGCCCAGAAATTGCCCAAGTTTCTAGTACAAGTGCCATGGCTCCTGTAAGCAGCCAGAGTATGCTTTCTGATGTTACCTTAAGCTACTGCTTGCTCTCCCTCCAATCCCTTCTGGGCCTTAACACTATTAATTTTTATTTTTTTAAATAGGTATACAGGGGCCATCACCATGCTTGTGTTTGCAGAGCTTTTCTACAGCAGTCTCAGGGCTGCTGTTTGCTTGTCTCTCTCTCATACAAAATCAACTAGCTGTATTATTTTGAGTGAATGTGGACGAGAGTTTCACCTTTTCAAGAATCATAGAATCAGTCAGGGTTGGAAGGGACCACAAGGATCGTCTAGTTCCAACCCCCCTGCCATGGCCAGAGACACCTCACACTACATCAGGCTGGCCAGAGCCTCATCCAGCCTGGCCTTAAACACCTCCAGGGATGGGGCCTCAACCACCTCCCTGCACAACCCATTCCAGGCTCTCACCACTCTCATGGGCAAGAACTTCTTCCTCATGTCCAGCCCGAATCCCCCACTTCCAGCTTTATTCCATTCCCCCTAGTCCTATCACTACCTGATAGCCTAAAAAGTCCCTCCCCATCTTTCTTGGAGCCCCCTTCAGATACTGGAAGGTCACAATAAGGTCTCCTCAGAGCCTTCTCTTCTCCAGACTGAACAGCCCCAACTCTTTCAGTCTGCCCTCATAGGAGAGGTGCTCCAGCCCTCTGATCATCCTGGTGGCCCTTCTCTGGACACCTTCCAGCATGTCCATATCCCTCTTGTAATAGGGGCTCCAGAACTGGATGCAGTACTCCAGGTGGGGTCTCACCAGAGCAGAGCAGAGGGGGAGAATCACCTCCCTTGACCTGCTGGCCACACTTCTCCTGATGCAGCCCAGGCTCTGGTTGGCTTTCTGGGCTGCAAGTGCTCACTGCTGGCTCATGTTGAGCTTCTCATCCACCAACACCCCCAAGTCCCTCTCCTCAGGGCTGCTTTCCAGCCAGTCACTGCCCAGCTTGTATTTGTACTTGGGATTACTCTGACCCAGATGCAGGACCTTGCATTTGGTCTTGTTGAACCTCAAAATGAAATACTGAGTCTTCAGTTCTTGCTGAAGTATCAACATATTGCTGTAAGTCCCTGGCCCTAAAGGAATACAGACAGCCCCTTTCTTAAAAATGCTTTTTTTTGCTTGTCATCCTAGCTATCATATTTAGGAACAGAGGAATCTCATGGTCAGAGCAAATAATTTTGGGACAGTTTTTGCTTCTCTCTCAGTGACTGGACAGGTTCTCTCCTGTCACCTCATCTGATCTCTGCACATCAATGACAGCTTTCTTCCTCCTCTTCTGACTGACAGCTTAATCATATATGCAAGCAGTTGAATTCTCTACTACAGTCATACCAGGTTACTTGTGAAATAAAACAGCCTGTAGCTTAAAGGATGTTAAAATACCAGCTACTCTTCGGCTTCAGATCCCATAGAACATGAAATTTTCTGGTTTCTGGCTTATGAACCAAACAGACTAAACCAACTGATATTCATAACCCATCATCTCCAATAAATTAACACAGGGGGAAAAAAAAAGGGAAATGTTTCATTCTGTCTAAGATCGTTTATAGATTTACAGTACCTTTTGTATTTGACATTCAACAAGGAGTAACCTGCACCTCCAATACACAGTGGGTAGAGCAAATATGACAAATATTTCATAGCCTAATAGACAAGGAAAAGAGTTTGTTAGTTCACATTTTATATTCAGCAATCTTCTCATGGCATTAAAGACAGACACAATTTTTTTTCCTGAAAATATTTTCCTGTTTCCCCCATGTCTTCTATTATTTCCAGTAATGTTTCTAATTCTATAGAAGGGGATGAAAATTCCAATGTTCAGCTCAGGGAATGAAGTACCTCAGAGAACAGGCACCAAGAGACATCACAAAGATCAGAGTCTAAGAGTAGCTCTCTACTTAACACCTATTTTGCCATCTCTTTCAGAAATCAGGAAGCAGATGAACATTCCTCCAGGGTAAGTAAAAAGTGGCAAATATCAATTTTCAAATTTATGAATGACAACCCTTTAAGATATTTCTCTTCAGGTAAATCATCTGCAATTCTGCTTCAACTACGTGCAGCTAACAAAACAACTCTTTCCCTGTTACTTTTCAGAAATTATCAGAATGAACCTTCGCTCTCTGATAATCCACATGATGATAATCCACTTGACAACTATGATGTGATGGTTTGAAACTGACTTTTTAATTTTTCCTTGCAAAGTTCAGAACAGAGAAAGTGAAAGAATGTAAATAAGTCACTATTGGGTGTAAGAAAGCAAAATAACGATTGTTCTAAACACTTCCATTGGATAGATAGAAATGTTTAAGAACTATTACCCAAAACAAAGTAGGCACTCTGCACATTCTGCGTTCGGCAGTGGGGGCAGTTGCTGGGCTGTCTGGCTGCTGTTTTCTTCTTCTCTTCTGGCTGAAGATAACACACTGACCTTGGCAGCTAAGTTAACAACTTTCTGCTTAACTAACTCTGCTTCTCTGTCCAGGGGGGTCTGGGGGGAAGCTCCTGGGAAAGGGAGGCCCCTTTGGGAGGGTCCCCTTGGGGGGAAGCAAAGGGAGATTGGTTGTGCTTTTCTGTTGATTGTATATATTTGTAAATGTTGTGAATTTTGTATATTTGTACATATTCATTGCATTTCATTGTAGATTTTAGACTCTGCTTGTAAATACAGCCTTCATTTGCTTCCAGACTGGGCTGGCCTGGTTATTGTTGGTGGGGGGGGAATTTCAGCTCACACCGACACATATGAGAATACAGAAAGCACACTTGCAGCAATAAAAAACTGCAAAGCAAGTCAGTCAGTAGGCTACATACATAGACTTCATAGATCAGAAGTCACAAGATACCTTCTTACCTGGGTATCATACTCCTCAGTTTTCTTTTCAGAGTCATTGTATGTACCATACTGCAATATATATAAAGAGTACAATCATGTCAGAACTATAGGGACAAGCACTTGCTCTTTGATTCTGCAAACAGATTTAAACTGCAAACTGAACTGCTTAGACATTAAGCTAGGTAATGGTCTGAAGTGTTTCTAAGCATCTACACAAGAGTCATAGAAATGTTCTTTGCAGTTTGTTAAATACAGGCTAGGCATACATTTTTCTCTTTTTTTTTAATGTCTTTTTTTTTTTTACCACCAAACATTCATGACTTCTTTGCTTAGGAAAACGCTTCAGACAGCAGAGTTCATGAAGCAAAAGCAAAGTCACATGGCTAAGAACCTGGGAGATACATGACAGCAATGTTAAAACCATAACCACTTTCAGGCATTGAGAGGTAAGTTATAGGTTATCTTCATATCTCCAGAAACTGACTGCTAAACACAGTTCCTTGAATACTGACAAAGGAACAACCAGAGCTATCAACCACTTGAGATGCATAGACTTCAAAGCAGCACAAACCCCCAGTACTTCTTGTGAAGTAAACTGAAAATGAGACAACTGTTCCTCCTACAAATGTTCAGTGTAGACTAATTCAAAAAGATTAAATTTAGGATTAAAAAATATTTTAAAATACTTAAGTTAATTTGAATCCCTGCCACCACCGCATGTCCTGCAGTCTCAGATTCATTTTTCTCTCACAGGATTTGTCAAAGACTGTCCTGTCCCTAGAGCTTCCTGAAAAAATTCAGTTTCTTACTTCAGATCATGACACCAGTTAAAAGAGTGCCTTTCCAACACAGTGGAAGGAGCAGAGTCCCACCTGATCAGAACTCTTCTGTCAATCCTGCTAAATCTTAAGTTTCTCACACCATAAACACATACAAGTCACAGAATTGCAGAATGGTTTGGGTTGGAAGAGACCTTAAAGATTGTCTGGTTCCAATCCCCCTGCCATGTGCAGGGACACCTTGCACTAGACCATGCTGCTCAAGGACCCATTCAACCTGGCCTTGAACACTTCCAGGGAGGAGTCATCCACAACTTCTCTGGGCAACCTGTTCCAGTATCTCACCACCCTCACTAAAACAGCTTCTTCTCCTATAGAAGTCAAAGGAATCATTTTGAAAATTCTTGTGCAGCTTTTGGATTAAGCCATCCATAAAGAAAAGGTCCACAAAGGAAACTCTGATAGAAAAAAAAAAAAACAATCTTCATTTAATCAAAAGCCAAGCTGCACAGTAACCCAGAAGTAGATGGGACACCTCAATACGGTCATTATTAACAGGCCAATGTCTACTATACCTGAATTTTGGGTCTCAAGCCTTGCCACTTGATTTTCATTTTCAAAGCTTTCTTCACTTTCCAGAGCTGCAATTAGCAAAAAGAAAAAAAAATGTGCACATAAAAGATCATCCAAAGGAATGTCTTATGCAGGACAATCAAAATCAAGATTGCAGAATATCTATTTTAAGCACCCACTGCATAAAGTAGCAACAGCCTGACTGCAGCACACTGCCTGCATCTGTACATGACAAAAGGTCATGTCACCAGACAAGTACAATGCTGGGAGCCTGCACTACTAAGACTCCAATCAGATGATGTACTTCAAGTGGGAAAAAAAAAAAAAAAAAAAAAAAAAATAGTCCTTCCAGGATATCTGGAGTGCAGCACTTAGGTGGAGTCACCTGCTCTCAGCACCAGCATACACCATGGGTCAGGCATTTAGAGCATTCTCCAGTAACCAAGCTTTTATGTGCCTTTGAGATCAGTTGGGTTCTGCAAGATGAAGATGCCTCAGAACTCCTACCAGTAACTAAATGGGCACCTACATGGTCATTACATTTGGGCTACAAGCAGAAGTCAGTGAAACCACTCTATGGTTCAGTTACTGACTGTACAGCTGTAAAAGCTCGACCCTAATGTAACCCAAGGTTACTCATGCACCTATCTGCTACAGAGATTCAACAAGTTATGCAATGCAGTAAGCTCACCAAGAGAGCTATGCACCATGAAGCTTCTGGTAGGTAAGATTTGTTTGTTTAACCACAGATACACCAACGTTTTCCTCTTTACTGCCATCTTCAGTGCAAAAAAATTGCAGAAGCAGTGTCACTGTTAGTACTGCATGAGGAACAGGTGTTAAGAACAAGCTGTGAAAAAGCTTTTCCCAGCAAACTCCTTTGAGATGTATGGTCCATATATGTTCATTCTCACCTTGTTCTCTCACCATCTTATATAAACCTTTCAACCCAGTTTCCTCACCCTCTAATTCCAAAGTAACATATTGGAAAAGAAGGTGCATAAGGAAGACTTGTAAGAGCCAAACAGTCATAGGAACTAGATATCTGGAAGACATCTATTTAACAGATCTTTAGGCAGCTCCAAGAACCTTGGGACAGGCACACCAACCAAATGAGATCTGGACCTTAGGCAGCAGAAATTCACCTTCATTATAAAAGAGAAATGCAAAATCTTAACAGTTTTAATTGCACTTAATCCCTGTAGAATAGATGATCATTCACCATATATATCCTACCAGCATACAGGCCTGACCTGTTTTCCACTAAAACTTTTCAAAACAAAACCAAAAAAACCCCCCAAACCAAAAAACAAACAAAAAAGACCACCAAAAGTGTGATTTAGAGACCAGGGCTATTTCTTCTTCCCCACTATGAACAAAAGCATCACTGTACTTGATCTGATTAATTTTTAAATATTTTGACACTTTTGAATTTCTGCAGTCCTTAAATTTTTTAATTTAGTTATTTAGATTTCAAGCATCACAAGAAAAAAAAAAAGATAATCTGCAAGAGAAGCAGCATACTTACAGGGATTAATACTTGACCCAGAAATTAAGTTATAAAGAATAATCATAGGACCAACCATGTTGGAAGAGACTTCCAAGATCATCCAGTCCAACCTATCACCCAGCCCTATCCAATCAACCAGACCATGGCACTAAGTGCCTCATCCAGGCTTCTCTTGAACATCTCCAGGGACAGAGACTCCACCACCTCCCTGGGCAGCACATTCCAATAGGCAATCTCTCTCTCTGTGAAGAACTTCCTCCTAACATCCAGCCTATACCTCCCCTGGCACAACTTGAGACTGTGTCCCCTCCTTCTGCTGCTGGTTGCCTGGGAGAAAAGACCAACCCCCACCTGGCTACAACCTCCCTTCAGGTAGTTGTAGACAGCAATGAGGTCTCCCCTGAGCCTCCTCTTCTCCAGGCTAAACACCCCCAGCTCCCTCAGCCTCTCCTCACAGGGCTGTGCTCCAGACCCCTCCCCAGCTTCGTTGCCCTTCTCTGGACACGTTCCAGTACCTCAACATCTCTCTTGAATTGAGGAGCCCAGAACTGGACACAGGACTCAAGGTGTGGCCTGACCAGTGCTGAGTACAAGGGAAGAATAACCTCCCTTGTCCTGCTGGCCACACTATTCCTGATCCAGGCCAGGATGCCATTGGATCTCCTGGCCACCTGGGCACACTGCTGGCTCATGTTCAGTACCCCCAGGTCCCTCTCTTGTCTGGCTGCTCTCCAGCCACTCTGTCCCCAGCCTGTAGTGCTGCTTGGGGTTGTTGTGGCCAAAGTGTAGAACCCTGCACCTTGTTAAATCTCATCCCATTGGCCTCTGCCCACCCATCCAGCCTGTCCAGGTCCCTCTGCAGGGCCCTCCTACCCTCCAACAGATCAACACCTGCTCCTAACTTGCTGTCATCTGCAAACTTACTGATGACAGACTCAATTCCCTCATCCAGATCATCAATAAAGATATTGAACAGGATGGGGCCCAGCACTGATTCCTGGGGGACACCACTAGTGACTGGCCACCAACTGGATGTGGCACCGTTCACCACCATTCTCTGGGCCCAGCCCTCCAGACAGTTCTTGACCCATTTCAGAGTGAATCTGTCCAAGCCATGAGCTGCCAGCTTTGCCAGGAGCTTCTTGTGGCAGATGGTGTCAAAGGCTTTGCTGAAGTCCAGGTGGACTACATCCACAGCCTGCCCTGCATTCACCAGGCAGGTAACCTAATCATAAAAGCAGATCAGGTTGATCAGGCAGGACCTACCCCTCCTAAATTGCTATCTATAGGAACAAAACCACTGAAAAATCTAATACAAAACACTTAACGCAGAGAAATACACCAGACTAAAAAAGTCTTGACTTACTGAAGAATGTTAGTCAATGAAATGGTACTACTTAGGACACTTCTGTTTACAAGCTTTCACAAGAGTCTAGTCTGTTTTATACAGGAAGCTAAAATCACCCTGTGCCTGGGCATTCAACAATTTCATCAGCAACTGATTTGTTTCCACGAGGATTATCTGCAACTATAACAGATGTGTAGTCAAAAATCCTATGTAAGAGTCCTGAACTTTTTAAAACACAGAGAAATAAACAGATCTGCAAGTAATGCTGAGTAGAGAGACTCCCCTTTCCTTTACTGCTTACTTTGTGCTTTACTACATGTGAAGCAGGATTCCAAGCAGTACTTGCAACCCACTGATCAGAGTCTTCTGGAAAAATCAATGCAGCCAGCACTCTCCTCCTACCTAGGGCACTGTCTGACAGCACACAGCCTAGTGTTTGACAAATGTTTCCGTGAAGGCTTGCTGACATGGTTATACATGCCTGCTCAGGGGTGATGCCTATCAGATAGGAAGTAACCTTGGCACAGATCTCTTTGGTTTGCACAATACCAGTTGGCCCAGCCCAGAAAAAACTAATACTTCCAATTTAGTTATTTGACAAAGGGACACGATCTCCTCTGCCACTGAAAGCCAGTTAAGCAATGCTGCTAAGATAGGATACCACAGCAGCATTTTTCTGGTAACTGGTTTTGCATTCTTTTTCTACAATAAACTGTGGATGTTGCAGCAAACACTGGTCTTTGGTTCTAGAGCTTTAAGAACTCACCTCAATCACTGCACCAATGCCTGCTGGGATCAGTACCAATAAACTTGTTTGTTCATCCAAAAGGAAAAGAAATATTACCACAGTACTGAAACACCGCCAAAGCACTAGAGAGAACAAAGAGAAAATTAAAGTCTTATTAATATGTCAATGAAGAGTTGTGATGAGAGAAGACTATTGGCCTATTTTCTGTAATTCTGTCTCAGTTTAAAAGCATGACCTCCTCCCACATCCACCTTGATATATCAAGTAGTCCTTGAAAAAGCTAGTCATCCATGCAACTCCAAATGAATAAGGAACAAAGGTTTTATGAAAATCTTATCACAAAAGTTGAAAGGAAATCTGAATATTTAAGGAAGATGTTTTTACTGATTCAGAAATGTATCAATACCATAATGAATCACAGAATGGTTGGAAGGGTCCTCTAGAGGTCATCTAGTCCAAGCCCTCTCCAGTAAGCAGGGACATCCATAGCTAGATCAGGTTGCTCAAAGCCCCATCAAGCCTGACCTGGAATGTCTCCAGGGATGGAGCCTCCGTCACCTCTCTGGGCAACCTGCTCCAGTGTTTTACCACCCTCACAGTAAAGAACTTCTTCACAAAGTCAAGAACTATGTTCATGCCAGTCTTTGAAACTCATGCAACTAATTTAATGTTTGCAACTTTGTTTATATATTTTAGGGTTATTTTTCAGATTTTGCAGAACCTTGGACGCTGTTAAGTGTCTCCCAATTAATGCTTAGATTTGAGTATCCTTCCCCTAGGAAACTCAAAGTGAGAAGAGCTACAACACTCAATCAACAATTACAATTCCAGAGCAAATTGCCTGTCCCACTTTTCCCTCAGGGCAAGGAGGCATAAAGGTGACTAAAACCTGCTAAGGACAGGATGGAACCATGAGTTACTGGAGACTGAAGATTGACAATTTGGTAGTAAGGTTAAAAAACCCTTTGCCACTCACTCTTTTCTATTTGACTTGACTCACTCTTAAACATAGTAATTAACACTTAATTCTGAAATTCTGTGGACATTTTGAATTTTTACCAACTTTTGGATGCACCTATGCCAACAGCAGCTTATATGCCTTACAAAACCAGCCTGATGAAGACAATAAACAGATTCTCCATATGAGAAAAATGTGTTGCTGTTCATTGTAATGTAAAAATCTCTCTTTTGTTTCCTGGTATTGATATTCTTGACATGTTTTAGTCAATCCATAAATATGACAGGATTAGGGATAGTCTCAGAGGTCAAGTGATTCCAGGTTTATTGTTCTGGTTTATAGTCAGAATGGAAAAAAATCTATTGGAAAACCAAGCAGAAATGTCAGCACAATAAAGAAGGCTGGGGAGTAGTGTGTTAAACCTCAAGTGCCCAGTGGCTGCTACCTTCATCTGTCTCTAGGAAGGCTTGACAAGATGTTAGACCATTATGTTTCTCTCATCTATCCTATATGCAAGTCAACTCAACTTGCTCTTGCCCCTGCCTCAGAAGCTTCTGCTGCTCCTGCTTACATGAAAGCCCAAATCAAACAACAGCACTACACCAGTGTTCACCCCCCACAAATATTTTAAAACCTGCAGTTATCTACAAGAAAAACATGGGACTTGCAGGACAACATTACCAGAAGTAGCACACTCTCTCTGCTCATAGGATTTTTTTTCTATTCCCCAGTCTTTTCTCAAAGTATTTTTCTCTTTCTTCAGCAGTAGAAATATGGTACTGACTTAATACTAAATTACCTTCAATTAAACTAAATCAATTCCACAACAGTCAAACCTCAAAGTGACAAAAGTATTTAAAAGCAAGTGAGACTTTTGCATGATGCTTTTTGCCATCTTGGTGAATACTCTAAATAGTCAACTTACAGTAAGACTGAAAACACACAGTATGTGTTCCATAGTACATGCACAAAACTTCACTTTCTGGCCCATACCTGCTTTTGTAGACATCCCAATCATGCTCCTCTTTTTCTTCCAAAAGCTGATGTCATTTTTGAACGCAAGAAAATCAAAAAGAAGCTGCAAAACAGCAATGAACACACTCAATGGCTTGAAAAGTACACTGATTAGAGACTATCAGCTCAGCTGTTAAAAATGCATTTAAGATAGAATTCAAGAAGAACCTGATTTGACAGAAATACAATTAAAAAAAAAAAGCTAAAAAACTGTTTTAGAAGCCCAAACTCTAAAAAACAGTGCAAAATGATAGAATTAATTCCAGACACTACTACTAATAGAATGCTACACAATGCAGTGCTCTGTAAAGATGAAACACAGGCCAATATAGGTAGAAGAATAAGGACCCTGAGGAAGAGCTCACCTCCTTGACAGACCAGGGCAAGTCATGCTAAATTATCTTCAAGTGCTTTGGTACTATCCAAATAAAGAATCATAGAATTGTTAGGGTTGGAAGGGACCTCAAGGATCATTCAGTTCCAACCCCCCTGCCATGAACAGGGACACCTCACACTACATCAGGTTGCTCACAGCCACATCCAGCCTGGCCTTAAAAACCTCCAGGGATGATGCTTCCACCACCTCCCTGGCAACCTCTTCCAGTGTCTCACCACCCTCATGGTGTAAAACTTTTTCCTAACATCCAGTCTGAATCTACTCATTTCTAGTTTTGCTCCATTCCCCCTAGTCCTATCTCTACCTGACATCATAAAAAGTTCCTCCCCAGCTTTCTTGTAGGCCCATGACTGACAGTCAATTTAGGCTTGGACAGTACCAAAGCTATTTAAAACCATCCAATACACCAAATTCCATCACTAAAAAGCTAACTTAAACTTCAAGGATATTTTAGCATCAAATTTACTTGTAGTGAGTTTTGGGGTTTATTTTTTTTTTTCATTTCTTTCCATTCAGTATATTTTTCAGTATTTCCTTTAAGCATTCACTGTCCTAGCACCATAGATGAAAAATTCCCAACTCAGAGAATTTTAATGAAGCTCTGATTGGTGGGGGCTTTTTTATTGCTGTTTTTGGGGTTTTTTTGGTTTCTTCTCAGTTGGGCAAATGATGCATGCAAGAACAAAGGTGTCAGAAGAGTTAATCCTAAGATACAGGTGCCTTACAACTTGATGAACAGAATGGAAAAGATAAATGAATGTGGCTGAGAAGTCTCAATGCTTTCCAAACAAATCAATGGTATGCAATGTAAATATAAAGAAACATAGCATGCTCAACAAGTTCTTATCTCTTCCAGAATATGGGAGTTAGTATTGAGTGCAATTGTAGTTGACAAAAATGCTTCACAATAGAACAAGTCTAAAACACCTGTTAATTAAAATAAAGATTTATATTTAAACCAAGACCCACACAATGCTAAGAGAGACACAAAACAACAGATAACCATGACTAGAACTCTAAGCTCTTCACTTTACAACAACAAATTTTGAAGCAGTTTACATTTCTCCAAGTACTGGAAGTCAGAGACTCAAATCCCATGACTGGTGGTCAAACTATGCCACTGCAGTAAACCTTGTAACAAAATCTAAACCAATGTTGACAGACATATTAATTCTAGGGGATTTGGCTCACCTACAAAAAAATGTGATAATGGGGCTAAATATTTCAGTCAAGACTGTTATTTTCTATCTAGGTATCTCAATTTTCCATTTCTTGTATTAACTCTGTATTGGAAATATATCTGACTTGTACCAGAAAACACTTCCATTGCTCTACTGAAATTACTATTTTCATGAACAGTTCTTGATAAAAAGATGAAAATCATTTCCTTCTCCCTTTTTATTTTAATTTCATATGCTGTAATGCCAAAACCCCAAAGTTTCTCAACTTACATGGAATGCTGCCACAAAGAACGTCAAAGCCAGAAAGTAGAGGTTAGTATCAACAAAAATTCCTTTTACTTCATCTGCATCCTTTTCTGAAAACCCTACAAAAAAGAACAAGATTTATTCAAGCACCACAAGAAAGTTAATTGTTGTTATGCTAGAATCCAGTATGAAAGGAATCTTCTGTCACACACACGTTTTCTGTTTAAGCAATCAAACTCAAAACATGGTGGCAACTCGTTTGCCTGTATTTTGGTGAATTATTTGGCTTGCTTTAAATTACAAGCAGCCTGATGTGCCTTCAATGTGCTACGTAACTACAACCTAAGCTAAACACTCGACAGACAAAAGGTTAAACACAGGAAGTTGTTCTGCCCTGAGTGGGAAGAAAAACAATTATTCAACATTGACCTCTGAACTTTGATCTGGGAAGCAGAGAGAGGACTGTCAGAGCTCAGCTGCCAGCTGAGTTAAAATAAGGACATGGACAGACGAGCTTCACATTAAAAAGGGAAAAACGAGAAGAGTATCTCCCTGTAAAGGACAAGAAACAAGAAGCAAGGCCACATATGCAACAGTGCAGACCTCAGAACATGGATTAGGCAGTGACTCTTTTGATGGTCCTTGCAGAGTAAATTCAGGAGCTTCTCTTTGATCAATGGAAAAAGGGAAAGCACCTTCCAAAAAGCACAATCTCTGAGTTGAATATCTGTTTTCTATGGTTGTATCAAATCTCCTAAAGAAGGAACATTGCTACCTTGTGGGCATTAAAGAACAACCATTAACTCCAACAAGTTAGAGCCTGTCTGTAATATGCAACATTTCCAGCTGGAGGAAGTGTGCTTTCCAGAAGATATACCATCCCTCTGAACTCCTTCAGCCACTGTTGAGATGCTTTCTTCATGAAGTAGAAAGCTCCATTGACTGAAATCTGCTCTTAGAAAATGCACAATGCTACATTTATGGCAATGATGTTAAGACACAGGTGAGTTCAGTACCAAATTAGTTTGTCTTATCAGCTGTACTACATCACAGCATGAATGTGAACTTACTCATTTTCAACTGATTTTGGAGTTTTGCTGCTGGCTTAGGTGACCTTTTCTTAAGTTATTGCAAACCCAAGATTTTAAACATTAATGTTTCACTGTCTACATACTTACAGAGAACAAGCAGCATCTTAGGTAAGCTTTTTCTTTTTCAACAAGTAGAGGAGGTACTCCTAAGATGACAGGTCTTGATATACGTGTTCATCACAAGACAATTAAGACACAGAACATGAAAAATTGAATTCTGCTATTCTGAGAATGCTCACAAAACATTACAGGGAAGTGATGGTGGTCAAATGTCCCACACAAACTGAACAAGTGGTTAGTTGACACTTTCAAGACAGTTATTCTAAGCAGACATATTTGTAGCTTTGATAACCATTAGCCTGAGTTAAGGCAATGCAGCTAGACTCTACTCAGGATGACCTTATTCCTTACTGGTCCTCCCTCCTCCAATAAAACAGTAGGAAACCTTAGGCTGCAAAAAAGGAAGTCTAGGCTCTCAGTTAAATTACAATGTAAATAAAGGTATTGTGTCTTCTAGCAATGCTACACTCTGAAACTACTGCTCACCCAGGAAAGAGATTTTTTCCCAGAAATCAATGCCTTAATAGTTAAGTTGTCCATCATAAAACATGAATTCAGATAACAGTGAATAACCAAACCCTCTTTCTCTTACTGACTAAATTCTGGTGAATCAAGAACATCAGTGAGTAGTATAGAAGTAGCATTACCCCCGCACATGTCTCTTGTCAAATTCGTACAACACTGCATCTACAGCCACTAAAAAACCCAAAGATAAACTGGGAAGGATTTAGGTATCATTGCTGTACAGCACAGAAGTTTTAAAAATCTCTTGGCCTGAAAAAAGGTCAGGTTTGTGTGGGAAGAGTTTAAAGAGAGAGGATCAGGAAGAATCTGACATTCATATACATCAGCAACAGTTCAGTTACAAGTCAGTTCCTTACTCTAGCATAAGGAAGCCCAATACTAGTGAGAGGAAACTAAGTCAGCAAAGACAAACCTGAAGGGGCAGAGTATTAAGGATGATGATTAGACTTACAAAGGTGTGCATCAGAGGAAGTGTGGCTATACCATCACCAACTCCACAGAGCATATGAACTCCAGAGTCAAAGTGTACACTTGCACCACTACATTTAAGTGAAACAGAATTGAAGTTTCATTCATGTTAAGTCTCAAGCTTATGTAAATTACCTTGAAATTAGTAACTCATCCAAAGTGAGAGCACAGTCTGTTCTGGAGTGTCAGAAGCAGTATGATCAGAACCCAGATTCCATCTTCATGCTAAGCTTGAGTCCAAAGACCTTGCTGTGCCTCATCTTTATTTCACTGTAGGTATATGTCTAGTCACCAGTTGTACATACCTTATGTCAAAGGTTATGCAACACTAATCCAGTTTTTTGTTCCATAGATGACAGGAAAAACCCATGACAAAAATTCTTTCTATTTTGGCCTCTTGTACATTAGTACTATCCAAATAAAATCTATTTTAAAAATGGTTAATCCACCTCTGTATTCTTGTCAATGTTTTATTTCCATCTTTACCTTTGGGTAAAACACCTGATTTGTAGCATTAGACCTTTTCACCAGCTAACAAAAAAAAGAAAAGAGTGCTAAAGTGTTGTCTGTGTATTTTTAAGAAAAATATCAAGGGGTCAGATATTATTTTTTGGCCTGTGGTCATTAAAGATAAAAATACATACCAAATTGTTGTAGGGAATACACAGCATCCTGCATGTGGATCCAGAATCGGAGTTTTCCAAGAGATATTTTGTCATAGGACACTGTAAGAGGTAGTTCTGTTGTTGAACGATTTATAACCTGTATTTCAAAGAGACACAGTTTCATTTTCAATAGCAAAAAGATTGCAACAATTATTTCCTTTTTTTCTTTTTTTAAATTGTGATTCTATCATGCTGTGATTTAATCACACAATTTGAAGAGTTTAGCTTGTTTTTTGAAAGGGAATACAGTCTTTTGAAAGGGAATAAGACTTCTGTATTATGCTTGAAGTCTTTGATGATTTTTTCCAAGAAATGTGAAATTAGCAGTTTGTTTTATTCAAATTCTTACAGCTACTGTTACTGTATACAAATGCCTCTGAGATGCTTACATTAAGTTCCCTCTATTGGCATCGTGATGCTCAAGTGGGAAAAGTGAGCTTAAGGTGAGCTTTGGACAGTTCTCTGAATGTACATGCTAGGATTACCTAAGGTAGAAGATTTGAAAAAACAACCAACCAACCAACCAAAAAAACCCCAACAAAACCAACAACAAGAGAAACCCCAAAACAACAACAACAAAAAAACATTCCACCACAAAAAAATAAAAAGAAAGAAAGAAAAGAAAAAAAATCATGTTCCAAAAGCCACAGTCAATACTTTACTAAACTGAAGGTAGTTTTGAGAGAAACTGGTTACAATTCATACCAAAATAAAAGGTAGGGAAGACACTACTTGCTTGGACTGATAAAAAACACCACAGGCTAAAGCTAAGCAAGCTACCCTGCCTGAAAGCTTTGCAGTATCGGGTGTCACAGAAATATTCTTCCTGTTTCAAGAGAAATAATTGTCACCTAATCCTAAAGTATAGCCTACACTCCAGAGGGACCTAGACATGCTGCAGAGGTAGGCCCAAGACAACCTCATGAAGTTCAACAAGACCAAAGGCAAGGTCCTGCATCTGAGTCAGAGCAATCCCAAGCACAAATACAAGCTGGGCAGTGACTGGCTGGAGAGCAACCCTGAGGAGAGGGACTTGGGGGTGCTGGAGGTGAGAAGCTCAACATGAGCTGTCAGTGTGCACTTGCAGCCCAGAAAGCCAACCAGAGCTGGGCTGCATCAAGAGAAGTGTGGCCAGCAGGTCAAGGGAGGTGATTCTTCCCCTTTACTCCGCCCTGGTGAGACCCCACCTGGAGTACTCCATCCAGTTCTGGAGCCCCTATTACAAGAACAGTCTGGACATGCTGGAAGGTGTCCAGAGAAGGGCCACCAGGATGATCAGAGGGCTGGAGCTCCTCTCCTATGGAGACAGACTGAGAGAGCTGGGGCTGTTCAGTCTGGAGAAAAGAAGGCTCCAAGGAGACCTTATTGTGACCTTCCAGTATCTGAAGGGGGCTACAAGAAAGCTGAGGGTGTCAGGTAATGATAGGACTAGGGGAAATGGAACAAAACTAGAAATGGGTAGATTCGGATTGGATGTTAGGAAGAAATTCTTCCCCATGAGGGTGGTGAGACACTGGAACAGGTTGTCCAGGGAGGTGGTAGAAGCCTCATCTCTGGAGGTGTTTAAGGCCAGGCTGGATGTGGCTCTGAGCAACTTGATGTAGTGTGAGGTGTCCCTGCCCATGGCAGGGGGGTTGGAACTGGATGATCCTTGAGGTCCCTTCTGACTCTAACAATTCTATGATAATAATTATGTGGGATGCCCTTAAACTGAAAAAAAAAAAAAAAAAAAAAATGTCTTACATTGTCTCGGCTCTTTCTGCACCATAGCTGACTCTCTCTCAAACAGGTTTAAAACAAACAAAGAAACTTGCTCTCACAGATGTCAGAATTCTCTGCAGCTACCAAGGCACAAGTTTAGGCCACGTGTTTTGAACTTGCAAAGACATCACTACACATGGGCAGGCACTGTGAATTGCAACAGTTCAAGATCTATTACTCCCAGCTCCTCATTACTATCCAATCATAATCCCCATCTCAGCACTGCTACTCTACACTGTGTCCATTCTAGGGTAATTAGTTGGCAGACACTTATCTGAGATAAACAGGCTTCTTCTGATTCTCGTGTTACAGAACATGGTTTTAGCCCAGCCACTCCTCATCAGTCAAGTGTGGACTGGGGATAATGCTCACTCTTTTCTCCAGGGAGTATGAAAAATTCTCAGTCTCTCCACCTTCCCAAGACCTCATAAAGCCTTCCAGGCAGCAGCAGAACATGAATGCATACGAAGGAGAGAATGCTGAGAAAGTTTTATAAATACAGCAGGGAGAAAGCCTGAGAAACCAGAATGGTGCCAGGGGTCTCTGAGCTGTCTTGAAAAAAAGGGAGAAAACCAGGGTAAAACCTATGTGGTTAGGGCTGATGGTGGAGATTCTGCAGCTGTTTACCAAAACCAATATAACCATCTTCCAGTCATCTCCTTTCAAAGAATGCCTGTAACCCATTCATTCTCATTCTAATTTCTTACAAGCTGACCAGAAAGGTTATGTTATCTCCATCCTTGGATATCCAACTGGAGAAGGTACCAAGCAACTTGCTCTGAGAGCAGGGGTGCTGGACTAGCAACCTCCAGAAATATCATCCAACCTCATCCTTCTGTCATTCAATTATTGAGTTTTTAAGTCCTGAATTGATTGAGTACACAAAATCATTGTATATACTGCAATGTCAAGCTTTAAGGTGCTCAAGTTAAGGAGCACCACCAGAAAATTTAACCACAAGTGAATTTTTTTGGAGATAACAGCTACTGACTTATCTCAGAGTAGACCCAGTATCAGCTGTGTTTGATGCCCATTTCTCCAGAAGGTATCAGAAGCCACTCTGGGATTCTGATACAACTTCTTCAGCTTAGGGAGTCAAATTGCTCATTGGACTGCTCCCACAACAGTTGATGCCACAGTCATGCCCCATGTCCACTGAAAAGGTAGAAGCAAAAGAATCCAAATACCTTTTGGTGGAATAGAAGGGAGTGCTTAGTAGATAATTCTGCCAGACTGGGGTCTCAAACCCCACATCCAGCTTACGTAGTTACCACAGCTGACCACATTAAGTTAGTCAGTGGTAGAGTCCTTTTATGAATTTATGTTTTTTTTCATTACAGCAAACAACCTATGACAAAATCTTAATTAAAACAACATTAAAGATTACTGTTAAAACGTAATTAAATGTATTCTATTACTCACCATCAAATCTTTCACTCTGTTGCTTAGCTGATCAATAAATAGTATTGGAAGGTAATGCACTGTCTTCCCCAGCTGAACCCTAGGAAATTTAAACATGGATTTTATGACTGTGGTGATCTAAAAAGACAACTATTTTATTCAAATCAGTGCTCATTTATCGCTTTCAGATCTACTCATGCAAACTAATTCCCACTCTCTTTTCAGGAACATTTTCTTTAAACACACAGCAAGAAAGAAGTCACTAGCCCAGAGCATTTAATTGAGAAATGTCTGTATAAAACAAGTAAGCATGTTAAATTTCGCCTTTTACTTTGCTTTTAGTTTCACATAAAAAGACAGAATAAGAAATTATAAAAAGAAAAGACAAATAAAATTGATTGTGACCATGCTGAAACTGTTGCATGACCAAGGATAGACGAAAAAAAAAGTTTATTGAGAAATGGGCTGAAATTTACAACACAGTTGTAACCTTTCTCTCAAGTACTCCTCTCTAACTGGAGCAATGACAACTCTCCATGGTGTCCATCACTCCTCTGCACCCCCAATGGCATTTATCAGGTCAGCAACTGCACATGCTCCAGCTAGCATGGACACGATGACTGGTACACACATGGGAAGGCCAGATACTACTGCAGACAGTGCACAAGGAACATTTAGAAACCTTCTCTGCCTTTTCAACATAGGCTCTTGATCTGATTGCAACCTCAACAGCCTACATGAAACCAATATAAACTTCCCAGCCTTTCAGCCCTCTGCAAAATTCATCACTGGAAAGTTACTCAGTAAATTATGACCTATAAACAGTTGCTTTGTCAGTATCCTAGAAAAGTATTTGGCCTAATGCACTGAGACACAATTCTTTAGGTTCTTCATTAGAAAAGCAGTTATTTACATGGTATATTCTAAGTAAAAGTCTACAGAACTAGCACAAGGGAGCTTTTTGAAGCCTGAAGGTTGAATTTTAGTTGTTGGGAAGAGTCTTTATGCATGCTAAGAAAGACTTTATACTACATATACGATGGGCAACAGTAGTGCAGAAAAGTACTAAATGGAAGCACAGAAATACAGCTTGGTTTAGATTTAGATAGAGGTTTATACTTCTACAACAATAACTACAGTTAAAGCTACTGCTAGTGGAACTGCAGCAGGCTGTTTCATATCCCTGCTGTTTCCTGTACAATGCAATGACAAAACAGCACTGATGCATATCTAAACGTGAACAGCAAAATTATCCTCCTTCATCAACTCCAGTCTAACACCTCCTTGTTACCACCTTATGAGTTACTAATTTATCTGTGCTGGCTGGGAAGCTATCCCAGAACCCCAGTGTCTGCTGATAAAGCAACTACTTCTGGATTTAAAGGGATACCTGAAGAGAAAGGCATCAACATACAGCAGCACAAGCCAACAGGGCAGTACTTATATGGTTAACATAGTAAGTTCTTTTAGCAACCTATGAACAAAAGCTACTGTCTGCATTTAATGGCCTAAAAACCTATCCTTGCTTTTTCAGTATTTTCCTGAGAAAATAACACAATGTAGGAACACACATTGTCAAAGTAAAACAAGGTCAATCATAAAGGGAGGAAGAAGGTGTTGTGGATCACCTATGCCTCTTCAGCACTTGCAGATAATGGAAAGGTCAAGGGACAGTAATTGCTTCAAAGGTCAGAAGTATGATTTGAGAACAAGAGGGTATGAAGTCTGCTGTAGTGTTCTACTTGCGTCACTGTAGTTCTGCTTTGTCTTACTATAGTAACTCCACACAAAAAACTCCATCCTCAACTCTGACCTCCTCAGGAGCAAGATATCACCAACAAGGTTTTCTAGTACATAATATCTTGCCAGTTGTAACCACTGAAATACAAGGCATCTATTCTTCTAAGTGCCAATTTAAACAGAGAGGATTTTTGAAGAAACATGCAGTAAGTTTATAATAGCAAATCTGGCAAAATTAAGTCATCGACTTACATCTTTATGTAACGGTGAACATCAGCAGGGAGGGAGGATCCATCAAATACAAAATCTTCCACCATGACATTTAAGGTTAATCTTGACCTCCAGTGAGAGACAGGCTCATCTAGAGCACTAGTCTGTTTTTCTGCTTCAATTTGCTTTAAGAACACAGTAAACATACACACTGCTATACAATACAGAATTTTGAACAGGTTAACACTCTTAACTCACAGAAACTACGGAGTCATTAACTAAACCGTGGAAAAGAAGCCAAATAAGAAACACTTCACCTTAATTTTCATCGGATCAAGTATTTTACTCAAATACAACTTGGATTGTCCTGATGACTTTAATGGGTTGTAAAGACCCATCATAATCTGTCAATGAAAAACCTGAGTGCCCATTCATGGCCCTGTTCATCAAGAACAAAAACTATGATGATTAATGTTAATACCTTAGCAATGTGGCTATTAGACAGAAAAATGTGGCTATTAGACAGAAAAAGTCACTTTGAAATTAAGACTGTAGAGCAATCTGATGGTACTTCAAAACAGTCAAGAGGATGTGGGTGACCAATCATATTAATACTTGGGAGTAAAAAGATCAGGCCACTTAAACTTCTGAGCTTCCAAAGGCTGTGTAAAGCAGTGATGAAACCAAATACAGCTTTCAGTAGATACCTATCTCCAGGACATTCTACTTGCTTTTCTTTGGATCAAAACCACCTTCTGACCTAAGTGTCGGGACTCTACACTGAACTGATTTTTCACTTAATTCTGAACAGGATTTAGAAACAGCACTGCTACCTACAGACAGGAATATTTCAGATTACAAAGAACAACAGTGAAATCATCAAGCTCCACTTAATATGAGGCACAACAACAGCCATCCATATGTATTTCATGAAATAACACTACATTTTCCACTCTTGAATATTATTCTCTTGAACTGAACTGGAAAAGTAAGAACATCCTAAAGGAAAATAAGCTACTTGATATTGATCACTCACTAATGTCAAAATAAAGTTAGTATCTCTGGTTTTATAAAAGAAAAGCATATTCACAGGAATCCAATTCACTATAGAAAGCAGCATTATGCTGTTAAAGAACAGTATTTCCAAGCAATGAATCCTTAAAGTAGTAACAATTAACATAATTAGGGAAGTGTTTTAATAGCAGCCAGTGTTATAAAGGGCTCCACCTCTGCTGTGCTAAGCCCTCTACTATTCAAACACAAGCTGATGATCAAGAAGAAGGGGGTTGATTCTTTTTTTCTAATAGCATTATGAATGTAAAAATGCAAGCAGAAAAAGTGCTAACTCTAGAAATGTGTACAAAAAAAATTACGTTTTTGCAGTTGTTACCTGTAGATGGAAAAAACACCTACCTGTGTGGCTGACTCCCCAGTGAGCAAATTAACCTCTTCTGGTTTAGGGACCATGTATGTGGTCAGTGGGCTGACTATATGGACCTGCTTACTGTCATGCCAAGGCAAAATTCCAGCGTGATGAAGAAATACGTATGCATATAACGTGCCATTATTTCGAGTTTTCTTTGGTACAGAGACATTCACTGTCCTAAAATACAACATAAATAGATTAAGACAGTGCAGCACATGTTGAAATATTTAGCTATTACATAGAAGGATCACTGAAGATGTTCAGGAAAGAAGCAAGAAAAGGTTTCAAGGTTTAAAAAGACATTTGGGTGGCCTGGCTCACAGCAATTAGTTCTGTCTAATATGTCCTAATGAGCCGTGGCTGGATGGGATCAATTTTCATACTGGGGATGAATCATAATATTTGCATTTCCAAAGTTTTACTATGATATTAAGATACTTTAATCTTTGTCCAATTCATCCTTTATTACCTTAGATAACACAGGGCTGCTTCATCAGTTCTTTTGCTGTTTCCCCCTGCCAATAGGTCATAGGGCTAAAATTATCACAGTACTTGCAGAAAATAGCTTTCTCTGTTCTGAATGTGTATCACAGATTGCATACATGAGAAAATGTTTAAAAACTAAATCAAGTTTTGCCAAGTTCTTTGCATTAATAAAATATCTTCTCGGATATGGCATGCCAAGCACAGAACTCTAGACTGGAGCCCCAAATTATGAAATCACTCCCCTTGTTTTAGCCAAGAAATCATTCTACTTGCAACCTTGCATAATGTCTCCTCTACTCCTGTAAAATTGCTCAGGTTATTTTTCTCTGAATATTTTCACTGGCTTTGTAAACTGTGTCAGTAAAACAATTCTTGTATTTAAAAGTCTGAGAGAGATGATGTTTGATTGAACCTAAACTGCAGAGCTCTTTAATTACAGAGAATGTGGAATGTGAAAGAACCTGGAAGACTCTGATAAGAGAGTCAAGAATAAAGTGACTATTTCAAACAAAAGCGAGGCAGCAAATATGAAGCACAAAACAAGAAGTTCTAACAGTTTTAATTGTAGAGAGACATACTGTACAGTGCTATGCTCAGAAATTTAATGACACAATCTTATTCCATCTTAGCATCAATTTCTTCAGATTGGATGTTAGGAAGAAATTCTTCACCATTAGGGTGGTGAGACACTGGAACAGGTTGCCTGGGGAGGTGGTAAAAGCCCCATCCCTGGAAGTTTTTAAGGCTGGATGGGGCTCTGAGCAACCCGATCTAGTGTGAGGTGTAGCTGGCCATGGCAGGGCAGCTGGAACTAGATGATCCTTGAGGTCCCTTCCAACCCTGACAATTCTGTGATCCCTTTAGAGGACCCCAAAACTCCAAACTGCTAGATACTTCTACAATCATAAGCACTGAAATGGTTATCAAAAAGCATGTTGCTAAAAAGCAAGAAAAGACAACACAGCTTGACTTCCAGGTTCTGTTCCAGGTCTGAAGCTGTGACTATTAAGAACATGATGTGGCTATACCTGTTATTAGAAACAAAGCCTCAAGCATTTCCAGGCACTCTGACTTAGATTTTCAAAATGAAAAGTAATTTATGCTATTACAAGTAATGCACAATTTTGCATACCATTTGCCTATCTGGCTGAAAAAGTTCACTGATCCAAACTAATCAATACCTAAGCTCAGCTCATCATACGTATGTTACATCACGTACAGCTACTGGGAAGACCATTTAGAGCAGAATCTGAAAACTGTGATAGGGAACAGAGGACAGCACTCAAGATTTGTAGAATCTACATGAGAGAAACAAGCATTCTGTATTTACTAGTATAGCCTCATTTTGCAAGCTTTGTTTCTTTCAACTATGAGATGATTTTCAATGTATGAAAAGTTTATCTAAGAACCTGCTTCTCAGTTCCAGATGAACTTAGCAGGCCATTTCAACGAATGTTTAATTCATCAAATATTTGGGGAACTTTTAATTAAAGAAAAAAGTACTAGTTTTATTAATGGCAGCATTTTGTCCTCCAACTGCAAGGCTGGAATCTGAACAGTATCTTTCCTGCCTTAACATGGCAAACATGGTTATTATTTTATTGAAGTACATGTGAAGAGAATAGCTTGTTTAGTGTATAAATATAGCTTTAACAAAGAACAACAACTGTCCCTTGCCCACACAGCCATCATGCACAGTCTGTCTTACTTCATCTTTAGTTCAATACATGTAACTATTACTTAGAGTACATGCTCCAGAAGAATTCATCGTTTGTATACTTACCTTTCAAATTTGGATTCAATATCAAAATCCTCCACATTCAAAACCAGATCTATATTACTCTCAGCACCAATGTTTGATCGTGTGGTAGTATACACGCTCAACTGAAATCAAAGCACAGCACGGAGAAATCAGAGTACAGAAATACTAAGGTCATGCATCAGTATGCTTAAGAGAATTGTTCTTCAGCTTCACTCGATTTTCCAGACACACAATGTTTGTATATCTATTGGAAAATAAAACCACGTACAAAAAACCCTAACCAATCAAACCAAGCAAAAAACCAACCAAACCACCCAAAACCCCAACCTCCCCCTCAAAAAAAAAAAAACCAACCCAAAACCAAACAACATAGGTTTCAGCTACCTTTATAGGGGCTGAAACACATTGTAACACAGGCACTAAGCAACGGGGTTTATAGGATGATCAAAACGAATCCACAGACTTAGCAATTAAGTTGAATCATGTCCCCAGCAGTGCTGCTCTGTGTTCACTGTCTGTGCCAACCGATCAACGTAATCAAAAAATAAAGTACACTTTCACCCCAACCGTGCTTCATTATCGGACGCCGCACCAGACAACGGGGCAGCCTGCATACAACACTAGCAACGCTCCCCCTTTTCTGTTCCCCCCACCCCGATACGCACAGTTCTACCGGCAGAACACGGAAACGGCGGCTAGGACGGCGGGCAGGCCAGGTGGGAACGGCAGCTGTCAGCCGAGTCAGCGCGGCGCTTCCCCCAGTGCGGGGCAGGAGATCGAGAAGACAGGCCGGGGCAGGCACTACCGCTCTCAGCTCCATGCCGGAACTGGAGCCCGTGCGGCACCGACAAGTCCACCGCGCGGAAGGTCAGCTACGAGGTCAGGGGCCGAAGCGGGGTCCGGCCGCTTCCCTAGGCAGCGGAGGCCGCTCTCACCGCCAGCGCCGCCGCGCACTTGCAGCCAGCCGCCCGATTCCGCCGCTCACCTGCAACTTCGGCCTCCGCGCCAGGTAAGGCCAGACGCACCCCGCCGCGCCACTCCCGGCTGCTGCCGCCGCCGCCGCCGTCGGACAGGGCCGCGTGTAGACGATGCCGTACATCACCCAGCAAGTGTGCGCTACGTACACGGCAAACACCCCCACCACCAGGCTGGTGAACGAGCTGCGGCTCAGCATGGCGCCGGCCGCCCCCCGCAGCCCCGCTCGCAATCAACCAGGCCACCCCGCCGCCACCGCCGCTCGCGCATCCCCTACACCGACAGCAGCTCCGCCCTGTCCGTCACTTCCGGGGCGCGGAGGAAGCTCCACCTCAGCACCGGCTCTGGGAACGGCTTGGCCCGGGGCGGCTGCGTCACGGCGGCTACGGGACGGAGTTGGCGCGCGGCAACGCCGCTCGCTGCGCTTGGGCCGGGCACATGGCGGAGCCGAGGCGGGGTTCGCAGCCGCCTCCGCGGAGGAGCTTCCGGCGGGGCCGCGCACCGCTGTCAGCGCCCGCGGCTATGTGGGGGTGGCCCGCGCCGCGTTTTGAGTGCTTGCGGTGTTCTGATAGACAGGAATAGCGGCTGGAAGGCTGCCCAGCGAACAGAGACCTGGGGCTGCGCGTTGACGGCCAGCTGGACGTGAGCCAGCAGTGTGCGCAGGTGGCCATGAAGGCCGACAGCATCCTGGCCTGTATCAGGAACGGTGTGGCCAGCAGGAGTAGGGAACTGAGCATGTACCTGTAGTTGGCACTAGTGAGGCCGCACCTCGAATACCGTATTCAGTTTTGGGCCCCTCACTGCCAAGAATTGACAGCGAGGTGCTGGACCGTGTCCAGAGATGGGCAACAAAGCTGAAGAAGGGTCTAGAGAACAAGTCTTGTGAGGAGCAGCAGAGAGAAAAGGAGGCTGAAGGGAGATCTTACTGCTCTCTACAACTGTACCTGAAAGGAGGCTGTAGTGAAGTGGGTGTTGGTTTCTATTCTCTAGTAACAAGTGGTAAGAGGAAGTGGCCTAAAATTGCACAAGGGGAGATTTAGATTGGGTATTAGGAAAAATTTCTCTACGGAAAAGAGTGGTCAGGCATTGGAATAAACTGCCCAGGGAAGTGGAGTCACCATCCTTGGAGGTGTTCAAAAAATGCATAGACGGGGCATTTTGGGACATGGTTTAACGGTGGTGTCAGATTGACAGTTGGACTCAATGTTATCTTGGAGGTCTTCTCCAACCGAAATGATTCTATGGTTCTGTGAAAAACCTCTCGAACCCCTGTAATTCATACCTGCAGTTGTCAGAGAAACAAATGCCACTCTCCTACACACACACTGCCAAGGAGAACATACATCATAGAATTGTTAGGGTTGGAAGGGACCTGAAGGATCATCTAGTTCCAACCCCCCTGCCATGGGCACACACACATGACATACACAGACCCAGTCTTATTCACAGTTACGATTTGTATCCTTTCCCTTATTGTAAACCTTGTTTATATTAAAAAAAACTTTATTAAAATAAAATGCAGAGAAAACTGAACTGTTTTGTTTGTTTCGTTTTTAATTTGGCTGAAAATTCAAATTTACAAGCCATTCATAAGGAAAATGTCCAGCTGGGCAGAACGAGCCATATCTGTATACTGCACATCAACACTTGCAGTGTATCATTTAGTTCCCTTTTAGTAAATCATCATATGACTTACGTAGCATAGTTCAAGCATCTACATCATTTTGGCTCAGTTCATCACATGCTATAGTCCATTTCACCCTATCAGACAACAAGAGGAGAATGCTCAAGTTGAGGTATTTCCTGTAAGAACTGACTGATCACTGGTATTCAGAGGTAATGTTAAATCGTACAGTTTTAAACATTGAAAAATGTACAAAACCAAGTTCATTTTTAAAAAATACCATCCTTAGTCTCCATGCATGCTAATAAAAAATATAAAAATCAAATTTCTAGCACTGAGGCTATACTTTTCATTCTGCAAATGTATTTCCACAATTGGCACCACAAGCTATGGTCATCTTGAGTGCACTGCTTGTTTTTAATTTTCAGTTATGGAGTGTAGCCAGTCCAGGTAAAAGGTAATAGTCTATGTACACATACCATAGGAGCCATAGGAGGGAAATTTACAGCAGAAAACACACATTCAGACTGTTATTGTCCAGTAGCACTATAAATTATTACAGATTTACACTGCATATCCAAGGGCTTAATTAAAAGCTTGCAGCCAATATGCATCTATTTAAACACATGGTCTGTCTGAGCAGCCTTGAAGTCAACAGAAGTTGCACCACTGATGGAACAAACGTGTAACACCTTGTGAGTGAGCTCCTACAACACAGCTTCCTGCTTTGTCAGCATAGATTTTCAACTAAAAGCATCCCCTTCATGGCATCCTCTTGCATTCAGCAGTAGTAAAATTCCAAAATTTAATCATGTAAAAGGCTAACTTTTTTATTATTTTTTTTTGCATTGAAGTTCTTGAATGTGTTCAAAACCAGCAATATTTTTTAAAAAATATACAAATTATATCCTGAATGCAAGTTAAACAATAATTCAAGATATCAAACCCATTTTTGTAAAAATGATTTCACTGCTTGTTGATAATTTTATTCTTCCAAAAAGAGGAAATCATACTTGCAATCAAATTAGAAATGTCTTGCACACCTGGAGGAATGCTGGGAATTACAAAAAGGTTTAGGAAGTGGTCCCATTGAGCAGGTGCCAAATACTTTCAGCACAATGCCTCAACATTGAAGTTGTATAGCACGTAATACAACGTTAGCAGATGCTTAGTCCTGGTCTTCCTCCAGGACATAAAATCTATCACTTCTAAGGAGATTTCCTTCTGACATCAATTTCTAACGTTACAGATCTATATGGAGCCCTTATTACACTTAGAGCAATTCAAGAAGACATTATGAACAAATCACCAAATGCAAACAGCCATACAGACAAGCAGCTGCAAACGTTTTGCTTTTTGTCTACCTATATACAATTGCCTTCTGAAATGTAAGAAATATTTTGCTTGAACTCCATTATAAAAGAAAACATAGGACAAAATATATACTTGGGGCATACAAGATCTTTAGAAGTTTATTTCTTCAGCATTTAAAATACAAAATTGTCTTCATGCTGGATAGTGAATAAAAGACATGTATTTGGGGTTTCCCCATACACATTCCTAGACTTAGAAATAACTTCTTGTCACATTAATTTAATTTCCAGTACCATGGTAGGATGAAAAAGTGTCTGAGCTTCAGCTTTCTTCAGTATCCATGGGAAGATTTTTGCAATCACATTTATAGATGTTGCATTTGGAACGTGGAAGTAAACAGGCACACACTGAAAGTGACACAGTGAGTCAGAAGTCAATCCAATTTAAGGTTTCATTGTACTAATTTCTAAATATAATTTCTTACTGTTCACAGGAATAAGGAGACTCCCATAAGCTCTTTCAGACCTGCTGCCACCTAGACACACCTGCAATCATTCAAGTGTGTGAGAAGAAAAAGCAACCCTTTACCTAATGGCAGGTAGAAGCTAAAGCAGTACACAGGCCCCTAGTTTTGGGTGGCATTACCAGAATAGGACCTCAATAGTCACTTGCTGCTTAGAGCTCAGGGAGAAAAGGCCATGCCACTTAAGCCTAAGAGGCAGGGAGTTTTTTCCCTCAAGCTGCAAGACACCTACGAGGAACAGACAGCACAGGCAAGAGTTAGAGATACAGAAAACTGGATTCACTGGCCCAAGAGGGAGAAAACATCCTTCCTTACTGTGGGAAAAGGTCAGCTGCACAGTCAAAGCTTTGCTGCTGTGCTAGCCTTGATGGGCTTTTCTATTTGCTTGTTCAGGACCAAATTCCGCCTGATTTTTCTCCAGCTGACTGTTTGGCCCAGAACTGGCTCTCACAAATACCACCCCATTCATAGTATCAAAATATTGAAAAAGTCATTATCATTTTTCTCTTGCTTTTGACATTTCTTTATCAAAAGTGGGAAAAAAAGGAAACAACATTATATTGACAGAATATTGTACAGCACCTTTTTTGAGTTCTCCTAGCTAACTTCAAATAAGCTCTGATGTTCTTATGGCCCTGTGGAAATCACCTCACAATAAACAGCATGACAGCTATGTTGTTTTAAAAAAATGTATATAATAAAATAAAGCCCAACAAATAAATTAATTCATGGGAATAATTTACACAGGTGTAATCTGTACTAAGGTGAGTCTCCTGCTTCCATTCCCAGAAACTGACAATTTGAAAACTGCAAGTATGTCTTTATGGGTGGCAGATGGCCTCTTGAGGTTGGCCTGCAAAAGTGTACTCTGTTCTGCCACTTTGATGAAGAAAAAAAAAAATGGATAAGCAGCTGCTGCTATCACACAACTAGAAAAATTATTTTGCTTAATGAACTTGAGAGAGAGCCTACACAGGAGTGTCTGCTGCTACAAAAACGTCTCAGCACACTTCACAGAAACACACACCCTTCGTTTTTATAAGCCTCTTAAATCCTCTGCCCTCTTGGTATCACCCACTTCAGTTTAATCCCATTACACATGATAAAGCATGGCACACAATCTGGGGAGAAGCAGCTGTTTTCTACAAACCAAATCACTCCCCCACTTCTAAAAGTCAAAGAATTTATTATCTTGAAATTCATCTTGAAGGTTTCCTATAGAAAGAAACTGCCTTAATTTGATCACAGCGAGATGCAGGAAATACTCACAGGCACAAGTCCAGGCATGTCTAATGGACAATCTGTTTGTTGCTGCCTTCTCTCAGTAGTTTTACCTTAATATTATTTAAGTTAATGCATGTTTTGATCATAATGTGTTGGTGTATGACCTTTTCTTAGCTATAGCACAGAATGATTGTGTTTGTTCCTCTGAAGTGATGCTGGAGAATTTTACCTTTAAGGAGGGTCTTACAAGGTTCCTGTCATGGTCTTAATACTTTTTTCCCAGTCTTCAGAGGAAAAAGTTTGGGAGAGCAGATGAAACCTCACTGGCTGCACTGCCAGTGACTTGGACATGGATACACAATGCTGCAGTACCTTAAAGAAATCATTCTTTGACTGAAGAACAGCTGGCTTAATTTCTACCTAGTCAGGACTGCAAAAATACCTGAATGACTATCTCAGTCTTCCTGCTCAACTGTGAAACAGATTTTGGACTTTTGCTGGACTGATTAACTAATAATTTAATTAAAAACTAATTATCAGTGACACTGATGACGAATTCTTACTTTCCCCTTCAAACATGTTAGATCTACTCTTCTTTTCTGTGAAGGTTCCAGCCATATTAATTAGGTAATTTATGTTTTCCGCATTAGCTGAAGTCCATATACCTAGAAGGTAACCAACCACATGAAGTGCTTGGTTTGCAGGGACCTTGGTTTGCACAATTTAAGGAGCCAAACTTGAGTTTTGCTAAGGTAAAACATCTTTCTCATTTCTTAAATCTAGAACTCATGAAAATGCTACTTAAAAAAATTCCCAAACCCCAAACAACCAAAAACCAAACCAAACCAAACCAAAACCCCCAAACAAATAACAAACCCCAAGCCCCCCAAACAAAACAACTCCCCTAAATCTTCACATTAAGCAGAATGCAGCCTTTTAGAGTCTTAGGACCTGAATTCTGACCTAAAGGAAAATTCATCTAACTTGCTCAGTTTTTAAAAATCAAAATATTTTTCTCTCCATTCTAGTTCAGTCCCATAATACACATAAAGCTGTGCTTTCAGTGATACAGTACATGCTGCTGAAATTCTGCAACCTGTATTCTTTACATTTGGGGCTTTTTGTTTTTTGCTTGTTTATCTTTAAATGGGAATACCATTTCTGAAGGAGCTGAGAGCAGAATGTGGCTGACACAGCTTAACATAAAAAGCTGTACTTACTGCATGGCAAAATAAAAGCAGGAAGAATAATTAAAAGCAATACCAAAGCCAGCCTTGTAAGAGAACTAATCTGCTTTAGGAAATTTGTCAAGCTATGCAAAAGTCAGAATGCAACAATCCCTTTTCCATAGAAATGCCTCATTTTTATATATATATCAAAAAATCCAACTAGCCCAATGCTTAAACTTAGCTCACAGTTTGCATGAATACATTAATAAATAGACATGGACAAAACTATTTACTGCCAGCAGCTTTGCCACTGAAGAGCTGCATCACTTCCATACTGCCCGTCTCCTTTTCAACCCTTGCAAAGTAAGAATTTATACCTTCCAAGTGGGATTAGCAAACACAAACACAAGTCTGGTTTCTCTAATCATAGTAAGATTATTCTAGCTACAACAAATGCACTGACACATTCTCCCCCTCTACTGTAAGACCCCACCTGGAGTGCTGCATCCAGTTCTGGTGCCCCCAGCATAAGAGGGACACATAACTGCTGGAGTGGGTCCAGAGGAAGGCCACAAAGATGACCAGAGGGCTGGAGCACCTCACCTATAGCGACAGGCTAAGAGAGTTAGGGCTGTTCAGCCTGGGGAAATGAAGGGCTCCAAGAGTCCTTACAGCAGCGTTCCAGTACCTGAAAGAGTGCCTACAAGAAAGCTGGGAAGGGACTTTTTACAAGGGCTTGTTTTAAGCTTGAAGAGGTTAGATTTAGACTAGATATTAGGAAGAAATTCTTTAGAATGAGGGTGGTGAGACACTGCAACTGGTTGCTCAGGGAGGTCATGGATGCCCCCTCCCTGAAGGTGTTCACAGCCAGGTTGGACGAGGCCTTGAGCAATCTGGTCTAGTGGAAGGTGTCCCTGCCCAAACCATTCTATGAATAAATTTCAGTGTACAACCTCAGTTCTCCACTAGGCTTACAAATTGCCTACCACGCCTTCTAAGTCTATCTGCTTATGGCAACAGACTCCTGAGGAACCTGTAATAGCACTTGCTGCTTTACTGTGGTCGACACAGTGGTTTAATCATGCGGTGCATGTTCGGTTACAGTGGAGTTGTCTTGTTTGAATAAATGCAGAAAACAACAACAACAAAGCCCCAACAAAACTCAAAGATGCTTTTAAGATACATTTTGTGGTTTTCCATGTTAATTGAAGTACATTCAAAATACGGAGTATTTTGTCAACCACAGCAGAGTCGCAGAGCTTTGGCTGGGTGTCTCATGCAGTATGTAAAAGCTGAGTCTGATGCAAGAGCTCTACTGGCAAGAGATGGCAGTGTTACATAAAAGCAGTAAAATGCTCATGAGAAATGTCAAATACTTCCACCCCCTTGCCTTTTTTTTTTTTTTTTTTTTTGCCTAAGGATCACTTAGGTTAAATTGTTGCAAAGAACTGAAGTACTTCCTTTGTATGTCTCCCTGTAAATGTAGGGGCTGTTGATACCACTAGTTAAAATAAAACTGTTTGTAAAATCTGTAGTATTTCAATTGAAAGCATTCACATGTCAATGTTTGGTCAAGGGGAAGGAAGCTTTCAGCTTCCACCCTGACATTGCAGCAAGCCACTGCCACTTGACTGCCTGCCACAACCCAGCTGTTCCACAGTTGGGTGCCTTTTAAAAAGGGTACTTACACAGAACTACTAAAACCTTTTAGAGTTAGAGGTCAGCAGAGGACTTGTAATGAACCCTGCTGCAGTAATCCAAGGTGGTACAGGTCTCACCCCTCTGTATTTGCCATCCCACAGGAATGTGGCTTTTCTGTCATTGCAATGCAGTCTAATATTACAGCCTTATATTCTACCCATGCTAAAAATCACCTGATTATATTCATCTCAGCTTTTGCGACATTAGGTGTGATGCAACAGTGTTTCCGAGCAGGCTGCTCAGAACTTCAACCTACCATGCATCCTGTTCTGTCTCTACCTTGTTCAACAACCTGACAATAAAAAGCATTGCAATGAATTCCAAAAATTGAAGTGTCGTTTTGCAGTTTGGGTTTTTTGTTTGTTTTTAGTGGCTTGCTTCCATCAAGCTCACCAAGCAAACAATGTGCTGGTCATGGATTTTCTTCAGCAGCAGCTTTGAACCAAACTCACTGATGCACATGACTTTCACTACTGCTTCACCACAGACTGTGGCATCTATTTAAGGGCCTGTCTACTTCAGGCTGCAGTTCAACCCAAACACTATGCAAGGCTTAGTTACACCCAAGTGCAGCTCCTGCACTCATCGCAATTAGAAAACCTCTCCCTCAACCAAAGCAAATATGAAACTAAATGTCCCCTTTGGCTTTCAGAACACAGATCCCTGGGTTACACAAACCACACAAGCTAATTAGGCACATTCATATGTAGCCAACCACAGCTTTCTTTGCACTTTCACCGATGCGGACAGAGTATCTCTTCTTCTGCAGCTTCTCTCACCTCAAGTTGCCCATGGGATACTAAGCTTACCTTTTCATCTTTTCACACATGTTAGTCTGGGAACTCTCTCTCATCCCTGCACTCTGGAAAATCCCAAAGCTCATAAATAAAGTGAATGATAACTACCTTACACAGCTAGTTTTAAGAATCTAGTTTAAAAAAAAAATAGTTTTAAAAAATCTTGTTGGAAAGATGTGATGCACCCAGACTACAGTTCATGTACCTTCCCTTACTTACCAACTAAAATACATACTGTATAAACACAGAAAGCAGGCTGCAGGACTTATCCCTATGACCATGGGGCATGTCCAACCAAAACCAAGTGTCTCCATTTTAGCTGTCCTATTTTCAAAACCTCCAGTGATGTGAGGTTCCTTCATCCAACCTGGAATAGTTCAAGTGTATTCTAAGGAAGTTTTCCTAGTGCTGAACTTGCCAATAAAATGAACAGTCAGTATCTACCATCAACATGGACAAAAGATTGTTTCTACCATCTCTATAGCAACTTTTTCCATATTTGAAGACTGTTTTCACATCTTCCTTGGATTAAAGAATACTTTTTATCTCTTTTTTTTTTTTTCCCCCTGAGTACTTTCTGTCCTCCAGACTCTATTCAGCTACTCCCTCTTTTTCTCAGGTGCCCCACCATAGCCAGGTATTTCAGGTAAGGACTTATCATACAGAAATACTACCACACTCCTCACAGACTATGCTGTTGATGCGTCCTACCATAACAAGTATATTTTCTGCAACAGGTTAACAGTGCTCAGCTTGTCCTACTTTATACCATTACTACCCCAAGATGCTTTATGCAGCAATAGACACTCCCTTCTCTGTTAGTGCAGTTGGCTATTTCTACCTAAGTGTAGCTCCTCACATTCCTTATTTTTTCAAATCCTTTCTCCTATTTTTCATTATCAGTTTCAATTCAAGTCTTGTCTGCCAGTCTGCTGCAGCCCTGTCAGATTGGCATGTGTTACCTAGATAAATAAAAAAATTAATTACCACCAGAGGAGGACCTACCTCCACAGAATTTTTCCTTCCCCCCACTTCCCATGCCTTTTCTGTTAGAGCCAGTTTCAGTTTGGAGACTTGCCACACAGAGGGATTTCTGAGGACACATTCCAATACCCTAATGAGCTTTCAAACATCTCCTGCTATTTAAAAATTAGTAATAAAAGCATTTGGTACAAATGGATTTCCTTCTGCTAAAATTTTTTCCTTTCAACTCTCAACAGTTTTCCAATCACAAAACCATCATATTTGAGTGCAGCCCTACAAAGTTAGACATAGAAATTATTTTAAAGTATTTTTTTTATTTCTTTATAATAGAGTTGCCTTCAGAGTTATCTTGTAACAGGGTCATCATATCCTTCCTAATCATTGAGGCTTTTGTCACACTTCCCAATCAGTGAAGTCCTGTGGTTTTATAACAATCTAAATTTTTCCTGGGGACCTCCACTGGTCATTAAGGCATTTAGCTTTACAAAAGGAAAGATAATGTTATTAATAGTGGGTGCTGGGTTTTGTTGTCTGGGTTTTTTTTTTTCGTTTGTTTTAAAAAACTGTTCTAAAGTATTTTAAGCTTCATATGCGTTATATGCAGTATATGTTATGTTGCTTTAGAGATTTAACTATCAATTCTTCAGGATGTTCTGGCTTGGCCTCTGAAGCAACTCCAGTCTTTTCAAACTTGTGCTGATACAAAGTTTTCATAACGTGTTTCAGGCTAAGTTATCTGTATATACAGGCTTGCTACAAAAGAAACCTGTGATTCCTGATAAATGTAGATTACATACAATTGTGTAAACCTCTCCCATTTAAATGTTGAGTGGACATGTTATAAGATAAAAGAACAAACAATTTTGTCATATATTTGCAAACAGTATGTGGCATGTTGGTTTGGAAAAAAAATCATGTTTAATTGCATCCAGAAGATTACAGTAGAAAAGTGTTGGGGGTGAAGGATAAGGAGCCTTTCTTTTCATTCTACCATTCTACTGAAAGAGAAACAATTTTCTCATTCAAAAATAAAAAGTAATCCTTAGCAAGCTTTTGCAATGGTTGTTTCCAAACTGTTCACTGAAACCAAAAGGAAGGGCCAAAACATGCTTGCCTTACTCAAGAATATTCCCACTGATATCAACAAGACTGACTACGCAAATATGGACAGCAAAGTTTGGCCCCAGATAAACTTCCCCATAACTAGGGAAAACACTAATCACCAAAGTGCACTTAACACCATAGTAGCTACAGTTTCTTTATACATGCACAGTTTGTGCGACACGTTGTACATGAGACTAGCCAATGGGATATAAATAAGTGTGCCGCCTCCTTTTAAATATCAACATTAATCATGAAGCACATTCACATTTTTTGCCTTTCAAAGACCATTTTGAAAAAAATAAAAACACCTTCCCCAAAGTAACCTGGAGCATGTTGTTAAATATAGCACACGAGTCAAAGAACAGTGTTAATGTAGAAGAACTTTCACACACAAAACTGGTATTTGCTGTATAGTTGGAGTGACTTATGAAAATCCCAAGAAAAGACAATCCTCTCACCAGGAGAGGAAGGTAACAGTTGTAGTGTTAATTCAGTTTCTTCTGCAGAGGCTTCTTTTTATCTTCAGCGTTTTCAGGGCTGAAGTCAGTACAGATACCATTAGGAGCAGAAAGAGATGAAGTATCCAAGCTACTCTCAGCTCCCATCTGATCAGCATAGAGATAGTCGTCTGCAAAGTGTGGGTACAATTCAGCAAATCTGTAGAACTCATCTGAAAAAAAAAATTAAAATTGTTGTTACATTGAATTAGCTGTTTGCAACAGAAGGACACTAAATTTGCATACTTATACATATATATTGCATGATCACTTTGGAGAAAAATAGCAGCAGTTAACATACTGTTATCCCCATAACTTGTTTTTTAGCTTCTCAGTAGTTCACCACATCCCCAGAGCTGAGATGCCACCAAGAGTTATCTAAGCCCTTTTTAAAACTCTTCAGACCAGAGCTTAGCTTGTATGGTGAAGTGGTAAACAGTCTCAGGTTTGCATTAAACTGCATGAGGAGCACCACATATCCTGACATAGCATCTCACTGCTCACTGGGGAAAGGGCACAAGCCCTCCAGCTGAGGAGCAACAAACAGCAAGAGCAGTCACTTCTTAAAGTCTGGGAAGTCTTTTGCAAACATGCCATTTAATGCTTTGCACTCATGATTAATTTCAGTCTGACAGTAGCTGTCATTGCTGCCTTCTGCTTTCAAGATTTCAGCATTTAAAAGCCCTCATATTTCAGAGAATAATATTGTGGTAAGATAATTACTTTTGTAACAATTTGTGTGGGGGAAAAATAAAAAAGATTTTTATGTCAGATATTAATGAAACTAAACCAAGCAAGATCAGTGGTTGGGGGAGCAGGGAATCCTTAACATCAAGAAGTAACATTTTGTGTTTAAAAAAAAAAAATAAAAATCAGACATTGAAGTTTTGTCACACTTTGCCCTTATGACTGTTTATTCAGATCTTATTTGAACACAAGATACTGTACAGGACCCAAGACATAAGATGCTATTCTTATAAAGTGACACTTGAAAAACCTGGATTTGAACATTATCACTAACTCAGTCACCTACCACACATCTCACACAGCCCACTCAAATTCACTGTCACATCCCAGAAAAGCTCATGATCAGACGACACTGTGAGCTTCCTGCAGTGCAGCACAGATCACATCTGAAATACCCTTTCAAAAGTAGTGATGTCTTGTTCCTCCTGGTACAACTGGAATGATGTGGAAGAAGGGAACTGCACCAGCTTTCCCTCTCTGCCACCCTTCTCTGGGATTGTGTGTTTGTCTCAGTATTGCAAAGGGCAAGGGACTGTCATGTGTCTCACAGGGGCATGGAAGTTGCAGTCAGCTCTGCCTCTGAACTGTTGCAAAGGGATAGATGGGGAGAAGGCAATAAACACAACTTCATCCTTCCACAAACAAAATACAGGATTCTTTATCCATAGTTTATATAGATCTAAAGTATTTTGGACCCTGGAACTTCAGCAAAAGCTGATGATGTTCAGGTCATGAAAACCAATGCTATTATCTACATTGAAAAACCTGTATGGTACAACAGGTTGATTGATCATCCAAATTATAAAGTCTTCAGATGAAAAAATAACCAAACTATCTTAAATGTTTGAAATGCATACCACACAACCTTTTTTCTTGATAACCTTCAATGCAAGTTCAACCTTTATTTAAAAGAATGTGATGCATCTGACCTTTTTCAGCAAGAACATTATTATATATTTAACCAAGAACACTATTATATATTTAATATAATTATTGTATATATAGAACATTATTTTATATTTAAAATACTTAACAGCAGTAGCAGTTGCAACAACACATTAGAAACACTTGAGTGCAAACCAGAAACAAAACAGTTAAGCACATTCAGTGAACTCAACCCAGTACTTTATTTTTCTGCAGTTAACAAGGAGAGAGCAATCAGCTATCAGCCTTAACTGGATCTGGCCTGCTTTAGCATCATCCCAAAGATCTGCTACTTACTGTAACAACACAAAAACTGTGCACCATGAAAAAACATTTTTGGGGGAAAGCTCATTCTGACATTTAGCCTAACTAAGGTAAGACAAGTATAAAAATTTCAACCAACAGTACCAAAGATGGTCTTACAATCACATTAAGCATAATCATTTTTGGTTTGGAACTCTAGAATATTTACTGCAAACGCCATTCTAAGTAATTCTTTAAAAAGCTACTGTTATCTTTTCTAAAAAGAAATTAAAAAATCCCTTAAAGCAGCTTTGATCCCACAAGTACAATCATCTATATCCAGATCAGCACCCAAGATACCTCCATGTTTTATTAGTACTGGATCCAAATGAAAAACCTTAGATTCCAGGGAGGATTGAATTGAAGAGCATAATGTTTCTGATTGATCTGAATAGGCTGACATTTTGGGTCGGAAGATATTAAGGAGTATTTATCAAAGTTCTACAGAGCAGAGCCCAGAGGATAAGTGCTTGGGATCCCATTTGCCTCATTCATCAGAAGCACAAGACAAGGCACTGTGGGACGAATGAGTTATTGCAGCATCTAATCACAGGTCTTGGAGCTCAAGCTTAAAACAACTGTGAAGCATTAGAATGGAGGAAAGGATCACCTTAGTCATTCACTTGGGAAAAAAGAAATTTTGCTTCCTGCCCCTACTAAGAGGAAAGAGACAAGAGGGAGGTAAGAATCTGAAGTGGAGTTAAGACTGCTGTCTATACCTTTGCATTAAGCCTACATATGTACTACAATAACTTCAAAAGGTTTTTCTCCTCCCCTTTCAATACCCTCCCCACTACCTGATGCTTCTGATGGAAGCTGTATGTTCAGCAAATTTCTCTAGGTTTTGATCCCCTTCAGCTACAAATTACTTAGCGTACAGGAACTTAATCATTACTAACTGTGGTTAGTAAGTAAGCATACTGCATTTAAAAAAACAAATAATTCTTCCTTCTCTGAACATTCATCCATGAGTTTTTCCACAGTACTGACAATTCCCCCTTCTTGTTATTGGCAAGCAAGGCAGAGTTTTCAGAACACTTCATCATTTGTCTATCAAGACCAAAGGGAGAGTTTCCTAGAGTTTGCAATGCCCAACTACAGAACCTTTTCAAATTCTCCAGAATTATGTCTTCAGACTGAGAAATCTTTTCTCTCTATAGATTACAGAGATGAGGTTCGGAATCAAGATGCATCTAAACAATTAAGCCAACGGTACACTCTTTTAGAGAACTGAAACAACATTCAGGTATTGGGCAACTAGTGCACTTTCAAACACATGACAAAAATCCAGGCTTCTAACAATTCAGATCCAACATGATTAACGTCGTTACAAAAATCTTAATTTTGATACTGGTTATTGTTTACCTGTAACCCGAGATATCCCTTTGGGCCTTCCCTTCTCTGCCTTCAAGGACTCTGCTATCACAGAATCAATAAGGTTGGAAAAGACCTCAAGGATCATCAAGTCCAACCTGTCACCCAAGACCTCATGACTACTAAACCATGGCACCAAGTGCCACGTCCAATCCTTTTTTGAACACCTCCAGGGATGGTGACTCCACCACCTCCCTGGGCAGCACATTCCAACAGCTAACAACTCTCTCCATGAAGAACTTTGTCCTCACCTCCAGCCTAAACTTCCCCTGGCACAGCTTGAGACTGTGTCCTCTTGTTCTGGTGCTGGTTGCCTGGGAGAAGAGACCAACCCCCACCTGGCTACAACCTCCCCTCAAGTAGTTGTAGACAGCAGTGAGGTCACCCCTGAGCCTCCTCCTCTCCAGGCTAAACAGTCCCAGCTCCCTCAGCCTCTCCTCATAGGGTTTGTGTTCGAGGCCTCTCCCCAGCCTTGCTGCCCTTCTCTGGACACGTTCAAGCTATACATGTGGCAATTTAGGTTAGATGCTTTGGAATTTTTTGTTGTTGTTCTTACAAGTAAGACTGAAGACTTGATATTCCTACTGCACATTCTAACATCCTAGAAAGAAGGAGCTTGTGAGCAGAACCCCTCTTCTGTGTATCTGAAGCCAATGTCAGTATTCTTCCAGCAGATACAAAGTTTTAATTCCTCAGAACTTGTCCGGCCAATGCCTTCAGAAAGATGCAGTCTGCAAATTTTCCACCACTCCTTTCTCAGTATTTAAATGCAATAAATAGAGTATGTGGAAAGTTGCAGATATTCTCAGGAAAGGCAAAGGACTTAATATTGACAGCAAGAACTTTCAATTCCAGAAGGTTTATTTTCATCTTCTAATTCACTACCACAATAAATTGGGACATGTACTCTTACTATTAAACTTTCAGGTATGTTAAAATCTTGGTGCAATGAACACTTCTCTCAGAAAAACACTCAAGAAAAGTTTCAAAAAAGTGATGTAAACACCATCCTACTTTGTGTAGCCTCACAAAAGACTACTTTTGACTGCAGGTAAAAAAATAGTGACAATGAGAACTAAGCACTTCAGTGGCTACTGCTGTGGATCTGGTCCAGATTTTCTGTGCTGGGAACATACCACGATCAGGAGTAAAGTGCAGGTTTAAATGCAACTAAGTACTATTAAAGATGTATATTAAAATATTAATTCTTTGCTAACTCACATGAACTGGTCTGAGTTCACTTCTATACTATTTCAAATTTAGCTATCCCCAAACAATAAAGTATGTCAAAATTAGAGTTGTGGTAGGCTTGCCAACTTAGACTCTGAGCTGGTATTTTTGAAGCTGCTGATGGAGGCAGGGTAGGGGGAAAGAAGAGTTGAGTCATCACTCAAATGAGCTGAGAAAACAATGAAGAGTAGCAAGGAAATAGGCAATAATGTAGGATGGATATGGGAATGCTGGGGATGTGATAGATACAAGGTACAGAAAGGCATAGTATAGGAGAAATCAAGGAGACAACACACATCAGTCATGAAGAAAGGGAGAGCAGTGTCCGTGGGTCTCATTCCTGTAACTCTAAAATAATTTGGTAGTTGAAGTTGTACATACACATTGTGTGATTGAAACACAGGAATTACTAAAATAGATGAACAGATGCCTTAATTTGTAAGGGGTTTTTTTTGTTGTTTTGACAAATTAAACACATACTGGTTATGCTGAAGGAAAACTACAAAAACAGGGCATGCCATAAGCACTTTTACCAGAGAGATGTGATATGTTGGCTATCAACAACTCAGTTCATATTTATATGATACAACTAAATTCAGAACCTTACAGCAAAAAAGAGGAAGAATCTGAAGTAACACACAAGTTCTTTGATTCACAGAATTGTTTCAGTTGGAAAAGCCCTTTAAGATCACTGAGTTCAACCATTGTCTAACTCTGCCAAGTCTGGTGCTAAACCATGTCCCTTAGCACCACATCTATGTGTCTTTTAAACACCTCCAGGGATGCTGATTCATCCACCTCCCCTGGAGAGCCTATTTGAATGTTTGATATCCCTTTCAGTGAACAATTTTCTTCTGATATCCAATCTAAACCTCCCCTGGTGCAACTTGAGGTGCTTTCCTCCTGTCCTATTGTTACCAGGGAGATGAGACCAACATCCACCTCGCTACAACCTTCTTTCACATAGTTGTATAGACTGGTAAGGTCTCCCCTCAGCCTCCTTTTCTCCAGACCAAACAATCCCAGTTGCCTCAGCTGCTCAGAGAACCTGTTCTTCAGACCCTTCACCAGCTTCGCTGCCTTCTCTGGACCTGACTCAAAACTGAACACAGTACTCAAGGTGTACTCGGCACTGGTGAGGCCTCAAGGGGACAATGATTTCCCTACTCCTGATGGACACACATATTCCTGACACAAGCCAGGATGCTGTGGCCTTCTTGGCCATCTGGGCACAGTTGGCTCATATTCAGCTGGCTGTTGATCAGTATGTCCAAGTGTTTCTCTACTGGGCAGCTTTCCACCCTTTGACTCCCAGCATAATTTATTTGCCCAGCTCTCTCAAGTTTTCAACTGCAATTATGTCTCCAAATAACCTGCATATTGAGCTGTTATATATGCCTAGTATGACTATGTATTGATCATACCCCTTCAATTCCCCCCCCTACCTCTCCTCCATCCTCTCTTATCCCTCCCACTTGTGGCTTATTTTAAAACCAGGCTGGGAAATAGGAGTAGAAAGTCTTGTATCTCCCTGTATTCTGGCAGGGCAGAAATAGTGGGGAACAAATGCAAGAGACAAAACAACAGGACAGAGAGAAGACAGCTTTCTTAAAAACACATATTCACATACATGGAACACAGGAGAGAATATGCTGAAAGAGCTAATCCAGGTATTGCCTGGATTAAGGGAAGGGAAAATCTCTGAAAACATGTAAATGTGACAGCTGATATTAAAGGGGAAAATTATGTTTGAAAAACATGTTTGAGTTTACTTTATGTGCAGTGCTTTTATCAATATTAAAGACAAGTCAACTGAAAGAGGTAAAGTTTAATAGAAATAACTGGTTTGCATGGCAACATGAATTCAAACACCTTTGACATTTTGTGACAGTTCAAATCCACTTAGAATACTTACCATATGTAATCTCTCCCTTTTCTTCTTCATCTACAGCTTTAAAAAGGTGTGTAACATTAATCTGTGACACACCCATGGCAGTCTTCAGAATATGAGCTAAATCCTCTTCTGTTATAGTTCCATTTTCTGATTGGTACAGCTACGAATCAAGACAGCAAGGTAAAGTCATTGCAAAACTGAACACTAACCTCTGGGAACAGCACCACACTAATTGCAAAATGAAATTTGGTATCAGAAATTCTAGTCACTTTCAGATCAATGTGATCTATAAAGGACTTCTGATTAGTCTGGGTAGAAGACAGCATTGATTGTTAGTTACCTGGATATGCTTAGAAAGTAAAGCTTGCTGAATTGATCAGAAAATTACATTTACAGGCCTACACACTGCAATTTCACTGACAGTCAGAGAAATGACCGTTTAATGCTAATATGTTTTTCAGATATGTAATTGAGACTATTTTTCAGGCCACTGAACTATATGTCTAAACTCTAAGGCAGTCTATGGAATCAGGAAACAGATTTAGGTCAACTTAAAGCAGATACCATCAGATGTAAAACTCCTTTTCTTTGACCAAATCTAACTGGTCTGAGAGGCAGTTTGCAAAAAATGCCTACATATAAACAGCATTGTATTAATGACAAGAATGCTACTCCATGCAGTGATGGGCTTAGTTTTCTACAGGTACTTGTTCTAAAAAATAATGATTTGCATATTGTTACGTCCTGAAGCAAAGAATCATAGAATTGTTAGGGTTGGAAGGGACCTCAAGGATCATCTAGTTCCAACCCCCCTGCCATGGGCAGGGACACCTCACACTAAATCAGGTTGCTCAGAGCCACATCCAGCCTGACCTTAAACACCTCCAGGGATGAGGCTTCTACCACGTCCCTGGACAACCTGTTCCAGTGTCTCACCACTCTCATGGGGAAGAATTTCTTCCTAACATCCAATCTGAATCGACCCATTCCTAGTTTTTTTCCATTTCCCCTAGTCCTATCATTACCTGACACCCTCAAAAGTTCCTCCCCAGCTTTCTTGTAGCCCCCTTCAGATACTGGAAGGCCACAAGAAGGTCTCCTTGGGGCCTTCTCTTCTCCAGACTGAACAGCCCCAACTCTCAAAGTCTGACCTCTTAGGAGAGGTGCTCCAGCCCTCTGATCATCCTCATGACCCTTCTCTGAACATGCTCCAGCACCTCCAGATGCTTTCTGTAATAAGGGCTCCAGAACTGGACACAGTACTCCAGTTGGAGTCTCACCAGAGTGGAGTAGAGGGGCAGAATCACCTCCCTCACCCTGCTGGCTATGCTTTTCTTGATGCAGCCTAGGATGTGTTTGGGAGAGTTCCCCCTCAGAATGAGTTAGTTTTACTACTGGCAGGAGACTTATAACTAAAAATAAATTGTTCATAGCCTCATTTTATCTTTATGTTTGCACAGTATTTTCCCCTGAAGAAGTTGACCCAAGTATTTCAAAACATCTGTATCAAGTACAGCTTCATTAAACTTCCTAAAATAACTCCACTTATCTGTGTAATGGAAATTGAGATAAGAGTTTTTGAAACATCCTTGTGTTGTTTTCAAGCAAGACAACACTGGGAACACTGAACCACATAAAAGAATGCTGCTTTGGAAACTTCCTTTTAGTTTCTCTACATCATGGAGAAGGTAGGAACTAATGACACTGAAGAGAATGGGCATAAGGATGTATTTTTCATACAAGCAGAAGTTGCTGCCATGGGACAGCATGCCCCAAAGGAATTAAAAAAAAGTCAGCAAAAGAAAAAAATTACAAGAGTCAAGCTCAGACCAGGAATCTTGCCATTTCCTGCACACTGTTTGCCAAGGAGCAGGGGCAATAGCAACACACTTGTTAAATAAAACCCACTATATTTTCACAGATCAAGTACTCCTAAGGTGATACTTGATGGTAAGGCTCACAAGGATCATACTGGTGAGATTCACAGTACCCTTTAGCTTCCTTAGCAATTGGGAAGGGAGGATGTGTAGCACTTAAACTTGATTACTATAATCCTCCCTTCTAATTGCTCAATGCTTTAGAACTCTGGAGGCTCAGTAACTTCTGTTTTTCAAGTTCTTCAATTATACACAAAACAATTCCACTTTGAAAACTTGTTCAGCTATGTGAAATGTTGCTCTTTATCCCTGAAAACAAATGACAAGGCACTTTGGAGAGATACCTGTTCAAGGTCACACATTGTGGACTTGGCAGTGCTAGGTGTTAACAGCTGGACTATTCTAACCTAAACAGTTCTATGATTCAATGATTTGTGAACTGGCTAGATCCCTCAACAGCTCCCAATAAACTGCCTGAGTATCCTTCTGTATACTAACCCAGAGCAGGGGGTAAGAAAGGATTAAGAAAAAGGAAAAAAAAAAAAAGATGAAAAAGATTCTCTTTTGCCTTTTTTTTTCTAGAACATGGTAAGCAAAATTTCCTCAAGACTTTTTTTTTTTTTAGCTCTTCCAATCATCACTAGCAGGATAAAATGAACCACACCTGCTTTCTCTTGCTGACTGCTTCCCCTTTTTAATATATGCCTAGAACTGTTTTGAAGTTCTACAGTTAACTTAGTATTTTACAAATAAAACTTAGTATTTTGCAATTAACCGGGGAACTCAAAATTACATATTATGAGCTGAAGAACAGAGCAGATAGTGAAGAACAGAAATTTTCTTAGAAACAATTTTACTCAGTTTAGGCGCTTCCAAAAAGAAAATAACTGCCCAGTCTCAGCAATTCTTCCTCTAAAATACTAAAAGCATATTGCACATTATACATCATGGCAGCAGTATTTCACCAAAATACTGCCCAATAGCCACCTTCAAGTTTACTTCAAGCTTTTTCATTTTACTATGAAGACACAGAGATGACCAAAGAGTACCTGACCATTTTTCCATGCCATTATATAGATCAAATGGATTATGTAACACCTTTTGGGTTTTTCCTCAGAAGCAGCAGTAAGTAACAGCTATTAGAGGCAGATTTCCCCCAAATTTTTAGGAACTACGTATTTTTGTTCATCCCTTCTTTGTTAAATTTGTATGATACCCCAAAAGGGTGAGAGTGATAGATGTGAACACTAAACATGCAGAGGAACCTCATTTCTTCAGCAAAAAGCATAATTAAGAGAGGTATGCTGCAGAAGCTGAAAACAATTATTCAATAAGGTTGCCATGTAGAATCATGGAACTGAATGTTCTTGACTCCATGCATTCATTAGTGAAGACAGCATCAGGAGTTAGCACTTTTTAGATTTAGTAACACCAAAGACCATGTGAGTTTAAGGCAAAGGGATAAGGTGATACAGGATGCAGCAGAGTTTGCATGTTGGAATAACAATATTAAAGAAATTAATTAATTATAAAAGTAATAAATCAAGGGGTCAGACAAACCCACTGGACTGGCAAATATTAAGTATTGCTGCTGTCACTTTCCCCAAAAGCCTGCATTAACCATCTATGCTGGTGCTACCACAAGGGACAGAGTCTAGAACAAGATCAGGAGCACTTCTGGGAAGCATTAAGTCTGGACAGAGACTGCAGGACCAACATGGTAAGACTAAGAGGGAAAGAAAACTTACCAAGAAGACAGTAGAGGGTAAAAATATTAATCTCTATTAATGTGTAGGAATAGGTTTTAAATATTGTATTAACTTGAAAAATAAGATTTGATTGAAACATTAAAGTAGTAAGCATGACTCATTAGCCCTTATTTTAGAGGAATCACGACAAAGGACTTCAGGTTTGAGATTCAACATGCTGAAAAGGTTCCACAGACTACAGTTTCAAAGTGTGGACTTCCACAATTTTAGACAATTTAAATTGAAGTTTATTCCCTCTAAACATTGCCTCTTAATTTAACTTCCCTTTAATGTTATTTTAAAATGTAACATGGTATTAGAAGGGCATATGAAACAAGCTTCTGTTAAGTCTAATGCCAGCATTAAAAATTTCTAAAAATAAGTAAACCTACATAGAGGAAGAAAATGCTGCTTACCTCAAATGCCAGCTGAATTGTTTCCAGCGTTTTGGATGGCTTACAGACAACTGACAGAGCAATGACAAATTCCCGAATGTCAATGATGCCATCTTCATTCTGTGAAGGAAAACATCACCTCAGAATACTGCAGTTTGTCTGACAAGTTTCCTGAATAACTAACAGTTGCAAAAAAAAAAAAAAAAGAAGCAAAATATTTAGAAATATTATTACATATGTTGCTCCAAAAAACAGTCTCAAAGAGGTGGAATTAAATCAGAGCAAGAACCTGGGTCATCAAAGCTCTGCAAGCCCTTTTCAGTGTCAGTCAGAAATCTTATTTCAAATGTTCATGGAAGACAGTGCTACTATTGCCACTCTTCACTTGCACATTGACGATTTTTATGTTAAAACATCTGAATTACCAGGTTGAAATTAAAACCAGAGAAAGAGAAGGCAAAGTAGCCTAATTTAAGTCCTGAATACATGATATATATATACTCTTTGGTCTATGAGAGAACACCGTGGACATATCCATCTCCTAATCCAAACAGCACCTTGGGCAGACAAAGACAACAGACACATCCCCATTCTGACTGATTGCCAGATGAATAAAGACTGGCTCATTTGCCAAGTTCCTAGGCCCCTCAGGTTTCAGGCATCTGAGAAGGAAAAAAGTGATTTGTTTACAAGGTAAGTGAAGTATCAGCTGATAGCCATTGCATTCAGTTGCAAGAAGCAGCAGCAAAAGCTTAATCTGAAGGCATCTTTCTTCCTCTTCATATTTTGTATCTAGAGAGAAAAATCAGTTTTATTCAACTGATACCCCACTTTCCTTCTATCTGAATGAATGCTTTATTTCGCTGATGATAGGTGCTCTGATGAAAGGGAAAGGCAGTAATCCAATACTTGTGGTGATGTGCCCAAAAGCCTTTAGCCCAAATCAGGCCTCAGTGAATTCAGCTGGAACAGAATTCAGCCACAGCAGAGTTTACCACAGAATCACAGAATCAATAAGGTTGGAATCCTCAAGGATCCTCAAGGATCATCAAAGTCCAACCTGTCACCCAAGAACTCATGACTACTAAACCATGGCACCAAGTGCCATGTCCAGTCCCCTCTTGAACACCTCCAGGGATGGTGACTCCACCACACTCCTCCTACCAGACCTGGTACAGTTTTAAAATATGATGTTTCTTACCTCATCAAAAAGCGCAAACATACTTTCTAACGTGTGAGATTCTGGAAATTCCAAGTATACTGAAAATTCTTTAAGATCAACCTTTTCTTTCTTCATCTTCATGGCACTTGTAGCATATTTATCAAGATCATCTTCAAGTGTTTCTGGCTTCAGCCTAGGAAGTGTATTATTTTTGCTCATTACAGAAATAAACCCAGTGTTAACAACACAAATTTCAATATACCAAATGAAGCAATGGATGATAACGGTGTAAAACATCACAAAATCTGGAATCAGAATTACTAGGCAACTTTATTACAAAATAATGTACTCTTGTAATTTTAAGGCTCCTATCAGTACAGATACAGAACTCTATTACAGATTACTGCAAGGGTTTAGGAATCCTGGTCACAAATCTGTATCCTTTATTCTACCTTGACTATAAGCTGTATGTGTAAAGCAGTTCAACGTGAACAAGAAACGTAGCCTAGAACTAGCTAATAGATACCAGGCGTGGAGAACTAGGTGAGATTTAGGTCACCTGAATATGGCTGTATGGTAGGACAGTAACATAAACCAATTATGTTTCCAAATTTACTAATGTCACTGAACAGGAAAGACCTGATGCATCTTCCCTAAAGAAATCAAGGATTACATAATAGTGATTACACCGTTAATCCAGTTTGTCAGTCCTCATTTTTCACAATCAGTTCAGAGCTGGACACCATTAGGAGGTGATGCAAACCAAGTTATAGCATTTAACATGGCTACAGAAATTCCCTCAGTCCTTCCAATTGCAAAACCAGACTTTTGACTGATGAACAGCTGTGTATTTAGGCAAATGTCTACTGCATAGTTCTCAGGGGTTTTTTGTTGCTGTTTTTTCTCTAAGTCAAACTTCCTGTTTTAACTTCAGAAAAAAAAAAAAACCTTACTATGAATATAATGAATGGTGCTGCAGGTATGTGGGGGAAGAGTAAATTCCCTCCCTAACACAACATCAAATAAATCCTGATTCACAGGTTTCCTCTGAACTGTTTTAGGGTAAGGTAATGTAGGCAGCCAAACTTTTCAGCCTGAAGACAAAAGGCAATGCAGTCTTCTATAATATTCTCCTGCGGTTTTCTGTTTTGCTGTTTGCTGCTGCAGACAAAGAAAAGCAGCTTGGACTCCTCAGCAGCTTCCTTTCAGTGACAAGAATGAATAAAATACTTAATATCTGCATCCTCAGGAGCTTCTGAAAAATGCTAAGAGCATTTCTGATAGGAAGATTATCTGATATGTCAGCTCCAAACCCTGATTTGCTATCCTAAAAAACCAAATCACTATTTTAAAAGTAAACCCACAACTACTATGCTCTCTGCCATTATCTAAACTGACTTACTAAAAACATACAAACTAAACAATACCAAGTCCTGTATTTCTGATTTGTAAGACCTGCACATGAAAGAATTCTTCCAGAAACCCATGGCCCTACAGAACATTCATATAGTCTCCATCTTGGCATTAAACCACCTGTATTAAGTTTTTGTCCTATGCATTATAAAAAGAGCTACAAGCATTCATTTTCCATGATTGTGTAGAAAAGTAGCAGGAACAATGACAACAGAATCCACAGAGGATTTGAAATGAACACAGAACTCAGCTTCTCATGTGCAGGAGTACATCTAAGAAGTGTCTGCAGATAATACATCCTCACTGCAGTAGCTGAAATGGATTTTAAGGATGGTTAGGATGAGGACCAGCTGGCATTCAAATCCTCCCCTGAGATAAGCCACCACTGACACAGAATACGCAATCTTAACATCTGTCTCTACATCAGAGAGGCTTGATTTGCAATGAACTAACTCAAAATTCACCTTCTAGAACTGAGGGAGTAATTGTTTGGCAGGAAGTGTTTGAGCATTGTGACATTTCCCAATTAAGTCTGGAAACCTGAAAGGTTTGAAGGCAAAATCTTGTATGGCAAATCATACGGCTTACCACGAATCTGACAGACACCTTGTGGTTTGGATTTTGTAAACATAAAAAGAGATGTGAGCCTATCTCAAAAAGACCATATGGATCAGTGAGACAAACTCACAGCTTCAGCATGAGTGTCACTGCATTGTACTCCTGGTAATCCAAGGCTCACTTTCAGAATCAGAAAGTAATTGATGTGTGGATGACCATGACCTACTATGCTCAAGTCTTTTAAGAGCCAGGTGTTCCAAATCCCATAACAGGTTCCAAACCAATGTGAAATGGTTTGAATGTTTGAAATTGTTACTTTTATCCTAAGGAAGGCTAGAAAAACTAGAAAGTCTGTGCTTATGAAATCATGCTTGTTTAGCTAATGGTTTCCATGTACGGCCTAGGTTTTATGATACATAACATCATTTGGTGTTTTACTTCGCTTCTCAAGGCCAGTGTGCACTGCAGAACAAAAAGTCCCTGAAAATTCCATTTCCAAGTCCCTGAAAATGAAAAGGATGTTTTTCAAGATTAACAGCTGTGAACATGAAATTTTTCACAGCAGACTTCACAAGGAAAATCAAATCCCTGAAGGTAGCATATTTTCAGCATAATTGCCACTATTTTCAGCAAGTAAGAAGTCTTACCCTCCTTAAAGCTAGTTTTAAGCTGCATTTGACTATTTAAAAACAAACTCCTTTCTTGAATGCTGGGAACCTGCCAAAAACCTTCTAGTGTCTCACAGATGGAAGTTACATAAGAACAGCTGGATCTTGTAGCTAGCTACTGTAAATTGCAAACTCAGTGAAATATGCCCTAAGCCAGAAAAGCTTGATACATTATTTTATGTCTGCTGATGGACTTCTGGGCAACTTCTTGTCCTAACAGAGAAAGCATACTGAACATCTGCAAAACCGACCTGAATACTCTGGCACACTTTGCCTTGATTCACAAGGCAGGGGCTATCTTGATTGGTATTTTCTGGGTTAAGCCTGATCTGTGATCACCTCCTGTAATGGGCAGTATTGCTTTTATCATGAATACTGATGGACAACATCCTCCAGAGATTCTTTTCCTTGCTATAGATGATCTCAGAACAGTGAAGTCATGCTGCTGTTAGCTGTGAACACTTACTACTGTGGGTATATAAGGCTTTACCTACGGTTTGGAGCACCACTTCAGGCACATATAGGCAGCAGAAGTTTGCAATGTACTCTGGATGGTAAAGGCTGTTGAGCAAGAATAGACAGGCACCTGGCCTATGAGATAATTGTCTTTTCCTTGCAGATCATGCAAGTCTACAGGGGCATTACCTAGCAGAATCTTCATAGCCAACTGGGTAATATTGTAGAGCAGTAAAAATGGAACTGCTGTTTAATTAATTTTATTCTTACCACAATACAATGAGGTATGATATACTAGTCTTATGAGTGAATTATATACACCGCCAATAATATTCACACTCAGGAAAGCAAAGGAGATAGTTCAGGACTTAAAAAGAAGTCCACAATAACTGCTGCCCACTGTTAAAGATAAAAATTATTAAGAATAACCCTACCGAGAAAGCTAAGAAGCCTGTAAGGCAAGAACAGGGGATTTTTATGAAATCTGACCTGAAATTGGTGATTTGGTGCAAACCATGCCTTTTAAAAGAAGTGGACATCATCAGCAAAGCCATACTGTCTTTAACAAAAAGTACAAAGAACCTCAGAGTCTGTTTTACACCAGATCAAGAACCAACCAAAGGTCTTTGTCACATATATACTAACAATAAAATACACATTCACTATGATACCATATTATGTTCTTGCTATACTTTCTATATTTATTGCTTTCTGATGCACAAAGTGTAAGCCAACTTCCACAAGTTTTAGTGCTACCTAGCCTCCTTAAAAAAAAAAGTAGAAAAGAGATATGAAAATTTTTAAAGAACATCTGCCAAAAAAACCTTTCAATGAGTAAGAAAAAGCATAAAGCAGAGACTAAAACAGAGGGATGAGAGACATATCCACTCGTGCTAGATGTTCCAAACTATACCTGGAATTTTAAAAGTCAGAGATTTGGGGAAAAACAGCCAGGAAGCAATTCAGTAAATAATGCAGAGGCAGAGTACTGAATGATCATGAACTGAAGGATGAACACGAGAAAAAGATCAGTAAAAAAACCCTCAAAAAACAACAACAAAATCAACCCAAATCAAACAACCCTTCCCCCAAAAAAACCCCAAACCAACAGCATAAAGCAGCAGATTATCCTTAAATGTGGTTGAAGGCTATCAATACTTAATTTAAGCCCTAAAAAGATGCAAAAGCTGTGGACCACTAAGATTATTTGAGTAAAATTTCAGGTTACATCAAGACATGACTTTATAAGCCTTATCTAACAGCAAGCATAACACTGTCACTAAGTATCTTCTCATTAAGATTGGAATATGTGCTACATTTAGCTTGGTTTTTGTTGTCACTGTTTTGATTTTTTTCTTTTTTTTTTTTAAGAGAGGAGAGAAAGAAAGCAATTAAAACTGAGAATAATTGCAACTTAAAAAAAAATTAGAAAATAATTTGACTGAAAACTACAAATTCCCAAATGACCTACTGGTGGCATTGATCCATTAGAAAGGTCAGAAGGTCCTTCTAATCCATGGGCAAAGTGAATGCAGGAATTAGAATGAACAGAAGTTTGAGACAATAGGAGCAAATAAATCCAAATCAAAACTTAAGGATCTCCTTGAAATCAACTACCCTAAAGCAACTCATAAAATATCTCTCATAAAAAGATGGAGATGAGACTTAATTATACTGCATTAACACGTTCTTAAGGAGAAGATATTCAAAGATGTCTTTAGAAAGAAAATTCAAACAAGCTTCAGTGCCTGGAACATGGTAATAGGTCCAGTCAAAGTAAAAATAGTGAATCACTTTAAACAGTGGGGTAATTAATTGTGGAAATTATCAAGTGAAACAGGGGATTTACAATGCATGAAAGCTACAATAAAGACAGCACATAGCTTTGTAGTAAGCCCATTGGTCAGACATGGATTATCAGGCTCAACAGAAGCATAATTGCTTGAGGACTAATGAATACAGAATTTGAGATGAGTGTGATCAATTGATCTCATTGATACAGAAGTCATTTCACCAGAGTTCAGTAAGAGGCAGCTGAGTTTCAGCCAGCTGTGACTTGGCAGCTGTACAGCTATGATAACAGAGTCCAAGCTCTTCATTAGATGAAGCATGAGAACTCAGTGCTGTGGCTGAATGGCTTCTGGATTGGATCCCATCCAGCTGAGCATAGATTCAATACATAATATTGAAGAGAAAAATATATATGTATATATGTATTTATGTATATATAAATGTGAAGAGAAATCTCTCCAGTACAGCAAATTGAGGTGTAACTTGATTTCACAGAATCTAAAGAATCTAAGCCTTACTAAAAAAATTTTGTATTTAAAACTAGATGGTACCTTGAAGGTATGTTATTACTCAAAACCAAGTATTAAGACTGGATGCAAAATCCACTGGATAAAATTTACCATTCCTGTCATTTAGGGATGTGACTGGATGATGTTAATGCTTCCCTGGCCTCAAAACCTTTGCATAAGCAGCAAAATGACTGCCATCACCATCAAACATGCATTAGAGATTAAGTCATATTACAATCTTCATCCAATTGTGCCAGAAAAATGCCATAATAGCCTTCCTACTGGCACATACCCAAATCAGGACAGGATAGTAACTTCACCAATGTACAATTGCTCAAATGAGACAACTTTTGGGTTATGGAGAACTTAATTCACAAATGCATGTAATCATTTCAGAGGCCAAAAAAAAAAAAACCAACCCAAACCCAGAAAAACATAATTTGAAAGAACAGCTTTGAATTGAGCAGAGAAGAGCTAGACAATTTAAAAAGAGGATTAAACTGAATCCCAGGATTATCAAGTGCATAAGAGAGAAGCGAGGGGGTTTTGGGGTGGGTTTTTATTTGTTTGGGTTTTGTTTTTTAGTGTGGTAAATTCAGAACCTTTGGAACAAAGCAAGAATCTTTGTTTCCCCTTAGAAGTCTCTCCTGTCCTACTGGAAGTATTTTCAGATGGAGATATTGACAATTAGTTAATATATGCTTGTCATCTGAATCATAGAATCATAGAATCATAGAATCATAGAATCAGTCAGGGTTGGAAGGGACCACAAGGATCATCTAGTTCCAACCCCCCTGCCATGGCCAGGGACACCTCACACTAGATCAGGCTGGCCAGAGCCAGAATGGATAACGTATACTGTCCTACATTCCTTATTCTCCAATGATTTTTTTTTAATGTATACAAACTGGAAGTTTAAGGAAAAAATAGTGAAAGGAAGTAAAGTATAGACTGGAAATTTGAAACTACGTTCTGTGCTTTCAGGAGAGAATACAAAAAAACCCAGGAAAAGGGTGTTCGTACATTAAAGCAATTAATAGGGTGATTACAGGATAATTTAGTCTGTGGTTATTCAATAAAATGAGAGGAGAAACAGGAGAAAAACTGGAAACAGCAGCAGTAAGTTCTACTACATGGTTTATGTGAATTTTTTCACTGTTTGCTAAAGCTTTTCGGAAGGGTAAAGCCAGAGAGAATTGAAGCTATAAGAAGAGAGGAGCCATACTGCAAATATTAAGCTACAGTTTCATCAGAAAGTCCATCTAGCAGTAACCTACCCAAAAGGTCAACCACTTCTTCATGATTCTTGTGAAAGGCTGACCCCTCTGCCCACAGCCAGTCACCAAGACTGCAGTGGCAGCACTGTTGTGCCTTCATAGATATCACAGAAAAGGGCAATTGGCTCTTAATTGTATCGAATACGAGGAATCCTGCAGGATTCCTGACCCTCTTCAGATGCACTCTGCTCACGTTTCAGACTGAAAATATGACTTTTACAACCTAGTCTACTCATTAGGATCCAGGGGTGTCGCTTACAAGTGGAGAATAGTACAGGTTTAACTTCATATTAATGTTTCCTTGATTGTAATATGGCAGCATTCCATATACATTCACAAATGCAATATCGGTATATGAAGGGAAAACTATATAAACACACATATAAAATAAAAATGCACCTTACATATGAATATTGTGTATGCTCACCCAAGGCTTCTCACAAGCTTTGCAAATTCTAAAAGACATGTGTCTGCAGGCAGACGAAGCTGTCCTTCAGCCAAGGCTAGCTGACAATCTTCAAATGTATAGTCTGTCACTGACACTCCCAATGCCCTTGAATAAACCAAAGAAACACAGTAAGCAAGACAATCTAAGAAAACTAAGCAGAGTCATCACTTCTTTTTTATAGCAAGAAATCCTACAACAATGATGCTCTCTCTTCTGAAGAGCTAAGGAAGCACATACAAAAAGTTCACATACAAAGAATGAACTATGGAAACTCTACCCATTGCAGAAAATCTATTTTGACTTTGTAAGTACATGAAAACATAGAAGAATGCAAGGGGAAAATTAGGTAGCACATAGACTTTAAATGCCTTAATATTTTCACAGAAGTGAATAACGAGGATTTCAAAGTTACTAATCTACAACAAAAACACAGATTAATAATTACATAAAATATGTATCTTATTAGTACTCTAACATATTTAATGAATTAATAATCACCTGAGCAGAACAACTATTACCTTCAGATAATATTAAAATTATCCAACAGGCAACATTTCTCTATAAAGAATGGCTAGAACAAAGTATAAAAAAGCAAGTAGAGTTAAACCCCAAGTGATTTTAAAGTATATGATGCAAGAAAGAGAGAAGAAAAAATACTCCCAATTTTCAAAATGCCAAACAATTAAGTATTCAACTCTGCTTTACTTCTAACTTGATCCTCTGTAGTAATAGCACCACCAGAAGATATTTCAAGGAAATCCTAATATTGTAGTTGCACTGCATTTGCTGTGGCAAGGCTGAGAGAAAGACACTTTGGGTTGGAAAAAGCATTTAAAACTTCAGTGTACAAACACTGAAGACACAATTTAGAAAGCAAACACTGCTCCTTATGAGTTATTCAGCTGCCACGTTCTCCATGACACTTTTATTCATATTAGTACAAAGTATTATCTCCTTTGTGTCATCTTTTCTAATTTGAAGTCTTCACTACATCTTTTTCTTGACTTACTTTCACTCTTTTAATCTGTAGGTTCTTCTACCTCGCTGCTAACCATCTTTTTAAATCTGTGAAGTTAATACACAGTAATGGCAAGATTGATATAAAGCCCTAAGGGCATGCCACAGTCATTTAGACTTCATGATGAAAACTGCATTCAATTCTATGCTTCATTATAGACAGTTTGATCTGTAATGGCAGTTACCTCTCATGCAATAACCAATTAATTTCTGTTAAGTAGCCTCTTCCCCAGAATCTTCTTACAAGGCCTTTGAACACCACTGTAAATAACATAAGTGAGTTCTCTTTGGTCCACCAATTAATTGTCAAACCAGGAATTCAAATACATTAGGAAGACATGCACTTAACATTAAAGCTACTCATTATTGTTTCTCTTTAATTAAGGCTGAGAAAACAAAATATTCAGGAAGTACATCTCACTAATAGATATTCAAGCTCAAAAGTACCAAATGTGTTTAAAAATTAGATATTATTTACAAGCTACATATGGAATAAAACAAGGACATGAAGGGTAGTGATTCTGGATGAACAGCCTCTCCCTTGCATGAAGGAAAACCAGGAAGGACCAAGAGGAAAACGCCAACTGAACTGAAGTACATTGAAAAGGCATCTGAAAATCAGATTAAGTGATCCTAAGCAATTGAGTTCCTCCCAATTTTTCACTTCTTGATCTGTTTCTGTTTCATCACTCCACTCCTCCTATGAAGTTTCTTAGTAATATCTGTAAATCAGTAAGCCAACTTAACGGAATGGACAAGAGGTTCTTGTGATAAGCATTTCATCCATAGACTCACGGTTAAGACAGTAATGAATATTGTGTAAAATGATTAAGAACTGCCCCATGCTGTGGGGACTTAAATCCATTTCAAAGTTCCACTTGCCTTAGATCAGGTAGTGCAAGTCTTGTCAATAGAATCATAGAATCAAGAAGGCTGGAAGAGACCTCAAAGATCATCGAGTCCAACCTGTCACCCTAAACCTCATGACTACTAAACCATGGCACCAAGTGCCACGTCCAATCCCCTCTTGAACACCTCCAGGGATGGTGACTCCACCACCTCCCTGGGCAGCACATTCCAATGGCCAACCACTCTCTCTGTGAAGAACTTTCTCCTCACCTCCAGCCTAAACCTCCCCTGGCGCAGCTTTGTGTCCATCAGAAGGTATTCAACACAGCATTACATTATACAATAAGAAATAATTGGTACTACATAATAGAAAATCAAGCCCCATGGAAGAAAAAAGGGTGGAAGAAAGGAGAGTTTATCCTGCCAGTTTAGATTACTTCCTATTCTCTTCTTTTGTGTTGTGTGGGCACTAGATCACACTTACAAATTTCTGAGCAGAGCATCCCTGTGGAGAAGGACTTGGAAGTGTTGGTGGATGAAAAGCTGAGTATGAGCCAGCAATGTGCACCTGCAGCCTAGGAAGCCATGACAACCTGGGCTGCACCAAAAGGTGCATGGCCAGCAGGTTGAGGAAGGCAATTATGCCCCTCTGCTTCGCTCTCCCAAGACCACACATGGAATACTGTGTCCAGCTCTGGGGCCTCCAAAATAATAAGCTTATGAACCTTTTGCAGCAGGTCCAGAGGAGGGCCATAAAGATGATTATGGGGCTGGAGCACCTCCACTGTGACAACAGACTGGGAAAGCTAGGGCTCTTCAGTCTGGAGAAGACTTCAGGGTGACCTTCTAGTGGCCTATCAGTACTTAAAGGGGGCCCACAGGAAAAATGGGGAGGGACTCTTTATCAAGGAGTAGAGTGATAAGGTGAGGAGTAACAGTTTCAAATTGAAAGAGGGTAGATTTAGAAGGAGAAAATTCTTCTCTATGAGAGTCATGAGACACTAGAACAGCTTGCCTAGAGAACTTGTGGATACCCTCACCCTGGAAGTGCTCAAGGCCAGGTTGGATGAGTCTTTGAGCAAGGCGTCCCTCTCTGCCCATGGCAGCAGCAAGCTGGAACTAGATGATCTGTAAGGGTCCTTCCAACCCAAACCATTCTATGATTCTTTGTCAACTGTCAGTGAAATAGCTGAACTCCTAGAGCAGCAAGGACACGCTATAGGCTGTACTACCCAACGTGGCTTACATAAAAGAATGTGGTAATAATCAAAGATCTTATCCAGCCATGCACATTATACCAAATTTTGTATCTTAAGGCAACAGTAGGTATAGCATACAACAGGAATACAGAAACTTAGGAGTGATCAGCTGGAGCACAGGACAATTACAGAGAGAAGAGGAAGGCAGTAAAAAATAAGTTAAAAGAAGAAACTGAAAGGGTGAAGCATTCATTTGTGTTACAAAAACCCACACCACATATGGGAATCAGGAGAAGTGACAAGACACCTATTAAAAAAAATTCTGAAGGGACAGAAAAAAAACCCCAACAACAATCCCCCCAAAAAACCCCAAACCCCAGTATGACTCAGCAACTGATTAGAGGTGGTAATTAGAACAAACATGGGGTTTTTTGTTTAGTTGGTTTGTTTATTTGTTTTTTTTTTTTAACTGTGTTCATTCAAGGAAAACAGAGAAGAAAGATGAGTTAAAACATAACCATAAGGTGGCAAGCCAAAACAAGTAACAACACCTTGTTAAAATTAAAAGCTAGAAGCTTTTCAAACACATCAAAAGGATGACTAAGAAAGATCAGGCCACGCAACCTAGGGGGAAGGTAGAAGATTGATTGACTGCCATCCCAGAACCAATGCCAGATTTAAACAACTTCTCCTAAATCATATTCTCCAAACACGCTGAAGAAGCCTAGCCAAAGAGTAGTTAAGAAAACAAACAAAAAACCCCAACCAACCAACAAAAAAACAAACCAACACCCCCCCCCCCCCCGCCCCAAACCACAAGACAACAAATAACCCAAGCCAAACTTATGATACAGAAAAAAATTCCAAACTAAAGCAAGGGTCATCTCAGGCTCTGCCAAATCATAGGGGAAAATACAACTTGCATCATTCTATAGCTGTGTGCATCCCTTACAGAAGGAGCAGTATTTGGGCCAGACTAACATCGCTATCAGCACACGAAAACTTCCAGTACAACCAAATGTCTGCATGTATGCCCACCAACATATAGAGAAAAGAGGACTGAGAAGGATAGAAGTATCTTCTTTTGCTCACCTGTTGGCAATTTTTCAGCTTTTGGACTTAGAAAAAAAGCTGAATTAATGGAAGTGGTGTGTCCAAATATGCATCTGGACTTGCAGAGGTAAAAAATAAAGAACTTTTGCTCACAGTGAAGTTCAGTCATAGGGTCAGCTGAGACCAGATACACTGCAAATGTCTCTTGAGTTCAGAAGAGAAATCACGAGTTGAATAGGGCTAGCAGTGTTAACATAAAAGATCTTGATTTCTGCTGAGAATGGTAAAGAAACTAAAGATGGGGAACATATAAAGGTCATTATCTGTGCTAAGACTTATTTCTTAGAATAAAGACAGGCATGCTAGAGCTCATTCTGAAGCCTGGGTATGACTGCATCTCAGGATTTCTACAGAACTAGTTACCAGACTATTCCAACTTATCTCCAGGGCAATCTTTCTTTACTTCAATTCAACTGCTAGGGGAAAAAAAAAAATCCAATTTGAGATGCAAATTGGAAGTGCAACCCCGTGTTTCTAATAAATTAGGAACATAACAGCTTTTCCTGTATCTTCATTTGGAAGCATTCTCTCCCATCTTTTCCTTCACACTACCTCTGCTTTCACAGCCTAGCCTTTTTAATGATGAGTAGTTTTATATGGCCAGATGTGCATGTCTAGCTTGACACACCTTGAGGTTTTCTCCCTCCTTACCTTCCCTGAAATGCTGGCTGTTTACCTTTAATATCACAATACATGAAATTCCAAAGTCAGCAAGTCACTTCAAAATAAATCCAAATAAAAAACCCAAGAGCCTTCCTGCAAACCCAACCTGTTACACACAAGTTGCATTTGTTATATCCTGGCTTCTCACATCACACAGCCTTCTACCTCTAACAGTTGTGCAGTCACAATACAAAAATAAATTACCAGCTTCCTCATTTTCTGCATACCAACCCACTAAGCATGCAAAATTCTGAACATAAACCAGAATGTGACTGCTGTGGTATTATGCAAAGTGAAAGAAAAAAGTACAGGCAATATTATGACATTCTGAAACTGTGCTTCAATAAAAACACTTTCAAAAAGTTTTTCACTGCTAGTAAGCAGAACTGTGAACTAAACTGAATTGTCCATAAGCTGCTCAGAAAGACTTCTTTACATCAGCTATAATCTTTATGAAGTATCAAAAACATTAAAAGGATGCAAAATTGGTATTTTACCTCATGATCAGGTGTTTAGGAAGAAGACATACAAAAAGTGGTTGACAAGTAACCCCACGTACCAGTAGTCTAGTTCAGGAACTAGGAACTTTCTGAACCAGAGATTATTTGTACCACTATGTTTCAGACTCACTGATTTTACAGCATATGTCATAGAATCATAGAATGTTAGAGGTTGGAAGAGACCTGTAAAGATCATCAAGTCTAACCCCCATCTCACCTCTGATTAATTAATGTTATGCATCTGGTACTAAATGGCACAATTTTGGCTATGTTTTTAAAGACCCCCATCTCACCTCTGATTAATTAATGTTATGCATCTGGTACTAAATGGCACAATTTTGGCCACATTTTTAAAGACTACCTGCATTTACTTTCAGCTAACTTATTGCTGAGTGCTTTCTATCTCCTGCTATGGAAAGTAAGAAAATGTCCTCACTCTGCATTTCTACAACACTGATGATTTTACTGACCTTCAAAATGATCCTCTGCACTTCTTTTCCCACCCCCCTCTCTTCATCCACAAGCTGAAAAGCTGTCACCTATTTAGTTATGTAAGGCCAGGGTAGACAGGAGCTTTTCTCTCCTTGGAGTACTCCTAGTTTGTGGTATTCTCCAAACAAATGAAGATCTTGTCATGAGCATCTGGAGTTCACATCCAGAATATAGTATCTCATGACGTTTTTATGCAGGAAAAGAACCTGCTTATAGTTGCAGATATCCCTTAAGTAAATGGGTCTTGTAATGGTTGGTGTTGTAGGGTTGCACATCACATATTTCCAAGAGGTAAAAAAACCAAAGCAGGCTCTTTCTGTGTTGCCTGCATTCAAAAATCTAGTTCAAACCAGATTGTTGCAAAATATTGACTTAAAAAATTTATTTCTTTCCTGAGAAAATAAACTTAGCAAGAAGCTACACAGAGTTAACCCTGTTCAGTAGCTATGTTGGCCTAATTGCCACACTTACAGTGATCGCAGAAATAAACGAGAGTGCACATGTAGTTCTTATCTCTATTTTTATATATGGCCCAAAACCTAAATGAATGGATGCTTCTTAACTCCAGCACTTCAGTAATTCCTCTTACACTGATCCTCCCTCTGATGATATAAAAATTACCAAAGAAGTCATTAATTTCAAAGTTGAGAGCTGAGCACCCAATCCGTGCTGCTGCAGAATGAGACGGAGAACCTCAGACAGCAGCGGCAGAGAGCGCAGCAGGTTTTGCAAAGTTAGATTTACCTGGCACTGAAAATACACCAAACAGCCATGAGACAGACAGTTAGCTACTGTAAAGCTACATCCTCATGGATGTTCTTCAGCACAGTGTTACCATATCACATGGCACAGATCACATTCTGATATTGTCAAAGCTGGCAAAAAATATATAACCTGATCTTGGCTATGCAGATGACAAAAGGTGAAATGGATAGGGAAGACTATCTGTAATACCATTTGCCTTCACCAGCACACTGGAAAAAAGGATTCACTGCTCAAGCTGATACATGCTCCAACAAAGGGAAAGTAATCCTGGCAAGAACTTGACAGAGAAAACATATGGAAGACAGATCTTGTCGAGTTCTGTGTCTAACACTCTGCACTTCAACTGATTTGAGCATCTCCTGTCAATACAAACCCCACATTTTTAAAATGCTTGTCAGTGGCAAAGAAAACTGAAGGTATTGGGAAAATGTAAACCAGGCCATGACACCTTGGTTATTTCTACAGGAAATCTGCCTTTCTAGACTCACTACAAAAGACATTTTAAAGCTGTTGGCTAGTGTCAGGGGTGTGGCTATAATGACCGAATTTTAACTCACAAAGGTCAGAAAAATAAAATGCTCAAATCAGGGATGCTGAACTTCAGCTATAAGATAGCTACAGTTTTGAAAAATGAAAGGGCAAAGGTGTCCAGTTTCCATCAGGTTTCAGTCTAAACATCTACTATATGCATTAAAAAAAAATCAACAAAGGTGCAGTATTTTAACTTGCATCTTTTCCCAAATTTCACCATCTAAGTCATATTCTTCCCTATTTTGAATACAGTCTTTGTAGGACAAATTAGCAAATTAAAGCAGAACAAATTGTGGTAGTATGTTAATAAGTGACCAACAGGACTGTGTATAATTATGTCTATAGCAGCTTCTGCATGTGATTATGGGAGAGGAACTTGGTGCCATGGTTTAGTTGATTAGCTGGTGTTGGGTGATAGGTTGAACTTGATGACCTCAAAGGTCTTTTGCAACCTGGTTAATTCTGTGATTCTGTGAAAAATGTAGATTTTCACGATTAGTTGCCTGCACTACCACTGGCTTATTTCTGTACAAAATTAATAGTGCTAATTACATGCAACTAACTGAAAGATGAGCTATTAGCATAGTCCTTTAAATATATTTGAGCACTAATAGATAGCAATGTAACAAACTTTGCAGAACAAAAGTTGTTAATGAGAAGAGTTACACTTCTCTTTAAAGCAGTATTTCTACACATTACTTTACAACTACCAGATGTCTTCCTGAATAGAAGTGCTAATGAAATTAGGTGTTCAAGCATCTAAACAGCAGGACTTACTAGCATGGTGGTTTCAGAACTGTATCAGAGCAATAAAGAACACATGAAGTGAATGAAAACTCAAGGTACCACCACACTCTCTTTATTTAAAAGAAAGAACCTACACAGACTATTGCCATATTTAAAAGCATTCAACATTTTTGGTGCTTTTAAAGTGACTTTAAAAACACTTCCCAATAGCACGTTGTAGATGCCATGGGCAGGGACACCTCACACTACATCAGGTTGCTCACAGCCACATCCAGCCTGGCTGCAAAAACCTCCAGGGATGAGGCTTCCACCACCTCCCTGGGCAACCTGTTCCGGTGTCTCACCACCCTCATGGTGTAAAACTTCTTCTTAACATCCAGTCTGAATCTACCCACTTCTAGTTTTGCTCCATTCCCCCCTAGTCCTATCACTACCTGACATCCCAAAAAGTCCCTAACCTCTATATTTCTGTAGTCAAAAAATGAGTGCTTTGAAGCAAGAATTATCCTTTTCAAGTATTTGCAAAGTACCTTGCACATAAGTGCATAAAAGATATCATAACAGAAGTATTGCTTTGTTTCAAGTTTTGTATTCCTTCCTTTTGGTCCCTGTCCATGGCAGGGGGGTTGGAACTAGATGATCCTTGAGGTCCCTTCCAACCCTAACAGTTGTGTGATTCTATGATTCTATGAAATGGACATTGACTAAACAAAGTAGCAGTTAGAACAAGGCCAGAAAGACCAAACAAAACAGATTATTTCAAGATAGGCTGTATGAGAAAATCAAATGCAAAACACATTGATAGAAAATAACTAGGGAGCATATTTTAAACAGCAGATTAATCTCATATGCATGCCTCTTTTGTGCATTATCCAAAGTATCCAGAAGAAAGCATGGAGTAAGTAATCAGGAGCAGTGGCTGTCCTGCATGAGTAATTCCAGTTCTGATTATACAGATAATTACCAAAGAAGAAGAAACAGTGAGCTGAGTGGCTGTAACAAGACTGTGCATGATTCCAGTTTTTGGCCCAATGCTAGTGAATAAATTATCTGTCAATAACAAAAAAGGTTGAAGATCACATACATTACAATAGATAATTGCAGAGCTGAGATTAAGAGACTCTTTTAGAAAGAAATTTTGGATGTTTATAGATTCTGTAAAGCAGTCAGCCACTAAGGCTTGGATCTTGCTCAGCCTCCTGATGAGAAGGATACAAGACATCAGTAAAAGTTAGTATTGCAGGAAGCAAATAGCCACAGGTGCAACTGAAAGAAGTAGTGAGCCTTAAATTAATTTTCTGACAGGACAATGCCTTTTAAAAAATGAAACATATCATGTGGATTCTCATGGAATTTGGTGACAGATCAGCACTGATTCAATACTGTAACACCATCCATCAAAACAGCATTTCATGTTATGCTTGAACTAATGAAAACATAAACTAGGTTTAGTTTTGAAAAAGTCTACAAAATGAGGTCCTGAAAAGCAGCAGGGAAGGGTGCTTGCAAACCAGTGATTTGGACTGACTAACTTCTGGTCACAACGTTCACATCAAGTTCATCATCCCCAACATGTCTGTCATGATTTAATCCCAGCCAGCAGCTAAGCCACACACATCTGCTCACTCACTACCCACCAGGAGGTGGGGGAGAGAATCAGAAGAATAAAAGTGAGGAAACACGTGGGTTGAGATAAAGACAGTTTGATAAGTAAAGCAAAAGCCATGCATACAAGCAAAGTGGAATAAGGACTTCACCACTTCCCACCAGCACGTAGCTGTTCAGCCATCTCCAAGAAAGCAGGGCTCCAGCACATCTAACGGTTACTTGAAAGGACAAGTGCCATCATTCCAAACATCCCCCTCTCCTCTTTCCTCCAGCTTTATATGCTGAGCAGACATCATATAGTATGGAACATCCCTTGGTCAGTTATCATGAGTTGTCCCAGCTGTGTCCCCTCCCTGCTCACTGGTGGGGTGGTGTGAGAAGCAGAAAAGTCCTTGACTGTGTAAGCACTGCTCAGCAATAGATAAAACATCCCTGGTCTTATCAGCAACTGTTTCCAGCACATATAAAAAAAAATCCCATACTAGCTATTATGAAGAAAATGAACTGTATCCCAGCCAAAACCAGCACAACGGTTCAGGTCCAGGAAATACAAACCAGTATGTTCATACTCAAATGGATGGTTTGTGGCAGCAAAACAAGATGAAAGATACAAATGGCAAGTTAACACTGAAATGCATCTTCAGAAGTATACAATCCCTGTCACGCCAGATGAGAAGGAATACAATAAAGACCTATAGAGTGCTACAGTAGTTAAAATATGGCATTTCCTTTGTACTGATATGGCTGCCTGGGGGCACCTGAAGCATGGGAGAAGAGTTATGCTTTAACTTTGGATTTCACTTTTTGGGCAATTAAATTCATTTACCCTGCAAAAAAAATTAAAAAAATTATGTCCTACAGAAGCAAACTTCTGTGAATGGCACCATCTCCTTCATCAAATGTTCTTTATATATATAAGCAAACTCTCAGGTTATCACTGTAAGTGAGCTAACAGAAACTATCTGGAGACTCCCATTACTCACATCTGTGGCTACCCACAGAGAAACAAGATGAAACCAAAAATTCTCCAAAGTCAATAAGCAGAAGCAGCACAAGAATCAGACATCCTGTCAAGCCATTTGTTCAACACTTAACAGAAGCTGTTCATGAGACAAGATTACAATGCAAGCAAACAGATTTCAGGAGTGGAAATCATTATCTACAGTTACTCTTGGTAAGGTCTTTCAAATCCCCTTGAAATCAGAGGCAAGTCAATGAGGTTTTGCCACAACATAGGTTTTAGAGTCACAAATAGATTATTATCTGCGAATGTCACTTCTGCTGCTGTAAAATATCAAAGTAGGATTAGACCCTTCTTCTGGAAAAAATGAGACAGTGAGGAAGAAGAAAGCAGACATCTTAATAGGTCCTGAAGGCATCAAAATGGTACATTGCCACCAATTCAATCTTCAAGAAAAGGAGACAAATCTAGATGAAGCAGTAATACTGTTCTTTATTCAGCAACACAGAGAACAATGCTAGCACCAAACAGTTGCAACTGCTACAGCTCCCAACTGCTACAGCTCCAGAACAGACTGACAGCATCTGACCTGTATCTGCTGTACCAAAAGCCACATGAATGTACTGGGAGAGCTGGAAGAACTGCCACTAAAACTAAGCATCTGGAATTGGTCAGAAGTAAATAAATTTTGGCTATGTTGATGTTATTTTAACTGGTCCACAGGTGTCCAGGCATTAGCGCTCTGTTTTACTTTCATTTTAACTTCAGAACTTTGATATCCAAACATTTATTTTTTCCTTTCTCATCAACACAGCATTTACAACCCCTTCTTCATCTCAAAGAAAGCCATATCTGCTATCCTCTGACAGTCTTCCCTTTAGACATGCACCCCACTTCTGTTAACCCAAATGCCTAATTCCTAAGAGGTAGGAGGGAAAAAAAAAAAGTATGAGGAAAATCGTCTCTCTCACAGACACAGAAAGGAAGGCTTTCAGAATGCAAATTGTTGTAAATTTCTGCAGGCTTTCCAAATTTCTTCTTATACCATACAATCCCTGCCAGCAGACTGGAGTTCAGAACAAAGGTTTAATAACATGGGCTTCTACCCAAAGTCTGAGGACAGCACTTTAATGTAGTGCCAGCTGATTGTCTTAAATGAACTACAGAACTCTTTGAGGCCACTCTAACTCTAGGACAGGTTGATTCCCACAGATACTTTTGGGTTTATCTTTTTTTGAGAAATGTCTCTTTTTACAATGGATTGAATATTGATCCACTGTTACAGGCCCAACAAGAGTTCTGCTTACAACCAAAGAATTACCAGTTTCTACCTATTCACTGGCCTTTGGGTGAAGCTAGCAATTTAGAAATTGAAGAGGAGTCGCACAAAGGAAATTAAGATTTGACAATTTCTTTCTAAATTAGAATTAGAAGGATTCATAAATCTTTCAAGAGTTAATGGTCTGAGGGCTCTCTGTAAAGAGTGAAAAGAACATCTACTGACTAATGGAAGATTTACTGTAATGACAAAAACAAAAGAACATTAGAGGTTAATCAAAAATACAACAAGAGAGACTGAATGTCTGCATAGTCATGTTGGTGTTATTATACACTATATACAAGGGTTGCAAGTGTCATCACATTAACACTCATCTTCATCTCGTTTTCATTGCAGCAATGCTCTGTTTCCAAAAGGAGCAGCTTTCCTGTGCTTCACATTTTGCAATAACCACAGGCTAACAGTATAGGAAATCTCATTTTAAAAGTCACAGCTCAAAATCCAACCTCAACAGCACAAAATTAAATCACATTAACTTTCAGAAAACTCAGCTACACCTTTTCCCCCAGAAGACCAAATACCCCCAGCAGCAAGCAAACCTGGCTTGTTAGATGAAGACACTGTAAAATAAAATAAAATAAAATAAATAAAATAAACCAAACCAGTAACTCCTACAGCTCCTGCTGTATTTCTGGTTCCTTGGCCTCCTCAGTAAAGCAGGCAACTACTTGATAAAAAGTTTTGTATGCAGTGCTACAGACTACATGCTTCTCTGCAAGTAGGCAACTATGCTGAATTGATTTCATGCCATCTTCTTGATCTAAAATGAAAAACCCACATCTATTTTTATTCTCTATTACAATATACTTACTCTGCCATTATATGCCTGACGTTATTGGCATAGAGCACTGGGTCTTTTCTTTCTTCTTCTGAAGGAATATACACAGGTAGAAACTGCACAAAGAAAACTGAATTATACCAACAACAGTGAACATTTTAAATTCTCTCTCTTACAGCACTAGTTTGCTGCTACTTATGAAATGCTATCAACAGAAGGATGACAAGAAACATAAAATGGGAACTCTTGAAACACTTCAGAAAGCATCACACTTTTAGAAATATGATTTTGCTCACTCCTTACCTGATGGAACCCAAGGACAGTTTTATCTTCCTTTCCTAAGTGGGAGCAGGGATTTTTTTTTTCTTTAAATTATTTAAAATAATTTCAAATCTTAGTGTTTCCTTGCACAAACTCTTTAAATCCTCTACTGTCCAGCTCTTTCCAGATAACCAAGAAAAGCACCTGCCACATTGACATTGTTGTATAATTTAAATATTCAGAATTCAAATTCTCAGGACATCAGGTATATACTGTTTCCCCTGCACATCTCAAAATCACATCAGAAGTGGTTTTATCTTCTGTTGTTGGAAGTTTTGATAAAAGTTCTCCTTCAAACTGGTCACTAGTTATTAATACTCAGGTGAAAGAAAAATAAATAAATAAATGGAGATGGCCACAGAATCACAGAACAGTTGAGGTCGGAAGGGGAAAATTAAACCAGAACAACTGGAGACCTCCAACTGAAAAGGCAGCTTTTGGAATGGAATGACCTATTCCTAAATTTTGGCAATGTTTAAGTGTTCATTGAAATCTGATGTAAGCCCCAAGATCATAGCCAGTCTAACCTATAAAACTCACAAAATATCCCACTTCTACCAAGTGACTAACTTCTCAGAAGGAACAAGAAGGGATCACTCCCATTCTCACCCCTGTGCAGTACTAGGATCATAGGATGTTAGGGGTAGAAAGAGACCTTTGAAGATCTTCCAGTTGAACCCCTCTGCCAAAGCACAGGTCACACAGGAACATATCCAGGTGAGTCCTCAAAGTCTCCAGAGAAGGAAACTCCACAACCTTTCTGGGCAGCCTCTTTCAGTGCTCTGTGACCCTCACAGGGAAGAAGTTCCTCCTCATGTTGAGGTGGAACCTCCTGTGCTGTAGTTTCTATCCATTGCCCCTTGTCCTATCACAGGGTGCAAGTGAGCAGAGCCTGTCCCCTCCCTCTTGACACTCAGCCCTCAGATATTTATAAGCATTTATTAAATCCTATCTTAGTCTTCTCCCCTGCAGACCAAAAAGCCCCAGGGCTCTCAGCCCCTCCTCAGGGCACATGCTCCAGTCCCTTCATCATCCTGGTGGTGTCTGCTGGTATCCAAGGAGAAAATTCACTCTTGCAGAACTTATTTGTGTTGTTGTTAAAACTTGTCTGAGAAGCACAGATCTTCCTACCAAGCAAAATGATAATTATGGAAAGATTTCATTGTAACAGCCACCGTTGTGCTTTATTTGATGAAGTATTGATGAGTTTGTTGGTTTTGCATGGAGGCAAAGCTAACCATGAACTGCAGTTGTGCATTATGAAACATTTCTGGAAAATAAAGTTATTTTAAAACCCCCTTCTTTCACCACCACCTCCCCTGTCCTACCATATCTGCCCCTTTTCCACCCCACCCACCCCATTTTCCCCCTTTTTCTCCTCTAAACCCAGAGCACCTGGGCTCTTGCAGTCTCCTCCCCCTCCAGGTGTGGCCACTTTGCTCTCCCCACCCACTCCCCTTTTTAATCAGCCCCAGGAAAGACAGCAGCCCCAAGCTGAGCCCATCTGGGCTGAGGATCCTCCTCTCCTCACTGGTGAGTACCCATGGTGCACACTTGGGGGTGGGGGGGAGACAAAGGCTGGGGGGCCTGGTGGCCCCCTGGTTTAGGTAGGAAGAGGGTTGATGACTACTCCAACATCATCCATGGATGCTGGCTGGGCCTCCTTACTGGGGCTGAGCTCCTCTCTGTGGTGTCTTGGCTGGTTGAGGGTCTTGTGCCTGGCTCTGGGGTGGGTGCAAAAAGGGTGGTGGTGGAGCAGGAGCTGTTTAGGTATGGTGGAGGATTGTGTAGAATGGTGTAGAGGGAGCAGGAGCTGCTTTGGAAAGATGAAGGGAGCTCTGGTGAGGGAGCAGGAGCTGCTTTGGGAAGATGAAGGGACCTTAGAGGTCACCTATTCCAATCTCCTTGCCATGGGCAGGGACACCTCTCAACTAGAGTCAGCTGCTCAAGGCCTCATTGAACTTCCCATCATTGCTGATGTGTGCTTCACTCATGCTTTGAACTTTTCCCTGTTTCCCAAGTGCAGCTGGAGTGATGTTATTTCATCTGCATGGATTCTAGATCCCCTGCAATAGAGGCCAAACCTGAAGAATTAAGTGCTGATGAGCTCTTCTTAGAGGCAGCAACAGTGTTACTGCAGATGCTGGAGCCTGGGATTGAGAACAGGACCAACACCACAGGAGGACCAGAAGAAGGAGTTTTACAAGCCTGGCCCTTCCTGCCTGCAGCATGAAGGGAAGGTCAGGAAGCAGCACTCCTGGTGCAGATGTACAACTTGATGCAGAGAAAGAGGAGCTGTTGTGTGTTTCAGGAGGATCTTAGAATCACAGAACTGTTAGGGTTGGAAGGGGCCTCCAGGATCACCTAATTCCAATACAATTCCCTTAGTAGTGCAACACAAGAGATAATTCATGCCCTGAAGTGAACAAAATGGTCATAAATCCTGAAGAAGAAATCCAGGTTGTAATAAGCTTAGTTGTATTTCATATCATTACCTATCAGTAGTACAAAATGGGAATGATGACCTAGGAATTTCACACTGGCCTTTAAAAAAGGAAATAACAAGTAGCGAGCACAAAACTTATCACTTAAGCAAATCTCAAGACCTATGAAGTTAGCTGTGTTTTCAGGATCATTAGATGTTTGTGTAACTGTTACTTAGAAATAGTCAATGATGGACAAATCTTCAGTTCATTTTGGATTTTGCTGCAGTGTTCCTTACATGCACCACTGTAACTGAAAACATAACTCCTGCCTCCAGAGGTTTACAAGTAGGCGTAGCAGCCTGCTGTGATGTAACACACAAGGACACACAGAGTGTGAAGCTAAAAGAGATGGAAAGGTTGTTCCTTGAAGCCCTGCTTTATTTCTTTGATTTGCACATTGCTATCAAGTCATTCATTTAAACACAGGACAAGTTTGAACATGAGATCATTTCAGAGGTGTTCAACATGTCTGTGGTTGTAGAAATCATGAGATATTGGAGTTCAGGATCTTGTGTGGTAGGAACAGAATACCAAGCAGGATCACAGCCTTGAATTTCAGCAGGGCCACCTTTTCAAGCAATTGCCCAATGACAGGACAAGGGGAAATGGGTGGAAGTTGAGACATAGGAAGTTCCATGAGGAATTTTTTTTCCCTGTGAGGGTGACAGAACAGTGGAACAGACTGCCCAGGGGTGTTGTGGAGTCTGGGTATTTTCAAAACCTGCCTGGATGTGCTCCTGTGTGACCTGGTATAGCTGTTCCTTCTCTGGTAGGTGGGTTGGACTGGATGATCTCTCAATGTCCCTTCCAACCTCTAACATTCTGTGATTATATGAAGTGGAGAAATAGCATGATGATTTTGGCACCACTAACAAAACTGAGAGAACTCTCAGCTGCTGCAGGCTGTGATAGATTCATGAACACTGAAGCTGACAGGCCAGCAAAACAAACTGACTTGAGCCAAAACAAACTACATGTGCAGATGATCACGTATCCTTTCTTTGCAAGACTGCTTGCATGTTAGTTCCATGTCCAGGGTAGATTAGTTAATATTTATAGGAACCTATTAAAATTTACAGAGATGCTTGCTTCTCAATATACACATTTGGTATTGAACACTCATATATGCAGAGGAGCCTGGACTAATAAACTTCAGATCTTGATTCCTGGCTGTTAGACCTTACTAGCTATCATTTAATCAAAAACATACTGTTTTGCTGTACACCCCTCCATGTTATTGGAGCTTCACCAATAATACTGGTAACAAGGCTGGTTGTTACTTGCCAATGTCCCTGTGCTAACAGAACAAAGCAGGAATAAAAGCCAATCAACTTGGGAGACTGGGGGAAAACCATGACTTGTAACACAGAACAACTCACTTTTCCTTTATGTTCCTAAATCAGCTGCATTTTCTTACAAAAACAAATTCAGTAAGTAGCTCTCAAGTCATCTGCCTCATACTTGTGAGCAGCCTTACAAACAGTTCTGCTCCTCAACCCCTTTTCCAGCTCCTATTTTAAGTATGGAGTACTTCAGAAAGTCACTAGCTAGTAACTTCTTTTTAAGATGACTGAAGATCATAACTTGTCCTTATGCAAGATCTGTATGAGCTACAGAAAGTGAGCATCTGCTGGCAGCTGCTGCCTCAAAAGAAAAAATCAAGAATGATCAGCAGAGTTCTTTTCTGAGTCAAAGAAGCCATTGTACATGCCTAGGGCTGAAAAACATATTCCTGAGATGGACTAAAAATCCTACCAGTCAGCTGGCCTCTCTTATCCCTGTGTAAGGCAGCCACTCCCTCGCCCTTCCACCAAAAGCAGGTCACTATTTTGGAAATAAGATTTTATTTCTTTATATATACTATTAATAGTTGAAAACATGCAACTGAAGTTATAACACAAACCACAAATTTCTACAACACATGCAACAAACTGTTCCAGTGGCTTCATTACTTTTTTAGAGGAATTTATAGCATAGGAAAAAGTAAACACAAAGCACAGCAGTGACAAGTATTGTGATTAGCATGTATGTTACAAAAGTAACATATGCCCATGTAAACGTGCAATAGTTCTTCCTGCTAATTTACACTGCCATCACTCCCATCAGTCATTTAAAAATGTAAGCAAAAGAATCGCAGAACAGCTGTCAAATATTATATACATCACCTTTAAAATACTGCTACTCTCCACAGAAATGTGTAAGGAGAGCAATTTATAAAGGAAAGGTTTTAATTTTTTTTTGGCATTTTCACTACAGGATCACACTGTTTCCCTAAAACAAAATTAAGAGTATATATTTTTTTCTTTGCATTTTCTGATTTCATGTTCTGAACAGGGCAGCCTAATAAAATAATGAAAAAATCATCCAGATACATTAAATAATCTAACACATGCAATTGATATACTAGCCAAATAGCAATCAGGCAATTAAAATACAAAAGATGTGCTCACAAAAGACTCTTTAAACAGAGTCAGAAGTTTATCCAATTTAAATAAATAAGAAAAAGTATTGAGTCAAGTGGAAAGCTTGTATTTTGTTGTTCCATTTTTAGGCTACATTTTCAGATACAAAAGCCACTTGTCTAAAATGTAAGTGGTATTTTACTCTGTTTTTACAGATTGCATTAACATAGAGAGTTTGAATACCAACTATTACTGCAGAACTAAGTACAATATTATGGATTCTGATACTGTTCAGAATACACTGTTTACTGACCTCTATTTCCACAGAATTGTGCAACTGACACAAAGTGAGCCACAGAATTTCTAACCTGAAAAGGATAGAGGAAAACAACAATTACATTAAGTACATTATGCTCCAAAGTCTACGAGAAACATTTCCACTCATAGGTATGATAATATTCAGATAAAAAATTAACAGAAAAGGTCTTTGAGCATACTTCTATACATGACATTCTGTAAGGTGGAACAAAAGCAATTTACCCTGAAGCTGTGTCTTGAAAGATATCCCAAAGCAGGACAAAAAGCAGTAATAAGATATATAGGTGCTAATACTCTGTCTTGACACACTATGCATACATGATATCTTGCTGTATGTAAGCCTGTTCTGGGAATAACTTTACATAGCACAGAATTGGCAAGATCAGTTATAACTACTAGGATTTTATCATTATCTTTGATTTGGAACCAGAAGGTCTTTATACCTCAGACATCTGTTAATCAAATGCGGTATATGTGCTTTAGTAGCCAAAGACAAGACACTGGAATGAACTTGACCTTAGAAAGCAGTAAGACTCAAATCCAGGAAAGGATTTAGTAAACCTAAATTGGAGAACAGAGTCAGTAGCCACGTTTTATACGGTATCTAGGCAGTTACAGCAACCACTGTGAGGGGAGGGCTGATCAAAATCCTCTTAGACAGATGAAGTGCAGTTCCTAGAAGCAACACCCTACTAATTTTGCTATACACTTATTCAAGGCTGCAATAGGGTTTTTTTCCCCCTCTTCTTTCCTATTGGACTTCCAACACATTAAAGCAAAAGAGCAATAACAATATTGGAATGTTTGATTTAAAGTCTATGACACCAACAGGAAACATGAAAATCTGTTTTCTTGGTCCTTGTCAAAGAGCATTATAAAACCCCAACAAGCACACTTTGCTCTCTGCCAGCTTTCTGTGATCCTCAAAGATTAAACCCTAAATTATAAATATCAACCCTAAATTATAAATATCAATTAAAAAAAAATATAGAAAATGTATATAACTCAAGTCTGATGTAGAGAAAATTTAAGTTCTATGCTACCTTTGTTTTCAAGGGAGAGTCAGCTTATCTGCTCTGATTACTGTCAAACTAGTAAAAGACACTACTTTCCATAAAAAAGTGTATAGTTTCCAGGTGATAGGTTTTCAATCAGTTTTATAGACTACAATGACTCTGAACAACCAGAATACTCCTGGAACCACCATTATTTCCAGATTAAGTTTTACCTAATACTGACAAAAGAGAATTTGCTGAGAAAGTGAAGACATCAGAAACACTTTAAGTTGCTCAGGAGAATTAATCCTAATTAAGTAGAACTGTAATTTAAACTGACCCAGTGAATTTGCATAACATAACATACTACCTCAAAATCTGATTCAGCCTTAATTTAATTAAACTTCATTAGCACAGGTCAGCACTTCTGAGTAAGGATTTTGTACACATTAAAGTGAGCTGAGACAACACACCTAGAAGTTCTTCCCTCTTCTTACTTCTATGCATTCTTGACTCCTCAGGTAGGACAATAAGCTGGAAGTAAGCTACTTGCCTTTCCTCTGGATGAGTTAATTTGCTAAATGAACTGCAGTGTGCAAGAGAAGAAGCAGGAACCAGCAAGGAAAGAACAGAAATCCCTGCCTGAAGTAAATGCCAGTACCTACTTACTTCAGACACTATCATGAATTCACCTACTTCCAACTCGATTTAACTAAAAGCTGAAGCTCATGTCTCCAAATCTAGACCTGACATTGATCAGACCTTTTTCACAGTCCATTTGAAGGTGCAAAATTAATTGACAAAATTCTAAATTACCTGAATCTTTGCTAATCCAACTATTTTCCTATTACTACTAAAATATTGGATCTCAGGTGTGACATTCGCAACAATAATTCCCAAGGAGAAGGCTAATGATAAGCCATTAACCACAGAGTCAAATCTTATTTACTTGGGTTTCAGGATTTCTTTTGATCTTTATCTAAGTATTTTAGACTTTCTGCTCCAACTTCAACATGAAAACAATGCTAAAAACCAAACCCATTTTTTCAAACAAGCCAAGAACTGCTTCCTTTAGTATTCTGTATTACATGGATTTTGCCAAGGAAACTCTAGACTAACATTTTGTTTAAAAACAAGTTTAAAAAAAAATCAAGGCTGCATTCAGACAAGATAATGGAAACTCTATCTCCAAATTCCCTGAGTGGGTTGACTATTTCCATGACCCATTTCAAAACACAGCCATATAGGTTTTGTATAGGGATACACCACATTGATTTGCAGGCAATAAAATACATAAAGCTGCAGCAAGTTGTCTTACTTCAGGTACTTGGCCAAAAAACCCTAAAAAACCAAAACCAAACAAACAAAAACCCCCAACATACACACACACACACATAAAGTATAAATAAAAACCTACAATCCATTCTGCAAACCACCAAAATCATAGCAGCAGAATTATACTGTTTATACCTGGATTCCATCAGCTGAACATTATCATAATTAGGGAATAATAGAAGACATAAATTAGTGCCAAAGAATAATCCAATAACCAGCAAATACTATTTGATACAAACCTGTAAGATGTGTACATAAAAACTAGCAAAGGGAAAAACAACCATGATATAAGCAGTAAGATGTAAATCACTTACGCTCCTGGCCCTTGCCATGTCCATGTGATTGTATCCTAAGAAAGGAAGCACGACAGCTGCAGTTAATTGTTGTGCTTTACACTTTTGTTTCATTATGTGTAACTGACAGCATGTAACTAAAAGGTTTTCATGGAAACTTTAGTGCTCTCTTTGAAAGAAGTTCTTAGTCCCCATGGAAATCACTCAACCTTTTATGTAGCTAGCAAATACCCAATAATCCAGCTTTTAAACACAGAAAAACCATATTAAAAAAAAAATATTCAAGCATTCTTCAACTGCTGCTAGCCTGGGAAAAGAAGGCTATTTACTGTAAGCTGATGTTCCTTGATATGCAGAGCCCTTGTGTATTTTCCTAACCAATCCTGCTCAGCAGGATGTCCTTACACTTTACTCAGACATCCCACCAACAGCTGTGAACACTGACACTGCTGAAGTACTTGGGACTGGTGGAGATGAATGAAAGGAAGTCTGCTCAACTGACATCAAGCAGTAGGACAATTAAGCCCTTATGTTTCACCTCAAACCAGTATTTTTTCAGTTGCCTTTACTCACAGACAGCATACATCCACCTGGCTGATCCAAGAATCAAAACAGACATCTAAACATACTAATTTACTCTCAGGAAAGACTGACTGTCAGCACTTTAGATTGCTGAGGTGAGCAGTGTGCAAAATACTAAGAGGACAAACAGCAGTGAAAAAAGTGAAACAGATACACACAGCATAAAGAGAGCAGAGATATGAAAAAGAGTATGTAACAGGTGAAAAGAAGGAATATGGCCATAAAGGTCATTCCATTTTTAACTGTAGGACTAAGAAACAGCATAGGAAAAACCAGCAATACTTGTAGACGAGACTTAAGTGTAGAACCCAAAAACATGAAAATGAGTTTTGACCAACTGGAAAAAAAGTAGAACTCCTTAATTGAATGATAAGATGACTTGGTAAACACAGGATTCTAAACAATCAGATCAGAAAGATGTTTCTATCAACCTACTGAAAATGTTTCAGTTCAGTTCAGTTCTACCCAAAAACCATTTTAGAGAGTTTAGGTGAACACATGTTCTATGATCTTGAAAAATCAAGACCACATTCAAGTCAAGGTCATGTTTTAATTACCATTCAGAGAAAAAAGGAAAATGAAAGAAAGCAACACATCCAAAAAAAGGTGAGAAATGTGATTAATGTGATAGATCAATAGCTTGGAGCAAGATCAATGCATCACGAAGGACTACTAAAAATTTACATCTTGGCTTTCAACTATTATTTAAAATGAAACAAAGCATGATAAAGAACAATTCAATCTCTAGCAGTCAACATATGTGTGTGAAAATAGACTTCTCCATGTAGTGATCTTGTAGAACTTTAATATCTACAGTTTTACTGTTAAACTGGTTTTGTCAATTTTGATATCTCGGGTAATACTGCAAGTAAGGTCATGATGGGATTTGTTTTTTCTACAAGGAACTTTCATTGACAAACCCTGATCATTCCAATGTAGACAGATGATAATTTCTCCAATCAGAGACTAGCTCTGCCATAGAGAACACCACCACAGCACTACACATATGCAGCTCAGCTCTCTAAATTGTAACTGTGCAGAAGGAGACAAAAATAAGAAGTGAGCTCTATAAAGATACTCTGCCTGGGCAACAGATCACTGAACAGTGAATGGGTATTTTCAGAATCTAGCCACTGCACTGCTAGCTGGCAAGACAAACTGGTAAGCCACATATTAACAATCTTGCAAGAAATTCCCAATGTGAATTTCACAGCAAATATGCATGCTTTTTCTTACTGAGAAGATCAGGATGCAACAGGGATGACAGCTATGAATCCTATGTAGTGGAAAACAGGACCCTGGTCTGCAAGAGACAGACCTATTCTGTAGGAGAATCCTGCCAGCATATCTATTTTTATGATGAAAACAGCAGACAGGAACTGGTATTTTCTGTTCCTAGTTTAGATACCTTTTATATTTATCACAGCTCCCAGTTCATGCTTATGGACAGCATTCACTTTGACAGTATTCTGAGCTCACTCTGAAACTTTTGTATCTAGATAATAAATCCTATGAATCGTGTGGAAGCACAATTTCCATATAATTCATATTAGACATAAGAAGATACTTGAGAACCATGCCAAGCTTCAGACAGCAGCTTGGCTGTGTTCTTACATGTTCAGTCAACCCTGATGCACCAAAGCTGGGCAAGAGATGCTGCCAAACCTCTCAAATAGTACAGCTACCTATGGAAAAGACTTGGACATAGAAGTACACTTAAAATGTCTCTGTGATATTTAAACATGTATATAAACCTTCCATAATTTCCAGCCCTCTGACAGAAAATTCCAGTGAAGGAAAAGTTATATTTACAAAGAAAATAAGCATGAAAATGAATTACAACAAGGATTGCTGTAGAACCTATGGATGGAAACATTAAAGCATTTATTTTAATTAGAATATAGGCAATAGTTGTTAAGCATCCAACATACAAAATACTACCAAACGAGGTAAAAAGAAGCAGATTTCAAATTTCAGGTCTACACCTGCTCATGCATCAAGAGAAGCAACATGCTAAAATGTTACTCTCAACAAAAAATAAAAATGATGCAAGATGAGAGGCATCACTACTGCAAACAATGACAAGCCTAAGGAAGAAAGGTATTCGGGGGCAACCCTGACTAGGAAAAGTACTCTTCATGGCAACCAGAATGAGATTTGTTTGCTAGAAAATAACTGAAATTACATCATCATTTTTACTGTATGTTTCAGTTCACTATAGAACAAGTAAAGTAGTTTTCTTAGTGCTTCAGTAGAGTACAAAGAAATAGATCTGTAAGAATGCATAACGCCTACCATATTCACCTCTGGCACTAATCCTGAAAAGCCTCCCAAACAGTCAGGTGGTACTCAAGTTCAAGACTGTTCTCATCTATCCTCTGAAGCTCAGAGCTCTGAAGGTAGGTCAGAAAAGGCAATTCATGCTAAAAGCACTAGGGTGACTGCACATAATGCTTATTTGGAATTCAATGGCTATTCAAAGATCTGAATAAGAAATCTCCTTCTTAAACATAAAATTATAATATGCAGTGTTCAAAAGAGACAAATAGGAAGCCAGAGGCAATCAAAGTTTGCTAGGAATGTTGTCTTAGTGTATGAAAAACAATGTTCTCTCCTCACTCCATTGTTCTTACTTGCTATCAAACTGCATCCTAAGCAAAATAAACCTCACCTTCAGCTATCACATCACGTTCCTCCTTTCTCTCCTCATTCTAACTTTGCTGCAGCTCTTCTGCAGCCACCAAGCTAATCTGAAGATCAAACAATAATAGCAATCATCCCTTCCCTCATTAACACTTAGTGGAAGTAGTTGTTAGGAAGATAAGTAACTCATTAAGACACTAAAACTAAGTGTTTTTACAGCAAACAAAAGCAGTAGGAAAAAGTGAAGTTCCATACACAGATTCAGGCCAAGTTCAACAGATACCTAGACAACAATTTCTGTTAAAGATTATTAGGAATATTTGAAGTTTGTAAACTAACTTTGCATATTGTGTACTATGGGTAATAGGGGTATTTCAGTATCAAAATGGGATTTTTAAAGATATTTGCAAATTAACATTTGATAACTTCATATTCTTATTAAAAAGTTTACTACTAACCAGATGCAATGAGGTATATTAAGGATGACCTCAGCCATGCACATATTTGCAATTTAACCTGGCAGAACAATAGAAGTTTAAAAATCTTCTTAGAAAATAATCTTTCTTCCCCCAAATAAAACAATTATGTAACAAAAACCCCAGGCAGCCTGCTACAACGCACTTAATATTATGTGAGCATAACAGGCTGCTGTAACTGTCACAGCATCTGCAAAGATAATTTTTGGGTCTGTTACTGCAAACTAGCTGACTGTCATCACACAGTCTCAGTGAAGAGCAAATAATGGTATATGTAGATTAAATTTGCTTAGGTTGTTTTCTTTTTTAATCAAGCATATGTTTTATATCAACCTGTAAATTGACAGAGAAGAGCAATAGGTGGAAACAGAGAGAAAACAAGCACTTGGGTACCAAGAGGAAATAAAATCCTTCCTTAGATCAGGGGGTTAACAGGCTAGTCAAAGAGAGATGACATCAGAGCTTCTGATGTGATATGCATCAGCAAAGAGGCAAAGTAGTGCTTATTTCCTCCTACCCTCCCCTATATATCTTTTATTTTAAAATGGGACAAACTATACATGAAAACAAACTCAGAGGGCTCAAAAAGAAACTTCAGATATAAACCTTGTTAAGTTCACTAGGAAGCATCTTCTCATTAACCAAGGAATGCAGACAGACAAGATTCCAGCTGCAGCAGGACAGGAAAGTATCTACAGCAGGTAAAAATAATTAAAAAAATAATCCCTCTTCCCTGATTTGCTGTATCTTGAAGTAGATGAACTAACCCTTCTCTTAATTTGTTTGCATATATCTTTACAAGCATTTGAAAAAAAAAAAGTTTAATTTAGATATTGTAAACACAGTAATTTCCATACAACCTGTATGTGAATTATATTGAATGCCTATATTGGATGTTTAGCATTTCTTAGCCAAGTGCACAGGGAGTGTAAAACACGAGCAAGACACCTTATAAAGATACTAAGTTCCTCAACATGCTATTTTATTATCATTTAGCTAGTTGCTGTGATTTGTGACTAGCAGCACCACAGGCATGAGGTGCAGAAGCATCTTCCAGCAGTAAGTGACATTAAGCAAACTCTCCAACATGCACTGCAAGAACAGGGAGCACATTGAAACACAGATTCTAGACAGAAATCAACATCTGACTTGTGAATAATTTTCAGGGCACTGTTTAGGAGTAAACTGCTAAGAAGAGACACATAAAAAGTCTCAACTGAGACAATTTAAAATGGTGGAGGCTTAAGAACTACATACTTAGTCAATAAGCATTTATTAATGCTTTCTAAATTTCTAAACCAAACTATCTAACCTAAAGGATTACAGAAGTGCCAGCGTATTCAGAGGAAAAATGCTCCTTATTTCCAGCAACACTGCAAGCAGAACTTACCAGTTTGTTTGGATAACGTAAAACCACTGGCTGTACAGGAACTCCAGGAATAAAAGCTCCTAGAAGGCAAGCAAGGCACAATTACTTTATGGTTCATTTTGGTACAGTAGAGATTTATTGCAGAAAAAAAAGTGTGCAATTAATGGGCTGATATGCATAGGAAGTAGTTGATAGTGAAAAAGATCTGAAAGTAGTCTCAAAAGTAATCTAAAAAGCAAGCACTGGAGAATGACAATGTCTACCCACCTTTTCAGCAGATGAAAAATTAAGAGTACTTGCTTACATTTTCTAAATTATCCTCTACCACTTACATAAACTGTCATATATACAGGTCAAAGCCCAGTACCAAAAGCAGTATGTGAAGGATAGCTGCCAGTATGTTCGCTCTGGTCAGCAGTATTTTTTGGTGAAGAACTTAAGTTCTCTTACACAAAAGGAGGTTTCTATTTTCAGCTGAGCAACAGCAATGTATAGGAAATTTATCATTCCGGAATGACAGAATTAATCTAACTCCTATTCTGTAGCTACGAAAATGTGTGTCATTTGCTAATTATTTTCTTGGTTTCTAGCACAAAAATTGGGTAAGCATAACTATCTTGGCTCAAGACTTCTCCAAACATCTTTTTCTAGTAAAAACACTTAACAAAAGCAGTTTCACTCAAACAATGTTATTTAGAGCGATTTACTAAGTTCTGCCTAATACTTGGATTAAGAACCAAACAATGCAAGTATACTCTACTCTTAGCATTGTATTTGCTTTACAGACTAATGGCCCAGATATAAAAGTAGTAGTAGTTAATGGAGTATAAATATCTTTAAAAGAAGGTTGTCTGAACATGATCCTGCACAGATTTGGTCCTTGGCCCAGTGATACTTTCTATTCAGTCTGAAGAACAACCAGGCTAGGCAACTCTTGAAAGAATCTGAAGATTTTAAAAGCAGAGTGACAGATGACAACACCACTATTTAATCAAAACCAGACTACCTTGCCCTATATAACTAGCTTGCACAAACAAAACCGAAAAGCTATGTACTAAGAGTGAGGAGTGCATGTCACATGAGTGGAATGGGAAAAGGCATTTTGAAAGTAGCTACTTGGATAGAGACCTCAAATAACTTGATGTGAGGAATTCTGAGGCAAAGAATTTCTGGAAGGCTGGATGGATACAGAAGCAGGTTCCAGTAGGAAAAGTGTGACAGTTAAGAGGCAGAGAGCAGCATATACTAGACCTCCTACTGGAGGGGAAGATAGAGTGAGGATCTGAGGCAGAAAGTAGATGGTGTCTAGAATATCTATGGCAGAGGGAAGGCAGGAAATGAGGGCTTTAATGAAAGACTTAGAGCATGGCCAGGGTTTGGGTGGAAAGAATGGGAGTGTGAAGAGGGAAAGAAATAAGTGGATGGTCTCCTAATGATCGCTCATTCATCTGAAACTAAAGAGCCCAGAGAAGATGAAAGAAAAGCTTTTTGAGTGTTTGCTCATCAGACAATTCTGGTATTTCTTTAGCCAAATAATTCAGTGCAAGGAATCGCAATGCTCACTGCATGATATTCTAAGAGCAATATGTAAGTTAAGTTAAAAGCAACACAAAACACAAGACACAGTAAGACTAGAACACAATGAGCTAGGCAGAAACCTAGGAAGAGTCAAAAAACATATTTACAACTGCCTCACTTCACCATCTCCCTGTCATGAAGGCAAGTTTACATTAAACATTGGTAGTTCACCACAATATTTGCCTTTCTCTTACCCTAACTGCAGCTTACAGCTGCAACAATGCTCAGTGTTATAGCCTCTACGAATCTAATTAAAAGGCTGACACTAAATGAAAAGAGCTTAGAATGTGGATATTAAAAAGCTGTTCTAAAAAATGACAGCCTCTGTTAACAGTGCTATACTGGCAAGATTCCTGTGCCATTTTCACCAGAATGCAACAAATGCTGCAGCACATGAAATAGATGTACAAAGATATCTTAAGCATTACAGCATATCTAAATGTTGCTTGATGTACCCAAAACAGGAAATGGTGGGGGCAAGGGAAAAAAAAAAAAAGGTAACCAACAGAAAAGATGACCACAAACAAAAAGCCAGGAAGAAACATTAGGCCTCCAGTTCATATGCAACTCAAAATCCAAGAAAAAAAAACCCTGAATATTTTCACCCAACAGTGGAAGGACAATCCTTTTGTAGCATCAGAAAATTTCTAATGCAGGATTTTTAACTCAACTTCTGCAACAGCAAGCAAATTACAATGAAAGTGGTATTTCAGAAAATGAGGATACAAGAACATTCTGTAGAGAACAGAGAAATGAGCGTAATACCTACCAGGCTTGAATGTAATTAGACAGGATCGGTTTGTGCAAGTGCCCTCTGGGAATATCATTATCTTGAAGTAAAAAAAAAAAAAAGTTGACTTTTAAGAACTATTTCAATGTGGATTAATTTATAAACACATCTTTTTAAAGCTAACATTAGCTGATAATAGTAAAAGAAGGTCAGAGAAAAACAGTTCAATTACAGGCAAAAAACCCGTGCTCAATAAAGAAGTTGATTAAAGCTCTGTCTCAACAGTAAAAAACCAAAATTCTTTATCTGTGAATTTGCTTCTGTCTGACCTTTCAGAATAACTGTATTCAGTTGGAACATTGACAGTGACCAGAAACACTTGTGAGTACAAGAGAATTTTCACAAAATGTTTTGGTGCTGAGAAAAATGTCATCTTCTGTTTTGCACCAACACAAAACTCTTCCTCCTAAGCTACCTGCTTACATGTTAAGAAATTGAAGACTGTTATTTTCTTTTTGCATTAATTGCTTGGCATGTGTACAGATGTCAGAATGATGGAGGCTGAAACTACCTAAACAGAATTCTAACAAGGCAAAAAATGCTCAAGTTGAACTAAATTCAGAGGAAGTGCTTAGGTCATAGGAAAAAAAAAAAGGTTCAGACAGCAAAATGCGAACAACTGCTGAAATTTTGTTTGGCTTCAGAAAAAGACTTTTAAAGGAAATACAGATCGTAAGGGGACAAAGCAATGGACTAGAATTAACATTACTAGGTTTATTGCCCACTGGTACTAGCTTGCTAGATATTCTGGCAATCACTTCAGCTCTGCAACTCAAGTTCTTCATCTGTAAGTAAGAATATTTACTTTTTAAAGTGCTTTGCCATCTATTGATAAAACTCTTAATGTGAAACCTCTGTATTACTCTGTCACACTGTTTGTAACTGTTCATAATATTTCTGCAGTCTTCATCACTGCATTAGTAACACTGCCATGAAAGACATACTACATCTTAATGTCAAAAAATCACAAAAATGTGGCTTCAGATTTTCAAAAGAGTCTTCTGCTTATAGAAAACTGACAGCTTTGGTAATCATCCCTCCCTTCCCATAATTCTTTCAAGGCATATTACAATTACATTTCAGGTGCAGAAAAAAGCCCTGAGACACTTATTTTAGCAAGGTTTTCATGACATGGTCCAATAAAGGTGTACTCTGGTTACTGCAACATCTGAATTGCTTGGAGTGTCTTGATCAGTACCACATCTCCCATAATGACAGCATGTGAAAATCTCAAGAAGGGCTAGAACACCCAATACTCCCCCAAGTATTCTGATGAGCACTTGCTATTTTCTTCTTGGAAGACTTACTAAACAGATAGACCACAGCACGCTCAGAATCACTTAGAGCTATCTTCTCATGTGCTTACCCAGTCTCCCCTGAAATGCATCACAATGAAAGGCTAGTGTTTTGTACAGCTAAGAATCTCACATTGTATTTTCTAGAAAATGGGGGGAGAGGGAAATCCCACCGTGCCCCACAAACCATCTAAAGAATCACACAGGGAATAAGTAAATTCCATGTCTGAAGCCAAACACCATCAGTTACACCCTGGTAGTATACAGTACCTGTGGCCATTTACCATCAGACTGAGCACGCCTCTTTATCTCTTCAACAGTTTTCCTGCGAGAATCCTGGTCTGATCGAGATACAAATACAGGTCGGATGTATTTGATTAAAGCTGAAGAGGGAGGGAAACAAATACAAGTAAACCAGACTTGATTTTGTCCTCTCTGTTTGAAAAAATATTCTCTCCCCTACCAGCAGTCCTCTGGACATACGTTTCAGTACAATTACATAACTACTTTACTATATCGCACTACAAAATTAAATACTCAGATGAATTATTGCAATTTTTGGAAATATTTTCATTAATTTCTGTGAGGAAAACCATTTTTACCATTTTGGTACTTTGTACTTGCTCAATTTTTAATAGACAAATACACATACACCACAGATAATTTAAAACATGATTGTATGCATTATGCATAGTTTTCTGCAATGAAGCAGCTGTGACTGACTGCAAGCTATTTCCTTTGACCAACAAAAATCACAAAATCTACAGCCACCTCCAGCCCAGCAAAGCAGCAGAAATCTCCCTATGCAAGAGGTTCCAGTAGACATCCTGTGGGTCAAACTGCCACTGTCCTTGGAGATTTTATCTTCTGTGACTGCTTGGCACCACTGAAGGTACACCAAAGATATTCCATATATGGATTATGCTATCTTTTCTGGGAAATCAGAATGAAAGAGAAAGCATGCTTATTTTCTGGCCTTTAACCTGTTCTTCATACTAGGTGAATCAGATCTCAGTCAAGCTCTTCCTGGCTCAGTGGAAACCCCTCATACAAAGCCAGACACAATATGAGCATGAGCTAGAATCAGAAATGAATCCACAATATCCTCTCCCTGCATATCTGCCATAAACAACATCATGTTCCACTCACAAAATAGTTAGTGGCATATACAACTCTCCTACTCTGTCAAAAAGCACTACAGAAAAAGTATCTCCAAATATACTGCTTTGTGCTTTAAGATTTTATCTCCAAAAACCTTTTTGTCATTTTTGTATTTTGTAATCTCATTTGAAGAGCCACTAAATCATTATGTATTCTACTTGTCTAAAGTACAAATATAAAATAGCTTTTGAATTTCCAACCAGCACGAAATGAGTTTGCCGACACTAGTTGTCTGATCATCTTTTGTCAAGGATAGACTTGCTGTATTAGTGGATCAGCCAGTGCTTGAAGTGAAGAACAGTGTAAGGAGTTACAGTTCTGTACAGCTGCTGGTTTTGGTGTTACTCCACTGGCATTTTAGAGAGCAACTCACAGTTTTTGAAACTAATCCATCATACCCTACCCCAAGTTCCAAAACATTCATCCAACTACTAGAAGACTGCTTTTATTCCACAAGTTGCTGAAGATCAGGAGACAATACAACAGAGAAAAGTTATCATATTCTTGCATTTCTTCCTACATGCCTACTCTTAGACAATATCCATAGAAGAATGCTTGCTAGAGGAGCAAAGCATGGGCCTAGAGCTTGCTAGAGGAGCATGGGCCAGCTGAGGTTACTGCTGTGGGAAGGCTGCAAAAAGCCAACCAAACAAAAACAAAACCCCAAAGCAAAACAACAGCAAACCCAACTTTATCAAGTAACATAAATCAAAGCAGACTCAAACATCCTCAGCCTTCACCCTGAAGTTTTTTCACATTAGGCCCAACTGATCAAATACAGATTACTTCAGGCCAAGGAATGAACATGATTCCACAGCTGCAAGGCATTTATCTGAGGTATGCTGTAAGCAAGTTCTTCTTTATAGCATACGAAAGGAAGCAAGTAGATAGATTTTACTTAGGGCAGTACAACAGAAACTTCAGACACCTTACCATCTAATCATTAATGTACTCTGTATCTGAAAACTGGACAGGCAAATAGTACTCACTATTAGAAGCTTCACAAAGGCAAGCTACTGCAATTTTACCAATCTACAAAATAACCCCCTGCAAATTATCTTACAAACGGACAACACCAGAGAGAGCAACATAGCCACCTGCAAAAAATAACTATTATAACATGCTGAAAAAGAACAGGCAATCAAGAGATTGGTTTTCCTATGGATTTGCCGTATCTGTTTGATTACATGACACACAATAGGCTGCAAGGCAAGTTCACTTCTTTTCTTTTGGTTCAGACACTGCTTTGATGCAGCTTGTAGAAGTTAGTATCATTTAAACTATCAGCTTTCTTTCAAATATGACATCATCACTATTTCAACCCATCATATCAAGCTTAGCCTAACAGACAAGGTGATCATATTAAGTCTTACTTCCTTGGGCATCAGACTAAGAAGCAGACAGAATTAACATCAAACAGCAACTTACAATCCTCTAAGACAGCAGCTGCCAGGTCCTTAGTGGCCAAGTCCAAAAATTTAAGTGAAATTAAAACTTACAGTCATCATTTAGAAGCTGAAAGTGCCTATGAAGTGAGAGCTAGCTCTGTACTTGTCTCTCCTTATGTACTCTTTTCATAAACACTTTTGAAAAGAGAGTACAGCATTACAGAGATCTTTATTCTCACCACATATTTTCATTTTCAGTAAGTAGCTAGAGATTTGAAAATTCAAAGGCTGTCCCAAGTCAATCTGGGCAAGAAAGAGTCAGGAACAGGGACAAGGGTCTGTAAAGAGATACACATCAAATAGGTAGACAAGATCATGGTCAGAAGTCAAGTTGAAACAGGGAAGCCTAGAGACAGTACTAAAAGATAGCATATGAGTTAAGGAATAAGCAGGACCAGGGCAAAGTCAGGGCAGGAGTAAAAAGCAGCATGCATGAAAATGCTTCAGACAGCTGGCATACTGAGCAACTAAAGGAAACAAGCAGAACTGTACAATATGCTTAATAAACAGAACACAACCTTAACATTCTCTGTTTAATTTAACTGTCCAAGACCAACAATCTCTGTCCAAGACCAACTGTAATCAGGTAAGGAAAAAAAAAAATCACAGCTTGAGTATTCAGAGATGGCAGAGAACCCCTCAATTCACAAAACTCCTCTTGCAGTGTCATTATTCGAGCTTCTTCTCTATCCAGTGTCAATCCTACTTGTAGTGACTCTTGTCCCCAATTTCAGCTCATTACAAGTAGTCCTGAGGACAGGTGACAAACACTGTACTCCACTTTCTTAGGCAGGTACTTGCAGTTTAAACAGTATTGCCAGGAATTCATGAAAACCTCTGCCTTGCTGGCAGCCACAATGCCACAGACAGAGTAAACAAGAGAAAGCTGCTCTAGCACAAAACAGCATTTTTTTTAAAGAGAGTTCAGTATTGCTTTAATTAACTGCAGGGTGGCAGCTTCAACCCATTTCAGAATCATAACTGCCATGAGATCATTTCAAGCACCAGCTGATGCAAAGCAAAAGTTTATTTCTGATAAGCTGAACACATGCAATTGATGTCAATGAACTTTTCAGGAAAACAGGGGAAATAAAATAAAATTAATTAAAAAAAAAAAAAAAAAGAAAAAAGGTATTTCACCTCTGCTTCCAGGCAAATTAGGTGAGGAAATCTTATCTCAACTCAAGACAGGAAGTGCTATTTAACATATGATAGAAGAAAGTATTGCAGCAAACCACTCACATAATGCTTGACAGTTACAACCACACAGTAGATAAAGCTATACTGACAGCATCACTATCAGTCCACAAAGCATCAGAAAACACAAAAAGCAATGGAAGGGTAACGTGGCACTAAACACTGCTCTTCTAAGGTGTATTCACACATGTTTTTTTGAGTAGGCAGCTACATTTTCACCACTGTAGAAACAGCATCATAATGACAGATCTGCTGCAAAAGTAGGGAATGCTGAACATGAGGCTTTCACTTGGCCTCTCCCCTGAACCACATGAAATGCCACCACAGACATTCCTCTGAGACACTGAGATGGAGCCCATAGAGCCATGGAGGCAGGCTGTGTAATACAGGTAGCCTTGCAGTGGGATATCCATTTGCAGTATCTACTCCTTGATTTTTTGTGCTATGGGAAAAAATACAGGTTATTTTTTTCTAACAGCAGTTGTCCTTGTGCATTCTGCATTTAGGACTTACAAAAATATGAAGCTTAAAGGTTGAAAAGCACTGTCTTAGGCTTAATTTTTAAACAGTTGCCCTATACAAATGGACATTGCTCATGAAGTTCTGAACTCATGCCTTTCCTAATGAGAAATTGTTCTTTCCTGAAGAGAAAATACGAAGTCTTCTAAAGGTTATGGGGGAGGAAAATAGTGAGGTTCCAGAATAAAACAGCTTCCTGTGCATATAGACACAGAGACCTTAAAAAAACACCCCTCAAACTCACACACAACAAATGCACAAAGTTGCATCAATCTACAAAACTGAAGTGAACCAAAATTAGGATCTGTTTCACTTGGACTTACATTGTTCTTACAGAAAGTGTGTTATTGTAGCTATGGTACTGTACATGTGATTAGTAAAGTTAGTGGTAGTATCTTATCAGAGCAATAATCACACACAGAAAAATATACTTCTTTGACTCAAGCTTGAACCAACCAGTGAAGTTAAAAACACATTGAATGAATTCTTGTAGTAGAGGAGCTATCTGACAGAACAGAAACCAAACACTCCTGATGTAGAGACAGTGTTAATGAGAATTTTTTTCTCTCCCTGTTTTCAAAGAGAAAGGCAGGAAACATGCAGTTTGTAGGACAAGGACAGGTCAGTAGTGGAAGGTAAACAACCAGTGTTCTCTCTAGCTTTAACAGAAGTAAATTACATGGTATTTGGGTTGGTCTTTCAAAATGTGATCTATTTCCTTCAAGAACTTCTTGAGGAACAAAGATCCTTTTCATGTCACAGATTTCAGTTTGCTCTCACACCTGTTATATCTGTATGAGGTGTGGTGGGTTGACACACAGCTGTGTGTTTTAGCTTTCTACTAAGTCTAAAAAAGTATTTTATGAAAGCAGTTGTACTGATTTGCAGGTTTCTCATGTGCTTGGAGGTTGTAACTTCCATAAATGGTATCAACTAAGATGCTTTAAAAAAGTGATGGTACTTTCCATATTCCAGCAGCAGTTTAAATGAGAAGTAAATAGTTACTGAATTTATGATGGAATTAAAAAAAAAAAAAGAAAGAAAAATCCAGTGAGTCCAGGACTCCAACCCAAACAATACACAGGTGACAGTGCAACTATGTTAAGTCTCTCCAAAAAAAGCTCCTGTGAGAGCTGAAATATCGCAGAGTCATCTGGGTGCCCAGAGCCTGAAAAAAGATTGAATTTTGAAATGAAAAGTTTTGAAGGACAGGAGCAAATAAAAAAGCTTGGCAATAACTTCAAGATACCACTCAGAACTGGCGAGCTTATTTGTGCCTTCATGGCAGGCTACAATACCAACAAAGCACAGGATGCTGGCATTCAAGCTTGTGATTTAACAGTGTTTAAAATGCTGATTTGCAGTGTATGAAGAAATATGTGATGATACCTTCACTTTACAGCAGGTTTTTCCAAAACGGGTTGAAGGACTGTTTTGATGAATCTCAGAAGTGTTTCTAAACACAAAGACCCATATTTCTTCAGTGAGAACTATCTCAGTTCTCTTCCCTGAGTGCTTTAGAAGGTTGTGGGGGGAACACTAACAGGCTGATTCCACTTAGCTGCAAAGTTTAGAATTTCAAATTAAAGAGCCCCTACCCAAGGCGAAAGAAAAATCATTTGTCCTTTTCAAATACTACCTTTAAAACGTAACAAGACTCAGATTCTTTGAAATTTGCTGGTCCCTGGTCACAACATGATGGGGTTCTCCAAAATGCTTCCATGCAGACTTTGTGTGGTTGTAAGCTTTTAGACTCATTGACTTCTATACTTTTTTGGCACAACTGCACCAAAAATCGCAGGTCTATCTCAAGTCTTTGTGAGCATCTATGCTGATAAATCCAAAGACAGTAATCAAACACTATTGCATTGGGTATTTTAATTTCTTACTACTAAATCTGAGTGCACAATAATCTGCTCTTGCTCATCTCACACCCTGCCTGGAACAATTTTGCTGCATGAAAGACTAGCAGCACTCCATCAAGGCATTGTATCATTCAGAGAAGACAAGAGTCCTAAAATGTATTTCTAGGATAGTACCCCAACTCATACCAAGAAAGAAGTTTTGGTGAACTTTCTCTGTATTCTCACCCTTTGCTTCTACAGCCCCATCTTTGCTTTTGTATTTTTCAGGTCTCAAAATGTTGCAGTTTCACTGCAAATTTAACCATGAGCACTGTAAGATTCTTTTGACTTTGCACAATGATTCAGCTTTGGGCAAAGGGAAAAAAAGCCAACACCCCCCACATTTTTTCTAGTGATACCAGTGAAAAAAACCCAACCACATGTCACCATGTGTTACACAGCAAAACTTCCTTTGTGTTTTAGGCCTTCTCATACACAAGCAGTGAACTCCCTAAATAGTGATTTTTAATTGTTCTTGACAAAATTAAGTATCTATCAACTTACTTCCCCAAACAGGAATATCTTTGCTTTCAGCTTTCATCACAATGGAGGCAAAGGTCATAGTTACTGGAATGGCATCAAAGTAGGAAGAATGGGGAGCCACGGTTAATATTGCTGCTTCCGCCGGCAACGCCCGTCTGCCTTTTACATTTATCCAGTGGAATCCACCAGCAAGCCACATCATTCTCATGATTGCTTTCAGTAAAATATCCACTATCCTGTAAAGAGTTGATAAAACAGTAAGATTGGGATTTAGTTTGTCCCTACATTTTGACTATGACTACTGAGTTTCGTGTATACAGTAGCTAATAATGCTTTCTAGTAACACCCAAAAAGGCTCTAATAACCCCAGTCATGAAAAATGCTATTAGGTTATAGCTAGAATGCCACAACCCTGAGTTTACCCAAACAAAGCACTGCAGAAATGTACAGCAGAGATTCTCAAACACAGGGATGCCTACAGAACACATCTGGGAGCTTTGGAAATACTTCCTTTCTTTCCATTTTCCCCCCATCTCCTCCTAAGGTGTTTTGATTTGCTCAGGGGGCTTTTGCTTGTTTGTGGTTTTGGAAGGGGAAGGGGGAGATGGGAGAGGGGATGTTGGGTTTCTTTGTTTGGTTGTGGGGTTTTTTGTAGAGTTTTGTTTGTTTTTAAAACTGTCTGACTGTCAAGAAAAGAGAATATTTACTTTGAACCAGCAGAGTGTAAAAACCAAACACCACAAATCATTACCCTCACAGGGACTGGAGGCTGGGAAGCAGTTTGACACTGAAAAATGGATTAAATAGAGGAGGGACAATAAAAAAAGCTTCAAAAGAATGGTATGTAAAATTGAAGGCAGTCCATTATTCCTTCATTTGTTATACTGATTACATTTTATTTTGAATTTTAAGTGACATGCCTCTGTGGTTCTCAACCTCTTTCCCTCCTGTGATGCAAAATACAATCAGATTCCCTCATGCTAGTGCCAGCTCCCAATTTAAAAGTTCTCTACAGAATGGTGATGCTTCCTTGCTCCTCAAATGGCAGTTTTCATGAATGGGTAAACATTGTCTTATATGCAACCTCAATTAGCATTCCAATATCAAAGCGAGCACAGATTTATTAATAAGCACCAAAGAATGGGGCAAGCCCTCATAAAATCAACAGCAGTTTTGTAAATTCATCAGAGGGTAGCCAACAATGGAGTGAAGCATTTTAAAACAACAATTTAGAATATGAAATCTGGGCACATTCCACAGTGTCAATCTTCATAACAAGAAGTTGACGTTACAGGAATAGCTGAAATTGAAGAATGTCACAGCGAAGCTTCACGCTACATTCTCAATAAAGATAAGAGGCCAAAGATGCTCAGTTTTTCTCCCTGTAATTTCTGGGTTGTCTGGTGAAGTTAAGGTATTTTCACTCTCCTATCAGAGGAAATTGAAGTAATATTTTGGATATTTTGAAGAGAAAAGGAGGTCTGTGGGACAAATCAAGTATTTCCCCATCTTTGCTATTTCAAACAGTTGAACTAAACAATGATTTTTCTCAGTATTTCACTGCATCAGTGACTCACTTTCGCCACCAGGAAAGGGGCTTTTCAAGCTCTTGCTCATCAGTTCCCATTGAAGCAATGAATGCAAAAGGCCAGGCCAGCAACATCATAAAAGCAGCAAAAAAGAGTCGGATCGGAAACAGAGTCAAGGTCATGAAGGCAATCTGCAAAACCCAAGACAAATGCATTATTCTAACACAGTCTTGAACTGCAAAAGTGAACAATTCCCAGCAATCAATCTTAAATCTTAACTTAAAAATATTTTATGTCAAAACCAGCAGAATACACTTTAATCACCAACACATAATTGCACTGTATGTGTAACAATTTTGTCTTTACCACTCAATTACAGCTATAGCACAGCACACTTTAAAGCTAATGCAGCAGTCCCTTTCCACGCTTCTTCAGACCCTAGTTTGTCAGTGAATACACCCACATGCTTTTCCCCCTTTCCACAGCCTTACATCAAGTAAATACTTAGCATCTATACATACTATTCTTATTGCACTACAGAGAAGTCAGTCCACCACAGCTGCTCCCAGCCAGTGATATACCAGATTGCACCAGCAGGGTACGTTCATATGGCAATAGAGGACCCAACCTGGGAAGACAAGGGATGCCATCCAGAGGGACCTTGACAGGCTGGAGAGGTGAGCACAAGCCAACCTCATGAGGTTCAACAAGACCAAGTGCAGGGTTCTGCAACTGGGTTAAGGCAATCCCAAGCACAAACACAGGCTGGGCAGGGACTGGCTGGAGAGCAGCCCTGAGGAGAGGGACCTGGAGGTGCTGGTAGATGGGAAGCTCAATATGAGCTGTCAGTGTGCACTTGCAGCCCAGAAAGCCAACCAGAACCTGGGTGCATCAGAAGTGTGGCCAGCAGGTCAAGGGAGGTGATTCTCCCCCTCTGCTCAGCTCTGGTGAGACCCCACCTAGAGTCCAGTTCTGGAGCCCCTATTACAAGAAGGATCTGGAGGTGCAGGAATGTGTCCAGAGAAGGGACATGAGGATGATCAGAGGGCTGGAGCACCTCTCCTATGAGGACAGACTGAGAGATTTGGGGCTGTTCAGTCTGGAGAAAAGAAGGCTCCCAGGTGACCTTCCAGTATCTGAAGGGGGCTACAAGAAAGCTGAGAAGGGACTTTTTAGGATATCAGGTAGTGACAGGACTAAGGGGAATGGAATAAAGCTGAAGTGGGGAGATTCAGACTGGACATGAGGACGAAGTTCTTCCCCATGAGAGTGGTGAGAGCCTGGAATGGTTGCCCAGGAAGGTGGTTGAGGCCCCATCCCTGGAGGTGTTTAAGGCCAGGCTGGATGAGGCTCTAGCCATAGTGTGAGGTGTCCCTGCTCATGGCAGGGGCATTGGAACTCGATGATCCTTCTGGTCCCTTCCAACCCTGACTGATTCTATGATTCTAAGACCTTCCAGGACTGGGTAGGCACCAATTCTACTGTAATGTGTTCTTGAAACCTGAAGCTGTGGGGAACCACAACAGGGAACACTGTGCAGAGACCTCTGAACAAACATCCAGACATACATATGAATTCAAGTTCCAGGTCTGTGCTAACAGGCACAACTCCATGGAGAGATGAGGTTTTCAAGCTGTACTCTCCTGAGAAGCTATGGTGAACCTAGTTGCTTCTGCATCACTTCCCAGCACTCTAGATCATGGAGAGCCCATTCCAACCCAGTTAGTCCTTTGCCTTTAACTTTGATGCAAAATGTCATGTTGGAATTTCTCCTGCAGTCTTCTGAAGACTTCTCCCAAAAGCTGAGCCTTTCCTGAGCTGTTTGGAGTTGTTTCCAATGATCTTCCAGCAAACACAACTTATCAACTGTGTGTGCAACGATGCAGCTTCTCCAGCACACAGTTCTAGGAAGCAGAGTCTCATCTTTCTCAAATAACAGAAAGAAATTTGAAAAAACTCTTAAAGTGGTAGAAGGTTCAGCTTCAGATGACTCCCTCTGAGAGGGAACTGAAAATGCTTTGAAGCTGACTGAGGTAGCACCAATGCTCCTTTAACGTGTACAGTGGGGGCTAGAAGATGAAGACAACAATATGAAACAGAAGGGACATGTAAAGAAAGAAAATTGAAAAGGAAATGCATTACATGCTCACAGGTGCTCTAGGTGAGGTAGAAAGGCATTTTTCAGTACCACGGTGGCTGGGCAAGGATGAGTAATGAGGCATAAGGTGCTGTCTCATGTTGTGCTTAATCTGACGCATCTCCAGGCTGCTGTGGAAAGCATTATTCATGTTCTTCTCTTCCCTGATGCAGATCTAGTCATCATTCAGCTCAGTTTTTGACTGATGAGTTAGTTTCTGCTTCTTCTCACTTTTCCAGAAGCAGGGAAGACACAAGGCAGGAGAAAAGCCCAAGGTGCCCACCTCCAAGCCCTAAGCTATTAGACCACTTCAAAATCAGATCTTGCAGCAGTGGTTCAGAATGGCACTATGCTCTCATAACAGCCACGCTCTCATGCCACAAAACAGGACTCCAGTCCCTGGGTAGACTGCTTCAGTTCACAGAATTGAAAGAAAAAATGATTTTTTTTTCTCTCAGGTTAGGCTAGTTTACCAGGTGAACCAGTACAGCTTCCTAAACTGCAGTGGTCAGACAGGTACTGAAGTCACAGTAACTCATGCAACTCTGTGACCACAGTCAAGGCCACCACGTGCAGCAGCAAATAGGGCAGCATTCACATCTGCAAACTGGAGAAAAGAGAGCAGCTGCTTTCTAAGCTCAAAAAATGAGAAGGACCAGCTGCCAAGAAAAAAAAAAAAAAAAAAAAAGGGGGGGAGGGGGAAAGTACAGGTAAGAACATAGTCCTCTGAGATTTACACTCTCTCCCTACCACTCCTCAAAGCCTCCTCCAATACCAAGGCAAAACTGAACAGCAGGTGGTGAGGCATTCAGCCCTTTGCATCTCTGTAGCAGTCCTTCTTATCAAGATCACTTTAGAGCCACATCACATTAGTTGCCTCCATCAGGTCATGAAAGAAAACATGGAAAAGGTCTTCTGTGTCCAAAGACAGTGGTGGAAATGGCCAGCAAGAGGCAGTTCCAAGTTAGGCAGGTGCAGTGGCCTCCATCAGAGATCAGAATGAAGCAGACATACACTGCTGGCATTGCGTTGTCACAGTGTTACACCTTATTTCCATGATCACATTTCTGTGTACTTAGGACATTCCCCAGACATGTTTCCTATTAAAAATTCCAACTGTATCTGGTAATAACTCATATGTAAACACCTGTGTTTTGAGATACATTTAAAAAACCCTAAGGGTCCATCTGGAGCTTTATCTTGGGAGGTTCAGCTCATGACTGGTTTTCTCAAAAGAGGGTTGACTACAGCTCATTTAGTATCTGCTGGTCTACAGGCTCCCACTTGGGTTTTCAGCAGTTGCTATGTATGCTGTGAAATACACAGAAGAAAATGGTCTTACACCTCGTAACAGAAGGGTGCACTAGGACACCTCAGTCTACCATCAGAAGAAATTCAATCCGATGTAAGGCAAGTCACAAACTAAACAGGTCTATGTTCTCCTTGCTTAGAGGCTCTGCTTTCAGATTTGAATATGAATTCACAATGAAGGCATAAAAATATGAACTTAAGTCCTTTTTAAAGTTCTCCAACACATCAAGTTCTACATATCTAAGCACTAAAGAAGAGAATCACGGAGTAGCCTTGTTTCTCCTTCCCTCTGTCTGTTTCCTGTCTTGAAAGTCTATATCACACCTTTCAAGCACAAAGATGAAAAAAAAGGTCTTCGAAATTCAGGGATAAGGTGAGAAACGTAATTAGAAAACCAGCTTCTTCATAACAAAATTTACACATACCGAACAAAGACAACAGATAATTAACTGCAAATTTAACATCACAAAGGTTTTGTCTTTTAAACCTCTAAGAGACTAATCTTGCCCTATACTTTCACTTCTTTGCTATTATCATCTCTATAGCCTCGGTTCACCAAAACCAGCACTGAAAATAGGAATTAATCCCTCAACAATTCTCTAACTACCTGCTTTCAACTCTGCAAGTTCCCTGATTAGCAAAATCATGCAGATAAATATGACATGGCAGACTGGTCACGGACACCAATGTGGTAATTGAAGACAAGTTTATTAACACATCTGAGAATATTTATACATTCTAAAACAACTGATACATAATATATGGGTAAAGATACAAAATCAGAGCTGTGCCAATTAAATAATTTTAACATACATACTCTTTTCACTACTCAAAATTGTTTCTACTTTCTTATCTACCAGGTCAGGACAGTCTCAGATAGCTGCTTTTTTTAGACAGCATTCCACAGCTTTGAGCTTACAAGCACAGAATCTCCTTTGTTATTTGCCTGATCTCCTAAAGGGGACATAAATACAGGACTAGAAATTTTCATGTGCAACTAAGCCATCTAACAGATCATTCCTGCTGAAGAAGGTGGTCCTGTTCACTCTCAATCCTCCCCTTGAGTCAGCTGTAGCACTTCTCTGAGCTTGCAATCAGCCAGTAGAGCTCATTAGAGTGAATAAAAGCAATCGCAGAAAAAGAAAACAATTGGAATACAGAAAAACACAGTAATATGCTGGTTTAATGAGCCCAATCAGCTCACCAAGGCACCAAAGGAGCACCAGCACTGGCGCAATAAAAGTGCCAGTAACACTAAAAGCAAGGAAAATAGTATTGTGTTGGTTTTAACCGGATGGGAAACAAAGCTACAAACACTCTGTAGCAGTTCCAGTTCTTGATTACCTCTGTTCTGCAGAGGTAATCAAGAGCTTCGACTTATGTGATAGGTGACCAGAAGATGTCAGGATGAACAAAATTCACATCTAATGAAATCATGCCCATCATTCTTATAATCTTGTTATTACAGTGCTGAAATAAAACAGGCAGCTTCAAAAATGACCACCGCTCTCATCATCAGATTAAGGTAAAACAGCCATAAGAAATGTTTCCAGCAGAAATACTGGAACCTTGAGACTCAGTTCTCAAATAGCCTTACTGCATTTACACTTGTTATCTCCCAATTTTATAAAGCTAATTAAAGATGATGTGAACAGTTCCTTGGCACTCAAATTTATTTTTTTTATTGTTGTTCTTCCCCTTTGTGGTTGTTTTGTCCTCTTACTTTCTACTTTTTTTTTTCCACTCCTGTAGTCTATGTTCTAAAGCTCTTTGGGTACATATATTAATGAGAAAAAATCCTAATCTAACCTTTTACTGAGTGCAGGATGAGGGAGTGATGAGGTGGTAGCAAAGATAATGGGGCTATCTGGCATACCACCAGCAACAGAAAACAGACAGACAAAGCAGTCTTGCCTCCCAGTCCCCTATGCCCACCAACTTCTTCTCTTCTCCTTAGCGCCCACACGTTCCTCACCTTCCTCGATAGGTTTTGCAACCTTAGAACTCACCCCTGTGAGATTCATAGGGCAGACAGAAATACTGGCCATGATATGCACTTACAGCTGAACAGGAAGTCAGTTCAGCTGTAATACACCTTACCCAACCCTCTGTAACATGCCAGGGCTGTATAGAAGAAAACATACAGTGTCTTATAGCAGCGTAAAGCTCCCCATTCAAGAAGCCTCCCTTTCTGAGGGAGCAGCGTTTCTCATAAGCAGAACAGTTCCACAGCTCTTCTTCAACAGCTTCTATGTTGAGTACAACTTTTCTTTTAATCAGTGAAGAGGTTTGGAGAGCATCATTGCAGCCAGACAAAAATGTATCACAGTTCTGCATTCAGCTTGTGTGTTTTTTCCTCACATAAAAGTGAAATAATAAGGCTGCAAGAAAGACTGGGTTAAAGAACTCTGTGTCACTGCACATCAACAAAAGATTGCTCACTTAAAAAGGAAGAGCTACACACACCCGCTGGCCAGGCTATTCCTTTGGTCTACATGCTGTAAAAAAATAACAACAGAGCTTTAAATAAGTCGTCTTACAGTTTTCACTGAAAATAATAAATCCTTGAAATCCAGTGGCAAAGCTCACATCTCATACATATGTACAGGTCATGTACAGGTCATACACAGAAGCAGGTAAGTTCTATGATCAGTTACTTTACTGGTGAAGCAGCTAAGTGTGTCAGGACTAACGAGATCAACAATACTTGCAGCTCCTATGAGACTCAATATTGCAAAAACTGTGGAGCTGATACTCTGCCCTCTCAATGATATTTTTAAAATTCCTTAAAAATAACCATGTAGAAAGAAATGTTAAAAAGGATACATTAACACTGCAAAATATAAAGACTTATGGTTATAATTAGACACAATCCTAGTCCATATAAACACATGCTATCTCTGCTTCTCTCTGCTCCCTGGAAGACTTCTAACTCATTAATCACATTAAAAAAATGACTTAAGGAATAAAGTAAGGTTACATGGAAAAGAAGTCATTAGAACTACATGACTTATTGAGGAAGCTCTACTTATAAACTGAATGAGGCAAATGACACAAACCTTTTTTCCCTTCTCCCATTCAAACAATTTATCTGCAACAGCTGAATACATACTGGGAAACTTGAATAAAAGAAGTAGAAATCTTTTCCACTGGCGTCTACAACAAATTCCTTGGCTGCAAGATACTTAAGATGAGACACAATCTGGTGTTTTGCAAGTCAGGCCATACATGTTTTTAGTATCTGGACAGCAATTGGGCAGTGCAATGATGAACTTCACTCGGAATGTATACTAAATTACAGCGGGATCTAAAGTGCCTTGATCTGAGAGGTTCAATATTAGTGGATCTTAATTTCCATCTTGACAGAGGTACTATAGGTTGCTAGGTCCTCAAAACAACAAGCTTTAAGGAACTCACGTATTTCAGTGGTGAAAGTACCAAAACCATCCAACCCCGTAATAGGTGAGTCTTTGATGGCATTTCTTCATCCAGCAAGTGACCCAGATCTTACCGAAAGCCTCTGACAAAGGCCATGCACTCTGAATATCCAACCACCTACTGCTCATTGTGTGAGGCAAGTGAGGCAGAGGCACGGAGGGGAAAAATAAAAACCAAACCAAAGCCACGCAATTGCAAATTTGCATTTTAATATCGATCCCTGACATCTCACGTTATCTGTACCATGGATAAATTATACTGCAGGGATTATTTATGCAGGGGCCAAACTTCAGGCACACGGGATGCCTCGGCCACGGCATTCCTCAACTTGACGCTGGAGAAGAGGGGATCTGCAGGAATGTTCCCCTGCCCACCATTTAAAAAAGAAAGAAAAAAGACAACCAAACGATGCAAAACCTTTTTTTTTTTTTTTTTATAAAAGCATGTATTTTTTTTCTAAAGAAAACGGCAGTGAACAAGTTAAGGAACACGCCCTCCGAGCGGCTGGCACCACAGTGGCCGTCGGCTCCGCGACCCCCCGCGCCTCACGGCCACCCCCAGGCCCCCGCCCGCCTCTGGCATCGCACCGCCCCCGCCGGCCCACCGCAGCCCCCCACACACCGGGCTTCCGCGCACGCACCAGCACCGGCTTTCCGCCACCCCCGGCGGCTCACAAAGCGCCGGCTGAAGGGTGTCTCCACCCGCCGCTGGACGCGGCCCGCCACCCGGTTCGCCGCGGGGGACTCGGGGAAGCAGATGAAAGAGGCGGCGGCAAGAAGAGGGCGAGGAACTGGCCCTGCACGCCCCTACCTTGGCTTTCTCCAGGGGGCTAAAGCGCAGCTGGTGCACGAAGGGGCTCCGCGGCGGCGGCCCGCGTTCCCGGCTGCCGGCCACGCAGCATCCCCGGCCGCGGCTGCTCAACTTCATGGCGAGAGCAAGACTAAGCGCGGCCCAGCACGGGAGAGGGCGCGGACGCTGCGCAGCGGCGGCTTCGTGCCTGAGTAGCGGTGGGTAGCACCGGCAGCCAGCTCCCTCGCCACTAGACGCCGGCCCCCCGCCCTCCCGGGGGCTTGCGCATGCGCCCTGCGCGCCGGCTACAGCGGCTCGGCGGAGCGCCGGTTTCCGCGTCGGGGAGGGAAGAGTGGTGGTAGTGGGAGGGGGCGCGCGCGCGTGCACCCTCCCTCGCTCCCTCCCTTCTCCGCGTGCCGCCGCCGCGCGCGCTCTTCCTCAGGCGCCCACTCTTCCTCAGGCGCCCACCCCCTACCCGTTCCCCTCGGGGCATGCCGGGAGAGCGGCTCCGCCCGCCGCCCCGAGGGGCTTCGGTTCCGCTGTAACGCCTTGTTACGAATCACGAACGAGAAACGTTTCGAAGGCGGCAGCTGGGCGGGCACCGGCGGTCGCGCCGGGGATGGGGGACCTGCGGCCGCTCAAGTGCGCGCCCGGGGCAGGTACCGGCAGCGTGCTCGGGTCGCGGGGTAGGGGCACCGCAGGGCGTGGGACAGCTGGGACGACTTCTTTAAGAAACCGAAGGGGTACAGAGGAATCTGTGAGGTGGAGACGGATCTTCGGTGCTGCATCCGTAACAGCACGGGCATCGGTATTGCTACATGCAGTTCTCAGCCGTACCCGCAAGAAACATCGCGTGGCGAGACGTTTGTCGGGGGTGTGGGGAATTCCCTGTACCGAGCAAACCTAGCCGTTTTTTAATTAACAATCTAGCTAATCTCTACCCTGGGATCTTGACAGAATGTTAGGTATGTTAAGAACATACCTAAGTTTGAGGTTTTATAAATCTTTTAAGTGTAGAATCATAGAATCGTTAGGGTTGGAAGGGACCTCAAGGATCATCTCGTTCCAACCCCCCTGCCATGGGCAGGGACACCTCGCACTGGAAGTTCTCGAGAAACACAGAAGTGCTCTGCCTGTGTTCAAAAGACCAAGCGGAATGACTGTAGAATTCCTGACATTGTAATACCGATCATAGCCAAAGCAGTTTAAACGATAGGTAAATCATTTGATAAATATGTAAAATAGCTTTAAAAGCAGGCATCTCACAGGTCTTACAAAGCAATTCTGATCGCCTTAATCAGGTTTAAAAATGATAAACCGTAAAAACACATCTCTCCACAGTTCCTAATCATCAGGTTTAAAACTGCACAATGGTCTCTGAGTCCTGCGGTTAGTAACGTCTACATCTAATGGCTAATGCTCTTAAATGTGTTAAACATGAATCTAATGGCTAATGCTCTTAAATGTGTTAAACATGAATAGTTTTTGACTTTCGAAAGAACAGAAAAATTTTCAGGGGTTAGTCTTCACAGAATCACAGAATGTTAGGGGCTGGAAGGAACCTCGGGAGATCATCCAGTCCAACCCCCCTGCCAGAGCAGGATCACCCATAGCAGATCACACAGGAACACATCTGGGTGGGTCTTGAATATCTCCAGAGAGGGAGACTCCACAACCCCCCTGGGCAGCCTGTTCCAGTGTTCTGTCACCCTCACAGGGAAATAATTCTTCCTCCTGTTTCCATGGAACTTCCTATGCCTCAACTTCCTTCCATTGCCCCTTGTCCTGAAGTCTTCCTGAAGTCATCAGGGTTTACAAAGTTCTGCAGGCCCAGCATGTTTGAAGATTTTTGCCAAAGATCCAAATAAACTCGCTGTTAATAAAATTTGTGGATGTGCTAAATGGTAAAATAAACTACTGTGAGAGCAGAAACTATGACATCTGGGCTGCTTAGTAAAATTAACACTTTCAAATAGGCTTGCACAGCCAAATGAGTATGGATTTTCCAGGAATGCAAGCCATGCCTTTGGAACCAGAGCTTTTGCCTTGGAAAAGATCATCTAAAAACTATTTCAAGCAAAAAATTACAGATAAGGTCCCACAGCAATGTGTTCGTTACGAGTGTTGAATGTACTACCAGGACTGGTGTACAGGAAATCAATTACTGTGTCTATTTAAATAGAGACTGATACTAGAACATTACAGATCAGGTGGTGGAGAATTGGCCTGCCAAAATATTGCAGTATTGGAGAAAACCTCTTAATACATTAAAAAAGTTACATCAATGTAATTTGTCAAAAAAAGATCTGCAAGAGTTGGCTTTATTGTAACATTCACATACCTTCACAAGGAGGAAGTACAACATTTTTAAAATGGAGGAAAAACCAGAAGAATCAGTGGTCAGGAGCTGAGATAACCTATTGCAAATGTAACAGTGTTAATCATAAACAAGGTCCTTGGTTCAGTCTGGGACTACTGCTAAGACTTACTGTCCCATGGCCAGAGTATGTGATGGAATGATCCCTTTTAACCTTAAATTCTCTAAAGTATTTTAGCTGCATTCTGAACAGTTAGGCTGCCTTCTCCTTTTCTCCTCCAGTCACTTCAAGACAGTGACTAGTTCAGCCATACAGGACTGATTTCGATAATAAATCACAGATTTCTTGAAAAAGGAAGCAGAGACTCCCTCTAACAGGGCCTGCATACTGCATGGCCAGGGAGGAGTTCTTTGCAGCTCCCCACAAGGATCTGCCCAGCTTGCCTGCCAGTAGAAGCTTTTCTGTCAGGTCAGTAGGCAGGAGCTGGCAGCCACCAGCTACCCAGCATGCAGCCAGTTAAGAGGGCTCTAGCACATGCCCTTGTGCACTGTCCATTGGGTGTAGGGCTCAAGATACAAAGAGGGTATTGAAACAGGTTCATCTGTGAGCTAGATGCAATCAGCATTCTTCTGCTAGTTCCAGCTTCCAAAAATAATGTTATTATTAGTCACATCAGAGGTTTTTGTATTTATACTGTCTTCCACAACTATAAAATCTAGTGGAGTATTAGACATCTGCCTCTTCCTTTAGCTCTTAAACTTTTGCTACTAGAGCATCTGCTCTCTATTACCGAGCACAGAAGCAGTATTCTAAAAGTATTACTGCTTTCATTGTTTTCAATTGCCTCATCTGTACTGCCCAAAAGAGATTCCAGAAGACTGTGGGTTTACAGAACTACATTTGTTGCATAGGAATAACATTCCATGAGTTGTAATTTGATGGCCATCTTCTAGTTGTTTTAGAGTCTGTATGAACATGCATGAACTGGGCAGTCTGATCTAGTTGGAGGGGTCCTTGCTTACTGCAGAGGGGTCGGACAAGATGACCTTTGGGAGTCCCTTCCACTCCGATGCAATCTGTGACGCTGAACTATTAGGAAGTGAAGAATTGCTTCCCTGGAGTTTGGTTCTCATTTGTTTCAAATTTCAGATAAATTAAAATGTACAACCTGGCTTTCTTAAATGTGCAGGAATGTGGTTCCTTATCTCTGTAGTCCCTTTAATTGTGAAAAGATGGATCTAAGCTCTGTTTCTTTTGAAAACCCAGTCAAGGAGCTGAGCCCTTGAACAGGAGCAATCCCATGGCAGGGCTTGAATGGGAAAGGCAGGCTGGGAGTCTGCAAAGAAACCAGTTTGACCTGTGACAAACAGAGGGGTGAATGCACCAGCCCTTGTGGCAGGGCGGAATAGGCCATACTTCTGCTTCTGTGCAGTGAGCTGAAAAGTTCATTGGGATCCTTTCAGAGACACACGATGAAACTTGCTCCTGGAATATTATTATATGACCCTGAGAAATTGGGGTAAGACTTTGCAAGCATGCATAAAAAAATTGGGGTGTAGTTTATGCTTAGAATACATTGTATAATAAAATTATTTTAAAATTAGTATAATTTTTGTGATTTAATTTGGAGATTGAATAAAGTATGTCTAAAGTGTTGGGGTTTAATTGGTACTTTCTTGTCCAAATCGTGAAGCTCTGATGTTACTGTCAAGGCTGGCATATGGTACATAGCTCATCTAGTAAGGGCTTGTAAGGACACAAGAAGAGGTGACGAATTTATTGCAAGAGGTATGGAATCTACCTTGTTTTGTAAGAGGAGAAAATGTGTGATATGTTGGATGTAAGTGTATTACAATACAATTGGAAGAGGAAATGTTGAGGCTGACTATCAGGAGAATAAATTGCAGTAAGCTCTCAAATAGTCTCTTCAGGGAAACTGTGGAACCTGAAACCATTACAATGAGCCTGTGCAAACATAGAAGTGCCATTCTATCCTGGTACACAAAAGCTGTAATTGGTCCTTTCTGTCATTCATTTATGTGATTTATAGGGAGCTGTGCAAATAAGAGGACTCAAGTCTAAAAAGCAGACAAATATTAATTACGAAATACGCTTCTGTGAGCCCTGAAGTAGGAAAAGAAGTGTCCAATAGTTAACAGTGAGATTGAAGTGGTTTTCTCTAAAGTAAATCAAATAAATGTTCGTAAAAAACAAATACATTTACCATAGCACTGCAGTTTATTTGAAAAAAAAAAAAAAAAAAAAGAAAATTCCTTGCCTAGGTCTTTGCTTTGATTTTTATGATGATCCTTGACCTTGATAGCCATTTAGTAGAATCAGGTGATACCTATTCAAGCACAATTCAGGTACGCCTCCACCCTTAAAACAACTTTTCCACAGTTGATTTCACATATTCCGTAGTGGGTGTTTTGTTTGGGTTGGTTTTTATCTTTTTTTTTTTCCCCCTCATGACTCCTATTGCAAATCTATCCAGTGTTTAAACAAGGGAAAGTTTTAAAAATATTTGAAAAAAAATTACTTTGTGAAAACTCTATGTTCATGTTGAATTATTAATAGTAGTACAGGTTTTGCAATAAAAGCATACTCATGTCTTCTGATTGATGAGGAAATGCAGAATCCTTCCAACTTTCTTCAATCAAGGAAAAAAACAGCTGGAGTCAGTGACAGATCTGTGGGAAGAAAGAGGAGTTTCTTGTTTTGGTAGTGCTGTATTTGTCTTGGATGTGTCAACCTGAAGAAAAAAGCAGCCCTTGTGACAAAAAAAAAAAAAAAGGAAAAAGAGAAAAAAAGAGACCTCCCTTGTTCGTGAATTATTAGGAAACATAATTCAGGGTTTCCAAGAAATAAATTAATATATACTTTTCACCTCAATGCTCTAATTCACCCAATGTTCTAATTCACAAATTGGCTTCAGCAGTAGTGAACAAGCTCATCAGTACTCATCTGATAATAGCCTCTCAGTACTGAATAGGAGAAGGCAGATGTGTTAGATATCATAGAGTCATGGTCAGGTGCTGAGCAGTCCACACTTTGTAGCACAAGCTCTGCCCCTGCATGCTACTGGAAATAGCATTATGAGGGTAAGCGAATTTAAGGAGAACTCTGTGCTGATTCCATCCTTCCCCAGATGATGAAAAGGAAGTTTGGACAGCTAGAGCCTTTCTCAACTCTTCCAAATGCTGGTCCAAGACTGTGGAACAAATTGCTCTGGGATCTGAGCGTATTTGATCATTTAGTCAAGAGTACCTCAGTTCATCTTGTGTATTTTATTTCTCCTTTATTCTTGCACTGAAACTCAGAAGAAAGCAGCCATAGTGGTTCTGGTAATATTTCACTGACCTTTAAATATATTGATTCTTACAGGTGGTTCAGATCTAGACTAAACTTCTCTCAGTTCTTACTTGAAAACCCACATCCTTGTAAACGGTCATACACATAAGGTGTATGAAGATGAAAACAGAGCACAGGTAAAGGGGTCTAGGTGCAAGTTAGAGCAGCAAATGTTTTCAGTACTTTACTATGCTTTTTGTTTCTATGTATCTACATCTTCTTTCTTTTCTTCCTCTTCTTTCTCTTCACTAGTCTTAGCTAAAAGCAATTCATGTTTCTAGTCACAACAGGACTGTTTCAAACAGTTTGAGTCTCCCCCTGACATAAGATGATCTTGGATGGTACAGAATGAAATCCTCAAATTATTTGCTGTGACTCTTCAGGTGCTTAATGTGGTTTGCACATGCTCATCACATTCTATGAATGCACTCAAGTTTGAAAGAAACAAATTTTCTATGCCCATGTTTAAAGCTCATGCCCAGGTATACAGCAACTAAAGCTCCATATGACTATTATGGTAATTTCTGCAAGTTGGAGTACTAACTGCTGAGTCAAGAGTTTCCATCTTCCAGATTACAGTATATAATGTAGAAAAGAACATCTTAAGCTGTCTGCAGACTCTACACTTGAATCTTTGTGCAAATATTACAATATATGTGAAAATACCTTTTGAATTCCAGCATATTTGAACTTTGAGTTTGCACATATTCTTTTTCCTGCTTCCTATGATTTCTCATTTCTGAGTATTTACAGAGGTTTTGTATAGAGCAACCTTTATTTGAAGAAGACTAGATTAACATTATTCAGAAGATAAGTAAAGCAGTATCCAAAAGATTTATTTTAGGAAGCCTTATCTGTTATTCATATTCTGAAATAGACATGGAGTTTGCTGATAAGGTGGATCAAATTCATGTAAATAAATTCACCAGAAACACCCTTTGTGAAATTAATAGCATGATCCAATCAAATCCAATACCGCTTTTCAATCAGATGAAATGCTTAATTTAATTTTTCTGAAGTATTAAAGCCTACTATTTAATATGTTTTAAATATTTATTTACTATAAGCTAGTAACACTGGTTAAATATACAAAATATGACATACAAACATTTTATGCTTTTGGAAGTGCAAACAGGAAGAACTGCCAAAAGATCCCTGGGCAAGACTGTCCATATGCAATGTGTTGCCTTGAGAGGTAGATTATAGGGAGGCAAAATCACTGCCTGTGGTGAAAAAGAGACCATATGGGACTCACAGTGGTGCCAGTAGCTTTATGCCCAGCTCATGCCCCTGCCCATGCCAGCTCCCTAGCAGCTGCGGCCATCAAATGAGACAAGGCAAGGCAAAACCAAGCAGCCATATCTTTCTTACTTTTTACCTGTACCCTTGCCCATCCTGCTGGGGGAAGAGGGAGATGAAGTAATTGGGTATTGGTGGGGAGAGCAAGGATATACCAACTCCTCTCCAAATACAGGTGGATGCATAGGTCTGTCCTGGGGTCAGTAAAATCCAAGGACCCGTGAAAGTACAAAATATGGCTGTGCAACAGTAAGTGGTTTATTCCAATTGCATTTGACTTTCACAAATAAGAACCCCAAAGGACTGCACCTGTGTATCTGCAAGTCAGGATAACCCAGAGGCAGGATAGGATGCAGGGAGAGCAGACAGTGTAGCCAGTAGAACTGAGTAAGACGGTAAAGAACAGCCAAATAAAGATACATTGCTTCAGGATGCGTCATCAGCTGTGTCATCCAGTGGAATAACCCATCTAGATCTAAGCATATTAAGTTCTCCAGTGAGTTTATTAATGTGGGCTAACACCATCTGTTTGTGGACTCAGGGCATTTTATCTCTCATTAACGTGATGCAGCAGTTAAATTTAGATATGAGTTGAGTATCACTTAGCTATTCTTCATGCTGTGAATGATTTCTAGGTGCTGGAGGATGGAGTGCTTAGTTAATGTGATTCATTGTACCTAGCTTTTCTGCAGATTTTATCCATTTCAAGATCATATGACCAATAAAAAGACAATGCTTTGAATACAACATTTTCTGTTAGTAGCATGTCAATGGAAATATTTTACAACAGTGAGCTATAATGACAAACAATAAGGATGGTGCAATGAATGCATTGACTACCTTGTCAAGTAGTAATAATCACTTGAAAATATTCAGTTACATATTGCACAGCCCTGTTCTACGCTAATCTTGTACTCAGATTTTAACACTTTTTTCACTGGCAAAAGATAATCACTTTTTTTTTAATGCCACTTGTGTAAAGTGGAAAAAGTTGGTACTGGATATCCAATTATTAGTCAGCAGGAACTCCCTGCTAGTGAACACTTACTCCCTCCATGGTGTGCTATGGCTGGCTGGATCAGATTGTTTTCCTAAAGCTTTAACAAGGATTTCAGACAATCTACTCAGTGTCAGAGAAGAATAGTCCTACTGATGGTCCACTGCATAGCCCCTGTTAAACAAAATGTCTTACATGAGGTTTAAGCTCCTGTGTGTGACTTCCCACAACTCCACCCACAACTTCCAGTAATCACAGGTCAGCCAGCAGAGGATTTGCTAAAGGTAGTGGGGGGAGTTTACTGCCCCTGCACATTGCTGGCAATACAGTTACTCATGTGCTGTATCTGGGAATCAGTGGTTGTTGCATGCCTGCATGGTGGTTGTAGCCCTTCAGTGGAGCAACTTTATGTGTATCTTTTAATGTGTGCTGCAGTTCTCTGGCTCACATCACAGTCAGCCAGACAGAAGGGAAACAGTATTCAGAGATGGTGAATTTATTAAGAGGGCAAGAGGATCATCAGCCTAGAATTAGCCAATCCTCCCAATACAAATCTCAATCTCCCACTCATGTAAGAAGCATGCAATTACATGGCTCTCCTGTTTGGATTGAGTATGTCTGCTCCAGCAGTCCTTTGCTTGTGGCATGAGTGAGATTGCTACTAGAGTATTGCATCCTGCCTTCATAAATAACACTTGCCTTTAAGTGAGATTTCAACCAGGACAAAAAAGAATATTCCACAGTCTGGAAAAAAAAAACACCACATCTCATAAGAAATTCAGAGCCTGATGTGCTCTGTAGGTTTCCTATTTACATGCACTTAAGGAGCTTTCTCATGGTAGATGACTCCAACCTTGCAGAAAACATTATAACAAGACTCAGTGACTGCAAGTAGAAGCTAAAAGCATCCAGAGCCAGGTTAAATTGGAGAAAAGGAGATTTGAGGAAGGGCCAGTGAAAAGAGAAGGTTCAAAGGTTTCCTTTCTGAGGCTTTCATCATTCCCACTAGATGTTTTAAGTAAAAAAAAAAAAAAAATCCAACCACTTTCTTAATTGAAATGGAAATTAATGTAAAAGTTACTGTCTGGGATTTGAGGCAGAAACTACGGAGGTGTACTTAGGTGGTCATACGGTGTTCTGGTTGAATAGCCATTGGTCCAGAAGTGGTGAACTTTACCTCTTTGGCTAAGAAGTTAAACTAATGAACTGTGCAGGATATCTACCAGCAGCCAAGGACTTGGGCAATGATCACAGACAGCAACAGAGAGAAAAAGTGAAGCGTGAAAGCTAGCCAAACTGAAATATGTTCCAGGGTTCAACTGCCTTGTGAAGTCAGGGAATAACAATGACTTCAAATGAAGTTTCTCAGAAAATATCTTTTCTTCAGATGAAATATGGTGCTATGATGTAAAGCATTTTTGTCTCCTCCTTTTTAACTCCTGTGCAGGATTCTTCAGAAAGGACAGAATAACTTTATTCCCATAACTTGCCTCTTTGTGCCATCAATTTGCTGCCTTCTGATGAAGAGAATCTTCTATACAGCTTTTTCAAAAATGAACCATGACATATTCTGCAGTCTACATGCAACACCCTCTTAGCTTGGCCCTCTCCCTTCTTATGAATGTCAAACTCCTAGTCATGGGCTCATTCTCTGACATGAAAGAAATATAGCTTGTCAGCCTCCCAGTTCAACAGAAGCTTCTCAACTGCATTATCTATATCTATATAGAATCATTGAATTGTTAGGGTTGGGAGGGACCTTAAAGATCATCTAGTTCCAACCTCCCTGCTATGGGCAAGGATACCTCACATGAGATCAAGTTGCTTATAGCCACACCCAGCCAGGCCTTAAAATCCTCCAGGGGAGAGGCTTCCACCACCTCCCTGGGCAACCTGTTCCAGTGTCTCACCACCCTCATGGGGAAGAATTTCTTCCTAACGTCCAATCTGAATTTACCCATTTCGATTTTTGTTCCATTACCCCTAGTCCTATCATTACCTGATACCCTAAAATATCTATATCTATATCTATATCTATATCTATATCTATATCTATATCTATATCTATATCTATATCTATATCTATATCTATATCTATATCTATATCTAATCTATATGTATATGTATATCTATATCTATATGTATATCTATATCATCTCTATATCTTTATATCTCTATATCTCTATCCTTATCTCTATCTATCTCTATCTCTAATCTATATCTGTATCATCTATATCATCAAGAAAGCTGGGGAGGGACTTTTTAGGATGTTAGGTAATGATAGGACTAGGGGGAATGGAATAAAGCTAGAAGTGGGGAGATTCAGACTGGACGTGAGGAAGAAGTTCTTCACCATGAGAGTGGTGAGAACCTGGAATGGGTTGTCCAGGGAGGTGGTTGAGGCCCCATCCCTGGAGGTGTTTAAGGCCAGGCTGGATGAGGCTCTGGCCAGCCTGATCTAGTGTAAGGTGTCCCTGGCCATGGCAGGGGGGTTGGAAGTGGATGATCCTTGTGGTCCCTTCCAACCCTGACTGATTCTATGATCTCTGTCTCTATCTCTATCTCTATCTGTATCTCTATCTCTATCTCTATCTCTATCTCTATCTCTATATCATCCATATCTCTATATTATCTATATATAAATACATATTTATAGATATATATTTATATGATTTTAATATATTCACACACTATGCTTTTAGTTCTTGGTCTTGAGTCATTTACCATAAAGAAACTGGTTACTTGCAAGTAATTTGTTGCCCCAGACCACATACAAAAACTGTGGGTTTATATCCCTCTGCAAAAGGCACAGATCAATTAACCCACAATGTTGCTCTTCATCACCTGGAACTGCTGCTTAATACCCTTTCCTCATAGAAAAGGAGTCAACTTAATAGTGTTTTGCAGTAAAGATGTGTTTACAAATGGTACAATAGGCATTTCTTTAATTAATATACTTTTTAAAGCTAATCTTTATATTCCAACATGTTTTTAGAACAAGTCCTGAAGTGTGCAGCTTTTGGTTTCAAGTTTTTTTCCTTCAGAGGATCATTTTTTTTCTCCACACAGCCTTGAAGAAAAGGACTTGGAGGTGCTGGTGGATGAGAAGCTCAACATGAGCTGTCAGTGTGCACTTGCAGCCCAGAAAGCCAACCAGAGCCTGGGCTGCATCAAGAGAAGCATAGCCAGCAGGGTGAGGGAGGGGATTCTCCCCCTCTGCTCCACTCTGGTGAGACCCCACCCGGAGTACTGCATCCAGTTGAAGCCTCGATTACAAGAAGGATCTGGAGGTGCTGGAAGGTGTCCAGAGAAGGGACATGAGGATGATCAGAGGGCTGGAGCTCCTCTCCTATGGAGACAGACTGAGAGAGTAGGGGCTGTTCAGTCTGGAGAAGAGAAGACCCCAAGGAGACCTTCTTGTGGCCTTCCAGTATCTGAAGGGGGCTACAAGAAAGCTGGGGAGGGACTTTTTAGGATGTCTGGTAATGACAGGACTAGGGGGGATGGAACAAAACTAGAAATGGGTCGATTCAGATTGGATGTTAGGAAGAAATTCTTCCCCATGAGGGTGGTGAGACACTGGAACAGGTTGTCCAGGGAGGTGGTGGAAGCCTCATCCCTGGAGGTTTTTAAGGCCAGGCTGGATGTGTCTCTGAGCTGCCTGGTGTAGTGTGAGGTGTCCCTGGCCATGGCAGGGCGTTTGGAATGGAACTAGATGATCCTTGAGGTCCCTTCCATCCCTAACAATTCTATGAAATTGAAGGTGTAGAAGATGTAAACCAGTCAAGAAGTACAATAACAACAGGAATGCATAGTCAGGGGGAGTATGTTATGAGGCTTGTATAAATGTGTGAAACTTTGTAAATAGGTAGAGCTAGCTCTGTGGAATACCTCCTAGGTCCCAGCTTTATGTAAATCTGAGATAAATACAAAACCTCCTCTCTGTGTATATTGGCTGTTGCACACTGGGTAACCCACCATGCTTTTGGGATAAAATTTGGAGACGTGAGGAAAGAGCAAAATTATTGCAGCCTGGGGATCTAGGAGGGTGGATTGAGATCTTCAAGAAGACACTTCACGTTTGTTCGTTCACCAACCCAGGAAACCACTTGGTCCTGCCCTTTCGTTGCAGCAGGTTAATCCGTTTATGGCTTTTCTAAAGCTAGGAGCACCACCTAGTGGAAACCTATGTCGCTCCAGCAAATAATTCCAACTCTAAGAGAGTAACAGATTTTTGTCTTTACACTAGAATTGTATACATTTGCTTTTATCTCTCTTTTCAGACACAGAAGAATAATTTGTCTGGCATCACAAATCAAATTAATTACACAAGTGTTTGGTTTTTTTTTTTTTCCTGTCTTCCTTCCTACTTAACTGCTGTTACTATCTGTTTTCATGGCCATTGTAAAAATAGAATCATAGAATCATAGAAACATTTAGGCTGGAAAAGACCTTCAAGATCATCGAGTCCAACCATTAACCCTACTCTGCCAAGCCTACCACTGAGCCATATCCCCAAGCACCACACCTGCATGGCTTTGAAACACCTCTGAGTGAAACACCTGGGCAGCCTGTTCCAGTGCCCAACAACTCCCTGAGTGAATACTTCTTTTCCTAATGCCCAGCCTAAGCCTCCCCTGGTGCAGCTTGAAGCCATTCCCCCTTGTTCTGTAACTAGTTACTTGAGAGAAGAGACCAACACCTCCTTCTTTACAACTTCCCCCCAAAGAAACCCACTCTAGAGGTTTAACTTGGGCTTACCAGCAGTGCCACCAAGGTGTCCAGCATGGTTTGTCCCCAGGCAGTGTGTTCTTGGCTGATTTCTTGATGACACTTTCAGTCTGGTGGCTGGACACTCTGGACAGACACACACGTGAAAGGGATTAGCACTTATCAAAGCTTTTGGGTGAGTCTTTGCACAGAATCACAGCATATCCCTTTGCCCAGTCCTTCCCCCCCTCTTTTTTTGTGTTTTTAATGTGCTGTGGATTCCCCACTGCTATACATTCATATTACACTATGCAGTGTCCTAGCCAACTCCCTTAGACTCAATTTCTGTGCCTTTAAATGTCTGAACTGGGACAGAGGAGTGCAGCAGAGTTGTGTACAAATGTAGAGTCTGTATTCAATGAAAAGTCAGCATAACAGAAGATGGTAATGGGAACTGGAAATAATCTAAGTATGAATATATATATATGAAAGAATATGATAAAGATATTCTACTTTTGTGTGTGTGTGTGTGTCATGTGGCAAGTAGAGCACTTTCAACAAAGGTGCAAAATGGCATATTTAAAGTAACAAAGATGAAGTGCCCTTATACACCACTTATAAACAAAGTTCGAAGTTCATTGCTGCAAGATGTTGTGGACCAGAAACAGGTTAAAAATGGGATTAGACATACTTTTGGAGGATAGTCCTAATGTGGCTGTTGAACACAGCAGTTTAGCTGCAGCTCTGGAAATCTCCCAGCTGCTGCTAAGTGGAAGCTGGAAGGATTTATCAGTCTTAAGAGGAGAGGAGTGTCTGGACTGGTACAGATCATGGGCCAACTAATCCATTTGATTCTGTGATTTTCCTGTCTTCAACATTGTCCAAAAGCAGATGGCTGGGGAACAATAAAAGCAAATCTATAAAATGTTTTCCTTTTAAAGTTTTCCCAGCTGAGGGTATTTCTTGAGCCTGCTGTGGTATTTTACAACACTCAGGATCTTTTAAGCATTCCTGCAAGCTTGTTTTGAGCCCCATTAGACTTCTTGCAGCCACAGCTGCCTCTTTGACAAAGAGTTTTGCAGCTCTCCTATCCACTCTGTGGTGAGCCACTTCCTTTTGTTTGTTTTGAACGTGGATGCTACTAAACAAATTTGATGGCCTTTGTTGGTTGTACAGGACAAGACAGGGAACAGTCCGTCTCAGGATATTGCAAAATCACTCACTGTGAGCTGTTGCTGTACCCGGGCTCTAACTCCCCCTGGTTCACCGGGGCATGATGAAATTTCAGCTGATTCAGGGGGTGTTTTTCCTCTGTGACATAAAGCAGACTGCTCTGGGCAACTGTGGTCCTTTTCTCTCCTCCACCTCTTCACGACCCTGCTCCAGGCTGCAGACTGTTGCCTCCTTGTGTCCTCATATCAGCATCAATACAATTCAAGCGCTGCACCTGTAATAGCATTGGGCTGATTTGAGCCATGCTGCCTCCATTTCCAGTTCTGAAAACTACCTGAAGGGAGGTTGTAGCCAGGAGAGGGTTGGTCTCTTCTCCCAGGCAACCAGCACCAGAACAAGAGGACACAGGCTCAAGCTGTGCCAGGGGAAGTTTAGGCTGGAGGTGAGGAGAAAGTTCTTCCCAGAGAGAGTTGTTAGATGTTGGAATGTGCTGCCCAGGGAGGTGGTGGAGTCACCATCCCTGGAGGTGTTCAAGAGGGGATTGGACGTGGCACTTGGTGCCATGGTTTAGTAGTCATGAGGTCTTGGGTGACAGGTTGGACTTTGATGATCCTTGAGGTCTTTTCCAACCTTATTGATTCTGTGATTCTGTGAAATATGTTCCGGAAATCCCTGGATTGGATTTTCCCAGAACAGGCTGGGATGTAACCAAATGGGCTTAAAAAACCAAACCAAACCAAAACAAGAAAAACAACCCACTGCAGGTTTCCCAGGACTCAGCTCATAAACTCGCTAAGACCTGAGATGGCTTTACAGGTGCTTCACCTTCCTCCTGTAGAGACCACCGAGTGTGGGGTCTTGGGTAGAGGGTTTTTTTCAGGCTACAAGAACGCCAGTGTATCCCAGTGGCTCAGGGCCACTAACCCAAACAGCTTTTAGACCAAGCAATTTGCATGAGGCAGATTGGCAACCTCAGCACTAATATTTATGTAACCCCTTTTTCCTCTTTTCTTCCCCCCCCCCCTTCACCTTTGCTTCTCTTTGTTGCTCTTCCAGACTCTTTCTTTCCTTAACTTTGCCGTACTTGCACCTTATTTCCTTCTAGCCTTACGGATTCACTTTGTTCTCAGCAGAAAAACAGTATGTTACGGAGGGGAAAGTCTGTCTTTTGGTGAATTTGGTGTATCCAGGTCACTGATGTTGTTGCAGCTGAGCTGGCTGTCTTGGGAATGGAGTAGTGCCATTTGAAACAGCAGCTGCTCCTGTCTGAGCCTCCAGCCTTATAAGTATGAATTGTGCCTGTGGCAGCAAAATTAATGGCTAACATAAAAGGCAAAAATAGAAAGCAGGTGGCCTCTTGGAAAAGCAGCCAGAGCTCCAGGACCACATATGTACTGCAGAGTGCATCATCAACCATGCATTTTCTTTACCCAAAGTTTTTTTTTTTTTTTCTTCTTCTTCTGTAACCCTTTTCTGTAACCTTACTCCTTATTTGACCCACAGACCTCCCAGGGGCCCTTCAATCAGCCTGGGAATCTTGATATTAAAGTATAATTAAAATGAATGCATTCAGAGCTCAGTAAAAAGACTGGGAAAACCCTGCAATGTTTCACATGTCTATTCCTTTTTATTTACTGTTCAGATGCTTTCATTTGTAAAACTATTTGAGTCATGGACACCCCACTCCTCAGAATGTAATGCCATCATGCAAGGCAGCATGTAGTTGAAGTCTACATCTTCCTTTCTAATGATAGTGAGTGATGGAGTTTTTTTGTTGTTTTAGCTCTCTGTTTCACTGAACTTGATCAAATGCATTTAAAATTCCTTTTTTTCAGAGATGAGCTTGAGGCACAGAGATGAGGCAGGGCTATGAAGCTGGTTTTGCAGCACCTCCATTTTTTTTTTTCAGATCTGCAGTCTGATCCACTAGACTGAAGGATCATTTCCAATCAGTGGCACAGAATGTGAACTTACTTTTTTGAAGACTTATTTTAAAAAGCTGTCTTTTAAGATGGGCAAGGTGAGCTACCTAGGGGTTCTCATGTGAGTAAAAACTGGCAGACTGGGCAATCCATCTGAATGGGTAATTAATTCACATAAGTCTACCTTATGAGATACACACCAATACTACAGAACAAATTATTTGTAACCTTTTGTAAGTACTAAAATTAATGTTGTGTAAATTTGTCATTTCAACAACAACAATGAAAAAAGTTATGGATTGTTTGTATTATAATTTCATCTTGTTAAAGTAGGAATTTTGCTTTCCCTGGCCTCTTGGGAAGCAAGAAACCAGTGTATCTAATTATCTGAACACTCAGGAACATAAAAGGATAGCAAGTGGTGAAATTATAAATCTGTGGGAATAACTCCATGTTTTCTGATTAAACTCTATTTCTGGCGGCTCTCAGCAATCATGTTCCTCCTATGTTTGTAGTAATTGCATGTGTCAAAGCTGAGGCCTTGTGTAAACTGTACCAAATGAGTTACAATTTTAATTTAGAAGGAGATAACTGTATTTGCCCCTGCAGGCAGATTGCATCAGGTCAGAAGTATAAAAACGAATAGGAAAGAGAGTAGGGAGGAGGCTGGAGGGCCTCCAGGTTAATAATAAGTATAAAATCTAATAAGGCTTACATTACAACAGTTGGATTTTAGAGGAGGGGGAGAAAAAAAAAATGTAATTTGCAAACATGAAGCCAAACTCTGTTACTTGCATCTGAGCCATGTGCATGAGTACACATTACAATATGCATATGGGTATGTCTGCCTTTAGTAAAGAACTGTCTCAAAGGCTAGAATGCATTTTAGCCCTGGAACTAAGCTGCTGGAAATATTTGAAAAAAATAAAAAAAATTTTGTGAGGAAACTTGAAAGCTCTCAAAATCTGGTATCTTTTCTCTGTATAAAAATACCTACTCAATTGCCAGGTATTTCAGGTTCTTTCTGGTTTAAGCAATACACTGCATCCTTGTCAATGTTATACTGCATCTTGAAAAGGTTAGGATCCTCATGAAGAATATTTTTTTTTTTATTTTTTTAATCTAAAATCTTATTTGTTTACCTGAGATTTTAATCAAGACTGTTAGAAATATGTATGAATGTTGCTATGAGGCTACAGTAGTTTTGTGTATATTTGAAAGTGGTCACTTTAGCAATGACTTGATGCTGTGAATCATCTTGCTTAGTATTCTTAGCAGAAGACCAGTAAAACTCAAGGGTTGTTTGGAGTTTAAAAAAAAAAAAAGGAAAAAACAAAAGTGACTGCTGCTTATAATTAAGAATTAATTTAATTTGTCTACAGTCTTGTAAAATTTCCACTTTCAGAAGCCTGCTTCAAGCTGATTTGGTGTTTGTGCATGTCTGATTTTTCACCTGAAGTAGTCTGGTCATTTCCCAGAGTGAGATTACAAGAAGCCTGTTTTGTACCTATTAACATTTTCTTGATGCTTGCTTCAATAAGAAGTTGTAGTTCCTTTGTGATTTCGGTCAAATAGTTAATTTGAAGACCATCAGAGGTGGGTAATCTGCTACTTCCTCCATTACCATGCATCAGAGACAAACTACCCTCCCCATTATGATATTCTGCCTGCTTACTAAAGTGAGTATGTTAGGCTTTAGCTTTCAGCCTTTAGTTTTTGTTGCATTTTTCTCTGCCAGTTTGAAAATCTCCTTAATATCTGTACTAGTATTGTTCCCTTTTGGAGATAATTATACTGTGTAATCATTTCTCCTCTCAATTTTCTCCTTGATAGGTTAAAGAGATTGAGGTCTTAAAGTCTCTCTCTCACTCTTAGAGGCAGTTTTAAACTATTTTTTTGACCTTTTGATCGACCTCTGAATTATGCACTGCAAATGACAAGGTGATGCTTTCTCTGTGTTTATTTAAAAGGAAAGGAAATCCTTGTGATTTTTTTTTTCCTATCCAATGCATGAATATATACTGAAATGTTTTCTTCTATCACTTCAGTTTGAGATGCATTCCCTCTCTGGTCTTCCTCAGCACCAACATGAACAACTTGGTTTTCCTGGGAGGGTCCAGTACTTCCATGCATGCTGTAGGTGCAGCTTTCATCTCTCAGTGAGGTTAGACAGTCTTTATGCATTCAGATCTCTGAATTAAGCCATTCAGTCAAGGCATAAAATGACTTCTTAAGAACTTTGGGACAGAGCTGATATGTTTGGGTCTTGAGTTTTTTTGCTATTTTTACCCTGTTGAACTCTATCAAAATTTCATTATTTTGATAGTGTAGCCCAAATCATCTTTTGAATGTGCATGAACACAATGTGTGTGAACCTGAATCTGCAAAGGCAGGAAAATGGAGCAAGAATACAGGAAACAGAGAAACATCATTCTTCTTTCTGCAGATGACCTCCCCAGGTGGTGGGGAGGGATGCAGGCTAGGGACTCAAGGGGGGTACACAAACTCAGTAGGAGATTTCCATCTGTAAAAAATCACTTCTGCATTATCACACTCTCACAGTATATCAGAAGTTGGAAGGGACCTCAAGAGATCATCAGGTCCAACCCCCCTGCCACAGCAGGATCACTTAGGGGAGTCTGCACAGGAAGGCATCCAGGTGGGATTGGAAAGTCTCCAGAGAAGGACACTCCACAACTCCCCTGGGCAGCCTGTTCCAGTGCTCTGTCACCCTCACTGGAAAGAAGTTTCTCCTCATGTTGAGCTGAAATCTTCTATGTTCTAGTTTGAACCCATTGTTCCTTGGCTTATCACTGTGAACCACCCAAAAGAGCCTGGCCCCCTCCACTTGACACCCACCCCTCAGGTATTTATACACATTGATCAGATCCCCTCTCAGTCTTCTCTTCTCCAGACTAAACAGCCCCAGGGCTCTCAGTCTCTCTTCACAGGGGAGATGCTCAAGTCCCCTAAGCATCCTCGTGGCTCTCCCTTGGATTCTCTCCAGCAGGTCTCTGTCTCTCTTGAACTGGGGAGCCCCAAACTGGACACAGGATTGCAGGTGTGGTCTCAGCAGGGCAGAGTAGAGAGGTAGAAGAACTTCCCTAGCCCTGCTGGACACAGCTTTCTTGATGCACCCCAGGATCCCATTGGCTCTCTTGGCCACAAGAGCACATTGTTGTCCCATGCAGAACTTGCTGTCCACCAGCACTCCAAGGTCTTTCTCTGTGGAGCTGCTTTCCAGCAGGGCAGCCTCTAACCTGTCCTGGTGCCTGTTGTTATTTCTCCCCAGATGCAGGACCCTGCACTTATTAAACTCCATGAGGTTTGCCTGCACCCAGCTCTCAGCCTGTCCAGGTCACGTTGGATGCTGCACAGCCTGACAGGTGTCAGCCACCCCCCAGTTTGTATCATCAGAACTTGCTGAGGGTACTCTCAATCCCCTCAGTCAGGTCATTGATAAAGATATTGAACAAAACTGGACCCAGCACCAATCCCTGGGGGACACCACTGGCCACAGGCCTCCAAGTTGACTTATTCTAGTCAACTTACTGTGGTGAAGTCAAGACTCTGTGAAACTTAAACATTTTGTTAGATCACCAATTATACCAATAACGTTACAATGATGCCAGACAACTGCTGTATATAATCTAAATGGTAGTCTTCTTCAAAGCTTTCTTTGACTTTACACATCAGCTGTGATTACAGACTTCAAAAGGCACAAGGAAGGTTGATAACTGAGCACATTTTTCATCAGCTTATTTGCATAAATATATCACAGCACGTTTGCTTATTGTCTCTATTTGTCTCTGGGGTTTGTGTGTCACTTTTGAGCAGCATGACCTAACAATTCATCAGGGAAACAAAACTCTGCTGCTTGAGAATTTGAAACTGATTGTGGTACTGCTTTAATATTTGAAGAAGGAGGAGAAGAGAGTAAACAATATGGGCAGAAATCAGCTCCTTTTCAGAAAGGAGCTTCAGTGTAGCTTTGTGACAAAATGAACCACAGATGTAGATGGGCTCATGCATTTTAGATAAAGGAAAGTATTATTCAGACTAAAGAGACTAAAATCAATTATAGGGAACATTTCTATCATTTCCACTTTAATCTCCTATTAAATAACCCAAAACTCTCTAGGATAATTTCTAAATGGATGAAGGCAGATGAAAGTCTTTTGGCAAGCAAAAGTAGTTCAGAGTGGAGTCACTTGCAGTGTTTTGTAAACTGGTGGGATTTTTGAGAAGCAGGATTGTTTCCATAGGAGAACTCCCACTCCCCAGTTTCTTGAGAACAATCTTCTTCTGTCTTGTATTACTTAAAAGCAAAGATTCCTTTAACATGAGAGCCAAGTGAATTTGTATAATCAGACAGTTTACTATGAAATATTCAAAACCAGAATAACATGACAAATTACAGCTTAGCTGATCCTCTTGGAATTTCAAAATGACAGAATTAAATGTTTATTCTGTTCCATGCAGTCTGTTAGCAAACATATTTCCATTGGATATGGACCTTGCATTTCCTCAGCAATAAACAAGTTGCTTATCATTGGAAGACTAATAACAAAAGGAAATAAGTGACTGAAGAAAGCCTTCTTTCTCTGGATTGTAGCTTTCATTTAAATGTTGGAAAAACTAATATAGAAAAATCACACACTTAAAAACTTCATTTATGTAGGCAGCTACTGCTTATTTTGATATTAGCAGTTTTGAAAATGAGCATTCAGATTAGTCATAGTATCACAGAATGTCAGGGGCTGCAAGGGACCTTGAAAGATCATCCAATTCCAACCCCCCTGCCAGAGCAGGATCACCTATACCAGGTCACACAGGAATTCATCCAGGTGGGTTTTCAATATCTCCAGAGAAGGAGACTCCACAACCCCTCTGGGCAGCCTGTTCCAGTGTTCTGTCACACTCATAGTGAAAAAAATTTTCCTCCTGTTTCCATGGAACTTCCTATGCCTCAGCTTCCACCCATTGCCCCCTGTCCTGTCATTGGGCATCACTGAGCAGAGCCTGACTCCATCCTCCTGGTGCTCAACCTTCACACATTTATAAACATTGATGTGGTCACCTCTCAGTCTCCTCCTCTCCAAGCTAAAGAGCCCCAGCTCCCTCAGCCTCTCCTCATAAGGAAAATATTCCACTCCCTTAATCATTTTTGTGGCTCTGTGCTGGACTCTTTCAAGCAGTTCTCTGAGGTTCTTCTTGAACTGAGGGGTCCAGATCTGGACACAATATTCCAAGAAGTGGCCTCACCAGGGCAGAGTAGAGAGGGAGGAGAACCTCTCTCAACCTACTGACCACAGCCCTTCTAATACAAGCCAGGGTACCCAGGATTTTCTGGGAAATTGTTGTAGTGTTTCATTCTTTGCACGAGTAGAAGTAAATGTATATATTTTTTTTCTTTTTTAATTCCCAAAATATCTTGCAAAATTTGGGTAATAAACCCCATATAACTCACTTTTTAAAATATTACAAGTCTTTGGTTTTTTTTTTGTTTAATTTTTGTTTTCTACTTTTAGGAAGACTCTATACATTATATTCATTAGTACAACTTTGTATGGTATAATTGCCTATGGTTTTAACATTTTAAATCATTGTGATGTAACCACACTATCCCACAATATTACAAGCTAAGAATTTGAAAGACTTACTATTCGTTTAAATAGTACTTGAGTTTTGCTGTTTTGACATCTTTTTGTTACACAAAGCTCTTCTCTTTTTTCTTACTGTAAGCCAGAAGCAATGTCTGCCCTCTTCATTCAAACATCCTTCTTTGAGATTTGAGTCCACTGGCAAGGAAGAATATTACTGATTTTAGATCTTTTGGGAATACCAGGCCTTGAGAGTGAGATGGGAGTGATAGTAAAGAAGAGAAAAAATGCAGCAGCCTTTTTTGTTCAGTTAGTTCCTCCTGTGTGTACCCAGGGCCAGTCTCAAAGCCACTGCTCTTTCCCCTTTTGCCTACACCATTCCTTCAGGATGGCCACAACAGTGATGGCTGCAGCAAGAAGCCTCTCTCTGCCTTCTGCTGGGGAAAGCTCAAACCAAAGAGACCTGCTATCACTGCTAAAGGATACATCCAAACCCAGAACCAGAAAAAACATTCATAAGAATAATACATAACCCTTTTCTCCTTGCCTGTGGTCCACCATCTGACTGAGAAATTGTCCCCACATGAGCATTCCTTTTCACTGCTGGTTGATCTTCTCTTCTTATAAGAAAGTCCCCACTCAAAATTGCACTGCTGGATGTGCAACATAAGCACAATGTCATCATGCTTGCCAAAGATGAAAGTGAAGGCTAATCCATTTCCATGACAAATCTTCACAATGGTGACAAGTGGACTCATGCCACTCACTGGTGTTTACCTCCATGACAAAAATGAACAACTGAAGTCAGTCACAGTGATTGTAACAGTGGTGAGGCAGGCAAAAAAAGGCCTTTTTTTTCCTTTTTCCCCCTAAGATTCTTTAAAAGAGGTTTCAAAGAACCTAAACCTGAAGAAACTGCATTGTTGTGTTTTTCATAATATTTATCCAGTGAAGGGCAACAAAGCTGGGGAGGGGTCTGGAGCATAAGCCCTATGAGGAGAGGCTGAGGGAGCTGGGGGTGTTGAGCCTGGAGAAGTGGAGGCTCAGGGGAGACCTCATTGCTGTCTACAACTGCCCAAAGGGTGGTTGTAGCCAGGTGGGGGTTGGTCTCTTCTCCCAGGCAACCAGCGACAGAACAAGAGGACACAGTCTCAAGCTGTGCAGGGGGAAGTTTAGGCTTGATCTGAGAAAGAAGTTCATTACAGAGAGATTGCCTGTTGGAATGGGTTGCCCAGGGAGGTGGTGGGGTCAGTGTTTTCCTGGAGGTGTTTAAGAAGAGAGTGGATGAGGCACTTAGTGCCATGGTCTAGTTGATTAGATAGGGTTGGAGGATCGGTTGGACTTGATGACCTTGGAGGTCTCTTCCAGCCTGGCTGACTCTGTGATTCTGTGATATCCCCAACGCTATCATGTGTTGGAAAATGAAGACAAGCTTTCATGTACACAAGAGCCTCTATGCCCAAAAACCTAACATTATTTTTTTTACCAAATATGAGTTGATCTAATAAGGGATGATGATTACTGATCTTGCTGTGCTTATGTCCTTAGATTGTCACAGCAACCACTGCACTAAAGCACTGTGCATGCTGTCTGCAAAGAAAGGTTGTGTACAGCCTTTGTCTTTCAGTACCTGACAAACATCAAAAAATGTACCCTTTCCCACAACATCTTAAAAGCATTTTTCTCAGTTCTCAAGGGTTTTTTAATGACTTTTCTCTCTGAGAAACAGTGAGCTTTAAAATGGATGTTTCTTGCTCTTTACTCTTAATTTTCCTTACATAAATTATGAAAGTCTTCAAGATTTAATGCAACAGATGATGAGGCAGTTAGCATAGACTGAAACATATAACACTGTCTTTGGAATAAACAGCCTCCTCAACTCTGTGGCCTCCTTCTCTTCCCCAGGCAACCAGTGGCAGAACAAGAGGACACAGTCTCAAGCTGTACCAGGGCAAGTTTAGGTTGGAGGTGAGGAGAAAGTTCTTCACAGAAACAATAACTGGCCATTGGAATGAGCTGCCCAGGGAGGTGGTGGAGTCACCATCCCTGGAATTGTTCAAGAAAAGATTGGGTGTGGCACTTGGAGCCATGGTTTAGTTGTCAGGAGGTGTTAGGTATTAGATAATAGATTGGACTTGATGGTCTCTGAGGTCTTTTCTAACCTGGTTGATTCTGTGATTCTGTGATTCCCTCGCTGAGGTAGGTTAGACAACTAATCTGCAAGCTGATATCAAGTAGAGTATTGCTAAACCTTTCTAGATAGCTGAATTTGCAAGGAATGAGAAAAATACCCTTGTTTAGTCTTTGCCTAGCTCAGGTTTACTGGTACTTTGTTCTTATCTTAGCCAGGAGGCTGAATGAGCGAAAGCATCCTGAGAAGCTGATTGTAACAGCCACAGCAAGGAAACTCTTCACCTAGATAGATAACTGCAATAGCACCACACATTTCTCTGTAGGAACAGATCATTTTTGCAAAAGAGGCATGAAGGGACAAGAATAGTCTGCTGTTACATCAACCAAAACTCTAAGTTTAGATGCAAAGGCATTCTGTTTTAAATCCTGAGCTGGGACAGAAGGGCTGATGCATAGTAATACAGTAGAGAAGCACAGAAGGTAGGCTTTTAAAGTAAGGCTTAATACTTATGAATTCCTGGGTGGAAATGCTGATTTGAATGCTTGAGTAGAAGAGTCTAATTAAGATGTTTGTCAGTAGGTGAGCACTGATATTTCAATGCAAGATCATCAAGGATTATGTTTAGTTGAGTATCTCTGCCCTTGGTTTGCCTCAGGAAATGGAACCTTATGAACAATTTTAATGAACGAACAAGAACAACAAAAAAAATCCAATCTAGGTCAAATGACATTTTTGGGGGGTTCAGCATTTCTCAGGTTAAGTTCTTTAGTCAGGCAGTGGTGTTTATTGCAACAGAGAATTGATTGGGTCATGTAGGGCACAGAGTACAAATAGCAGTGTCATTCACCGATAGGTACCACAATTTCCTCCAACATGTACTGAACTCCTGATGGTCCTTCCAGCACCAATGGAAGAGAAACAGGACAGAGTTTCAGTAAAACACACTTGGCTTTCACTTCTATGTATTAAATAAGCCTTGAGGCTAAGGCTTAAATGAGTGACAGCCTGGTTTATGTTGTTTTAGTCTACAAAAGTGTTTTATCAAATCGGCAGTGCTGTGTGTCAGTCATATGTGACCTCGGTGTGGCAAATGTTTACATGATATTATTAACTGTTTTGCTCCAGGGTTTCCTCATGAATCTGTGATACTCTCTGCATTAGCAATATGAATAGCTGGTATGTGTCTGCAACCAAGCTTCCCAGATCTCCAACCAGCTCCCCAGAAACAATTGTTTGAAAATACAGTCCTATCTATGTCCAGAGTCGCAGTATCACAGTGTCACAGTATCTCAGAGTACCACAGTATATCAGAGCATCTCAGTATCTCAGAGTATCACAGTATATCAGAGGCTGGAAGGGACCTCAAGAGATCATCAGGTCCAACCCCCCTGCCTGAGCAGGATCACTTAGGGGAGTCTGCACAGGAAGGCATCCAGGTGGGTTTGGAAAGTCTCCAGAGAAGGAGACTCCACAACCCCCCTGGGCAGCCTGTTCCAGTGCTCTGTCACCCTGACTGTAAAGAAGTTTCTCCTCCTGTCGAGGTGAAATCTTCTATGTTCAAGTTTGAACCCACTGTGAACCACCCAAAAGAGCCTGGCCCCCTCCACTTGACGCCCACCCCTCAGATATTGATAGACATTGATCAGATCCCCTCTCAGTCTTCTCTTCTCCAGACTAAACAGCCCCAGGGCTCTCAGTCTCTCTTCACAGGGAAGATGCTCAAGTCCCCTAAGCATCCTCGTGGCTCTCCCTTGGATTCTCTCCAGCAGTTCTCTGTCTCTCTTGAACTGGGGAGCCCCAAACTGGACACAGGATTGCAGGTGTGGTCTCAGCAGGGCAGAGTAGAGAGGTAGAAGAACTTCCCTAGCCCTGCTGGACACACCTTTCTTGATGCATCCCAGGATCCCATTGGCTCTCTTGGCCACAAGATCATTGAGGATTATGTTTACTTGAGTATCTCTGCCCTTGGTTTGCCCTCAGCTATACACATTGATCAGATCCCCTCTCAGTCTTCTCTTCTGCAGACTAAATAGCCCCAGGGATCTCAATTTCTCTTCATAGGAGAGGTGTTCAAGTCCCCTAATCATCCTTGTCTTATCAAGCACTTTTATTTAGGCATTCTGGGGAAAAGTTCTTCTAAAATTTCAGCTTGATATTTCTGTGTTGCTTGATGCACTCTCAGACACTGAATAGATCATCAGTTTCCAGTTCAGTCTTCTCCTCTTAACATTATGCAAAATAAAAAGCAAAGACAGATGATTATCCAACACAGTGATATAAATATGATTTTCCTTGGTATATTATTTTTATAAATATGACTTTTTTTTCCCAAAAGACAGAGCATTTGCACAAATAAATTCTGCGTGGTGTCCACTTTTTCTAGAAAAATTATTTTTCTATCAAGTCACTTCCCGAGTCCTTTTCAGACGCACACATTTCCCCTCTCCTTTTACAACACCACATCCATCACCTTTTTGCTAAGTTATGTTTTCCTCTCTTTCCTTCCCTTCTGACTTGTTTTATTTTGGGAAGATTATTGCTCCAGACCCAGAAATTACAGAGTCCTGAGTGACCTGTTATCTACTCTCCCTTACCCCAGGAAAGACTTGAATTTGAGGATTTGGATTTGAACGCAAAGTGTTTCAGTCAGAGTCTCATTTCCTGAGCTACTACATATTTTAAAGTAAAAGAGACTCTGCAGTCTTGTTGCTGGGCAGTGGAACCAGAATCTGCTCATGTAGACTGGGGTGATGTTACCAGTGTCACCTGTTTTGCTCATCAGAGGTTTTTTTTTGTATGATCCTGACCCAGAGCTCAGTTATATCAGTGAAGCTGTGTTCCCACTAATCATTCCCACACCGTTGCTCCCCAAAACAGCAAACTGCTCCTCATATTGGCATATTTTGCTTCTTCATTTGCCTCCAGGCTCTGGTTCTTCGATGGTTTGTGCTGCACACCCGCTTGAATAGCAGCATCTCAATCTGTAGCCAACCACCTAGGTCTATCTGGTGGCAAATCCAGGTATTCTTGAAAAAATATTTCACTGAACCATGACCTTTGGAGGTCCTTTACAACCCAGACTGGACCCTACAGAAAACAGATCTACACAATTTTTAAGAATGATCTTTCAGCACTATCTCACTTTAATCACGTTCATCTCAGCAGTGTAAAGGAACTTGTGTGTTAAGATGAGACTGGGGAGATTTCTTTGAACTTTACATGCTTTGCTGTGCTCACCACTATGCTTTGTAGTTTTTGTAGCATGTGAATTGCTTTCCCATTTAGACTTTCCATGACTATCCATTCTGTTTGTGTGAGCGTTGTTCTTTTGCCCCTTTTGGAGCAACAGAGCAATCTGTCCTGCTCTAAACTAGGACAACCCTTCCCCCCCCCCCCCATTCATTCCCACCCAGGAATGAAGTAGGCATCAATGCCACCTCCTGCACTCTGGGAACCCTGAGTCACTGGAGGGACATTTCCATATAGTACCTAATGACATCATCACTGAGGTTTTTGCTAATCAAAAAGCTAATTAAAGAAGTCACTCTCTTCTGAGACAGATCTAGCTGGTCAGTCAGGTGCCACTGCACACAAACACATGCATGCCTCCTTACCTCAGTCTCCCAACACAGGCAAAATGCCTGAGTACTGATTTTGTTCTTGTAAGACTACAAATTCACGAAGGCAGAGTAGAGATATATGCTGAGAACTTCTGTATTGCTCAAGTCATGAACTTGGGTTATTTCTTTTTCTCTTAGGGAATTCTGCTCATTTGTGGCACCTGTGAAGTGATGCAAAAAGAACTTTTCATAGCTTGTTTTCCCCAGGGAAATGCAGGATGTCAGGCTACATCAATACATTCACATGTCAGAGTGATTAAAATAATAGTTCTGGTTTGCTGTGCATGAGTCAGGAAATACCCAACTTGCAGTTTAGCTTTCATTTGAGCTCTCTTGCACTTCTGGCATGCACAGTATATGACATAGGAGTAATTCAGGAGAAGCTGCACATACTCCCATGTAGTAAATCTGATTTATTTTTCTCTGGGATAATTCACCACTATTGCTTTATTCTTAGGTGCAGACAGTCTCTGCCACAACCCGTTTGATTTGCTCATAAGAGCCTCTGGATTATTTTTTACTTGTTAAAGCAGAAGTTGTCATTACAAATGTGCACACATACTAAATAGCAATGGAATTTCCTCCCAATGAATTATTAGTTGTTAACAGACCAATATGTCAGCTTACACAGTGGGTTACATGCTGCAGACACATTGTGGATTTAAAGCCCCCCATGTCAGAGGCCATATGAAGTCAAGATGGCAAACTGTCAGTGGGGCTGATATGAGCTGAAGACTTAACCTTTAACAGCAATAGTGACAAGTGGAAAGTCTTATCTGAGCCTTGCATTGAGCCAGAAATTGGAAGCAGAACAGGAGATACTACAGACAAGATGTTAGGAGGAAGTTCTTCACAGAGAGAGAGATTGCCTATTGGAATGTGCTGCCCAGGGAGGTGGTGGAGTCACCATCCCTGGAGATGTTCAAGAGGAGCCTGGATGAGGCACTTGGTGCCATGGTCTGGTTGATTGGCTAGGGCTGGGTGATAGGTTGGACTGGATGATCTTGGAAGTCTCTTCCAACCTGCTTGATTGATTCTATGATTCTAAGTTATCTGATATAAGAATGAATCTAGTGTGCTGAACATGCCCTTTCGTGGTCTGCTGAGGACTCAGGAAAGCACCCTGAATCCATGCTTGGTGGAAAACCAAGGAACATTCTGAGCAGATTGGAAGAAATTAATATGGCACTTGGCAGTCACATGGAGATGTAATTCAGGAGTTTGGCAAAGCCAAAGCAGAATTAACAACCAAAAGATTCAGACGGTAGCTCCCACTTTTAACATTCACAGTGTGCAGCACAGGCAGTACCCGTTGTCTGATGCTCATTTGTGCAAAACCTCTGCTTTAGTGGCCTGTGATCTTCCTGGGGTTGTGTTAGCACTCTTCCTCTGTGCCCAGCAGGCCTTTATAGCTTTCCCCTGTGAGACTGGCTTTGTTGCACTGTCTTTCCATACCCAGACTCACGCTCTGCCAGTTTCACAACTAAAGCTGCGAGTTGTCTCAGGACCCTGCTTCTGTGCTGAGATGAAAGTTTGGAGCTGGTAGTGGTGAGCACTGATGACAACAGAGAAAAAGGTCTAGGAAGGATGCTGAGGTCTCCTTGTCCTAAAGGAGGGACTCCTTCTCTGTGAAGGCATTCTTCTACTGCATCCTGCACTGCCCTCTGTGTAGAGCTACAGAGCACAGCATGTAGTGATAATGCCAATGGCCATACTGCATGGTGTTGTTGGCTGTCAATGGCATCATGTCCCAGTGGAGGCCAGTGACAAGTGGAGTCCCTCAGGGATCAGTCCTGGGACCAGGCTTGTTCAACATCTTTGTTGGTGACATGGACAGAGGCATTGAGTGCACCCTCAGCAAGTCTGCTGATGACACCAAGCTGTGTGGTGCAGCAGACAGGCTGGAGGGAAGGGATCCATCCAGAGGGACCTGGACAGGCTGGAGAGGTGAGCCCTTGGCAAATTCATGAGGTTCAACAAGACCCTGCAACAAGGTCCTGCATCTGGGTCGAGGCAATCCCAAGCACAAATACAGGCTGGGCAGTGACTGGCTGGAGAGCAGCCCTGAGGAGAGGGACTTGGGGGTGCTGGTGGACAAGAAGCTCAACATGAGCCAGCAGTGTGCACTTGCAGCCCAGAAAGCCAACCAGAGCCTGGGCTGCATCAAGAGAAGTGTGGCCAGCAGGTCAAGGGAGGTGATTCTCCCCCTCTGCTCAGCTCTGGTGAGACCCCACCTGGAGTACTGTGTCCAGTTCTGGAGCCCCTATTACAAGAGGGATATGGACATGCTGGAAGGTGTCCAGAGAAGGGCCACCAGGATGATCAGAGGGCTGGAGCACCTCTCCTACGAGGAGAGACTGAGAGAGTTGGGGCTGTTCAGTCTGGAGAAGAGAAGGCTCTGAGGTGACCTTCTTGTGGCCTTCCAGTATCTGAAGGGGGCTACAAGAAAGCTGGGGAGGGACTTTTTAGGCTATCAGGTAGTGACAGGACTAGGGGGAATGGAATAAAGCTGGAAGTGGAGAGATTCAGGCTGGACATGAGGAAGAAGTTCTTCTCCATGAGAGTGGTGAGAGCCTGGAATGGGTTGTCCAGGGAGGTGGTTGAGGTCCCATCCCTGGAGGTGTTTAAGGCCAGGCTGGATGAGGCTCTGGCCAGTCTGATGTAGTGTGAGGTGTCCCCGGCCATGGCAGGGGGGTTGGAACTAAATGATCCTTGTGGTCCCTTCCAACCCTGACTGATTCTATGATTCTATGGTTCTATAAAGATATGGTACTGGGGGGTGAGAAAATTCAGATTTTACATGGGAATGATCAGGATGTTAATGTGGCACTTAATTTTTTCCCCCACCTAGAAGACATGTACTCTTTATACAGTTGAAGAACCTCAGACTCCAAAGCAAAAAGTGTGAGATTAAAAAGAAGCTTGACAAATAGTCAATGAAACCTAATCAGTACAGAAAGAGATTAAGCTTGTCCCCGAAAAAGGTACCCAGGGCTCAGTTCTGGTGCAACAAACCAGTACAAATGGATGCTGGCTGTCCTCTGTGGGCTGTCAGGCACAAGCATGGACCTAGGGAAACAGTGGTTCAAAGCAGGCCACCCTCAAAGGTATTGGTTTGAATCAGGCAATGACCTTTGCAGGGCTGCATAATGGTTGATGGGATTGTGTGTGGTGTGGTTCTACAAGGGCTAGGATAGCTTTCTTTTTCTGGGGTGGTGAAAGCCGTGGTGCCTTCTACAAGGGCAAGAATAGGGTTTTTTTGTGGGATGGTGAAAGCAGTGGTGCTTTCTACAAGGTGCCCTGTGCATTGCAGGGATAGCCTAGAGTTTCAGCTCAGTAAACACAGCACCTTTTTTCTATTTGTATAAACAAGTTAGTAAAGCAAATGCTATAACCAAAGTAAAAAGTCCTGTAATGCAAATAAGTTACAGGGAATGTGGAATGCAAGTGTGCTTTATAATTCGAAAGCTCAAGCCATAAATCAATTCAATGATGGAACAAAGCTGGAAGTGGGGAGATTCAGACTGGATGTGAGGAAGAATTTCTTCCCCGTGAGAGAGGTGAGAGCCTGGAATGGGTTGTCCAGGGAGGTGGTTGAGGCCCCATCCCTGGAGGTGTTTGCAGCCAGGCTGGATGAGGCTCTGGCCAGCCTGATGTAGTGTGAGGTGTCCCTGGCCATGGCAGGGGGGTTGGAACTAGATGATCCTTGTGGTCCCTTCCAACCCTGACTGATTCTACGATTCTATGATTCTTAAATGAATGCAATAGCATGCAAAGTGTCATGACTTGTAAATCAGGTTTGGACTTCATACGTCAGCTGGGTGAGATGTACAGCTATTATTTGACAAAGTATGTCAACAATTCAAGATATAAATAGTATTATAAGTATATTCTGATAAAGGTTGTTTTGGTTGTAGCCACTACTCAGTAAGAAGGAGGAAAGAGCAGATGATATTTCTGCAGTTGCTGCACAGCAGAGCCTGAGAGATCAGCTCCTTTTGCCACCAGGAGAATTCAGGGCAACGCAACTACCTCTGCAGGGAACACCAGCCTTCCACACCAGATATCAGCACCAAAAGCTCTCTGCTGGCACTCATCCTGCTAGTCTGGGGGACATCAGCCATGCATGTGCAGAGCTAACTCCCTTATGTGCTTGAATGTGGCTGGGCATTTCAGGTTTGCATTCTTGCAGTGTGCTCCCCTGTTCCACGTAGGTGTGCTGGCTCCCTCCCAGCCAGATGGGTATCTGATGCTGCACTGTGCTGTGCTGTGCTGTGCTGTGTACACACGCCCTCTGCCAGCTACATAGCCATTACAAGTTCTTGTGGAAATGCCAAGACAACTTAACAGTCTGGGTAAATAAATCATGACTGAATGACAGAGCCCAGTGTGACTGTGAGCTGGGAAGCAGGGCTGGATCCAGGCAGCTGGGCAGGGTGAGGTACCCCTGGAGCACAGGGCTAATCCTCTACTGTAACTGAGCACTGTGAGTTCTCCTCTTATCTTGGACCACTCCTTGAGTACTGTGTCCAGTTCTGGGCTCCTCAGTTTAAGAAGGACATTGAGATACTTGAATGTGTCCAGAGAAGGGCAACAAGGCTGGGGAGAGGTCTGGAGCACAGCCCTGTGAGGAGAGGCTGAGGGAGCTGGGGGTGTTTAGCCTGGAGAAGAGGAGGCTCAGGGGAGACCTCCTTGCTGTCTACAACTACCTGAAAGGAGGTTGTAGCCAGGTGGGGGTTGGTCTCTTCTCGCAGGTAACCAGCAAGAGAATAAGAGGACACAGTCTCAAGGTGTGTAGGGAGAAGTTTAGGCTTGATCTTAGAAAGAAGTTCTTCCCAGAAAGAGAGATTGGCCATTGGAATGGGCTGCCCAGGAAGGTGGTGGGGTCAGTGTTCCCAGAGGTGTTTAAGAAGAGAGTGGATGAGGCACTTGGAGCCATGGTCTAGGTGATTAGGGTTGGGTGAGTGACCTTGGAGGTCTCTTCCAACCTGGTTGACTCTGATTCTGTGATTTTTTAGGCATAAAGACTATTTACTGCAGTCACCAAAGAAACAATTTTCACCACCATACTTAGCTGCTTTGGAGTGACTTGCTGCATTACAAAATGATGTAAAATATAAGACTTGTCCAAAAAGCTAACAGTCCAATAAACTTAACAATGCATATAAAAATTGCAAAAATTAAAACTCTGAAGTTGTTACCTTGTTTTCCCCTCACGCCCATCTCTGCATCTTATAATTATTTTGTTTTTCAAAATCTGAATGAGCTAATTTTTACTTTTACAGTTATTGTTGGTTTTTTTTTTTGTTTGTTTGTGCTTTTTTTTCTTTCTCCCAAAAGTTGAAGCTGAAAAAAATGACATGAAACTTGTCTGGGATTTACTCACAGTGACTAGCTGAAAAAAAAAAAAAAAAACCAAACCAAACAAAAAACCCCAAAACAGAACTTCTTTAGAAAAGCAGAAGTTTCTTAGGAAGTTGTGTCTGTTGGCCATCCTGGCAAAGCAGTTCTTTCACTATTTCAGCAGAGGAGGCCAGACAACTTCTGCATTCACTCATAGCTGTCTCCTGCTGAATCAAGCACATGATGCAGTGAGGGAAACAGGGAGTATCCAGACCCAATTAAAAGGTAGAAAACACACATCTTGAGGACCACAATGTGAGGATGAGCATTCCCTGGAGGTAAATACGGGTGGTGGATGGGTCCTACTGCTATCTAGTGACATATGGTTTCCCAGAGGAAGGGGTGTAAGGACCAAGTGGAGGCTGCTGCAAAGTCCCAGGAGGAGGTAGCAGAGATGTTGCTGAGCAGTTAGTGAAGCTCAGGCAGTCACCATATCAGTAGTCCATGCTGAACATCCCTGTGAACATAGAATCACAGAATGTCAGGGATTAGAAGGGACCTTGAGACATCATCCAGTCCAACCCCCCTGCCAAAGCAGGATCATCTACACCAGATCACACAGGAACTCATCCAGGCAGGTCTTGAATATCTCCAGAGAGGGAGACTCCACAACCTCCCTGGGCAACCTGTTCCAGTGTTCTGTCACCCTCACAGTGAAAAAAATTTTCCTCCTGTTTCCATGGAACTTCCTATGCCTCAGCCAAACCCATTCCTGTGAGCAGCAACAAGCAGAGTGATCTGTGCTGGTCAAGGGTGGGTTTTGGAGCAGCAGATGGAGGCAAGAAGAAAGAGGAAGAGTGCTACTCTGCAGGATGGAGGCATGCAGAGGGCATGAGGACTGGATGGGGGAGCACTATGAAGTGGGGAAGAACTTGAGAAAGAATCCAGCCCTTAGCAGTAGCTGGATATAAAGCCTCAGTGATGGCACTGCCTGTATGTAGGCAGAAGTCTCTCCTGTTGGCATACAAGCACCTGCTTGGGGACAAAAAGGTAAACTGCAGTAGACCAATTCACATTGTTGTTTGTCTCTTGTGGTGGCATCTATTAGCCTGCAAATACACAAGGCTTGTGCTGTGAGAATGAGTAAAAGACTTCCTGAAGAGAACTTTAAAACCCTTACCCTGAAACTGACAACAGTTAAGAAATCTCTGCCTGTTGGAAGAAAGCACAGTCATGTCTACAGTTAGGGAGGAAATCTGCCACAAGCAAGAAAATCAGGAAGGACATCAGCTGGATGAGCAACTCTGGCAGAATCAAACCAAGCAAGCAATCTGAAGACCACAGCAAGCCAGGCACCTGCTGAGAGATGACTAGGTGAGGAGTCAGATCACCCAGCTCTATCTGGATGCAGAAGTGATGTGCCTTGGTTTGGGAGCCAGCAAAAGGCAAGCAGTGGAAGGGTCTCCAAGGGCTGATCCTTGCCAGCAAGGAGTAGCTGCCTGACAATGTGATGGTAAAAGAGGAAAAAAAGAGTGGAATATCTCAAAAATGATGGAGGAAGAACCATGAAACTGTGCTTTCAGGGAGGCCAGGTTTAGAGATGGCAGTGGCTGTATGAAAAGCAGTACTAATGGCATCAACACAAACTTTTCTGTTGAGTTTAAAAAAAGGTGGGAAGTGTCAGAAGAAATCAGTGCAGCTAAGTGATGAGATTTTTGTTCTGGCACAAAGTAAGCAAACTGTCATGAGCATGCTGCCTGCCCTGAACATCCCTGCTCAGCCCCTTGTGACTCCCACATCCCAGGGCCCCCTGCAGCGGGACCATTTTCTGTCTCCTCACAGCCCCATGGGCAGTAAAAAAACATTGGAACCAACACCTGTGAGCACCTCTACGAAAGCAGCAAAATGAGCTGCAAACAGTGCAGGCTTGTCAGGAAGAAGTTGTGTCAGTTTGGTGAAATTCTGCCTCAAGATGATGAATCTCCCATCAGTTGGTGGTGTTCATCACAGCCTTGTGTGATACACTGACACAGCTGTCATAAGGAAGCATGTTCTGGAAAGGCTGCAAGAAAATGGTAGAAATTGTTTGGAAAACTCTGTTTAAAGATTGTTTGTGACTGCTATCACTGTCAAAATGGACAGCCTTACCTGCCCAGGAGTTTTACAGCTGACTTAGAGGATGGGTTAAAGAAAGTTGCAGAGGGTATGAAGAGGACAGGACTGTGAAAGCAGGAGCCTGGTGAACTGGAGAAAGAAACTGGAAATGATCAGAGGTCTGGAGAATGTCCTGTGAAGGAAGTTTGAAAAATAAGTGAGCTTCTTCTCAAGAAGAGAAGGCAGCATTAAACTTTACTGGCAGCCTTTACAGAAGGTGATGTTGGCTAAAGAGAACAGGTGCATTAAGAACTACACAAGAATCAATGATTCAAATTGCATATCATGAGACTCAGCTTAGACACCAGTGAAAGGTTCTGCACTCTCACGAGGATGGTGGAACCCTGGAAAAGATTCTCTCAGCATGCCAGAGAGCCTCCTTCTCGGGACTTGCTTAGATTCAAAGTGCAGAAAGTTCTCTGAGGGAGACAGAAGCATCCCCAATCTTGGTTTGGGAGTGGAAAACAAACTAGATGACAAATTGAAAAACCTTTTCAGTCCTGAGGTTTATGATCTTGCCCAGCTGAAAGTAGGTAGATTCAGACTGGATGTGGGGAAGAAGTTCTTCCCCATGAGAGTGGTGAGAGCCTGGAATGGTTTGTCCAGGGAGGTGGTTGAGGCCCCATCCCTGGAGGTGTTTAAGGTCAGGCTGGATGAGGCTCTGGCCAGGCTGATGTAGTGTGAGGTGTCCCTGCCCATAGCAGGGGGGTTGGAAGTGGATGATCCTTGTGGTCCCTTCTAACCCTGACTGATTCAATGATTCTAAATCCAGAATCCTCATTATCACCTATCACACTGCCTATCTGCTTGTAGTCATCATCCCTTTGTCATTGCTGATTCTGTTTCTCAAGCACGTGACTATGTTAAAACAATGTTAGACTTTGCACTGATCCTTCTTTTACTTTAATGGGAAAGCAATATATGCCAGAATATTTTCCCACAAATGACTATTGAGCTCTAATGATAATTAGTCATCATTCACATTAGTCCTTGTTGCTGTACATTTCAGCTCTGTGAGGCAGGCATATGAAGAAGGTGCAAATGTGACTGAAGTCCGGATTGATGCAAGCAGGGTTACCGTGAAAGGAAGGTGTGTGCCCCATGATGAAGTAAAAGCTTCTGTTGTAGAACAAAATACAGATCTGGACTATTGTCTCATGAAAAATGAGCTCTTGTATCCATATGATGCATATGAAGTACACGAGCCTAGGGCAATAATAACTTCTGTATCTGTATTTTTAGATTTCACAAAATACGAAGCAATGTAATGGATTAAGCCTCAAAAATGTCTTTCTGAAGTGGGTGATCAAAAACTGCTGTTCCTAGCTTTTCTAACACGAAAGCTTAAGGCAATATTAGACTACCCAAAAGCTACTATTACACAGACCTTGAAACCACAGGTTCCTGATGGAGCTTTGCTCATACTGTTTGTGTCCTGTTCCTTTCCTGATATGAATGATGTAATTAGAAGATCGAGACATAACCAAGAAAAAGAGGGAGGGGATGGGGACATGCTGGTCTGACTCTGTGGAAGAAGCAGCAATCCTTTCATGAGAAAAGTAGATCATCCTTAAAAAAACCACAACCCAAACCCAGTATTTTGTTCTGATAAAATAAATATTTGATTTTATTCGGACTCTTGAGCAGTTTCTTTAGGGACTAATGGTACTAAAAAATCAGTTACAATCTATGGTGTGTCTAGGAGATGCTTGTACATTGTGGGCATCTTCACAAGATGCTGGCAGAGATCTACATCACCTGGTGTAACGAGGTGCAGATCTCACACAGCTGCTGTTTTCTTCCTGTATGCAGGAAGCTTTTTGCAGCCCTTCTGGTAGGGCATTACTTCTTTGAGGGTGTTTGTAGCTCTGAGATGAAGGGCACTGAGATCTACCCAGCTGTGCTGCCCTGTCTGTGTCACAGCATGCTCATCCACTGCTGGGTGGTGCTCTTGGAGGCTTACAACTCCTTTGGCTCTCCCACTAGGTTTACATGTGAATGCTTGAAACTAACACCTCACAGTTTTCACAGAATCACACAATCATGTTAGAGGCTGGAAGGGACCTCCAAAGATCATCAGTCAACCCCCCTGCCTGAGCAGGATCACTTAGGGGAGTCTGCACAGGAATGCATCCAGGTGGGTTTGGAAAGTCTCCAGAGAAGGAGACTCCACAAGCCCCCTGGGCAGCCTGTTCCAGTGCTCTGTCACCCTCACTGTAAAGACGTTTCTCCTCATGTTGAGGTAAAACCTTCTGTGTTCAAGTTTGCATCCATTGTTCCTTGTCTTCTTACTGTGCACCACCAAGAAGAGCTTGGCCCCCTTCCTTGCACTCTGTCTTTTGTGTTGTGTTTCCTAAGAGGAAGGTAACACCAAAGATACCAGTAGGAAAGCAGATGGACTGGCTAGTACAGAACTGTGTTTGTAACTGCAGAGATAGGATGAATCCACTGGTTTATGATTCCATATTTATAGTACCTCCCCTGAGTCTTTTTGCTTGGGAGGGTGGTTGGTTGGCTGGTTGGTTTGGGTTTTTTGGTATTTATTTATTTTTTTTTCAACTCAGGACATTTCCTTTTGAACTCAATCCACTCTCTGAGCATGACATACCTTAGCAACAGGTCCAGACTTGGCTTTTCCAATGTTATCATGCTCATCAAGTGTTTGTTGCTTAATATCACCCAACACTTTGGGTTGTCAATGTTCTGCATACGATAACCTGCTTCCTCTTCCCTGCAACATGTCACCCATTAGCATTCCAGCTGCATTAGACACTCTCTTTAGGCAGACAAAGTTAGGGCACCAGGCTCTGCTAACAGTAAACAAGGTGACTGACTTCTGTTGAGCTTTCAAGGGTTCAGCCACAGCAATTAATAGAGATGGATGCTCACTTGGAAAAAACTTTCAGCTGTCTAAATTCAGGGGAAAAAAAAAAAAAAGAGTCTCTTTAATCATGTTACTTGTCCTTTTAATTAATTTATGTTTTTGTTTAAAGTAGTTTAATAGAAATTGTAATTTCTGGGAGAAAAAAAAAACACAACAAAACCCCCAAACAAATAAACAAACAAACAGAAAACAACAACAAACCCCTCACTGATTATATGTTGCCTCTGTATTTACTGCAAGTCTACTTAACACACTGAGCTAGTAACTTTGATTTTAAGGCTCACCTCATATTACCAAACCAATCAGGATTTGGGTCATATAAAGCAATCCACTGAAAGTACAGTAAACAGCCATTCAGTGTGGGGTTTTATTTGTCAAATTATTGTTTCGAAACAACAATAAAAGAGAATAGAAATCAGAATAGAAAGGGTCATTTAAAATGAAAATTCCATCCATTTACTCATGGATTTCTCCTTGTGTTTTTTTTTTTTTTCCCCCCAGGCCAATTTTAAAACTCCCAACAGATATTAAGTAACAAATTAGCCATAAGCTTCCAATGTATTGTGCCTATGAGAAAAAGGTCAATGTGGTTTTGGGTTGCATTCACCAGGCACCCTATCATCAAATATTGGAGTACAATACTAATAATCTCTCTTCATGTGGTTTTAGGATGCACAACATGCTCTTGCAATGCTGTGTTCAGTTGTGGGCATCTTATTACCAGGAAGATATTGACAGATCATAAAAGCACCAGGGCTCAGGTCATCTTCATTTGTCACACCAGTGTGACATTCCACCCTTCTCCTTCTCTCAAGAGGCAAAAAAAAGCACAACAGAATCTGACTCTAGAAATATTCTGATTTATTTATTATTAAGTTATGGTAATAAATGCATTGTTCTTATAGTGCATTATGCAAGTTTAACTGACCTGCCAGTCTTGTGAGAACAATCCTGAGTCCTTGTCATGTGTGAAACCCCCAGCAGATTATGGCTTGAAGGTGCAGATGAAAACTATAAAATGATGTTGCTGTGTATTTCCTGTACTAGAATGGCAAAACAATCAAGATGTAGAGTCACTATTTGGTAAAAGCTGTTGACATCCAGAAGTCTTTTCAGGATACAAGAAGCCCATAGCATGTCCATAAAAAAGATTTATTTTTCCCCATTCATATCACAGGCTTCACTATTATTTTTAAACATTTAGAATCGTTTAGGTGCTCTTAACATGATCTCCCTCATATCCTTTGTAGAGTATTATAAAGGTTTCTTAATTATTAATGCATTTACATTTCAATCTTGTGTGATTTTACAGATTTAAAAATTTTGTTGCCTTAACCAATGCCCAAAGAAAACATGTCTCATTTCTTTAAATATGAAGCAGATAGTTCAGTAGGAATGTTCTCATTAATTTTCTTGTAAAAGCTTTTGCCATTTGGTGTTTCTTCAGGTTCTCACTGGAGGATAATTATTTCCACAAGTTGGGCAACTTTTGTAGCTATGTTTGGCATTACGCTGAGTTTGAAAATATTCTTTTTTGAATTGCTAATGCATGGGGCTTCAGATGTGCTTCAAATTATGCCATGAGAAGAATGAATGCAGTACCTGCTTATTCATGCTTCATGGGAGACTATCACCTGGAAAATAACAGGGGAGGGGGAACTCCTTTGTCAATACAGCCTCCATCACAGTGCAAGCTGCTGGAGTCTGGATGCAGCATCCGTCAGTGCTGCTGGGCCTCCAACAGACACATAGCCTTATAAATAAATCTGTCTTTAAGAATAAACATGCTCAAACCACTTGTAAGCTTGAAATAAAGATTGGCTTGTATAACAACCTCTGTTGTATATAATGTGTAATACATAATGCAAGGCATGGTCTGTAGGTAGATAATACTTACATAAGCAACGATGTAGGCTGAGCAGGGACTGGCTTGAGAGCCATGGGCATACATCAGACAACCATGTAAAGACCTCAGGGAGGTCACTTCTACAAAGGCAAAAAAGGCAGAATGTGTCAGAGTGGGTATGTGCTCTCTCTGCCTCTGTGTCACAGAATCAGAATTGTTAGGCTTGGAAGGGACCACAAGGATCATCTAGTTCCAACCCCCCTGCCATGGGCAGGGACACCTCACACTACATCAGGTTGCTCACAGCCACATCCAGCCTGGACTTAAAAACCTCCAGGAGTGAGGCTTCCACCACCTCCCTGGGCAACCTGTTCCAGTCTTTCACCACCCTCATGGGGAAGAATTTCCTCCTAACATCCAATCTGAATCTACCCATTTCTAGTTTTGTTCCATTCCCCCTTAGTCCTATCATTACCTGGCACCCTAAAAAGTCCCTCCCCAGCTTTCTTGTAGCCCGTTTAAGATACTGGAAGGCCACAATAAGGTCTTCTTGGAATCTTCTCTTCTCCAGACTGAACAGTCCCAACTCTCTCACTCTGTCTTCATAGGAGAGGAGCTCCAGACCTCTGATCATCCCTGTGGCCTTTCTCTGGATATGTTCCAGCACATCCAGACTCTTCTTGTAATAGAGGCTCCAGAACTGGATGCAGTACTCCAGATGGGGTCTCACCCGAGCAGAGTAGAAGGGGAGAATCCCCTCCCTCGATCTGCAGGCTACGCTTCTCTTGTGCTGACCTGTCCCAGCTGCCCATAACATGTGAAGCTCAGCCTATATCAATGTACAGGCACACAGTGTGTAAGATAGATAAGAAAATGGTTTGTATGAGACAGGAAAAGTTATTGAGGGACCTTCTGTCACTCCAGTTGCTTGGTAATCCTCACAATTTCTTCGGTTCTTCACACACCTGAACTGGATTCCTGAGTGACTGAGGTTACAGTGCTTGTCTTTGGAGCTTCCCAAGGAGATCACTAGATTGGTTCCTGCTCCTTGATGGAAATGTAAGGGTATAAATTTAAGATTCTGAAATGCAGACACACATAGCCTTGAAACCTTGCAGAAAGGCATAAGGTACAGTTTAGGTCTTTTATTTCTGGAGAAACTGGAATCCTTCCTTAAGCACCAAACCCAGTTGTTTGAGTCACAAAGTCTGTAATTTTGTAATAGTGGTATTGTTAGGACTGTAGGAAACCACTCACAACATCCTCTACCATTTGCATGTAATTTTTCAGTGGCATTTACTACTCCAGGCAAACTCAGCAGTACCTTGTATGATGCTATCCTCAGTTCACTCTTCCTCTGAAATGGTTTCCACAGCACCACATTTGCTCTGGTCTTTGCTTAAAGCTTAATACTCCTCAGTTTCTGCAGCCTGTACGGTTTGCTGAAATCCGAATGGGTTTATAGAAGAAATCAGAGATGATTGCTGGCCTTTCAGTTTTGTTCTGTACCTTTCATCATGTCACAGAAGTGGGAACTTCCTAATGCCACTGGTATGCACGCCCCATGCTGCTGCTGTCTAAGGGCCAGCTTCTCTATCCCTGTATGCCACCCTGCCACCATCGCTTGGTGCCAGGGAAGGATGCCACCGACTCTCTTGCAGTGTGTGCTGCTTTGCAACACACAAATCACGATTCCTGCTCACCCTTTTCGACTCACATCCCTTGGCACTGTGAAAAAAGAGACTTTACCCTACCGTGAGACCGTTTGGGGAGCAGCAATTCGACAGGGCAGTTCGTTGCAAGGTTGACTGGGTGGGGGGATACACAGATACAGGTCGCTTCTGAAATGTGACCCTGCTTTTTAGGGAAACTCTCCAGCTTCACTTTCTGTGCCTCTCCTTCGGTAGAATCGTAGAACCATTTATGATGGAAAAGACCTTCAAGGTCCAACCATTCACCGTGGTTTACCAAGTCCACCATTGAGCCATATCCCCAAGCACCACATCTACATTTTAAACGCATCCGGGGAGGATGACTCAAGCACCTCCCTGGGCAGCGCTTCCAGGGCCTGACAAGCCGTCAGGGAATGCACTGCTCCTGGCCAACAAATGGTGGAGCTGTTGCTTTGAGAAATGAGGACGATCATGTCACTGCTCCTAAACTGATGCGGCAAGAGGAGCTGGCAGGGCGCATATCAGTTTTTAAGCTGCAGGGCTGCGGAAGGACCAGTTCTGTCTGTTAGACGGATGCCAGTGAAAAGCAAAAATGCATTATAGCTAAAAAGACTACTTTTTTTTTTTTAAGGCAGCTCCACTGAAAAGAGTGGTGAAAGCCCATTCCTGATTCCATAATCTTCATTTTCTGAAATTCACATATGCTAAACAGAGGTAATTTGAATATTTTTTTTTCCAATTCAAAAATTCCGTTCATGTATAGCAATGAATGTTTTCATTTTGTAAAGGAAAAGAAAAATATCATTTTTATCTTTTAATATTAATTCTTAGAAAAATTAAAAATTAGAAAATTAAGAAAACCAGGCTGTGGGTTTTCCAATGCACTCAGTTCTGGTAGTATTTTCAACAGCAGTTCAGATCACTCACTAGAACCTCACAAAACTGTGTTGAAAAAAAAAAAGAAGTGTGAAAAGAATAGCTTTCAGAAGGCCATATCATTATTTAAAGCAGAACTTTAGTTAGATTTCCTAGAATTGCTTCCAGACAAATCTTGACTGGAATATTTTTTCAGACATCTGTTAAAATATACGTTGCTTTGAGTTCAGATAAGACAGTAAATGACAGGATTTAAAGAGGTAAAAAACCCCAGTCCCACACAGACATAACTGTGGAACACAGGGAGCGAAATTTTATTCAAACTGCTACAGCTATTTATTTTTTAGATCCTTAAACATAATGATGTTAAGAGATATATAGCTATTTATATATATATATATTTATCTATTTTTATATATATCTGTCTATATATGTATTTATCTATCTAAATATCTATATTTATCTATTTTTATATATGTATTTATCTATATGTATTTATCTATATTTATCTATCTATTTATCTATCTTTATATATGTATTTACCTATCTGAATATCTATATTTATCTATCTATATGTATTTATCTATCTAAATATCTGTATTTATCTATTTTTATCTATCTATCTATCTATCTATCTATCTATCTATCTATCTATCTATCTATCTATCTACCTGTTTATCTAGCTATCTGTCTAGAGTAGCAAAACCCTCCCAGATCATCCTTTCCCCCCTGTCATTGCAATATGTATATGAATGCACAAACCTGTATTACACTGCCAGGGCCACAGCCTCAGTGCTGGCTGTTTCCACCAGAGCCACTGACAGTCTTATGGATTTGGGTCCAAAAGATGTGAATTTATCCTTCCTGTGCCTGTAAGTTTTTCTTGGGATAGATGACCACCGTGTAATAGTCGCTAAGATGTTAATTAGGTGGCAGATTAACTAGCACATCCTGGCATTTCCATTGTACAATGTGCTTGAAAGTTTAACTGTAGACTTCCACACAGCAGACATCTAAAATAAAATAGAACCCCCTCATGCCCTCAGACCCAGCCTTCCGACTTGCAAGGTGGGGTGGATTAAAAATTCCCCCTCAACTTCAACATTAAATTTGCCAGACCAGCTCAGTTGGAAGCAAATGAAAGCTGTATTTACAAGCAAAACTACAATCTACAATGAAATGCAATGAATATATACAAATATACAGTGTTTACAATATTTACAGGCATTTACAATATTTACAGGTATTTACAATATTTACAGGTATTTACAATTAATAAACAGCACAAGGACCCCCCTGGTCAAAGACCAGGGGGAGCTGCTAATAGCTTCTCTCCCCCTTCCTCCCCCTTACTCCCCTGTACACAAAGGGACAAGTGGAAGAGCAGAGAGCTGTTGGGGCTTAGCCAAAACAATGAAGCCAAGGTCAAGCAGAAGCCAGCAGAAGCACAAAGTTAGTATCTCCCAGAGTGAAGAGGCCAGAAGGGAGAGCAAGATTGTTTTGCACAACTAGTTTGAGTCTGTTATCTTCTCCAATGGGATTGTTTAGAACTATCATTATTTCCCTTTCTACACCCACTGGTGATTTATTTACATTTTACCATTTTCTGTTCAAGATCTGTGAAATTTTTTTAAAGGCATAGCCTTTAAAAGGAAAGTTTCCTTCCTGTAGAAGGAAACTCACACCTTACTCCAAACAACATAGAATCATAGAATCAGTCAGGCTTGGAAGGGACATCCCACACTAGATCATGAACATGAAGCATTCCAGTGCAGTTTTTATTTTTGAGCAGCTGTATGGAAGCTGGCCAGACAGGGAAGCTTTCTGTCTCTGCTTCTCCCTTAGCCATTCTGTTTTCCTTCAGGTGGGAGTGACTACTTGTCTTCAAAGAACATCTGCCTCTGTTATGCCTCAGCAAGAGTAATGGATGGGGTTTTATCACTGGGCTTTCTCAGACCCTAAAGGGTTGTATTTAAAGCAGCACATAATTTGTGCTTCAGTCTTACTGCTGTCCTACCTACAGGTGTGCATGGGGTTTCAGCAGCTCTTTGTTAAAGGGGCTTCAGGGTTCACAGCACTGCAGTCTTTTCCAGTTAGATAACACTTTTCATGTAGTGTGTACCCCTAGAAATGACCACCTTGGCAATTCAGCCTGAGTGCCATACTGAAGCTGATTAGAATAGATTTACTTTGACATTGGTTTAGTTTGAGTCTCTGACTGACTTGCCACAGAACAGTTTCTATCAATCAGTGCACTTGAATTGTTACTTTTGTGAGTATTTCCTGAAGCAAAGTGGGAGAAAGCATTTTATATGCAGTGTGAGAGGATTTTAGTAACCATCAACTGCATGGACCTGTGTAGAACCTGAAAATTACTGCTGAATCCTTTCTAAAAATCTGTGTAAATATCTGGAGGATGATGCTGCTCTTAGACTGAGCTGGTAACAAAGACTTTAATTCATCTCTCATAAACAAAAGCAGTTTGGAAAGCATTTGAACTTCTCATTTGCAAAGAAACCCCACGTCTGCAAACCTAATGCTACAGCAGACACTGTGCTGAAGGGAGGGCTTGCTCTCAAGATACCTTCAGATTTCAGATGTTCCAAAGCTTCTAATATTTCAGAATCTACTAGAACAACCTGTATGATGGTTTTAATAACTCCTTTTTATAAGATACCATATTGTAGTGATAAAATGCCTCAATTAGATTTCTCATATTTTATTAAAAAAGACTGAAATGCAGTTCAACATTGTAACTGGAAGATGCTTAGCTGGAAGTGGATTTGGGATCTTCATTAGAGTCAGTGGCTTGGAAGGAGGCATTTAGATCCATTCCATCAGTTTCCATCTCTGCTAATGTCAGAGAAAACCAGTCTAAATAGCTGTCTAGAATGACTTTTTCCCTGTGGTACTGTGCTTTAAATTAGATGATTATGAAGTTTTCATTGCAGCTAAGTCTAATTTATATAAAACTGAAGTATATCTTATTATTTCTGTGCTTGAGTCTTTTGTTTCGGGTTGACAAATTATTTTAAGAGTATTCTGAATATTAACTCATTTCTTACAAAGGTTGCTAATGATTGAGGGATGGAAAATGGTTAGCTAATTTTCTTACTTTGATGCTGTGATGCTACAAAGCAGAACAAGTAGATGTGAAAACTATTCACCTTCTGCCAGACCAATATCTCTGCTGATGCTTTTATGTGTTTTTCATGTAAGAATTCTCAGCGAGACTGATCTGCTCATGGCTTGTGGCCAGGACCTAGCCATTTGTCAGCTCTTAGGGTCCACAGAAGCTTGAGACCAACAACCACCTTGAACTGCTCAGTTTTCCTGAAAAACAGAAATGATTTCCTTTTAATTCTCTATGAAACTTTAATTTGGATGATTATTTCTGATTTCAGGGTGGTTTTCCCTTCTTCTATGTTAGCTTCTGGGACCCCATTCATGTCTGTTCTGTCATGGCAAATGACTCCTAGTACTAAGCTAACAAGTTTGTAGCTGGCTTTGTTATTTTTTTTGTACCACAGGGCACTCCCTAGCTGTCACATTTGTGCTAACAGCAGTATATAGGTACTGATAGCTATAGACAAGCTGGCACCATGCTACTCTTATGAGTACCAGCTATACCCACTGCTAGTTAAACCAGACAAAATTTCATTTCCATTTGCCTACAGAAAGATTCGTTTGTGCTCTCCTTCCACATTTCCTCTGGGAATGTGCTGTTGGATCTTTTCATCTGCCCTTAAAATTTCTCTTTATTTGCTTTTACAGACACTTAACTTTTTTCCCCCTGTAACACTTAGGAGGAGAAAGGTAAAGCTTATGCAAAAGCTCACTCAAGGATGTTGATTTTGAAATCATCTACTTCTTGAGGGAATACCCTAGGCATATTCCAGTAAAGTTAAGCTGTCAAACCTCATTAGCTATGCCTTTTCAACCCAGGATACATCTTTCTTCTAGTCTCTTCAACATTTATTAAGATAATTCACTTCATATTTTTTTTTTTTGTAAATAAAATATATAGGCCTTGAGCTTACACTGATGCAAAGTGTGCTCCAGCTGAAAATGCAGTCCCATAGTCTGCCAAAAAGGAGATTAGTTTGCAAAGATTTCTACATGCAATACCAACACTGATGAGACATAAGCTAGCTTTGCACATATATATGGCCTGTTTACTCTTTGTATGCTGAAAAAAGAAAGACTTATAACAAATGAAGACCTTTCAAACCAGGAAATAGCAACATCTTTAATATATTTTTTTTTATTGTACAGCCTATACTTCAGAAATAGAATGGGGTTATGTAAATAATACTTGCTGGTTTGACTCTCTCAGGTA